>NC_086015.1:89137500-89762500 GCF_028858775.2 Pan troglodytes
GCCCACCACTGCATAATCATCACTCAAAACACTGTTACATTACATAACTTAACACATGTTATATTATATAAATTCATGCTATATAGAGCATTCTGGAGGGACCTACATCTGGATAGACAGTAACATAGAATAGATCTCGATAGTGTTAAGTATATATACACACATATACATACATATATATATGCATATAAAATGAAAGGGCATTCAACATAGTCTTCAGGGAAATAAAAATTTTAAAGAATATAATATTTTAACATACACCATTAGAATGGCTTAAAAAAAACCCAAAAACAGTGAAGGAAAAATAAAAAACTGATATGACCAGATACTGGTGAAGAAATCAAGCAGTCTAAACTGTCATATATTACTTTTCAGAGTGCCAATTGATATATGACTTTGTTATATTCTACCCAAACTGGTACAACCTAAGAACAAACAATATATAGAGAAATGTATTATTTTGTGTAGAAATGGTTTGTACAGGATACTGATAACAATACTATTTACGAAAGTCAAAAGCAGAAACAACCCAAATATCCACCAACAGTAGGATCAGTGAGTAAACTGTGGCATATATATATGATGAAATTAAAACAAACATCCAATAATATGGCTAAACTCACAATGCTTAGTGAAAAAAGTCAAACATGAAAAAAAGTATTTTTTAATTTATATGACATTCATTTATATAACATAGCATATGTTAAGTTATATAAAATTAAAAGTGGTGATAATCTTCCATATCTTGATTTGAGTGGTGACTATGCAGGTATATTCACTTTGCAAATATTCACCAAGCTGAATGATTATAATGTGTTCACTTTTGTGTATGTATTTTATAATAAATGTTTAAAAGAGGATTTTCTTAAAAGGAAATGGTAAGGAAAGTATGGATGAAAGGTCTAATAAAGATACCTAGCACACTATGGCAGTGAGAGATCTTCTCTAACTTCTGGCTTTGCCTAGCGCTACGTGGAAATAATGCTCACCAGTATGGTAAGCAACTTCTGATTTGGACATCAGAGGTCATTATGCAGAAGATAAAAATGTAAGGATTTCATATCCTCAGAATTGGGAAACCTTCCATTTGGCTGTAATTACATCACAAACCATCTGTATTATTAATATCTTTGTGCCTCATTTTCCTCATTTGTAAACTGATGAAATTGAGAGAAATAATTTCTAAGATTTTCTGCCAATTCAATGTCTTTCTTGCCAATTATAATTTAGAAAGATGATAGGTAGATAGATACAGACATAGATAGGTACATACATGCATGCACAGCTAGCAAGCCAGATAGTAGACACAGACATAGATATACAGATGCATTTATACACACATACATAGAAACCTATATACATATCTACATGTCTAGATACATAGATGACAGATACATAGACACTTATACACATAACAATATACATAGCTAGACGGATGGATAGATAGATAAATAGATAGAGAGACCGATCAAACAGTAATGTGAAACAAGATATTTATGCTCTTTCATGTGTTTATGTATTTGTACATGTACTCAAGACACATCAATATGAAATTATAATCAATAAAAATCCAGCAGCTTCAGTTCTAAAAAAGCAAGCTAACAAGATTAGGAATAAGTAAAAAACCAAAGCAAATAGAATAAAGACAAAAATCAGGTTCTAAATCAACCAATATTTTAAATTAAGTGTCAGAAGAAGCTGGACACATGAATGTGTATGACAAAGAGGAGTATATCTGAATGTTACATTTTTGTAGTTTGATGGTCTAATTTTATCCCATCTACAAGACGGATCTTATATCTAAAGGAAAGTAATCAATAATTAAACAGAGAAGTACCTGCTTGCCAGGCAGGTCTCATATTTTAAAATACAAATAAGATTTTCCTCCCAGAAGAAATATATTTTCATGACAGGTAGATAGATAAATTCTGTTGTTTTGTTTTTTTTTTTTAATACTGCATCTGACAATAATTAAGCCTCTGTTAAGCCTGTTGTTTATTTTTAAGTTCAAATTTACTTAACAGCCATTAAAATCTCAGCATTTGCATTTGCCTGTAGTGAGATTCTTCTGTGGGCTTCACAGTGGTTCACAGTAGGCAGTCAAGCCTAATAATAATGGTATGTTAATACTAGAAGAATCTCCAAGTAGTTGGAAAAATTGAGACATGAAATCATGTTTTAAAAGTAACCTTTATTTTAAATGTATTGCTTTTTATCATTTTAGATTCATAAACAAGTTGATTTTTATTAGTTTTATGTTCTTTTGGGATGCTCCATTTTTCTTTTGAACTAGTTGGAATCAAACTCATCCAGAGCTTAAAAGCAAGTGAAGAGAGTCAACTTTGAGGCAAAATAGAATGTAGAGTGTAAGGATCTGGGCGGTGGAATCCAATAGACATGTTTTTGATCTTATGTAAATGATAAAATAACATTTTTATTAAAAAAAAATGTTTACTAGGCCAGGCGCAATGGCTCACGCCTGTAATCCAGAACTTTGGGCGGCTGAGGCAAGCGGATCACTTGAGGCCAGCAGTTGGAGACCAGTCTGGCCAACATGGTGAAACCCCATCTCTACTAAAAATGCAGAAATTAGCAGAGTGTGGTGGCACGCACCTGTAATCTCAGCTACTTGGAGGCCGAATTGCTTGCACCCAAGAGGGGGAGGCAGAGACTGCAGTGAGCCAAGATCGTGCCACTCCAGCCTGAGCGACAGAGTGAGACCCTGTCTTAAAAAAAAAAACAAAACCAAAACTAAAAATATGTTGACTTATTATCAAATTATTTACACAGTAATCTAAACAGAATGGGTCCCCCATAAATGAAATTAAGAGGAGTTAAACAAATTTTGGACTGTAAAATATTAGAGTGTAAATTACTTGTATTAAGTAACTGGCAATAAGCACTTTTCGAGCATGTTGTATTAAATGGGAATGCAGCAAATGTATTGAGCCAGTACCTTTAGGGTGTACTCATGATATTGCCTCTGACAATAATTAAACCCAAACACTGAACTAGTTGAGATATAAAGCAAAGTCATTGTCATATGGAGACCAAATAGAATTGCTATTAAATAATATATATTGGGCTGAATCAAGTTCCTAATACCAAGGCACAGAATCAGAAAGCAGCATTAGATATAAAGAGGCTTCCTGAACTCCAGCTCTCCCCTCCTCAGGAGGAGCAACGTCAAACTCTGACTTCCAGCCTGCGGTTTGCTCACCATGACGAGAGAGGAAGCAGTATGTAAATATGTCTTTCTGGCAGTGCACAGTGGCTCACGCCTATAATCTCAGCACTTTGGGATCCTGAGAGAGGCGGATCACAAGGTCAAGAGATCGAGACCATCCTGGCCAACATGGTGAAACCCCGTCTCTACTAAAAATACAAAAATTAGCTCAGCCTGGTGGCGCACGCCTGTAGTCCCAGCTACTCGGGAGGCTGAGGCGGGAGAATCACTTGAACCCAGGATGTAGAGGCTGCAGTGAGCCGAGACTGCACCACTTCATTCCAGCCTGGGTGACAGAGTGAGACAGAGTCTCAAAAAAAAAAAAAAAAGGAAAGATTAAAATGTCTTTCCAACTGAAAAAAAAGTCAAGTAAGAAGTGCTCGTAATATTTTTAAAAATATAAAGTTTGAGCATCATAAACTGTGAAAAAGATTTGACAAACAAGAAATGTGAAATATGATCTGTGATACAAAAAAGCCTCATCACAAGGGATCCTGTTTCTCCAGATGAGGAATGCTTCAGCTCTTGTATGAAAAGCATGGAATCTAAACCAAGACAGAGAGGAGACCTGTCACTTACCAGTAAGTGTCATGTTTTCAACATTCTCTTTGGGAAGAAGGAATTGGAATACAATTGGAATTAAGTGGTTCATTTTATAAGATCCTCCTAAATCGACAGATGCATATATAGCTTTTTTTTTCTGATGTGCAGATTTCTATATTAGACAGATATTCGTCATTATTGTGTTGTTGTTTTCAAATTAAGGCTTTCCTTTACAAAGTGTCTTTACAGACAGATACTTATGCTAATAGGAATCAAGTGACCACTTCAGTCAACATCAAGAGCCATAATTGGTCAAACTACGCATCCAGCATCCTTACAGCATAAAACTTTTAGAAATGCATTTCTTTAGAAATCAAAGAAACCTTTACACATATAATAGTTAAAATGTTTCAATAGTCTCGGTTAATACAAATGATTAACACCACACCCCCATTTTTAACAGTAAATGAGATTTTAGTGTCTTAGAAGTTTGTATATACATGCTTATCATTTGAATTTTTCCTACTCAATGGAAAACAAAGTAATTTTCCTTTGTGTAGAATGGGAAAAGATTAAAAATTTCAAAAGTATTGACTGTTATCTCCTAGAAAAGTAGAATATTGATGTGTTGCTATAAATACTACCACAGTTTGCAGAAAGGGTGTATTTAAAATAAAGGGGTGAGAAGTTAAAATTGTGCTATTTATCCATTGCATTTACTATAGATTGAAAGGGATTTGTAAGTCAAAAGAAGCAAAATGAAAGCAAGAAAAGGTCAAAAAAAGTAACCAAGATAGAATGCAGAACAGGTAAATGTGCCCCTAGGGAAACACACAACAGGAAAGGCATAAAGATAATGGCACATATCTCAGTCTAGATATATAGAATGCAGTGCCAGGTTTGGTCTTTAAGGTGTGCGTTAATTCGAATGGAGAATTTTCCATTGTGAATATGCATTTTAGTGCCTCTACTCTAGGTAAATGTTTGTTTGATTGCTGAGCCTAATAGTGGTAGTATCTAAATGAGCCTTATAATAATGGTAGGATCTAAATGGTGTTTGCTCGGCGCAATGCTCGTATTACATACAAGTGAACAAGCTTCTGCTAGAGCTCCTATGTCACATCATAGGAAATAGTTTTCATTAAAGCTGGTTTAAGCGTAGCAAAGTGAAGAAAGTAAATTCAACAAGAAGAAAAATGTTTTATGTGAAAACTGGGACTTGGCAAATGGGCGAAGTAAAAGGTTTTAGAGTTATAAAATTCATAATTTTCTACTTGCCCTATTTAAAGTGAATGCAATGCTTCAACTAAGATCTGTTACATGATACTTTATATTAATAGTCTGTTTCCCCAACTCATGTCTATTTGCTCTTCCCAGATATATTTGTGTCATACAAAGGTAGAGAGCAATGCTATAATTACCATCACCAGATAGCTTATTTATTAATTCAGGCAAAGCCCTTTTGCTGCTCAGAATCACTAATATTTTTCCTGGTATTTCTCTGCTACTAGGGACTCAATGCTTCCCCCGATCTATTCATGCAAATTCCATTCATGTTAAATTGAAGTGCTAACAAGTGTGCTTTTTTTGGGTATGTTGTAAACATAGTGTGCTAAACTTATCATATATAAATCTCTCCAGTATATTTCATGCTATTCTAAGCATTGATAATAATAAATCTTATAATGTTTCTGAAGTGATACCCTCAATTGAATGTTGATGAAAACAAAATTTAATAAACTTACATCCACGCGGTGCTTTGTATTTTCAAAGCTGTTTGATTTTCAAAGCCTCTCCACAGCACAAAATGTTGTAGGTCAGCATTCAAGTATAATTATGCCCATCTAATGGAAGGAAAACTGAGCACTTAGAAAAGTTAAGTGAAAAGTTTGACAAGGCGCTTTCATGATTCTGTAGGTAAATTGACACCAATACCCGCCTGTTGTATCTATTGAGGAAATATAATTGAAAGTAAAATCTCTCAACCCAGAAATCTATTCCACAAAGGTAGTAGACAAAGAAAACGCTTTTGCTATTGAGAATGCATTAAAACAGAATGTGATGTGCATCACAGGCAGTCCACTAAGTGATTGCAAAGACAGAAACAAATTTCACCCTCTTAAAGATCCAAGAAGATACAACCAATTACAGACATGTTTTCCAGATAAACAATAACTAGTCTTCAAGTAAGAGGACTTGACAACACCATTTGTCACACATTATTCATACTAACTTTACCTGGTAATTGGGGTGACCATCTCTGTTAGCTACTTGGCTTTATCGAGAAGACAAACTTCTCTTCATGACAGGATGTAGTTCTATCATTTGGAGCAAGATCACCACCAAAGTCAGCCTCCAACCCTCACACAGAAACTGGAAGAAAGGATTAGTATCTTCCTTGATGTTTGCATTTCTGAGATGTTTCATGCACTTAAGAAAGATATTACTAGGTCACAAAGCTGAAAAAAAGTCAATATAGTCTTTGAAAATATTTGTATACATTTCAAATAAATTGGAAAATATTTATAATTAAAAGCAATCTAAGAAGATAATGTTGTAAAAGAAAAAGTAGAGGAGGGAAACCTCTTCTCCCATTTTCAACAGGAAGAATTAGGCCTTTGATTTTATATTTGCCTTTGTCTTACACACAGAGCAAACTTCCAACTAGGAAGAACCCAGCCGCATTATATTGCTGCTGCTCTTTGAGTTCCCCTGGCTGCTTCCTACCAATAAGACCAAGCAAGATAGTAAAGCAGATCCATTCTTTGGAGAAAGGTGGGATTTCCGTTGGCTGACTTTGGCTTAAGGATATTCTGATGGTTTTGCCAAATCTTCCTTAGACAGCATGGCTGAGTAGGAGCTTCCACTTAAACTTTTCCTCTCTCTCTTTAAGTGTGGTAAAATTTATATCACTGAAGACTTTTTCAGCCTTAGCTGGCACCCTCTTTATTTACTTTCAGGCATGTAAACAATTAAAATCATTTCATGTTTAATACCATCTTGGCATTTGTTTCTTGGAAGACCTGGATTAATAGCACACTGTGGAAACACAAAATAGTAAAATTGCTGTGGAGTGGTATCATTCAAATTACTAATACATATACCCTTTGGCCCAGCAATTCCACCTCTGGGGGCTTATCATCTAGACATGCCTGCACACATCAAAAATGATGTGTGGACAAGGTTGCACATCACCAGAGCATTGTTTAGAGTATAACACTGGAAAAAACACAAGGGGATGAATTCAATTAGATACCGTAAATTCACACAATGGAATGATATGTATTTATAAAAATGATTAAGGTAGCTTTCACTGTGCCAATATGGAGCAATCTCCAGAGCATATTGTCCAGGCTGAGGTATAGTGACCATTCACAGGCACACTATAGCCTTGAACTCCTGGGCTCAAGCTATCCTCCTGCCCCAGTCCCCCAGCAGTTGGAACTATAGGTGCACACCATGTCCAGGGTATATTTTTAAGAGATGAAAGCAAGGAGTGGAAGAGTATAAATAGAATATCTAATTTTATGTATCTAAAGGGAGGTAATAAGTATATTTTCATATTGGTTTCATGAAACACTGGAAGACTCTCTTATGCATTAGGAAAGAAATCATTTTAGGGAATAGAAGGGGAGAAATTTGGTAGAGAAGGAAATGGGCACAATCAAGTTTTCTAAATATATATTTTTTTACTGAGATTTGACTCATGTAAATATACTATCAAATAAAAAATAAAATTCAATTTAATCAAAATAAATGAGTCTTATTGAAAGCATGTGGGCACCTAAGCATTAAATAGTAGAAATAATTAGTGCTTTATGTGACTTTTGAAATGTTGTCCTTTATCTTTGCCTTTTTCTGTACACTAACTTGTGATCAATGATCTATTTCTGCATTTAATAAACAGTTCTCAAATATCTACTACCTATCAGACACTGTGCTAGACCCTGGGTGAATAGAACAACAAATAGCCTATCCTCATGGAGTTATAACCAGAGAGAAAGACAGAAATTTCAAACTGAGACTAATTCATTTGTAGAGAAATACTAGAGAAAATGAAGTCTACAAGTGGGATTTCACCCAGCTCTGGGGTTCAGTCAGAAAGCGAATCAGTTGCTATAGCAGTAGTAATTTAAATTATTGCTCTGGCCTTGGATATTTCAGAATTCTGAGAGTGGGCATTATATTAAATTGTATACAAATTATGAGAATTTCTGTATTAGAAATGTTGACATGGAATGAGGCAGAACGTCTTTGAAAACCATGTTAATCAGATTCAAGCTAGGCATTATTTAAAATGTTTATTTCTTAAGCTAAAATCTAAAGAGGGTAGCAGTTCCTTTTTGCACACAGATGTAATAAAAAATGCATTATCAGAACTTGCATAAATTAACTTTCAAATAAATATATACATTCTCATAGATATGTAGCATTTTGGCAATCAATGTAGTAGAACTGACAATCTGTATAAATTAAATATATAAATTTAATTATATTATATAATGTTTTACATTAAAATATATTAAATCTTGAAATATAAAGATTTTCTTTTTCATTTAGGGCATTTTTATATTCTTTTTTTAGCCACATGAAAACAGTCATTTTTAAAGTGAATTTGTATTATTTAAGCCATATTCATTAAAAAATGAGGTACAAAGTACAAAGAATACTAATAAACTTCTACATGTAAACTACTTGGTTTACGAGAAAGATCGGTCTCATGGCTTTTAACATCTTTCTTCTCATCCTCCACCTCTTATGTCTTCACTTTCCCCTTCATGGGTAACATCTATTTTAAATTTTGGATGTATTTTTTATTTGCTTTAGAAAAATGTTATTATTCATTTTAAGTTTTTAAACAACTAATCATTTATTTCCCATGCTTTAATATTTATTAAAACAAAATAAATTGTATATATTTACCTGAAATTTGCTTTTTTAGCTCCACTTAAGGTTCTTAAACTTTAGGTTCTCTCCTCAATGTTATTACAATTAGCTGAGGTCTTCATCTATATTGCTATAGAGTATTATATTGTATGGTTGTAACACAATTTATTTGTTTATTCTACTGCTGATGGACATTTAAGATTTTTCTTGGATATTTTTTCTATTGCAAAAAGTACTCTGATATGGTTTGGATTTGTGCCTCTGCCCAAATCTTATGTCAAATTGGAATCCCCAGGGTTGGAGGTGGGACCTGGTGGGAGATGATTGGATAATGGGAGAGGATTTCCCCCTTTGTGCTGTTCTCATGATAGTGAATGAGTTCTCATGAGATCTGGTTGTTTTAAAATGTGTAGCACCTTCCCCGCTCCTTGTTCCTGCCCCAGCCATATAAAACGTGTTTGCCTCTCGTTTCTTCACCTTCCACCATGATTGTGTTTCCTGAGATCCCCCAAAAAGCTGAGCAGATGCCAGCATCATGCTTTCTGTACAGCGTGTGGAACTGTGAGCCAATGAAACCTCTTTTCTTTATAAATTACCCATACTGAGATATTTCTTTTTATAACAGTGTAAGAATGGGCTGATACATACTTCTGTGAAAATACGTATATCTTGGAATACATATACATGAGGTTCTTCCAGATAAAGATTGAAGATTAGAATTTTTAGTCCTTGTGCTTATATGTTATTAACTTTTAAAGGTAATATCAGTAATTTTCCAAAGTGTTTGTACTTATTTGCAGTCCCGCCTGTGAGCAATACATGAAAGATCTGTCATTTCACATCACCACTATTTGATATTTGAAGGCTATGAATTTTTATAACAATGTGGTTACATGTAAAATGGTGCCACATTATGATTTTAATTTGTATTTTCATATTGCTATTACATTTGAGTGTAATTTTTAGTTTTTTGATAAAAATTCAAATTTCCCCTTCTGTTAACTGCAGTTTGAGTCTTTGTGTTTTATAATTTTTTCTTTCCTTTAGTAGTTGTGAAGCTTTTGTTATACATGCTGAATAATATTCACTTGTCATTTTTATGCACTGAAAATAATTTCTCACAATTTGAGATTCTTGTTTTTGTTTTATATGGTCCTTGATAAACAATAACTTTTAATTTATATACTCATATAGTAGAGGTTTTCTTTTTTGTTTGTTTTGTGTCAATGTTATTTTTTTTTTTTGCTGTCTTTAAATTATAAATATATCCCCATGAAATGACTTCTAAAAGTTGTATACTTTCATTTTTTAGATTTTTCTTTATCCCAAACTGGAATTGACTTAGTGTATAATGTTGGGTGTACAATTCCTTTTAGTTGTGTTTTCTTCCTCATCCTTTCAATTCCAAATCGACCAAATAATTTAGTAATAATTAGGTTGGTTTTGGTATAATCTCATCTGGGAGAGGCAGGCTAAAGTTTAAGGAGTCTGACTACTGGATTTAACAGATTTATTTCCTTTAGACCCAGACTTCTGATAGCTGAATGCTATTTTTTTCTCTTTTGTTTTTCATGCTCTCTAGCCTTTATGAATTAATTTATTAATTTTTTTTTTTTTTTGAGATAGAGTTTCACTCTTGTCTCCCAGGCTGGAGTGCAGAGGCGCCATCTTGGCTCACTGCAACCTCTGCCTCCTGGGTTCAAGTGATTCTCCTGCCTCAGTTGCCTGAGTAGATGGGATTACAGGCACCAACCACCACGCCTGGCTAATTTTTGTATTTTTAGTAGAGATGGTGTTTCACCATGTTGGCCAGGCTGGGTCCCAAACTCCTCACCTCAGGTGATCCACCCACCTCAGCCTCCCAAATTGTTGGGATTGCAGTTGTAAGCCACCATGCCCAGCCTTAATTTGGTAATTTTTCACTTGATTTGTTTGCTATTATTTGATAAATTATATCCACCATTTTGGTTTCAGTGATTACCCTACAGATTTTAATATACATATTTATCAAAATCTCTGCTAACATTATCTCTACCTTATTCCTGACATTAGCAGGATTAAGAACCTGTAAATCCCAATCACTCCTTCTTAATGTATATGCTATTGTTAACTATTTAGTTCAATATTTTAGACACCAGAATTCATTATCATTATTTTTACTAGTAATAGTGCTTTTTCTAGTCATAGTGGTTTTTTGTTTTTGTTTTTGCACAGATTTTAACTAATTCCTTAGCTTTTTATTTCTTCTGGCATGTCAGACCATATAATCTGGGATTATTTTTATTCTGCTTAATGTTCAATTTTAGGAATGTATGTGTCTATAATCTTGATGGGTCTTATGCTCATTTTATTTTTGATTCTTCGGTGTCATTCTTCTTTGCTTTGTTTCCCCTGTCAATTCCAAAGAAATACATTGTATCGGTAAAGGTGAAATAAGAATTATAAGTGTCCCTCTCCCCCTATTTAAATCAATATGTCTGGATTCTTATCATTGACTGGAAGGCAGAAAATAATTTTAAAACGGGTAGCATTCTTTACTATATGTATAACCAAATATTACAATTGTGTGTATGTACATACATGTACATATATATGTACATTTTTGTATACAGACATTAGTCATCTTCCAAAATTCCATAAAAGGGCCATACGCTATGGTTGCATATTTGTTTAAAAGGTTGTAAGCTTCCTGAAAGCAGTGATAGTAGCACTGAATTTCTCTTATTATCTTACCTGATGCTAAACCGAAAGCAGATGTTCCATAAATGACTTAGGCGAAGAACATGGTTCATTTGTGCGGGAGCCTAAAAGAGAAATAGTGTTTTGTGAAAAGATGATAGCTGAATGCTGTCAATAATTTTGCTTCTCCTGGGAAAAGAATACTGGAATAATTGTTCAAAGTGAAGAAACTGCTTATCACACTGAAAAATACGAGAGGTTTTGCACACACAGGAAGGTGTCCTCATGCCTGAATTATTACTGGGGGAAAAGAATTGAACATGGTTGAGGACAACCATTTCCTGAATTGTGCTCCTCACCTGAAAGTTTCTAGACAGGAAGTGAGCACTGACAGACAGACTGAAGTATTTCATATTTTCTTAGGTGGCATTTTTGTTAAAGGATTTAAATATTCTTTGGAAGTCTATATACACTTTTAGAGCTGTAGAAAAGAAAAAAATAATGACTCTGGAACAAAACTGCCTGGAGTCACATCCCAGCAAAACTCTAGCTAGCCATGTAACTATGAGCAACCGTTTATCCTACGAAGCCACTATTTCCTCATTTGTACAACAGGAATACTCATGAAACCTACCTAACATAATCATTGACAGTATAAATGAGTTAATATAGATAAAACGTTTAGACCAGATCAGATTGGTACAATGTTAACATAATCTTATCTGCTTTCCCACCTGGACACCAAGGAATTGAGAAGTGAGCAAGTGTCTTATTCATATCAGAATGTTCCATATTTGTTTGTTTGTTGTTTATTTTGAGACGGAGTCTTGCTCTGTCGCCCAGGCTGGAGTGCAGTGGCACGATCTCGTCTCTCTGCAAGATCTGCCTCCCGGGTTCGCACCATTCTCCTGCCTCAGCCTCCCAAGTTGCGGGGACTACAGGCGCCCGCCACCATGCCCGGCTAATTTTTTTGTATTTTTAGTAGAGACGGGGTTTCACCGTGTTAGCCAGGATGGTCTCAATCTCCTGACCTCGTGATCCGCCCACCTCGGCCTCCCAGAATGTTCCATATTTCTAAAGGATATGACATAATAATAATAGTAACAATAGTAATAATGATAATAGAGAAAATGTATTAACGTCTTATTATAGATATCAGTCAGTGTGATTTTATATTACTTATGTCATTTGCCCCATCATGTTGGGGCTAGTAATATCATTATATTCACCTTACAGATGAAGAAAGCACTGATTAAAGAGGTTTATTAGTTTGTTCAAAACCAAGTAACTTGTAATATTTCAGTCAAATTACAGTACTCTTTAGTAACCAGTTTGTTATGTTACCTTAAAACTGTCAGGAATTTGATTTAAAAAATGCATTAAATAAATAAGGAAACAATGCATTTTCAATAAAACATCATTTATCTTCATAATAAACTTACTTTATAGATATGTTCAGTGATGGTAATGACTTCACATTCATTTTAGCATTGGGAAATGTGTTTTTTCAGTATCTTTACAGGTGCTACAGAGCGATGGTCTCCATAAGGCAAAATAAAATGTGGTACCCTGGTATCTGTTTCTTTAATTGAGCTTTTAAAATATATATCATTTGAATGAAATTATAATGATTTCATTAACCTCTTTTGCCCTTTCTCAAACATGATGACTATAAATGTGATAGGAAATTAAAACTGCCCATTGCTGGAGGAAAGCAATCAAGCCAGATTGACCAATATGCTTACACGCTTGTCTGGAAACTTTTCCCCCTTAAATAGGGAAGCTGAAAGAGGAGGATCATTATAAATATCTATTTGTGTATCTATAAAGAAATTAAATCATGCAAACTCAGCCTCAGAATTTCAATGCATCAATTTTACAGACAGAAATCTTAAAATTTTTATTTCTTAGGGATTTCCACTTTAACAGAAATGGTAAAACATCCTGGCTTATTTTATTCAGAAGGTGATGCATATAGATTCCATAATTTTCAGTGGTAACCTTAAAATGAGTTTCCAATACCAAATATTTTAGTATGGAATGATTTTTAAATCTAGGGGGAAAGGAGTCTATTAAGTACTCACATGTGTGTTGGTCCATTTGCTGGATGCAGTACAAGCCAGCTGCTATCTAAGCTATGAGGCCTTGCGTATTTAGTAACTTTGCCACTTTTAAAAATGAGTAAGTGTTAATAGATATGCTGGCATGTATTATAGGTATCACAGACAAAAAAGAAGCAATTAAATAATGTGATATGGCAAAGAAAAAAAATAAAATAACTAAAAAATTAGGGCCCAGAGACACACTGCTTCCAAGTTTATAAACAAAACAATCTCATTCTTTCCATCTCCATCTCCCTGTCTCTTTCTGTCACTTTCTCTTTCTCTCTCTCTAGCACACAGACAGATGCACATGCACATACACATACACATAGAGAGGATCATAACCAATGGTTCTGAAATGATTACAAAGAACCCAAACTTAGTTTGATGCTGGTGCAGAAACCACCATCCTGTGAATCTATTTATAGGTTTAGCCTTTAGGGAAGGATAAGGATCACAGTGAAGGAAACATCATAAAATGAAAAATTTTCTTTCCAAAAGAACATTGAAAATTTTACTTTCCCTGCATTGTATGTGTCTACTTACAATGCCAAAATCCCCCCCTCTCAAATAATTATTCATCTTTGTCATTCCCCTCCAGCGTCATTCCTTCATTTTTAACCCGTTTTAGAAAGATACTCACTTTAAGAAATTATTTCTCAAAACAACTACAGCTACTGGCAAAGAAAGTGGTTAGAAAATGGAAGTATGTTTGTGTGTGTGTGCGTGTTTTCCTTCCCCTATGTCCAATATATTTCCTCAGGTCTCTACTTTGGGACCAAGAAAGAGGAACTCTGATATTCCAATGTAATCCACATTCCAAAGAATTGTAAACCCAGACCAAATTACAATTTCTCTTTTTTAAGACTAAATTATTTTATGTCTCTTAGGGGGAAAAAAGCAACAGGCACACATTTATTTGCATTAATATGTGATTGATTAATACCCCCACACCATTTCTGTTCATTTATACTGGAAAATAAGGTACATGTTGGCCATAGTAGATTTTCTCTTGGTAAAATTCCGAGCACTGCTCCATGTTATAAATAACAATACACAAGCAGATGCAGAACTTGTTTTCTTGCCCTAGTTACCTCCAAGTTCAAGGAGTTCTGCTAGGAAACCTGTTTTCAGTATTGCTGCCTTCAGGACCACTTCTCTGCAAGTGCTTATTCCTCATCTAATTCATTTTTCTACAGAAGGCTTTCTAGCAACTACAAACTCAGTTTCTGACCTCTGCCAGTGATCTTCCAAACTTGTCACCTCCTCAGACTTTTCCACCAGCCTTTCTCCTAGGTCATCTCTACCTGCAGGATCTTGCACTCTCATCCTCAACCCCAGCGTTTTCTTCCCAGAAATACCTTCTGTTCAATCCCCAAGACAACTGCAGAAAAGTCTAGTGGCCAGGAGTCACCAAAAGACCAGAGCCCAGTACCCGGAACATAGCAGCTAATATGCCGAGAGAGAGAGAAAAGTGCCAGTGAGAATATGATTGAAAAGTATGCACACGCATTCTCCTTGAATTTTGGTCTTTGTTTTGTTCTTGTATAAATCAATGTAATAGTGCCCATTGTTCACAGTGTATGAAGAAATGGGCACTCATTTATAACAGCTGAGCAGGAAAAAAATGTTTCAAACTTTTTTCTCAAGCACAATTTAGCATTAGAAATAGAAATACATACTAGAAACCCCCTAACTGTGCAAAATACTAATCTAGACTTCCAGAAATTAATTTGAAGAAATATTTGCAGATATGTTCATATTCACCTCAAGTATACTTAGCGCAGCATTTTCAAAATAATGATATATTGTCAGTGATGTAAATACCCAACAAAGAAAAAATGATCAGATTACTTATGCATATGCCAGACAATACACACATATCCTTTGAAAAAAATATGCAGCCACTAAAATGGCATTATAGAGGATGATTGAATGACCAGGAAATTGTTCATGATCTATAAATTGGCAAAAGGCTCTTAAATTATAATATACCAATATTTGTGTGTGTGTGTGTTTGTGTGTAGAAAACTGCAATAAGGTTCACAAAAACATTAGCACAATTTATCTCTGAGGTATTGGAAATTTGATTCTTTTTTGGGTTTTTCTTTATTTCATCTAAACCTATAAATGTGATGGATAATTTTTATAAGTAGATATAATATTACTAAATATATAAATTATTTGTTGAATGAATTAATGAATTAATAAAAGAGTGATGAAATAACTAAATGAAAAATAAATGCATAGGTTTTAAACCCTCTGATCTGTGTATGATATCCCCTTCCTTTTATTCACTTCTAAAAACACAGATGATCTCATTGTTCCACATTTCTTGTGATGTTTGCCATAACGTCAGCAATGGTGTGATATAGAAAATAGATGCCTACTATAAGTTGGGCCTGCTATAAAATATCTCATTGTCATCTCATAAAAATATTTTGAACATTATATGTATATTATACTTCTATAAACATGTTAAAAATTATCTACTGCTGTAAATTTCATACCCTCCAGTTTCATCATTTTTCTTATTACTGACCTATCTATCTATCTATCTATCTATCATCTGTTTGTTTGTTCATTTATTAGAGACAGGGTCTCACTAAGTTGCCCAGGCTTGCCTAGAACTCCTGTGCTCAAATGATCCTCCTGTCCCAGCCTTCCAAGTAGCTGGCATTACAGACTCACACCACTGTGTCCAGCTGACTTATTTTCTTTTTACAATGTAAGTTACTTCTCTTATTAATCCTCCTCCTACAAGATCTGTATTCTAATTCAGTGCCTCCCAATACAGTGGTAAAGAACAAGTTTGTTTTATTTATAGATTTATATTCAATTACAGATCAATAATTCCATAAAATATAATAAGAATTAATCATTAGAAAAAGGAGTATTAGGCTGGGCGCACTGGCTTACGCCTGTAATCCCAGCACTTTGGGAAGCCAAGGCAGGCAGATCACTTGAGGTCGGGAGTTCGAGACCAACTTGACCAACCTGGAGAAACCTCGTCTCTACTAAAAATACAAAATTAGCCAGGCGTGGTGGCACATGCCTGTAATCCGAGCTACTTGGGAGGCTGAGGCAGGAGAATTGCTTGAACCCGGGAGCTGGAGGGTGTGGTGAGCAGAGATCGTGCCAATGCACTCCAGCCTGGGCGACAAGAGCGAAACTCCGTCTCAAAAAAAAAAAAAGAAAAAGAAAAAGAAAAAGGAATATTAAAAAAGACATACCAAATACAAACCCAAACTTTTTCTATTGCATTTAAAACCACAAAATTCATCCCCGTAAATATCATATGAAACATTAGGAAAAAGAAAACAATTATAAAGTTTGTAAACTTTGTTCATTGAAAGAATCATTATTATACTCATAATGCGATTCCTATTTTTACTAAACCAAGAGTTATAATTCTGCATATTGTTCACATTTTGAACAAGCACCTATAGATTCATATATAATATCTTTTTTTCTTCAACTTCTAAGTTCAGGGGTACAATTGCAGAATGTGCAGGTTTTGTTACATAGGTAAATGTGTGCCTTGGTGGTTTGCTGCACAGATCATCCCATCACCTAGGTATTAAGCCCAGCATCCATTAGCTATTCTTCTTGATGCTCTCCCATCACCCACATGCCCAACAGTCCCGTGTGTGTTGTTCGCCCCCATATGTCCATAATGTTCTCATGTTTCAGTTTCCACTTATAAGTGAGAACATGTGGTGTTTGGTTTTCCATTCCTGTGTTATTTTGCTGAGGATAATGGCTTCCAGCTCCAACCATGTCCCTGCAAAGGACATGATCTAGTTCCTTTTTATCACTGCATAGTATTCCATGGTGTATATGTACCACATTTTCTTTATCTAGTCTATCATTGATGGGCATTTGGGTTGATTCCATGTCTTTGCTATTGTGAATAGAGCTGCATGTGCATTTATGTGTATAATAGAACAATTTCCATTCCTTTGGGTATATACCCAGTTATGGGATTGCTGGGTCAAATGGTATTTCTGCTTCTACATCTTTAAGGAATTGCCACACTGTCTTCCACAATGGTTGAACGAACTTACACTCCTACCAACAGTGTAAACGCATTCCTTTTTCTCCGCAACCTTGCCAGCATCTGTTGTTTCTGGACTTTTTAGTAATCGCCTTTCTGACTGTCATGAGACAGTATCACATTGTGGTTTTGATTTGCATTTCTCTAATGATCAGTGATGTTGACCTTTTTTCATGTGTTCGTTGGTCACATGCATATCTTCTTTTGAGAAGTGTCTCTTCATGTCCTTTGCCCACTTTTTAATGGGGTTGTTTGGTTTTTTTTTCTTGTAAATTTGTTTAAGTTCCTTGTAGACTCTGGATATTAGACCTTTGTCAGATGGATAGATTTCAAAAATTTCCTCCCATTCCATAGGCCCTCTGTTCACTCTGATGATAGCTTTTTTTGCTGTGCAGAAGCTCTTTAGTTTAATTAGATCCCATTTGTCAATTTCTACTTCTGTTGCAATTGCTTTTGGCATTTTCCTCATGAAATCTTTGCCCATGTCTATGTCCTGAATGGTATTGCCTAGATTTTCAAGTTTTAAATGTAACAAATGAGTTTACTTTTTCTCATTTACTTAATCGATCTAAGTTTGATTGACTGATTTCTAAATACTTACTCTCAATTTCTTATCTAGTTGATGAACCTGTAACAAACAGCAGACAAGCATGGTCCCACTAACCTCACTTTGAGTAGCATTGTTTTAGCATTTCCGCTTTTTTGTGGATTCTTTGCTCCCACCATGTCACTTTCTTTCTATACCTTTCTCTCTCAATAAAGTGCCCAAGTCATGTTCTTCTACCATGGTTGCTTGTCCATTTCTTCCCTCCACTGCCGCTTCAATTGTCTCTATCTCATATTTGTAGTATAAATGACATTTATTTACCAAGGCACAGAATAAACTGTACTCATGGGCTATTTATGGGGAAGGGAATTAACTGTCTTTATCTCAAGGACAACAACCCGAAATGTATGTGCTATGTTCAAGAGGGCATGGCAAATGTAGGCCCTCTGAAAATATGCAGAGTACTGGGTGAGCAGCAGTATTCCTTGTCTGTTGTGTTCCACTGTTTTTGTTCTAAGCACTCTGTCTGCATTAAAGAGAACCTCAAACAAGAGTTTGTAGACAGGCACAAGATCCAGCCCTCAAAAAATAAGAAGCCATCCATGCCTGGATAA
Source organism: Pan troglodytes (assembly GCF_028858775.2). Lineage (NCBI taxonomy): Eukaryota > Metazoa > Chordata > Mammalia > Primates > Hominidae > Pan > Pan troglodytes. The sequence continues at coordinate 89,156,156 of NC_086015.1, forward strand.
ATGAGCAGACACCCAGCTAAGCAGGATCTAGGCTCATCACAGAACTGGAGAGAAAATTACAGCTGGGATTGAGGCCTAAATAAAGACTCATCAATCTAGGAAAGGTTAGAGGAAAGAGCTGCAGCTTTGTGGGCACACACAACCCCAGAGTATCACTCAGGTGTGATTACTGGGTTAATACACTCCCAGATTTGCTTTTCCCCGGGGAATAGGTAGGCTAAGTCTGCAAGTAGGCAAAGCTGGTGAGGTGGAGGATTATAGCTATTTTGTTTCTTAGAAATGTTGATACATTTCTTGGAAACTCAGTGTTTTCATCTGCAAAATGAAAATTAAACTAACTATCTTTCCAGTCTGAAGGATTAGTGTAAACACCAAGCAACACATGTGATATGGTTTGGCCTGTGTCCCCACCCAAATCTCGTCTTGTAGCTCCCATAATTCCCATGCATTCTGGGAGGGACCTGGTGGGAGATGATTGAATTATAGGGGTGGGTCTTTCCTGTGCTGTTCTCATGATAGTGATTGGGTCTCACGAGATCTGATAGTTTTAAAAACGGTTGTTTCTTTGCACCAGCCCTCTCTTTTTGCCTGCCACCATCCACGTAAGACGTGACTTGCACCTCCTTGCCTTCTGCTGTGATTGTAAGGCCTACCCAGCCATGTGGAACTGGAAGTCCAATTAAACCTCTTTCCTTTTTAAATTGTCCAGGCTTGGGTGTGTCTTTATCAGCAGCATGAAAATGGGCTAATTCAATATGTGAAAGAAGATGTATGCAGTTCACTAACATATATATGTATATTTACATGCATGCGTATGCATACATGTAAGCATATGCCATTATTATGACTATAATTTGTATAACCTGAGCCATCTGACTCCCAAGCCTTTTATATTCAGTGAATATGTGTTTGTTGGTCTCTTCAGTACCTATTTCTCTTGGGTAGAACTTTATATGTGTTTTAGCCAGAAGTTTGCTTCATTCCAAAAAGACATCTTTACCTTGACCCAGTTCCACTACTTCCTTTAGATGTTTAAAAACCTTTTTTAACATCTTCATCCTCAAGATCATCAATTTCTATTTTATACATATAGATCGCCTTTGATATTTCTAAGTGTGATACCTTTCCTAGTTTTCCTTTTTAAGTCTTAGGCTTTATACTCTGCACTGTCATGTACTTCACTATATCCTTTTCATAATTTGCCCTTTTCTTACTTCAAAAATATTTTATCTTCAGTAAAGCACCCCCACTCCCTCATTCCTTCACATGAGCTGGTAAAATTTGAAGTTTATTTCCCAAAGCAGTGTATTGTTACAGTTCACTTTGAAACATGGAAACACAATAGTAAATTGTGTAGTTCTTCCTCAGTCAGGTATATGAGCCCTCTTTTAACTCCTTCCTACTTTTCCAATGGAATCTGAAAAATCCAGTGCCAGAAGTGCCACATACCTGTGAGGTGAGCGTATAGAAATAAGGTACAAAAGCTGTCTCTGGAAGCCGTACAGTCAGCCTAGTGTTATTTTCCAATACCAGCTTTCCCCTTAGTTTCTTCACTTATTTTTCTTTTCCTTTTCCATATTTTATTTTATTTTGCATAATTGTCTCCTTTATAAAGTGCACTCCAATAATTCTCCTTGAGCTCGTTTCTGAATTCCACATGTCATAGTGCCACTTTTGCATCTGGTGCCCATGTTTATGATTTTGCTGCTTTGATCTGTTTAATTGTTCTTCTTCAGGTCTCTGGAGAACATTAGTTATATTTATGTACATCCTTGTGCTCTTCCTGTAATTCAAAGAGTGGTGTCATCTGCATGAAATAAAATTGATTTCACACTCAGTGTTAGCATCCTGTTTTCATTTTTGTATTTTACTTCCCTGAAAGTTTCTAAGAATCTCCTTATAAAATGTATTTAGCCAGGCATGGTGGCATGTGCGTGTGGTCCCAGGTACTGAGGCTGAGGCAGGAGGATGGCTTGAGCCCAGGAGTTTGAAGGAAGCCTGGGCAACATAGAACTTGTCTCTAAAAAAGAAAATAAATAAAATAAAATAAATAAGTAAATAAATTATTTCTGTTTATGATGGCTCACACCAGTAATCTCAACAGTTTGGGAGGCCAAGGTGGGAGGATCACTTAAGGACAGGAGTTGAGAATAGTCAGGGCAACATATTAAGACCCTGTCTCTAAAAATTAATTAATTAAAAAAATTTTAAATTAAAAGGTAAAAAATAAAATAAAATAAAAAATAAGTCAGGGCACAGTGGCTCACACCTGTAATCCCAGCATTTTGGGAGGTTGAGATAGGCGGATTATTTGAGGTTACAAGTTTGAGACCAGCCTGGCCAATATGGTGAAACCCCGTTTCTTCTAAAAATACAAAAATTAGCCAGGCATGATGGCTCATGCCTGTAGTCCCAGCTACTCAGGAGCCTGAGGCAGCAGAATCACTGAACCCAGGAGGCAGAGGTTGCAGTGAGCCAAGATCGCGCCACTGCACTCCAGCCTGGGTGACAGAGAGAGACTCCATCTCAAAACTAAATAAATAAATAAATAAAGCCAGGTATTGTGGCATGCATCTGTAGTCCCAGCTTCTCGACAGGCTGAGGCATGAGGATTGCTTGAGTCTGGGGGTTCGCACCACTGCCTTCCAGCCTGAGTGACAAAGAAAGACCCTATCTCAAAATAATAATAATAAAAAAATAACTTCTTAGAAAGAGTTTTCAGATCATACACACACAGAGAAGCTGGAAAAGCAGTTTTGTCTTACTTCTCCGGCACCTCGAAGTATACAGTCTTCACACACTCTCTCCCACCACTGAGTATGGGCTGCGGATGGTGGTGTTGGGAAATGTCTTCACATATTTCAACAATGTTCAGACAGATGGTCTTGAAGAGAAACTGTTTGTGTTGTTGTTTTTCTGATCAAACATTTGCTTCATTGAAATAAAATTAATGTTCTTCCCACTTTCCTACTTCAGCATGCTGTCTCTTTAGCCTCCCTAAGCCAACAGATTTTTTCCCTCCTGCCACAACACCTATCACATGTCTTCTATGCTATGCTTCAACAAATCTTGAAATCAATGTCTACTTTCATAGATTTCCAACTTTTAAAACACATCTTTCAATTCTTAAAAAATAACCAACTAGAGATTCCATTGTAATGAGTATTTTCAAATATTGTCATAATTAATATCTAAGAATGTGCTTAATTTGACTGCAATATGCCATTAAACACTTTCTTCTTTGAGTTCCTAACTACTAGAGCTGTGATCGTTTCCAATAAATCACTTCCTTATTCTTTTGTTGGCACCCTGCATCAGTTCAGTTTCCTTCTCCTTTCTTGTTTCTCAAGTTATTTTATAAATATCACTTTCATTATTCAGACAACACAAGCGTTGCCATTGTTTTTCTTCAGTGCCAACTTAACCTGCGCCTTTTTTGCTCTTTATTCTGTCTAATTTCCTTGTGGAACCTCAGGTGTCTGTGGGAAGTGCTTTTACTTTTGTCTGGCGTCCTCTCTTCTCTCATCACCCTGACTATCTTTACAGACCTGTTATTTCTGTATAGATTTCTACATCCAAGTCTTCACCATGGTTTTCTGTCTGTGTACTCCTTTAAACATTTCTGCAGCTATTTTGCTCTTTAAATCTGTTGGCTTGCTTCCTTCCCTGGGGAATTTTCTTTATATCATTTTTTAAACATGAACCACCACTTTGTGACATCTGGAAAGGTGAGAAGGGATTCTCTACCCTTGATCATCTTTCTTATATTTTTTAATTTCCTCTTGTTCTCATAGGGACATTCTTAACCTCCAAAAAGCTCTACCAAATTTTGCAGTTTTGAGAAATTAATTTCAGCTATTACCATAGCAGGTTCAGGAAAGCCAACATTATACAACCTTTATTTTTCCTTGTATGAAAGTACTATCAGTGCCTCTGACACACTTTTCCTAGGATTTTTTCATAAATATTTACAACTATGAGCCTGTATATTTAAATTAGTATCTTTCAATCTGGTAACACAGAAAGGGTTACACATTTGACTATATTGGCAAGTATTTGCAAATTAGGCAGACCTCATATCCTAGCCACTTATAAACTGCATGATTCTGTATCTCATTTTTCTCGTGGAGAAATAGAAATAATATTAACTTGGTTTTTGCTAATTGTTGTTAGCTCTGTAGTTCCTATCACATTTCAGACCTATTTATTGCATGTGATATTTTTCACAAGATGCTTAAATCTCTGACTTTTAACTTCCTTATCTGTAAAATAAAAATAATAATACTTCCCCTTACAGAGGATGTTGTATATTTTAGCAACAATGATTATAAAGCATCTGATATTCAATAAATAATGGTATTGTCAATGTTGATGACTATAATTATCATGATTCATCTTTCAATGTTTATTCTGAGAGCTAAAATGATCTCTTAATATTTGTTTTTTTAAAACATGCTGAGAAGCTATTATATGCTTAAATATATTTGTATTTGTTTTAAATGAGAGCTGAGGTTACTTTAATTTCCCATGTTTATTTCTCTCTCTATTTCTCCTTTCCAGTTACACATTGTACAGTTTGAATGCCATATCCGGAATCTCCATAGTATCCACGCCAACAAGCCAGTGCTCAGAGCCCTGAATACAGACATTTACACACGGTAGATCTTCCCCTATAGATTCAGTATTGAGGTTTTGAACTAATATGTACAGTTTTTAAAATTCCAATTTCCACCAACATTATTTTTCCTTTATGTAACATTTACTGAGTGTCCAAATTATGCCAGGCAATATGCTGGCTTCTAGGAGTACAAAGGTGAAGATAATGTCCTTGCCCAAAATGATTTTACAAAGTGGTGGGAGGTACCACCACATAAAACAGAGATTTACAGTACAAAGTGATTTTATCATATCTGTCAAGGTTCTTTGATCTCCTAGTTTTCAGTCTACCTTTTATTCTTCCCAAATCTATCTTTTAACTTTTTTTCAAATCCTATGTTAATTCTTGCTTTCTTCTCGGATTTGGATTAAAATTACAAGAAGCCATAGTCTTCCCCTACTCACTTTAATTTTCTAACAGAAATCTTTACTCATGTCCCTGTGAGTCCTTCAAACAACAAAAAAGAAACTCTTCACACAAAAAAAGAGTAGAGTATAATACAATAAATTATTCTATACACATTACATAGATCCAACAATTATAATTATTTAATCATATATGCTTCATACAAATCCCAGGCATTATTTTACTCCTAAATACATTATTTGTATTTCTCACAAATAAATACATTCTCCTAACTCTAATACCATTACCCACCTACAAAAAATTTTACAATTAATTTTTCCAGTCATCTATTATCCATTAAAACATCCATTCCATACTTATGAAACAAATGCCATGTTATGTTCATGAATCTCTGGGTCAGAAATTTGGGCAGTGCTCCACTAAGTGATTCTTTTGCTCTCTATGGTTACTTAATGGTACTCACCTGGTGATGAGCCAGTCTAGATTATTCAAGACTGTCTTATATGCACCCTGCTTTAGGTGGGATGATCTGGGCTGTTGAATGGAGTGTCTACGTTTATACTCACCAGCATGACAGTCTCGAGTAGTTGAACTTCCTAGATAGAGCTTGGCCTCTCATGAGTGAGTAACCCAAGATTACTAGGCAAAGAATGTATGACTTTTAATGACCTAACTTCAGAAGTCATTGAAAGCAGCCACAAGTCTGTCTACATGCAAGGAGAAGAGTTAGTATGGAAGGAATGTGAAATAAATGTGAGGACATGTCTTGAAAAAGCAGCAGTCTTCAATATCATATAATACTAATTTCATGTTTTAAAATTTCTCAATTTTCTCAAAAATATCTCTTTATACTTGATGTTCGAATCAGGCTCCATATAAGTTCTACATATTGCATTTCGCTGTTACTTTTCTTTAGTCTTTTTTAAGCCTTTAAATTATAAAGGCTGATTAGATTTACATTAGCATTTTGGCAGAATCATTTTTGAAGTGGTCTTCTAGGTAGCATGTTGCATCACAATGAGACACATAGTGTCTGGCTGTCACATTATTAGTGATTGACCAGTTATTTCAGGAAGTGGCAGTTTGTTCCCTCCATTGTGAACTCATTGTTGGTTGGTTGGTGTTGGTTTACATCTTGAAATCAGTAAATAATCCTTGGGCTGAAACTTATGATCTTTGAGAGTAAGCACCCCCTATCAACTTTTTAAAAAAATATTTTTCTTAAGTAGTTTATTATTCTTGCTTAATATAATCATTAAGTAGTGGTGGCAAAATGGTGACTTTCTGTGTTTCCAATATATGTATTAATATTAACTTGAATTCACATATAAAAAAGAATTTTTTATCAAACAAGATTATTCTGTCAGTTAAAATACACTTCTTAGAGAAAAAAAGAGGAAAACATTTAATGTTTTTTCTTCATTACTGATCTTCTGAGTAAAGTAACTAATGTACTCACTATCCTCAATAATGATAAAAAGATTTACCGTTTTCAGTTTTTTATATTTTTGAAAATTATTTTTAGCTACGTGGATATAAAATATGTAATTAATAGTTACCACTTATGATTATTAAAATTAATTACAATTATTATTTTTGATTCTTAAATGATTACATCTTTGGCATCAAGATCCCCTTAGAGTTGTCACTGTGATTTTTCGGCATAACAACATTAGCTTGTGATAGCTTTCTTGACTTCTAGCACAGCAAACTATTCCACAATCTTTTTGTACATATCCTGCCCTAGACCCAGAACAAGTTATTTTTCCAAGCAGCCCTAATTACTTTTAGTAAGAAATAATATTTAGAGAACATGATGTGTACAGGTGAGTGCTCAGAGATACTGAGTTGTCATTGCTTCTAGGCATTTTCAGTGGACAGAGATGGGGAAAAGTTTTTAACAACAACAGCAACAAACTATGAGTTTATACTTAACATTAAATTCAATATTATAGTTTTTCCTTAACTTTTTTAAATTTTATAATTTTAACTCCTTTCTCCTACAAGAAAAATTTTAAAAATACAAACTTTTATTTGCTTTATTCTACAACACATAAAATAACATTTAAATAACCATAGTGGTGTCCTAACTAGAGCAATAAAGCTGAATAAAGTTTTGCCTTAGGTTTCCTTTGTACCTATCCCCTTTAAGGATGTACTGCCACAATACTATGTTCTGAATCATGTTGAAATTATTAATTTTTGCCTGTGTGGTTAATCACCAACTTGATATGTTCATTTGTTTTAGTTTGATCTGAATTTTTAAGACTTGCACTTTTATGTAATTTATTTTTAATATATACAAATCTTGCGTGTCTTAAGTCAGAATTAATAACAACATATGCTCAGAAACATCTCACTTTCATTCTTATCCTCTCCCTCTGTTCCCTGCCACCTGTATAAACAAATGTTTTTATTAGTTTTCATTTTGGCCTTCCAGTTTTGTTTTGTTTTGTTTTGTCTTTCACAAATATAAGCACAAATGTTACTATACTATATTCAATACTTTGCTTCCTATTTTTGTTTCCCCTGTGGGCACCAGACAAAGCTGTATATTTATTTATTCGTGAAATTTCTTTACTGTCCTCCTTCAGAAGAAGGAATAATTAATGGTTAAAATTCTAAAATAAAAGTAAATGATAAGTTGAACAGAGAAGTTACTTTGTTGTTACTGAGAATAACGAGTGATGGAGATACCTGGGTAGGATGTTCTGAAAAGATACCTATGGGATTATGATATGAATCAGGTGAGAGGAGGGATGAGATAAATCCAGCTGTGTAGAAAGCAGACAGGGGCATATGTTTGACACATTCTAGAAACTGAGGGCAGGCCAGTGAATTTGAAATTTGTAGCATGGAAGCAAAGAGTTATAGTAGGACGTTGGAGAAATAGACAACTTGCAGACCAACAAAATTAATTTTTAAAAATTTAAATATGATGGAAAGCCACAGAATGGGTTAGGATGGAGAAGTAACAGAATTTCATCCTTAGCTAGTTTGCTTTGTCAGCACAGTGCTACAAAATCACTTTTGTCCTCCTCTGAATGCTTTAACTTCTTTGAAGCTTTCTGTAATACAAAGGCATTTGATCTCCCCTTTTATGTGTTACTACTTATGATTTTTACCATTTTCTCTTGTAATTTTTTGTTCATTTGACTGTTATTACTTGCACCTATGAGTACTTTGAGGGGATAGTGTAGTATTTATCTTTGAATCTACAATGGATAACAGATGCATAACACATGTGGTACTCCAAGGAATTTTTAAAAATAAATAAATCAAAAGATGATACTAAAATAAATTTTCCTCACAGACACTTTTTTTTTTTTTTTTTGAGATGGAGTTTTGCTCTTGTTGCCCAGGCTGGAATGCAATGGCCCGATCTCGGCTCACTGCAACCTCCGCCTCCTGGGATCAAGTGATTCTCCTGCCTCAGCATCCTGAGTAGCTGGGATTACAGGCATGTGCCATCACATCTGGCTAATTTTGTATTTTTGGTAGAGACAGGGTTTCTCTATGTTGGTCAGGCTGGTCTCAAACTCCCGAACAGAGTTGATCCACCCGCCTTGGCCTCCCAGAGTGCTGAGATTACAGGCATGAGCCACCTTGCCTGGCATAGACACTTAATTTTTAAAATTGCATTCAAAATTTTTCTTTTAAAAATTTTATTCTCAAAAATATTTGTAGAAGGTAATTTAGTTCTTTTGGAGACTCTAACCTACATTTTTACCACCAAATTCAAATCAGTTTTATACAAAATCTACCCACCCTCATGAAGTCATCTTGAAAACCATTATTCCTTTTGCTTCTATATCATTTTGTGGGAGAATTCTTATTCAGTTTTACCTGGTTTTAAAGTTATAAGGGAGTATGGGGTGTGTGTGTGTTTACATGTGTCACATTTTTTACTAAGTAAAGTCCCAGAAGACGAGAACCACTTCTCCTTTAACAAATTGTATTTTATAATGCATGACACATGCATATAGCAAATTAAGCTTTGAGTAATTTTATTTCACAGAATGAATTTCAAAAACCAGATGAGTTTTGCTGGGTGTTTCAAGATGGCCAAACAGGAACAGCTCCAGTCTACAGCTCCCAGCGTGATCAATGCAGAAGAAAGGTGATTTCTGCATTTCCAACTGGGATACTTGGTTCATCTCATTGGGACTGGTTGGACAGTGGGTGCAGCCCACAGAGGGTGAGCCGAAGCAGGGCAGGGAAGCACAAGGGGTCAGGGGATTTCCCTTTCCTAGCAAAGGGAAGCTGTGACAGACTACCTGGAAAAACGGGGCACTCTCGCCCAAATACGGTGCTTTTCCCAAAGTCTTAGCAACCAACAGACGAGGTGATTCTCTCCAGTTCCTGGCTTAGCAGGTTCCGCACTCACGGAGTCTTGCTCACTGCTAGTACAGCAGTCTGAGTTCAATCTGCGAGGGGGCAGCCTGGCAGGGGGAGGAGCATATGCCATTGCCAAGGCTTGAGTAGGTAAACAAAGCAGCTGGAAGGTCAAACTGGGCAGAGCCCACTGCAGCTCAACAAGGCCAACTACCTCTACACTCCACCTCTGCGGGCAGGGCATAGCAGAACAGAAAAGCAGGCAACTTCTGCAGACTTAAACGTCCCTGTCTGACAGCTCTGAAGAGAGTAGTCATTCTCCCAGCAGGGCGTTTGAGCTCTGAGGACAGACAGACTGCTGCCTCAAGTGGGTCCCTGAGCCCCGTGCAGCCAAACTGGGAGACACCTGCCAGTTGGAGCAGACAGACACCTCATATAGGCAGCTGCCTCTCTGGGACAAAGCTTCCAGAGGAAGGATCAGGCAGCAATATTTGCTGTTCTGCAATATTTGCTGTTGGGCAGCCTCCACTGGTGATACCCTGGCAAACAGGGTCTGGAGTGGAACTCCAGTAAACTCCAACAGACCTGCAGCTGAGGGACCTGCAGCTGAGGGACCTGACTGTTAGAAGGAAAACTAACAAACCGAAAGGAATAGCATCAACATCAACAAAAAGGACATCTACAACAAAACACCTTTGTGACAGTGTAGGTCATCAACATCAAAGACCAAAGGTAGACAAAAACCACAAAGATGGGGAGAAACCAGAGCAGAAAAGCTGAAAATTCTAAAAATCAGAGCACTTATTCTCCTCCAAAGGATTGCAGCTCCTCACCAGCAACGGAACAAAGCTGGACAGAGAATGACTTTGAAGAGTTGACAGAAGTAGGCTTCAGAAGGTCAGTAATAACAAACTTCTCTGAGCCAAAGGAGGATGTTTGAACCCATTGCAAGGAAGCTAAAAACCTTGAAAAAAGATTAGATGAATGGCTAAGTACTATAAACAGTGTAGAGAAGACCTTAAATGACCTGATGGAGCTGAAAACAATGGCACGAGAACTTCGTGACACATGCACAAGCTGCAATAGCCAATTCGATTAAGTGAAAGAAAGGGTATCAGTGATTGAAGATCAAATTTATGAAATAAAGTGAGAAAACAAGGTTAGAGGAGAAAAGTGAAAAGAAACAAACAAAGCCTCCAAGAAGTATGGGACTATGGGAAAAGACCAAATCTACGTTTGAGTGGTGTACATGAAAACAATGGGGAGAATGGAAACAAGTTGGAAAACACTCTTCAGGATATTGTCCAGAAGAACTTCCCTAACCTAGCTACATTCCCTAACCTAGGCCAACATTCAAATTCAGGAAATACACGGAACACCACAAAGATACTCCTCGAGAAGGTCAATGCCAAGACACATGATTGTCAGATTCACCAAGGTGGAAATGAAGGAAAAAGTGTTAAGAGCAACCAGAGAGAAAGGTTGAGTTACCCACAAAGGGAAGCCCATCAGACTAACAGGGGCTCTATCAGGAGAAACCCTACAAGCCAGAAGAGAGGGGGGGCCAATATTCAACATCCTTAAAGAAAAGAATTTTCAACCCATAATTTCATATCCAGCCAGACTAAGCTTCATAAGTGAAGGAAAATAAAATCCTTTAAAGGTAAGCAAATACTGAGAGATTCTGTCACCAACAGGCCTGCCTTAAAAGGGCTCCAGAAGGAAGCACTAAACATGGAAAGAAACAACCAGTACCAGCCACTGCAAAAACATGCCAAATTGTAAAGACCACCAATGCTAGGAAGAAACTGCATCAATTAACAGGCAAAATAACCAGCAAACATCATAATGATAGTATAAAATTCACACATAATATTATTAACCTTAAATGTAAATGGGCTAAATGCCCCAATTAAAAGACACAGACTGGGAAATTGGATAAGGAGTCAAGACCCATCAGTGTGCTATATTCAGGAGAACAATCTCACGTGCAAAGATGCACATAGCCTCAAAATAAAGAGATGGAGGAAGATTTACCAAGCAAATGGAAAGCAAAAAAAGCAGAGGTTGCAATCCTAGTCTCTGATAAAACAGACTTTAGACCAACAAAGATCAAAAGAGACAAAGAAGGCCATTACCTAATGGTAAAGTGATTAATTCAACAAGAAGAGCTAACTATCCTAAATATATATGAACCCAATACAGGAGCACGCAGATTCATAAAGCAAGTCCTTAGAGACCTACAAAGAGACTGAGACTCCCACACAATAATAATGGGAGACTTTAACACCCCACTGTCCATATTAGACAGATAAACAAGACAAAAGGTTAACAAGGATATCCAGGACCTGAACTCAGCTCTGCAACAAGCAGACCTAACAGACATCTACAGAACGCTCCACCACAAATCAACAGAATATTCATTCTTCTCAGCACCACATCACACTTATTCTAAAACTGACCACACAATTGGAAGTAAAGCACTCCTCAGCAAATATAAAAGAACAGAAATCACAACAAACTGTCTCTCAGACCACAGTGCAATCAAATTAGAACTCAGGATTAATAAAATCTCTCAAAACCACACAACTACACGGAAACTGAACAAGTTGCTCCTAAAAGAATACTGAGTAAATAATGAAATGAAGGCAGAAATAAGGATGTTCTTTGAAACCAATGAGAACAAAGACACAACGTACCAAAATATCTGGGACACATTTAAAGCAGAGTGTCAACGGAAATTTATAGCACTAAATGCCCACAAGAGAAAGCAGGAAGGATCTAAAATTGACAACTTAACATCACAATTAAAAGAAGTATAGAAGCAAGAGCAAACAAATTCAAAAGCTAGCAGAAGGCAAGAAATAACTAAGATCAGAGCAGAATTAAAAGAGATAGAGATATAAAAATCCTTCAAAAAATCAAGGAAACCAGGAGCTGGTTTTTTGAAAAGATCAACAAAATAGATAGAGTGCTAGCAAGACTAATAAAGAAGAAAAGAGGGAAGAATCAACAGACACAATAAAAAATGATAAAGAGGATATCACCACTAATCCCACAGAAATACAAACTACCATGAGAGAATACTATAAACACTTCCATGCAAATAAACTAGAAAATCTAGAAGAAATGGAGAAATTCCTGGACACATACACCCTCCCAAGACTAAACCAGGAAGAAGTTGAGTCTCTGAATAGACCAATAACAGGCTCTGAAATAGAGGCAATAATTAATAGCCTAACAACCAAAAAAAGTCCAGGAACAGACAGATTAACAGCCGAATTCTACCAGAGGTATAAAGAGGAGCTGGTACCATGCCTTCTGAAACAATTCCAATTAGTAGAAAAAGAGGGAATCCTCCCTAACTTATGTTACGAGGCCAACATCATCCTGATACCAAAGCCTGGCAGAGACACAACAAAAAAGAGAATTTTGGACCAATATCCCTGATGAACATCAGTGCGAAAATCCTTAATAAAATACTGGCAAACCAAATCCAGCAGTGCATCAAAAAGCTTATCCAATACGATCAAGTTGGCTTCATCCCTCGGATGCAAGGCTGGTTCAACATACACAAATCAATAAATGTAATCCATCACATAAACAGAACCAATGACAGAAACCACATGATAATCTCAATAGATGCAGAAAGGCTGTCGACAAAATTCAACAGCCCTTCATGTTAAAAACTCTCAATAAACTAGGTATTGATAGAATGTATCTCAAAATAAGAAGAGCTATTTATGACAAACCCACAGCCAATATCATATTGAATGGGCAACAAGTGGAAGCATTCCCTTTGAAAACCGGCACAAGACAAGGATGCCCTCTCTCACCACTCCTATTCAACATAGTGTTGGAAGTTCTAGCCAGGGCAATCAGGCAAGAGAAAGAAACAAAGGTATTCAATTAGGAAAACAGGAAGTCAAATTGTCCCTGTTTGCAGATGACATGATTGTATCTTTAGAAAACCCCATCATCTCAGCCCAAAATCTCCTTAAGCTGATAAGCAACTTCAGCAAAGTCTCAGGATACAAAATCAAGTGCAAAAATCACAAGCATTCCTATACATGAATAACAGACAAACAGAGAGCCAAATCATGAGTAAACTCCCATTCACAATTGCTTCAAAGAGAATAAAATACCTAGGAATCCAACTTACAAGGAATGTGAAAGACCTCTTCAAGGAGAACTACAAAACACTGCTCTATGAAATAAAAGAGGACACAAACAAATGGAAGAATATTCCATGCTCATGGCTAGGAAGAATCAATATCATGAAAATGGCCATACTGCCCAAAGTAATTTATATATCCAATGCCATCCCCATCAAGCCACCAATGACTTTCTTCGCAGAATTGGAAAAAACTACTTTAAAGTTCATATGGAACCAAAAAGTAGCCTGCATTGCCAAGACAATCCTAAGCCAAAAGAACAAAGCTGGAGGCATCACACTACCTGACTTTAAACTATACTACAATGCTACAGTAACCAAAACTGTATGGTACTGGTACCAAAACAGATATATAGAACAATAGAACAGAACAGCGGCCTCAGAAATAACACCACACATCTACAACCATCTGATCTTTGACAAACCTGACAAAAACAAGAAATGGGGAAAGGATTCCCTATTTAATAAGTGGTGCTGGGAAAACTGGCTAGCTATATGTAGAAAGCTGAAACTGGATCCCTTCCTTACACCTTATACAAAAATTAAGTCAAGATGGATTAAAGACTAAAATGTTAGACCTAAAACCATAAAAACCCTAGAAGAAAACCTAGGCAATACCATTCAGGACATAGGCATGGGGAAGGACTTCATGTCTAGAACACAAAAAGCCATGGCAACAAAAGCCAAAATAGACAAATGGGATCTAATTAAACTAAAGAGCTTCTGCACAGTAGAAGAAACTATCATCACAGTGAATAGGCAACCAACAGAATGGGAGAAAAATTTTGCAATCTACCCATCTGACAAATGGCTAATATCCAGAATCCACAAAGAACTCAAAGAAATTTTTACAAGAAAAAAACAACCCCATCAAATAGTGGGCAAATGATATGAACAGACACTTCTCAAAAGAAGACATCTATGATGCCAACAGACACATGAAAAAATGCTCATCACAACTGGTCATCAGAGAAATGCAAATCAAATCCACAATGAGATACCATCTCATGCCAGTTAGAATGACAATCATTAAAAAGTCAGGAAACAGCAGATGCTAGAGAGGATGTGGAGAAATAGGAATGCTTCTACACTGTCGGTGGGATTGTAAATTAGTTCAACCATTGTGGAAGACAGTGTGGCAATTCCTCAAAGAACTAGAACTAGAATTACCATTTGACTGAGTAATCCCATTATTGGGTATACCCCAGGGATTATAAATGATGCTACTAGAAAGACACATGCACATGTATGTTTATTGCAGCACTATTCACAACAGCAAAGACTTGGAACCAACCCAAATGTCCGTGAATGATAGACTGGATTAAGAAAATGTGGCACATATACACCATGGAATACTATGCAGCCATAAAAAAGGATAAGTGCATGTCCTATGTAGGGACATGGATGAAGCTGGAAACCATCATCCTCAGTAAACTATCACAAGGACAGAAAACCAAACACCGCATGTTCTCACTCATAGGTGGGAATTGAACAATGAGATCACTTGCACACAGGGCGGGGAACATCACTCACCAGGGCCTGTTGGGGGATGGGGCCCTGGGGGAGGGATAGCATTAGGAGAAATCCCTAATGTAAATGATGAGTTGATGGGTGCAGCAAACCAACATGGCACATGTATACCTATGTATCAAACTTGCACATTGTGCACATGTACCCTAGATCTTAAGGTATAACAAATAAAATAAATAAATAAATAATCAAATGAGTTAATTCCGTTCTTTACCCTCAGTCTTCCTTGATTTCTTCCATCCTGTTTTATTAATCAAACTAACCCTATCATCTGACCAAAGCAGCCTTAATATTCTCTTTAGCTTGTCTGAACTTTGTAGAGGGGTTTTTTTTTTGTTCCTGATTATAGGTCCCTGATCTGCTTTTTTAGAGCATCTACTTCACAAAACTTGTAATTATTAATTCTACCTCTGCTTCTTTGAAATGTAAATCTTCTCCCAGACTCTTGACAATTTTACAATGCAGGAATGTCTTTCTGAAGGACTTTCTTCAAGCCATTCCTTTGGAATGCAATGATCAAGAAAGATAATACCCATCTCCTAGTCTCAGTAGGAGGGTAAGAACCTAATTTCAATAAAGTATAATTAGCAAACACAGCCTAAACACATTGATCAACCTCCCATTAAAATTTTCCAGTATTTTTCTACCAGATCACCTATTGCTTAAAACCCTCCTGTCTTTTGTTTCCACAGAGTTGAGTTCAATCTCTCCCCTCTATTGCAATAGTCTTGAATAAAATCTTCCTTGCCTCTGAACTCTCTCTGATAAAATTTGTATTTGATACATCCCTCTTGTAAATTTCCATTGCGGGTGACTATTTTCCTCTTGTTGGCTGATATGGGAATAGGCAGATATATTGAGGGACTACAGATTGGATCTAGTGTATTGAATCTAGTGTATTTTTTAAATTGGATCTAGTGTATTCAAACTCCAAAAGATAGTCCATTTATTATTTAGTCCTTTCTGCCTATGTGGTCAAACAGGTTTTGAATGATTTGTGCCCGTATCACGGGCATAGTGGCTCTTTCTTATCTTCTACTTAGACTTTTGACAGCTTTACAGAAGTCCATATGGCCACCAGATTTTGCCAACAAATTTGTGCTGCACCATGGGTAGCATGGTTTACCTTTTCTCTTCTACTTATCTATTTAATGCTTTAAATCTGGGTCATCTACTGTGGTAAAGTGGTTGCCATATGGACTCCCTTCTGGAGGTACCACATTTAAAAAATAATTTTATATAAAATTAAGGAAGGGACAGAAAGTTTCTTATCTTCATTTAGCAGACGAGGCTGCAGTAAAGATAACCTAAGCGACTTGGTCAAGGTAGAGCAAAGATTAGCCTCATGTGTCCTATTCTGGATCTTTAAACAAAGTAATTTTCTGTCCCCTCTGATAGAGTTGCTACAGAGGAGAGAGCTCCTTCAGCATAACATGCTTTCAGGAGAAAATTTGTTCAAACTCCCTTCAGGAAAAACAAATTTCCCAGACTGATGGTAAATACTATAACGGCATTGATGTAATTGACTGATTTTTTAATTCTAATATATAAACTTTAAAATACTGAAAATCAAGGTACTTTTGAAATGAATCCATCATTTGTTTAATCTTTAATAAAGACTAATAAATACACAGTGGAAGAAAAATAACACAAAATTGTCTGAGAACTACAGAGGTCTCTATTGCTCTTACTTTGTTTTTAATTGCAAACAGAACAGGAATAAACAAATGCAAATTTGGACATTAGAACATGTCCAACTATAGAAACATGAAATAAATAAATGAACTCCGTACAAAAAACAGGCTGAAAATGGTTTACATAATAAATGATATGCTAAAGAAATAAGGACAAAAATCATTCTGTAGCTCTGTATTAGTGAGAGTTAATTTTCTCTGTAAGATCAGAGGAAGAAAACAGTGGATCTTCGAAGTTAACATCCCTTCTTTTTTAATTTTCTCTTTAGATTATCCTCAGTACTTGGATAATGTCCATATATGGTGAGTTTGTTAAATAATATGCTTTCCTCATCTCTGGAAAAACTACATAATGAATCTTTATTCTGATACTGCTGCCATTAGGTGTATTATCTTTCTTGTGCTTAACCTATAGATGCACACTTTTCCACCCCTTTTGTTTTGTTTTCTTGTGGATTCTCCTTTACATATATTTTGAATAGGTAATGCAGTCATAAATATGGTGGATGATTGCTTCGGATACTAATCATTTCCTCCTCCACATGATTGAGAGTAGAACTACATTTCTCCTCCCAAGAGGTGCTGATTTTGGCCATGTAACTTTATTTTATGTTATGGTGAGTAGATTAAATCTCTGAAATTTTAGGCTTTGTCATGTCACTTGCTTTAATCAAATAAATATTTACTGGTGTGACACAAGCAAACACCTGAAGCATACTGGCACGATGAGGTATTGATTCATGTTTCTGGCATCACCATAGGCAGATAATGTACTGGCTAGCCTGGCTGTCTACGAAAAATAAAAAAAAACACGGGGAATATACTTAAACCCAACCTGAATCTTGGACTCAAGCCTAACTCTGCCCAGCTTAGATCAATTGAACTGCAGCCAAACCAGAGGTACCTGAAATAGAATAAATGATCATTGATTTAAGCCATTAAATTTAGGAGTGGTTTGTTAATCAGCATTATGTGTAGCTAACCACTAGATAACAGTGTACACGTTCAAAATATATAGTAAAAGAAATTATTATTCTTCCTCCTTTTCTAACCAACCACATTTTGGCCCAGAATGAAATATATTTTATATATATATAAAATCAATTGCTTAAATATTCTTCAAAACATGCATACACAAGTAAATATATATTTACAAACAGACATAAATCCATCTCAAAAAAGATCATATATCACACATACAATTCTGTTTCATTTTTTTCACTTAATTTGCCTTCACAATACTTCTATATTGGTATGAAAATATCTGCCTCATTCTTTGTAATGCCTCAATTACATTCCCTTTATAAAACTGTCATAACATGTTAAAGTAGCCTTCATTTTTAGACATTATAGATTATTCCTGAACTTTTCATTCTCCTCCATTTTGAAGAATCTTCATGCTATTATGAGTACTTGATTTGAAAGTTTTATCTCCTATTATTACTTTTTCAATAGCAGTTAAAGTTAGTACATGTTTATCATTTAGCAAGGGCTGCTTAACTACACTATCTCATTTAATCTTCACACTAATCTTGTCAGACAAATATAACCATAACATCACAATTTCACTGAAGTTGAAAAAGTTAAGAGTTCACCCCACTCACAGATGATATGACTGAGCTTTCAAATTCAGGCTCTCCATTTTACAATATTGATTGACCCATTATAGATGTGTTGAAAATGCACGGGTTTCAATGCTTGCTAACCCAAATTGTATTATTTCATGTCAAATAAAGGAACACTCTCTTTCTACAGATGGGGCAGAAGTAGAGATTAAATAGAGAAATAATAAAATATTATGCATTCATTTACTCAATACCTACTTATTGCACATTTAGTACCTACAAGGCACTGTACTATGCAATGTAGCTAGCCTAGAATACATATTTGAAAATAAACACAAATTTTATGTTTATTCGTGTGTAAAATGTAACAGAATATGGCACCCCAAAATACACTACTTTGGTGTAAGATTTATTTTGAGCTACAGGCAATTAAGATGAAGCTGATACAGAAAAAAAAATGTCTGCCTTCCCCTTTGTGCCAAAAGCAATACATAAATTTGTAAAGGTATCTTCTCATCACTCTCTACCAGGGAAGATGAAGTTAATCCCTAGAGGCAACTCTAGATGCTTATCAGCCAAAAGATGGCATACAGAGGATTATATAGAGGAATCTATTTAACAAACCTTACTAACCAGCCCTTGTCTAACATTGGCTCTCCAAAATATTTACCTTCCCACAATTTGCCACATCTAGAAGCTCCAAGTCATCTTCTTTTTCTTGTCATTTTTGTACAAATTATTGTTCTCTGCTAAAATGCTATATAAGCTCAAGTTCTAACCATGCCATGAAGTTACTCATCACTGAATGTCCTCATGTATATGCACAATGTATGTGTTAATAAACTTTTGTCTGTTTTTCTCCTGTTATTATCTTTTTGGCCAATCTAATTTAAAAAAATTTTAATTGATACATGATTGTACATACTTATGGAGTACAATGACATTTTGATACATATATACAATGTGTAATGAGCAAACTAGGGTATGTAGGATATCCATCACCTCAAGCATTTACCATATATTTGGGTTGAGAAAAATTCAAAATTTCTCTTCTAGCCATATTGAAATATAAAATAAATTGTTGTTAACTATAGTCACAGTACTGTACTTTTGAACACTAGAACATATTCCCTCTGTCTGGTTGTATGTCTGTGCACATTATGTACCCGCTCTTCATTCTCCCTGGCCCTACTCAGCCACTGGAAGCTCTTCTACTCCACTTCCATGGGATCAAATATTTAGCTCCTATATACATGAGTGAGAATATACGATATTTGTTTTTCTGTACCTGGGTTAACTCAATAATATGACTTCCAGTTCCATTCATATTGTGGCAAATGATTGGATTTTATTCTTTTTAATGGCTGAATAGTATGTAATTGTGCACATATGCCACATTTTATTTATCCATTTAACTGATAATGGACATAAGTTGATTCTATACCTTGGCTATTGTGAATAATGCTGCAATAAATATGGAGGTACAGGTAACCTTTCGATTTACTAATTCTGTTCCTTTGGAGAAATACCCAGTACTGAGATTGCTGGATGATATAATTGTTTACTTTTAGTTTTTTGAGAAACCTCCAAACTTTTCTTCATAATATCTGTACTAATTCTCATTCTCACCAATAATGTATGAGTTCCCTTTACTTGATATTCTTGGCAACATTTGCTATTGTCTGTCTTTTTGGTAATAGTCATTTTAACTGGAGAGAGGTGATATCTCATTAGGGTTTTGATTTGCATTTCCATGATGGTTAGTGATACTGAGCATTTTTTTATATATATTTTGGCCATTTGTACATCTGAAAAATGTGTATTCACATGGGCTTTGTCCAATTTTTGGAATTTTTTTCTATTCAGTTGTCTCTATTCTTTGTATATTTTGGATATTAGTCCCTTATTGAATGGATAGCTTGCAAATACTTTCACCCATTCAACAAGTTGTCTCTTTCCTCTGCTGACTGTCACTTTTGATATGAAGAACCTTTTTAATTTGCTTATTTTTTTTAGTTGACTCTGTTTTTGAGATCTTACTAAAAAACATCTTCACCCAGATCAATGTTCTGAAGTGTTTTTCCACAGTTTTCTTCCAGTAGTTTCATGGTTTGAGGTCTGATATTTTGAGTTGATTTTTGCATATAGTGAGAGATAAGGGACTATTGTGGGATCTGGCCAGCAGCCCACAATGCAACAGGGCTCTTTCTTTGTTCCCAGGTGGATCAGCAGGTCGAGAAATAAAAGACACACACAAAATAGTGAAAGCTGGGTCCAGGGGTGTCATCGTCTTCTGGTCCCATGATGCCGCCAATGCACTGGATATGCCAGCATTTATTATTAAGTTTAGTGAGGGCGGGGGTAAGTTAGTGAGGGATTTAGGGTTGTTTGATTATGAGGTGAGATGGTCACATGGGGATGAAGTAATTCTTTAACATAACATCTGTATGCAGAAGTACAGTATACAGAGATAAGAATTTACAATATAGCGTGTGCATCAGTAATTTATAACAGAGCCTTAAAACAGAAACACAGTCTTTCCATAACCTATGATTAGCAAGATATTAATCAGCAGTAACAGTGCAGCAAAAGCTGGTTACAAACAATCCGTAGAAACAGGACATAAAGCTAGACAACTGGTTAGACCAGAAATTCTCAGAAGGGTGTCTGCCTTAACCCTAAAGAGGCCTAGAAGAGCTGTGGCAAGATGATGGCATTTATAGCCCTATCTTATCCATATGAACAGGCACCCCTCATGCATCCATTTATAGGCTCTCCACAAGGGTCTCATTCCATTCCCAGAGCTATGAATATCTGCTTTTCTGGGATAGGAATCTTGGTGATGTGAAACCTCCCTGACTGCACCTTCGTTCATAGGCTCTTTTCAGGGGAAAGCACATCATACGCTGTTGGCTCATTCTGGCAGTCCAACCTGGCATTGTCTTTACACAATCTTGCATACAATTTTGTACTTACAATAATCAGGAGCATTTCATCTTCCACTCTGTAGCAATAGTTTCAGGGGGGTCTCCCTACAAGGGACTTGTTTTATTCTTCTGCATATGGATATCCAATTTTCCCTGTACGATTTATTGAAGACACAGTCCTTTTCCCAATGTATATTCTTGGCTCCTTTGCTGAAATGCATTGTCTGTAAATGTATGGATTTATTTCTGGGTGCTCTTTCTAATCCATTGGTCTATGTATCTGTTTTTTTGTTTTGTTTTGTTTAGTTTTTTTGTTTGTTTGTTTGTTTTTTGGCCAGCACTATACTATTTTGGTTACCATGGCTTTGTAATATGAAGTTACATAGTGTTATGCCTCCAATGTTGTTCATTTTCAGCAGAATTACTTTGGCTACTAAGGGTATTTTATGGTATCATATGTATTGCAGGATTGTTTTTTCTAATTCTGTGAAAATAACTGCAGTTTGGTGGTTTTCTGTAGTGGTAACTTTTGACACCTTTCTCTTTCTCATTTGTGTGTCTGCTCTACCAATGAGTTTTATATTTTCTCCTTTTTTCATGATGGTAGATTTGTGGTTTGGCTTCCAGATGTAGGAAATCCTTATGAATTTCTTGTGTGGTTGTTTTAGAGGTGAAGAATTCCCTCTTTTTTATTATTGTCTGGTAAAGATTTTATTTCTCCTTTATTTTTGAAGGATAGCTTTTCTGTGTATGGTATTCTTGATTGACAATTTTTTTTTCTTTCAGCACTTTGAAATACAGCATTCCATTTTCTCCTGCACTGTAAGTTTTCTGCTGATAAATCTGTTGGTACTTTAATAGCAATTTTCTTATAGATGACTTGACATTTTGCTGTTTTTAATTCTATAGCTGGATGTCTATAATCTCTTAAAAGATTTGGGAAGTTTTCAGCTATTATTTTATGAAATAGGTTTGCTATGCTTTTGCCAATCTCTTCTCCTTCTGGAATTCCCTAAATTCAAATATTTGGTCATTTTATGGTATCTCACAAGTCACATAGGCTTTTGTTATTATTTTTTTCCTGAATGCTTTTGTTTGTTTCTTTGTTTTTCTGCTGAGTTATTTCAAATTCAGAAGTTCTTTCTCCTACTTGATCTGGTTCATTGTTGAAGCTCTGGATTATATTTTTATTTCATTCATTGAATTCTTCAGTTCCAGGATTTCTGTGTGGTTATTATTTTATCACATCTATCTCTTTCTTGAATTACTTATTCAGATAATCAAGTGTTTCCCTGACGTCTTTGTATTATGTATTTGTTTTTTTCTTATATCTGACTGTCTTTGTTTTTTTATTTTTTAAATTGTTTATTATACTTTAAGTTCTAGGGTACATGTGCACAATGTGGATGTTTGTTACATAGGTATACATGTGCCACTTTGGTTTGCTGCACCCATCAACTTGTCATTTACATTAGGTATTTCTCCTAATGTTATCCTTCCCCCAGGCCTCCACCCCTGACTGGCCCTGGTGTGTGATATTCCCCACCCTGTGTCCATGTGTTCTCATTGTTCAACACCCACTTATGAGTGAGAACGTATGAGGTTTGGTTTTCTGTCCTTGTGATAGTTTGCTTAGAATGATAGTTTCCAGCTTCATCCATGTCCCTGCAAAGGACATGAACTCATCCTTTTTTATGGCTGCATGGTATTCCATGGTGTATTTGTACCACATTTTCTTAATCCAGTCTATCATCGATGGACATTTGGGTTGGTTCCAAGTCTTTGCTATTGTGAATAGTGCTGCAATAAACTTATGTGTGCATGTGTCTTTATTGTAGAATGATTTATAATCCTTTGGGTATATGCACAGTAATGGGATTGGTGGGTCAAATGGTATTTCTAGTTCTAGATCCTGAGGAACCACCGCACCATCTTCCACAATGGTTGAACTAGTTTACACTCACATGAACAGTGTAAAACCGCTCCTGTTTCTCCACATCCTCTCCAACATCTGTTGTTTCCTGACTTTTTAATGATTGCCATTCTAACTGGAATGAGATGGTATCTCATTGTGGTTTTGATTTGCATTTCTCTGATGACCAGTAATGATGAACATTTTTGCATATGTCTGTTGTCTGCATAAATATCTTCTTTTGAGAAATGTCTGTTCATATCCTTTGCCACTTTTTGATGGAATTGTTTTCTGTTTGTTTGTTTGTTTGTTTGTTGTAAATTTGTTTGAGTTCTTTGTAGATTCTGGATATTAGCCATTTGTCAGATGGGTAGATTGCAAAAATTTTCCCCCATTCTGTAGGTTGCCTGTTCACTCTGATGATAGTTTATTTTGCTGTGCAGAAGCTCTTTAGTTTACTTAGATCCCATTTGTCTATTTTGGCTTTTGTTGCTATTGCTTTTGGTGTTTTAGACATGAAGTTCTTCCCCATGCCTATGTCCTGAATGGTATTGCCTAGGTTTTCTTCTAGAGTTTTTATGGTTTTAGGTCTAACATTTAAGTCTTTAATCCATCTTGACTTACTTTTTGTATACCGTGTAAGGAAGGGCTCCAGTGTCAGCTTTCTACATATAGTTGGCCAGTTCTCCCAGAACCATTTATTTAATACGGAATCCTTTCCCCATTTCTTGCTTTTGTCAGGTTTGTCAAAGATCAGATGGTTGTAGATGCGTGGTGTTATTTCTGAGGCCTCTGTTCTGTTCTATTGTTCTATATATCTGTTTTGGTACCAGTACTGTGCTGTTTTGGTTACTGTAGGCTTGCAGTATAGTTTGAAGTCAGGTAGTGTGATGCCTCCAGCTTTGTTCTTTTGGCTTAGGATTGTCTTGGCAATGTGGGTTCTTTTTTGGTTCCATATGAACTTTAAAGTGTTTTTTTCCAATTCTGTGAAGAAAGTCATTGGTAGCTTGATGGGGATAGCATTGAATCTAAAAATTACTTTGGGCAGTATGGCCATTTTCAGGATATTGATTCTTCCTATCCATAAGCATGAAATTTTATTTAATTTGTTTGTGTCCTCTTTTATTACATTGAGCAGTAGTTTGTAGTTCTCCTTTAAGAGGTCCTTCAAATCCCTTGTAAGTTGGATTCCTGGGTATTTTATTCTCTTTGTAGTAATTGTGAATGGGAGTTCCCTCATGATTTTGCTCTTTGTTTGTCTGTTATTGGTGTATAGGAATGCTTCTGAATTTTGAACATTGATTTTGTATCCCGAGACTTTGCTGAAATTGCTTATCAGCTTAAGGAGATTTTGTGCTGAAACGTTAGGGTTTTCTAAATATATAATCATGTCATCTGCCAACAGAGACATTTTGACTTCCTCTTTTCCTAATTGAATGCACTTTATTTCTGTCTCTTGTCTGATTGCCCTAGCCAGAAGTTCCAACACTATGGTGAATAAGAGTGGTGAGAGAGGGCATCCTTGTCTTGTGCCAGTTTTCAAAGGGAATGCTTCCAGTTTTTGCCCATTCCGTATGATATTGGCTGTGGGTTTGTCATAAATAGCTCTTATTATTTTGAGATACATTCCATCAATACCTAGTTTATTGAGAGTTTTTAGTATGAAGGGGTGTTGAATTTTATCAAAGGCCTTTCTGCATCTATTGAGATTATCATGTGGTTTTTGTCATTGGGCCTGTTTATGTGATGGATTACATTTATTGATTTGTGTATGTTGAACCAGCCTTGCATCCCAGGGATGAAGTCGACTTGATCGTGGTGGATAAGCTTTTTCATGTGCTGCTGGATTCGGTTTGCCAGTATTTTATTGAGGATTTTCACATCAATGTTCATCACTGATATTGGCCTCAAATTATCTTTTATTGTTTTGTCTGTGCCAGGCTTTGGTATCAGGATAACGTTGGCCTCATAACATGAGTTAGGGAGGATTCCCTCTGTTTCTGTTCATTGAAATCGTTTCAGAAGGAATGATACCAGCTCCTCTTTGTAGCTCTGGTAGAATTCAGCTGTGAATCTGTCTGGTCCTGGACTTTTTTTTATTGGTAGGCTATTAATTATTGCCTGAATTTCAGAGCCTCTTATTGGTCTATTCAGAGATTCAACTTCTTCCTGGTTTAGCCTTGGTAGGTGTACATGTCCAGGGATTTATCCATTTCTTCTAGATTTTCTAATTTATCTGCATAGAGGTGTTTATAGTATTCTCTCATGGGAGTTTCTATTTCTGTGGGATCAGTGGCGGTATCCCTTTATAATTTTTTATTGTGTCTATTTGATTCTTCTCTTTTTTCTTCTCTATTAGTCTTGCTAGCACTCTATCTATTTTGTTGATCTTTTCAAAAAACTAGCTCCTGGATTCATTGATTTTTTGAAGGGTTTTTTTTTTCTCTATATCCTTCAGTTCTGCTCTGATCTTAGTTATTTCTTGCCTTCTGTTAGCTTTTGAATTTGTTTGCTCTTGCTTCTCTAGTTCTTTTATTGTGATGTTAGGTTGTCAATTTTAGATCTTTCCTGCTTTCTCTTGTGGGCATTTAGTGCTATAAATTTCCCTTGTCACACTGCTTTAAATGTGTCCCAGAGATTTTGGTACCTTTTGTCTTTGTTCTCATTGGTTTCAAAGAACATCTTTATTTCTGCCTTCATTTTGTTATGTAACCAGTAGTCATTCAGGAGCAGGTTGGTCAGTTTCCATGTAGTTGTGTGGTTTTGAGTGAGTTTATTATTCCTGAGTTCTAATTTGATTGCACTGTGGTCTGAGAGACAATTTGTTGTGATTTCTGTTCTTTTACATTTGCTGAGGAGTGTTTTACTACCAATTATGTGGTCAATTTTAGAATAAGTGTGATGTGGTGCTGAGAAGAATGCATATTCTGTTGATTTGGGGTATAGATTTCTGTAGATGTCTATTAGGTCTTCTTCGTCGAGAAGCTGAGTTCAAGTCCTGGATATCATTGTTAACCTTCTCTCTTGTTGATCTGTCTAATATTGACAGTGGGGTGTTAAAGTCTCCCATTATTGTGTTGGAGCCTAAATCTCTTTGTAGGTCTCTAGGGACTTGCTTTATGAATCTGGGTGCTTCTGTATTCTTGGGTGTAAATATATTTAAGATAGTTAGCTCTTCTTGTTGAATTGATGCTTTTATCATTATGTAGCAGCCTTCTGTGTCTCTTTTCATCTTTGTTGGTTTAAAGTCTGTTTTATCAGAGACTAGGATTGCAGCCCCTGAGTTTCTTTTTTTTTTCTTTCCATTTGCTCGGTAGATCTTCCTCCATCTCTTTATTTTGAGTTTATATGCGTCTTTGCCCATAAGATGCATCTCCTGACTATAGCACATTGATGGGTCTTGACTCTTTATCCAATTTGCCAGTCTGTGTTTTTTAATCGGGGCATTTAGCCCATTTACATTAAGGTTAACATTGTTATGTTTGAATTTGATCCTCATTATGATGTTAGCCGGTTATTATGCCCATTAATTGATGCAGTTTCTTCATAGTGTTGATGCTCTATACAATTTGGCATTTTTTTGCAGTGGCCGGTACCAGTTTTTTCTTTTTCAGGTTTAGTGCTTCCTTCAGGAGCTCTTGTAAGGCAGGCCTGGTGGTGACAAAATTTCTCGGCGTTTGCTTGTCTGTAAAAGATTTTATTTCTCCTTCACTTATGAAGCTTAGTTTGGCTGGATATGAGATTCTGGGTTGAAAATTCTTTTCTTTAAGAATGTTGAATATTGGCCCCCACTCTCTTCTGGCTTGTAGGGTTTCCACTGTTAGTCTGATGGGCTTCCCTTTGTGGGTAACCCGACCTTTCTCTCTGGCCGCCCTTAACATTTTTTCCTTCATTTCAACCTTGGTGAATCTGATAATTATGTGTCTTGGGGTTGCCCTTCTTCAGGAGTACCTTTGTGGTGTTCTCTGTATTTCCTGAATTTGAATGTTGGCCTGCCTTGCTAGGTTAGGGGAGTTCTCCTGGATAGTATCCTGAAGAGTGTTTTCTAACTTGGTTCCATTCTCCCCATCACTTTCTGTTATACCGATCAAACATATATTTGGTCTTTTCACGTAGTCCCATATTTCTTGGAGGCTTTGTTTGTTTCTTTTCACTCTTTTTTCTCTAATCTTGTCTTCTCATTTTATTTCATTAATTTGATCTTCAATCATTGTCATCCTTTCTTCTACTTGATCAAATTGGCTATTGAAGCTTGTGCACGCATCACGAAGTTCTCATGCCATGGTTTTCAGCTCCATTAGGTCATTTAAGGTCTTCTCTACCCTGTTTATTCTATTTAGCCATTCTTCTAACCTTTTCTTCAAGGTTTTTGGCTTCCTTGCCATGGGTTTGAACATGCTCCTTTAGCTCGGAGAAGTGCGTTATTATCGACCTTCTGAAGCCTACTTCCGTCAACTCGTCAAACTCATTCTCCATCCAGTCTTGTTCCCTTGCTGACCGGGAGCTGCAATCCTTTGGAGAAGAGGTGCTCTGTTTTTTGGAATTTTCAGCTTTTCTGCTCTGGTTTCTCACCATCTTTGTGGTTTTATCTACCTTTGGTCTTTGATGTTGGTGACCTACAGATGGGGTTTTGGTGTGGATGTCCTTTTTGTTGATGTTGATGCTATTCCTTTCTGTTTGTTAGTTTTCCTTCTAACAGTCAGACCCCTCAGCTGCAGGTTTATTGGAGTTTGCTGGAGGTATATGCCGGACCCTATTTGCCTGGGTATCACCAGCAGAGGCTGCAGATGAGCAAATATTGCTGCCTGATCCTTCCTCTGGAAGCTTCGTCCCAGAGGTGCATCTGTCTGTTTGAGGTGTCTGTCGACCCCTACTGGGAGGTGTTTCCCAGTCAGTCTATATGGGGGTCATGGACCTACTTGAGGAGGTAGTCTGTCCACTCTCGGAGCTCGAACGCAGTGCTGAGAGAACCACTGCTCTCTGCAGAGCTGTCAGACAGGGACGTTTAAGTCTGCAGAAGCTGTCGGCTGCCTTTTGTTTTACTATGCCCTGCCCCCAGAGGTGGAATCTGTAGAGGCAGTAGGCCTTGCTGAGCTGCAATTGGCTCTGCCCAGTTCATGCTTCCAGGCCTCTTTGTTTACACCTTGAGCTACTCAAGCCTCAGCAATGGCAGACATCCCTTCCTCCATCCAGCTGCAACACGGGGCAGGTGGATCTCAGACTTCTGCACTAGCAGTGAGCAAGGCTCCGTGGGCATGGGACCCACTGAGCCAGGCATGGGAGGGTATCTCCTGGTCTGCTGGTTGCTAAGACTGTGGGAATGGCACAGTATTTGGTCAGGCATGAACTGCTTCTCCAGATACAGTCAGTTACGGCTTCCCTTGGCTAGGAAAGGGAAATCTCCTGACCCCTTGCACTTCCCAGGTGAGGCAATGCCCCACCCTGCTTCAACTCACCCTCCTCACCCTCCGTGGGTTGCACCCACTGTCCAACCAGTCCCAGTGAGATGAACCAGGTACCTCAGTTGGAAATGCAGAAATCACCCATCTTCTGCGTCGATCTCACTGGGAGCTGCAAACTGGAGCTGTTCATATTTGGCCATCTTGGAAGTGACTTCCTCACTGACTATCTTTAATAGCATTGTTTTGAATTCTTTTACAACTGTTTCATAGATTTCCTTTGCATGAGAAACTTGCTAGAGAATGATTGTTTTCCTTTTGAGGCATCATATTTTCTTTCTTTTTCATTTTTTTGTGTTTTTATATTCATATCTACACATCTGTTGTACCAATCACTTCTTCCAATTTTATGGATTGGCTTTCCTTGAGAAAGACTTTTTCCTGTTGATGTGTTTTGATTGGGTAGGATGCTTTGGCTTTGATTCTGGGTGGAAATAGTAGTGTAGTCTCTTTATGATTTCTTTGGCTGTAATCAGTGTCAGTGTGTTTGTGAGCTCTTCAGTGGCTTAGGTTTCAGTTATTAGAAGGCTCTGGTGAAGATTTGCTGGGGATGGGTACACTAAGTAGGCTGGTCCTTGGGCATCTGTGGTGGAGGTGGAAGCCTCTCTTGCTGGTCCTTGGGCTCTTGTGCTGCATACATAAGCACCAGTGATGGTGGTTTGGGCAGGCTGATCTTTGGGCGCCCCAGGTCACTTGCTTAAGTGTGGGCAGTGGCAGTGGTGGGATAAGTGGTCAGGTGGGTTCTCAAGTCACTGGATGGCATGGGTTGCATGGGCAAAGGGAGTTATGGTTTGCAGGCCAACCCTTGGGCCCTTGAGTGGTATATGCATGCAGAGTGGTGGCAGTAGCAAGCTAAGCAAAACCAATTCCCAGGCTACCAGATGACACCTTCACATGGATGCCAGTGAAGGTGACAGAAGCAATCTGGATAGGCCCCTCCTCACTCAGAGGGCACCTGTGGGTGCCAGCAGTCACCAGTAAGGAAGACCTGTGTTCAGGGTCCTACAGTGGTATACACAGCACCAGAGGCAGTGATATAGGGTAGTTTGATCCCCAGGCTCCTGGACAACACACACAGGCACTGGCAGGGGTTGCACTAGGCAAAATTGAGCCTGTCCTCAGTTACTCTGGTCTTGTGCATGGGTACAGGCTGAATCTGGTAGGATGGGTCAATCCCCAGACCCCCAGACAGTGCATTTTTGCCTGGGGATAGTGGCGGGTGAGGCAGACCTCTCCTTAGACCCCCAGACAATAAGCACGGGTAACTTTGGGGGCAGGTATGGTGGGTCATTCCCCAGGCCCCCAGATGGTGCAAGTAGGTGCGCTGATGGCAGTGGGCAGGGCCACCCTGTCCTCAGGTCCCCAGACCATGCACATGGGCACAGCACAAAAGTGGTGGTGGGCAGCAGTGGTGCTGGGGAGAACAGTCCTCTAGCCAGCCCCCTTGATGACAGTGGCAGTGGTGGTGGGCTGGTTGGGTCAATACTAGGCTGCAGGAAGATGTCCAGATGGACCAGCATCCAGACCCCCCAAAGTTACATGCAGGTAGATGGCCCCACTGCTGTGGGTTGGCTGCTATCAGTGGCAACGGCTCATGGAAGGCAGTTCTCAGGCTCTGAGTAGCATGTTCTCCAGCTCCCTTTGTCTTAGGGCAACCTCTTTGGTGTGGTGTGCCACCTGTTCCTCACTGCATGGGCTACAGTGCTAGGGATCTGGTCAATGGGTCAAATCACTGGATCCAATCAACATTATGATAGATCAGCCCTTTGCATGGATGTGAGGAAATGCCAGTGAAGCTCCAGAGATATGGAGATGCAGAGGCTTCTCGGAGCCAGTGCAGGATGTAATCTGCTGGGGTCAGGGCTTTCAAATTGGCACCATGCTACAACTGCTTGGATCTTGGGGTGGTGGGGAGTGGAACCCAGTATGAACTGCCTCTCTGAAACAACGCCTTTGAGTGGATTCCAGGCAATTCCCAAGGTTAGTCTCAGGGCTCGCAAAGGACAAGAAGCTCTCCTGTGGCTAGGATTGCAAGAGTCAGCAGTGGCAATGTTGACAACTGGGGATCTTTTGCTTATTTTTTTCCTTACACCAGGGAGTTTTTCCTAGTTCCATGCTGGTTCCAAATGGGTTGGCTGCTTTGCTTCTCTTTATTTCCATCCCTGAGAGGTTCTTCATCGTTCCTTTGCTGAATTCCAGAGTTCTCTTTTAGAGACTACATTTATGTATGATTATCCAGCCAGGCAATACTTTTGGTCTTCCTTCTGGAGGAGGCGAGTGCTGTGCACATATTCAGCCATATTGCTGCTCCCTCAACCTGTCAATCAAATGTGCAAGACCCAGACATTGAACCAAAGATAGGTAGAGGAAAAATTTTGTTTCCTCCCTTAAATGTATCCATTCCATCTCTTTGCTGTTAGTTCCAAAAGTGATGTTCAATGTAAGTTTAAATTGAAAAGAAAAGCCATTAGATCATTTGGCTAATGGACTTGGAAACTTCAGTAAAGCAAAAGAACATAGTTTCCCACAGTGATGAAAGATTCATAAAACGGTTGTAACTTTCAGAGAGAGGGAGAAGACACTTTTTTTAAAATAAATCACATGGGATGTCATAAATAATAATAACGAGTTATCATTTGTTGAGTGCCGACTCTGTCCCAAGTGATGTATATGAATTTATTAAATATTAATAATGTTATGATACTGTTTTTATAATTGTGATTTTACAGTTAATAAAAATGAAGTTCAGAAACCTTGTTTGTATTTTCCAAGGTTACTCAATAAAGGAAAGAACCCAGATTTGATCCTTTATCTGGCAGATTCAAAGTCCTTGCTTTTAATTATTTATAAAACACTTGCTCTGGAACAAGGCAGAAAATGGAAAGTTGAAGATTTTAAAATGAAACATAATGATCCCTTCACTTTTTTCAAAAAAAAATGAGGGTAGATTATTTAGATTTTCTGCTTTTTGGTGTATAAGGATGCTGTGGAATGTGAAAAAACAACCAGGCTCTAGGTGTGTCAATATGGTGGAGTAGAAATATATACAGTGAATCATCTATTTCCCTGAATATGTAAAACTGGTTTCTAGGGGCTGAGCAAAAATTCTACCTTTTTTTTTCTTTCCGCTGCACTTACATGGATTCAACAAAAACCATGTAAAATATTTATTTAGTGATGTATGTATTTGTAGTCAAACACACAAACACACACAAAAGTGCAATATTGTGGAGGTCCAGATACTAAAAATTCAGCTGAGTTAAATATGATAAGTTAAAATACAGTATTTTTGCCCAAAACGTTAACAGCAGAGAATGCCAAAAATTTCAGTTACTAATCAAGGAAAATAGGAGTCCTGCAATTTTGTAAAATAATGAAACTTTCAAAAAAAATTCCAAAACCTTGTTTATTTTCCAAATAAACAACTTTTGTTTGCTTTCAAGTTTTAAATATTGCCAAGTCACATCAACTGGAAGAAAGATTTAGATCCAAGCACGTTTACATGATCTTTGCATAAATAATTAACAAAACAGAAGATAAGCTAACAAAACACGAAGGCTAGATATAGTGTATGGGATAAATTGATATTTAATCTCAATACAGTTTGAAGGTATTCTAAAATATATGCAAACACATTAAGCTAAGTAAGCTTAGAACACAATTAAAAATTTGTCTAAATCTATTTCCCCCAGAGTGGAGATTTTATAGCAATTGTTTAATTATAGAAGTGTTCATAATTCACTAATATTTCCAAAGTATAAAAGAATAGTATATTGTTTTTAACACCTAAAAAGTTTGAAAAATCTATAAAACAAGGTATGGAAAAATTTTCATTAAAAAACTAAATATTTGACAATTATACATTAAATTTCCTAGAATTTAATATACTTGCAGGCTTTATTTATTTGTTTAAAGTAATATCAAACTTTCATTCTTGGATTTCCTCTCCAAGACTTGGGGATAAATATAATTTTTTCAAGCCAATAAACCTGAATTGAATACATATACACTAACTGAGAGGTTCAGGAAAATTTAAACGTTAAAAAATAAATATAAAGGAAGGAAAAACATTTTAAAAATTGACTCTAGCATATGTAATTCAAGTGTAAACTAAATAAATCCTGCTCATTAAGATCTATAAAATGTTTTCTGAAATATCTATGCCACTATTTATGGAAAGTCTAATGTTTTTCCTATACTTTAAATATATACTTTCCTATACTTATAAATTCATAGTTAACATAGCCTCTCATTTTCATCATTGTTTCAGAGAAATTCCTTCTTCCAAATCTGTTCACTTTATGGGTTGGCTCACATGCATGAATATGCAATGCTTTTTCCATACCATATCAATCCAGATATGGTACTCAGTCCTGATTTGCATACCTCAATAAATTACCTATGTACTTGCATACATGAACTTTGTGTGTATGGACAGCTTCACTGAGTTTTGGTGGAGAGAAATGGGGCTAATATCATACCAATCCAAACTTAAATGGAAGGTCAGACATAAAATTCAATCAGTCCCTCTCTCTTACTGCTGCCTTTGACACATGGCATCTTAGCAATTTCACCACACCTCCAACAGAGCATTTCTGTTACAGAACTTTTAGCACTTAATGTTCTCCAACTCTTGCTAACAACCTTTTCCAATAGCACTAATATCATTTCTGGTAGTAAAGAACAAAATGTTTGGCAATACCATGTTAAAACATTAATTAGCATTAAATCCAATCACTGGAAATTTCTTCCTTTCAATATTTCTTTTAAACTCAGAAGGAAATTATCAATTTGTGGTTATTATGTCTTACACATTTTCTAACATTAGCTAATAACTTTTTAACAACAAAAATACAAGCCTCAGATAAGGGCACTAGAAGGCAAATGTATCCAATATAATGACGCTTTTTGTTGTTTCTGTTTGAATATCTTTTTATTTGTGGTAATTAAAATTTTATTTTAAAATAAAAGTACTTTAATGAAAATGAGTCCATTTACAAAATACTAGGTAAAAATAATAAAGGAATGATGAATTCATGGCAAAACATTGTAAAAATTTATAAAATGTTAACATTTAAGGAACACTTTCCTAGAACAGAGACAGTTAGCTATTTTAGAGAAATTCTGCTGCCAACTGTTAAGTCAATTTTTTAATCCAGGTCCACTTATATGTGATTTAAAATTAAGGTTTCTTTTGGATTTTTAAAAGTCAAATACCTGAGAAAACACAATGGAGTACATGACACTCATGGTTTGATAAAGTGAAATGTGTGATTTCATTGGGAATGGTGAAACCTCAACTCTTGCTAATTCTACAAACCCTTCATCCCAAGATTCCATTTGAAATAGCATTACACTATAATGTATTTGATACCTTCAACAACAAATTGTAAAATCAATGGAACTATGTGCAGTCAAAATTTGAGAGAGGTAAACCAAAGGTATTAAGAACAGTAATTATTTCAATCTTAGCATATGATATAGCCCACAAAACCTAGAAATGAGTCATTAGTGAATAAATGACTTAAAATAAAAATTGTCTTAATGGGATCTTCCCCAGAAATTGGAATTTAAAACAAAGTCCTTGATTTTCCACTAAAAATATGTTGTAGTGTTCACTGAGAGAATATACAGATTCACAGTCAGTGAAAGTGAGATGGTTTTGATAATAAAGGAAAAAAACTATTTATTTATTTATTTATTTATTTATTTATTCATTCATTTATACTAAATGAGATCGTGGCAGCAAGACATACAGTAAGTTTGAGCATCTTGCAAAGAAGATAAACCATTTTAAGTAGAGAAATTATTTGTTCTAGACCTCAAATTACTTGGCTATAAATCATGGGAGAGATGGTTTGGGCCTAGAGAACTGTAAGGGCTGCTAATAATACTGGCCTCTTAACACTAAAAAAAAAAGAAAAGAAATAAATGCAATTGTTTATATGGACTCTTTGGCTTGCCAGATTTAATGGAACTTGACCATATGATGGGTCCATCATAAGGAGGCAGATGCAAAATGTCCTTCAAAAATGAATTGACTTTCTAAATAGAACCATCTAATATGGCACATTTTAAAACTGGCAAAAACAATGATTTGAGTATTGATATAAATGGTGTTAACTAGAGATCAAGGATGTAAAAAACAATTTTACTTTGCGAGTAGACAGTCTTGTTCCTCAGAGTACCTAGTATTTCCAAGTAACTAAATCTAGATATCTTCATATCAATTTGATTAAATCAAATTATGTATTTCTGCAAATTCAAGATTCACAGCACAGTTCCAGTGCAGTCTGCAAACACCTTTAAATTTTGGTTGTTGTTGTTCAACCACTGCATGAGGTCCTGCATATGTGGAAACAGTAGAAGGTAGCTAGGGATAGTGGAGGGGCCATTAACATAATTTGATCCTGCTAAAGATGAAGAATCAGAGAGTAAAGCTCAATTTTGTGTTCCTATTGTCTTTCGCTGCTGATGTTCTCCTAACCTGTCTCTTGGCACAAGTAATTCTCAGTGGTAGGTCTGATGGTGGTACATTTGCCTCTTTTATCACATAGAATGAATGGTAACATGGAAATATTGTTGTACTTCTCTTGTCATAGTTGGACATTTTTGCCTTTCCAGTTAGACTCTTGATGCTTGCCTGACTTTCATTCTTCAAGTTATTCATGAGTGTACTTCTAAGGACATTAGAAACTTGTACATACTTTTCATGATTCACCAGGCCATGGGACTCTTGGTGAGCTCAAGGGCTCCTCTTGTTTCCGAGTGCTCTATGCCACCAGCAATCTACTCTAATGTTTACACTCACAAGAGACCTGAAGTAGCAGTTAAAGCAAAAAAAAAAAAAAAAAGGCTTAGGATGTGTTTGCAAATTGGACTAGAAATGATTTGTGAATGTTGAATTTAGCTGACATAATTAAATTAATATGAATTGATAATAAATTTACTTGAAAATATCTAGATTAAGTTATCTGTGACAAGATTAGTAGGGGTTTAAAAACATGAAAATAAGCTCAGTTGCAAGAAATATTCTTTTTAAATTCTTAATTTCTTGTTAATAGCATCTATGTTGAAATCTCAGCACTTATTTCTGGCATAATTTTTGAGGCTGCTGCAATCAAATTTCAGTCTGGAAATGACATGTTATTGTTGCCTTTCCTAATTGTCCCCAAACTTCTTTAGTTATGGGGCACTAAAATTTTTTTAATTTTTTCTTTCTGTCCCCAATTCAATTCTTATCAGTAAGGTGAAGTTAATCTTTTGTCAAAAATTTGCCATCTTATATCTTATACTTGTTTCCTTGTCTCTAATTTTGTGCTTCCCCATTTTTAGTTCTTTTCATATTTGAGGCCAATACAAACATAAATTTTACTAGAATCTATTAAAACATTCAAATTTCCTCCAATTTACATCCAAATCTTTGGCTTTTTCTCTCATAAACTGAATTTAGCATTCTTCTCTAGTCCCTGGCAAATGATTCTGGCCTTCCAGTTGTAATGAATAGTGATGGAAGAAATGTGTTGAACAATACAGTAAAAACTGCACTACTGTAAATTAATAACTATGTCCATCATCCTGTCACAGGTTGACACAATGATAATTTCCATATTTGGGTGAGTAAATATTTGTGTTGAGCAGGAAAGTCCTAGCTAATTTCTCCATTTTTTAAAGATGGAGTTGTTTCTAGCACTATCAAAAGCAGAGATATTGTAAAAAACAGGAAGATGTAAATGTCAGTTGCTGGCAATACATATGTATATGGAGTCACAAGACATGAACTTTGGTGATCCTCAATACTATCTATCTGTGGTTCAACACAGGTAAAAATTCAATTCACCCAGACCCATCATATTGGTCATACCATTGAATTGGTCATACTATTCATCTCTTTCTTTAAACTCTGAAAGGATAGCCTGAGTGAAGATTTGCA
Organism: Pan troglodytes; assembly: GCF_028858775.2. Lineage (NCBI taxonomy): Eukaryota > Metazoa > Chordata > Mammalia > Primates > Hominidae > Pan > Pan troglodytes. The sequence goes on from NC_086015.1 coordinate 89,192,708, forward strand.
GACTAAGGAGGGCTTATGAACAAAATTTCACTCTTGCTTTCTTTCCTGCTGTCTGATGAATAAGTTTTGTTTAGTGAATGAGATTAGGTTTCAAATTTGGTTAATAAATGTGCCAAATGAAGGATAAAATGTATGGGCTATAAACTGCTTGAGCAATGGTAATGGGCCTCAGGGAAGCCAAGTAAAAGAGACCTGCTCCTAACTACCTATCTTTGCATCCATCAACCAAGCAACAGTATAGGATAGAATATAGCTTAAACTATGAGGCTAGTGAGGTTCCCCCACTTTCCCCCAGCTCAAATTCTTTGATACCTTTAGAAATCTGAGTCTATATCTTTTTTTTTTTTTTCTTTCTGAGATGGAGTTTCATTTTTGTTGCCCAGGCCGGAGTGCAATGACACGATCTTGGCTCACTGCAACCTCCGCCTCCCAGGTTCAAGCAATTCTCCTGCCTCAGCCTCCCAAGTAGCTGGGATTAAAGGCACCCACCAGCATGCTTAGCTAATTTCTTGTATTATTAGTTGAGATAGGGTTTCACCATTTTTGCCAGGCTGGTCTTGAATTCCTGACCTCAGGTGATCCACCTGCCTTGGCCTCCCAAAGTGCTGGGATTACAGGCGTTAAGCCACAGTGTCCGACCCAGAAATCTGAGTTTAAATCTTTTCAGAACAAATATATTTGAGGTTTCTTCCAGTTCTAACACCTACAATTGTATGTGTTGAATTGAGAAGTTTTATTCTCAGTAAAAGATTCAAGATTATAAAAATGTACTATTGTACATCTTATTATTATTAACAGTGAAAATATCTGACAAATCATCTAAATAATCTATTTATTACTCACGATTTTTCTCTAAAAATTTCAATACTTTAAGTAAACTTTAACATTCTTTGTAATGGAAATAAACAATATTAAGTGAAAAATATAAAACATTATGTTTTATATTGTTAGAATTGATATGGTTTGGCTGTATCACACCCAAATCTCAACTTGAAATGTATCTCCCAGAATTTCCACGTGTTGTGGGAGGTACCAAGTGGGACATAACTGAATCATGGGGGCCGGCCTTTCCCATGCTATTCTTGTGATAGTGAAAAAGTCTCACTAGATCTGATGCTTTATCAGGGGTTTCTGCTTTTGCTTTCTTCTCATTCTCTCTTGCTGCGTCCATGTAAGAAGTGCCTTTAGCCTTCCATCATGATTGTGAGACCTTCTCCAGCAACGTGGAACTGTAAGTGCAATTAAATCTCTTTCTTTTTTAAATTGTCCAGTCCTGGGTATGTCTTTTTTTGTTATTATTATACTTTAAGTTCTAGGTTACATGTGCACAACATGCAGGTTTGTTACATATGTATACATGTGCCATGTTGGTGTGCTGCACCCATTAACTCATCATTTACATTAGGTATATCTCCTAATGCTTTCCCTCCCACCTTCCCCCACCCCACAATAGGCTCCGGTGTGTGATGTTCCCCTTCCTGTGTCCATGTGTTCTCATTGTTCAATTCCCACCTATGAGTGAGAACATGCAGTGTTTGGTTTTCTGTCCTTGCGATAGTTTGCTGTGAATGATGGTTTCCAGCTTCATGCATGTCCCTACAAAGCATGGCTTCAGAGGGTGCAAGACCCAAGCCTTGGCAGCTTCCCTGTGGTGCTGAGCCTGTGAGTGTGCAGAAGTCAAGAATTGAGGTTTGGGAACTTCCTCCTAGATTTCAGAAGATGTATGGAAGCACCTAGATGCCCAAATAAAAGTTTGCTGCAGGGGCAGGGCCCTCATGTGGAACCCCTGCTAGGGCAGCAGAAGGGAAATGTGTCAGAGCCCCCACACAGAGTCCCTAATGGGGCACTGCCTAGTGGATCTGTGAGAAGAGGGCAACCATCCTCCAGAACCCAGATTGGTAGAGCCACCCACAGCTTGCACTGTGCACCTGGAAAAGCCACAGACACTCAATGCCCAGCCATGAAAGCAGCTGAGAGAGAGGCTGAACTCTGCAAAGCCACAGGGGTGGAGTTGCCCAAGACCATGGGAATCCACCTCTTGCATCAGCAGCGTGACCTGGATGCGAGACATGGAGTCAAAGGACATCATTCTGGAACTCTAAAATTTGACTGCCCTGCTGTATTTCATACTTGCATGAGGCCTGTAGCCCCTTTGTTTTGGCCAATTTTCCCATTTGGAATGGCTGTATTTATGAAATGCCTGTACCCATATTGTATCTAGGAAGTAACTAACTTGCTTTTGATTTTACAGACTCATAGGCAGAAGGGACTTGCATTGTCTCAGATGAGACTTTGGGGAACTGTCAGGAAGGCATGATTGGCATTGAAATGTGAGGACATGAGATTTGGGAGGGGCCGTGGTGGAATGATATGGTTTGGTTCTGTCCCTGCCCAAATCTCAACATGTATCGTATCTCCCAGAATTCCCATGTGTTGTGGGAGGGTCGCAGTGGGAGGTTATTGAGTCATGGGGGCCGGTCTTTCCCATGCTATTCTTGTGATAGTGAATAAGTCTCACAAGATCTGATGGGTTTATTATCAGTTTCCACTTTGCCTCTTTCTCATTCTTTCTTGCCACTGCCATGTAAGAAGTGCTTTTCATCCTCCACCATGATTGTGAGACCTTCCCCAGCCATGTGGAACTATAAGTCCAATTAAACCTCTTTCTTTTGTAAATTGCCCAGTCTCAGGTATGTCTTTATAAGCAGAATGAAAATGGACAAATACGAGACTATTATCCCATGTTTATTAAAACTACTATTTCAAATATTCAACCCTTGATTAATAAAACTAATATTATGTTTCAGTCACTATGCTAAGCACCTTAGATCAGTTAACACATTTAATCATAGAAACAAAACCATGAAATAAGCATTATTATTGTCATTCTTATCTTGTAGGTGAATAAATCTCTAGAGGAAATAAATTAATTAAAATGTCCAAAATCACAGTTAATCTCTACTAAAGAATTTTATGATCATGCACTATAGTTTTAAAAGGACATTGGTTAAGATGTTAAATCATACATGAATATATAAGTTGTTCCAGATAATACTTACATAAAAAGATTGAATGCCCTCTTCTGTATACATGACATGAAATATTTGTAGTAAAATAACATATATGTGTTATCTTTGGAATTTTTTATGTATGTGTGGAGTGTGTATGTATGTGCATGTAGATCCTTTGACCTAAAATGTATCCTTTATTAACAGATTCCAAATAAAAATATTTAGAGATTCAGGATTTCATGCAGGGATAAAAATATTAACCACAGTACTATTATAATGAAATCAAATTAGAAACCAAATAATGTTTCTTGCCAACAGACTGTAAGGGAAATTATGATATATTCATAGGAAGCCCCTGGGAAAAATTTTGCAAGGATTTTTAATGATATTGTTAACTGTTTCTAGAGCAAAGTTAAGTAAAATATGCTGGATTTAAATATTTATAATCAATATATTCATTCATTTAGTGACTATTTCACTCATCAAAATGTATCAGGCAGTATTCCAGTAGAAGAGGAAGATGTAGTGCTGACTAAGACAAATGAAAGCCCTGTCCTCATGGGCATCTATTTTTCTATCTACCTATCTATTGACCTAACTGCTTACCTATCCACTTGTATCAGTCAGCTCTTACTGAATAACAAACCATTCCAAAACTCAGTGCTGTAAATCAATTATGTGCCATCAGATTCTTGCTTTTATATCAGAGGGTCATCCAGAGAAATATGCAGTAGAAATAAATTAATAAAAATGTCAAAAGTCACAAAGTTAATCTGTTTTTAAAAAGACAGAATTTTATAACCATGTGCTACACTTTTGAAAGGTCATAGGCTAAGATGTTAAATGATAAATGAAAACATTTGTTTCTCTTGATAGTATCTATGTGGATAGATTTGATGCCATCTCAAATATGCTGGGCATAGGGAGGAGCAGGGGTAAAAAGAAAAAAAAAATCTGCTGGGCAGCTGGAGATACAGCAATAGAAGGCTCTAGAAATCAGGATAAATCTGGAAGTCTGAAGAAGGAAGAAAATGACTGAAAATCTGAAGTAACCAGAAGAAACTTATTCCTTCCTCATGTGTATAACCCCAGCTAAACTTCCTTACCCTGAAAGTGACAGATGAGGCCAGGTGCGGTGGCTCATGTCTGTAATCCCAGCACTTTTTGGGAGGCCAAGGCAGGAGGATCACGAGGTCAGGAGTTCAAGACCAGCCTGGCCAACAGGGTGAAACCCCATCTCTACTGAAAAAAAAAAAAAAAAAATTAGCCCAGTGTGGTGGCATGTGCCTGTAATCCCAGCTATTTGGGAGGCTGAGGAAAGAGAATTGCTTGAACCCGGGAGGCAGAGGTTGCAGTGAGCTGAGATCGTGCCACTGCCCAACAGTCTGGGCGACAGAGCAAGACTCTGTCTCAAGTAAATAAATAAATAAACAGAGTGGCTTGTAGTTTTTCTGAAATTCCCCAAACCAGTCTCATTGTGTCTACTCAGAATATACCAGCACTAGCTGGTCAAAGCCTCTTTCTCAGAATTTTATTTCCTCCTCTTAATAAGCTCCCTCTTTTAGACCTAAGGCATCATTATGAAATTAATTGTGCCCTTTCCTCAAGGCCTGCAACCAAGTTCTACAGAATCTTTCTTCACAGCCTTCAGGTACGAGTACCAACCTTATCAGGAGTCCACGTTCCATTTTAATGAGGTCTCTCCTCCAAACTTCTGTTATTAACAGTTTCAGCCTCTTCCCTTTTTAACCTCCAGCCTTGGGGATGGTAAGTGCTTTCCACAGCAACTCCATGAAAATGTAGTGTTTCCTTTTGCTTTTTAATTAAGTTGTCACCAATATCTAATTATTAAGATTAGTTTATATGAAAATATCTCTGTTCAAACAGCTGGTGTGGTTCATATTTCTTGAATAGCTTCTGACTAACTTACATTAGATTGGTCAAAGCAAATCACATGACCAAGCCAATATCTGTGGATGGAAATACCTACTCTTCCTCTGCTAGGAAATTCAAACATGATATATTTTCATCCTTGTGTGTCATAAGAAGGCAGTAATTGGAAATATGTTTGTGAATTATTGAAGGAAATAATTCAATAAATCCACTATTTTATACCAGATATTTATATATTCTCTATTTTCCATTTGTGGAAATGTATGATAACGACAATAGCTTACATTTATTAAATGCTTCCCAGTGCAGGCACTGATGCCTAATCTTCACAACAACCTTATGAAGTAGTTACTCTTATTACCCCTATTTAAAAAATAAGAAAACTGAGTTTGAATCATATTAATTAGTCCAAGGTCCCACATTTTTTATGTGACATATCCAGGATTCAAAAGCAACGGGCTGTTGGAGAGCTCACATGGTTAAACAACACAAAACATTTTGTCAAAATGAAATGTTGATGGCAGCAGCAGCCTGTCTGGAGTGTCCGCTGCCTTGACGCTAGCTCAGTGAGGGAGGCGCAGCTGGGACTGCCGCTCCATGGAGCTGGCAGGAGCTGGGAACAGGTGGTAGCCCCACCCTCTTCCAAGTTGGAGGGGTGGGAGCCCCGCCCTCACAGGCACAGCTGCATCCGCTTAGTCGTGGCTGTGGATCTGTGTATCCCTGCACTTTGCGGGGGTGGGAGGTGCAGGAAGCCGCCCTGCCCCCGCAGCCTCAGAAGTGCCTGCTCCTGCTGCCTGGTCTCTCCCCACTCCCAGTGCCCACTCCCGTTTCACAGCAAAGTTGTGGCTGAGCTCAGGCACCGTCACGACCTGGAGGGGTGTGCACGTGCCTGGGGCAGCAGTGAAATGCTAGTCCCCTGCCACCTTGGTGCCTTCTGGACTTTGGTCACCAACAAGCAAGGGAGGGAGCCCGAGGGGGGCAGCTTGGCGTGGGCCTGTAGGCTCCCTGCAGCAACAGCCTGGTCGCCATGGGCACCGTGGCTGGCAGGTTAATGGTGGCAGAAAGCAAACAGGATCCTGGTTGGAAAGGGTCAAGTCCCTGGTGAAACCCCACCTTCAAGCCAGGGAGGGCCTGAGGCCTGGGCTCCAGGTTGCCTTTTCCGTGGACCAGAGTGAAAACTCGCGCTTTTTCCGGGCCTGCCCATGGCCACTTATGGACCAATCAGGCATTCACTTCCTCCCCTATGAAGCCCATAAAAACCCTGGACTCATTTAGACTTGGGCAGATGACGGAGTAGCCTCCCTGTGGACAGGTGCTACCCACTGTGGGTGTCCTCTCTGCTGAGAGCTGGACACTCATTGGGACGACCTGACTGTGGAGAGGAGCTACCCAGTATAGGTCTCCTCTGAGACCTATACTGTTCTGTCACTAAATAAAGCAATTGTTTGCCTTACTCACCCTCCACCTGTCCACATACTTTATTCTTCCTGGACACAGGACAAGAACTCAGGACCCATCAAACGGTGGGACTGAAAGAACTGTAACACAAACAGGGCTGAAACATGCCCCTTGCTTGCCACATTGCAGGCGACAAGGAGGAGGTAAGAGGGAAAGAGAGAAGAGCTGCGGCCATTCAGGGTGCCCAGACCTGGGAGCTCCCTGAGCCAGGGCTGTGACACCCTCTTTGGGGCTCTGTGGTTCCCGGTGTCTCTAAGGTTCTGGGCGCAACCATGTCCCCTGGTGGCAGCCATAGAAGCTGCTTGTGCCTGGTCCAGCTGCAGCCTTGCAGGGAGCCAGCCCCCATGCTGGCACCTGGAGCTGCCCACCCCACCACAGCTGGCATGCCTAGCTGTACACAGTGACCAGACCCCATGCTCACTCGCTCACACCCCCTCACTGCTCCACACTTGACTCGCCCTTGACAGGCATGGGAAACAGGCCAGTAGCATAAGCCAAGGTCAGCCTGCCAGGCTGAGTGAGTAGAAAGAGCCTAGTGGCTCGTGAGTTTTGCTCAGGCAAAGGTGCCATCCTCTGTGGCCCCAAGGATCCTGTCACAATGTTACTAGAAATAGCAGTCCTTTGGTTTTAAATGTCCATCTCATCCATTGGGTAGTTACATGTTTATGCATGTTTAGAAATGATAATGTTTTTAAATTTTACCTTAAGTTCTGGGATACATGTGGAGAATGTGCAGGTTTGTTACATAGGTATATACATGTGCCATGGCAGTTTGCTGCACCTATCAGCCGGTCATCTAGGTCTTAAGCCCTGCATGCATTAGGTATTTGTTCTAATACTCTCCCTACCCTTGCCCCCCACCACCCAAATATAATTTTTTAACAAAAATTGTCTGTTTTGAAAACTTTTTATTGTATGTACCAGAGAATATAGAAGAACATGCCATTAATTTATTTCCTGAATCCTCGTGGTGAGTGATACGTGTGTGTGCATATGAAGTAATCTTATTATCTATTTTTTTAGCATGTATTATTAAAAGAGACATTTGAAAAACTCACAAGATGTTTCTCTTTATTTTGATTCTAGACAGATTTTGGAAAGTTTCAACTTAGACGATATGTTCAAAATAAAAATACATTGCAAATTTCCATGTTCTAAACTAATTACAACAAAAGCACAATTTAGAAGAATTGAGGGTAGGGGAAATTAAATGAATTATAAGCTTCATTAAGCATAATTTGATCATTGAGTATACTGAATTAGATTTTTACATTTTTATTCTTTCTGATCTAGATCAATATGTCTTGATCATCAGTGTGTGTGTGTGTGTGTGTGTATGATCACCAATGGTTTTTGTCATTTTGGAATGTCATGTAAAAGGGAAATGACAGTACCAGACAAACTATTATATGTGTACCAGAGAGTACACAAAAATTGGCATTGACTTATTCACTGAATCCTCACAGTGAGCGACATAAATCAAAACTCCCTGTGACAGTAGGGAAAGGCTGGTAACTTTTAGTAGGAAATTGATACAGGTATGGCTTTCAGAGAATGAGAGGAGATTCTTTCCACGGTGCTATCTACAGTAACTACTTGCAGGGATGTTGTTCCTTAATGAAAGGTTTCTTTTAAGATATATGTACCTTTTGTAATGCTAACAGAATTGATGATGGGAACTGAAAACCTAAGATGGACTGATGAACAGATTGGTTTGCAAACACCTCTTATGGGTAGAAAAATGTAGGTATAACAATTTTTTACTGTAATGAATTATTATTATTTGCAAGAATACATGACTTTTTTCTTTCTTTCTTTCTTTTTTTTTTTTTTTTTTTTTTTTGAGACAGGGTCTCCCTTTGTCGCCCAGGCTGAAGTGCAGTGGCGCTATCTCCGCTCACTGCAAGCTCCACCTCCGGGGTTCCCGCCATTCTCCTGCCTCAGCCTCCCGAGTAGCTGGGACTACAGGCGCCCAACACCACGGCCGGCTAATTTTTTGTATTTTTTTTAGTAGAGACGGGATTTCACCATGTTGGCCAGGGTGGTCTCGATCTCCTGACGTCGTAATCCGCCCGTCTCGGCCTCCCAAAGTGCTGGGATTACACGTGTGAGCCACTGAGCCCGGCCGACTTTTTTCTTAAAGGGGAAAGACAATGAATTCTGTATTTTGTCAGAAATTTAAAATTTCTACCTCAATTAGTGTAAATGGAACTATCTTGTCGACATAATATATACAAAGCATTATATAAAAAGTACTATAAAAGATACAATTGTGAATAAGGCATAATATTCCCCTCATGACAAAAAAAAAGTTCAAAAATTGTTATAAATCTGTATAGGGTAGATTTGAGTTTTAAGAAAACAAAAAATGCTATAAGATTCAAAACCTGAGGAAATCACATTTATCTGGCTGTAATTCTGGGTAAAAAATTTTTGCATCTTTTGGGCATGTTAAACCAAATAAAAATAGCATATGTGGGTATCATATGCTACCAAGTATCACAACGCCACTGGCCTATAATCAGCCTTAGCCACCTTGTACACAGGTCCCTCCAGTATCACGAGCCTCAGTGTGTATTTCAGAAACACACACTTATAGCATATCAGGTAAACCACACTTGTTCCAAGTCATTCCTGTGTAGTCTTTAATAATAAATAATACTATGTAATAAATTTAGAGGTCAATCAAATGGGTGAGTTAGTTCTAGAAATTTTTGGAAGGCTTTAATGGGCTATAATTCATTCTGTTTTGTCTTATCCTGAAATTCCCATGAAACCACCAGGATATCCTGTAGGAGTTTTAGAATCACTCTGTTTCTCAAAAAGAACTCTAGTCTTCTCAACTAACTTCAGCTCCATATTCACTTGGTATTATAGTTTTGGCTGGGGCCATGTGCCCAAAACCACATTGCTGGATTAGTCTGTTCTATGGAATTTTCTGCCACAGCAATTTGTATCATGTTCATTTTTTACTATAGTAACCTATGGAATGTTAAACAAACTATCTCGAAAAAGGAAGAAGAAAGAAGATGAAGAAGAGGAAGAAGAAGAAGAGGAAGAGGAAGAAGAAGAAGAAGAAGAAGAAGAAGAAGAAGAAGAAGAAGAAGAAGAAGAAGAAGATTTCTATGAAATACGTTTTGTTTTGCTGTTTCAGTCCGTAATCTATTCTTCTAGAATTGAAACCTACATGCACCACCTGATTTAAAAAGTGGGTCTGAGATCAGTGTCATACCTTATGACCCTCTTTTTCCACAATCATAGCTTATTGTTTCAAATGTGACCCTCTGGCCCATGGAAAATTATTTAAATGTATCTCATTTGGGAAGTCGAACTAAATAGTACTAACATACTGATTTAGTAAATTGTAGCTAATATCTCACTGGTGGCAAAATACCACAGTGAACGTCTAAGAATTTCTTGGGCTGAAACCTTCATAATTGCCCTGGATTCCACTTTTCCTGAGGCTTGCTGTGTGTGGTTCTTTACAATAATTTTCCTTTATTTTTTGAGCTGTTGACACTACTGCCTTAAGAGCAAATGCAACCTAATAAAAACAGTCAACTCTTGGCATAGTTTTGCCTGTAAAATTAAACAGTCTTAATTTATTATTTCTGTAAACCTTAGTGGCATTTATCAGATTAGGATTGAAATATCAAAAGCAGTTATAGCACTGGTATTCCTTGGAATGAAGAATAAGAAAATATATAATTTTATATAATTTTATGTGTACATGTGTGTTTGTGTGTGTGTTTAATGTTTTTATGCTACCTGATATTTGTGGATCTTAATGTAATAAGAATCTGTGATCATCTCTTGTGCAATATGGGATGCTGGTGGTCTCTGGAGTGTCACGACAAAAGTTACATCAACTGGCAGTGACCAGAAATGAAGTACCTATGAAAGACAATGCCTCAAGACACCAAATAACTGCTGCCCTAGATTGCTGGGGAGGAATGATGACTATAGATACACTAGATTTTTCTGACTATACTGGAACATTAACAACAACAATAAAATGACAAGTTTAGTCCTTTAAATACTTAGTTAAAGGCACAGTCAGACACCATTATCAGAAAGCATGTTTTATCTCTTATTTTAAAAATTCTGTTTCTGAAACCAGATCTAAAGTTTGATTCTGCATAACAGATTTACAACCAAGTTAAATTCAGGTCTGCTCCAGATGTTTCAGTAATAGGGAAATAGCAATAACCTGAATATCATACTGAGGACATTTGAGAGGATTTGTATGAACATGAGTATGCTGAATGCCTAAATTCAATGATCCTACCTTACTCATTTTTTTCTTCTGCATGAGGAGGCTACAGTCCTTTCATGTGAAGATCCTGTACTTTCCTCACTTGAAGCAGTCACTATTCTTCATGATATTCATTTCATCCCTTCTTGTTACTTCCAAAACTCTAATTAGAGTTAGATTTCAGCATGGCTGAAGGAAATGGGCCCAAAGTCTACTTGGAAGAGACAGCATTTGCACCAAAAGTGCAAGGTTTTGACACTTCATATCAAGCAGAATATGGGGGAATATGTGTGTAAAGAAATACTTAAAGTGGAAAAGCTATTAGGAAAGAAAAATGCATAGTATTCCATGGTGCATATGTGCCACATTTTCTTAATCCAGTCTATCATTGTTGGACATTTGGGTTGGTTCCAAGTCTTTGCTATTGTGAATAGTGCTGCAATAAACATACCTGTGCATGTGTCTTTATAGCAGTATGATTTATAATCCTTTGGGTATATACCCAGTAATGGGATGGCTGGGTCAAATGGTATTTTTAGTTCTAGATCCTTGAGGAATCGCCACACTGACTTCCACAATGGTTGAACTAGTTTACAGTCCCACCAACAGTGTAAAAGTGTTCCTATTTCTCCACATCCTCTCCAGCACCTGTTGTTTCCTGACTTTTTAATGATCACCATTCTAACTGGTGTGAGATGGTATCTCTTTGTGGTTTTGATTTGCATTTCTCTGATGGCCAGTGATGATGAGCATTTTTTCATCTGTTTTCTGGCTGCATAAATGTCTTCTTTTGAGAAGTGTGTGTTCATATCCTTCACCCACTTTTTGATGGGGTTGTTTGTTTTTTTCTTGCAGGGACATGGATGAAGCTGGAAACCATCATTCACAGCAAACTATCGCAAGGACAGAAAACCAAACACTGCATGTTCTCACTCATAGGTGGGAATTGAACAATGAGAACACATGGACACAGGAAGAGGAACATCACACACCGGGGACTGTTGTGGGGTGTGGGGAGTGGGGAGGGATAGCATTAGGAGATATACCTAATGCTAAATGAGGAGTTAATGGGTACAGCACACCAACATGGCATATGTATACATATGTAACAAACCTGCAGGTTGTGCACATGTACCCTAAAACTTAAAGTATAATAATAAAATAATAATAAAATAAAATAAAATTTTAAAAAAAAGAAGTTAAGAGCTGGGATTCTCACAATATGGCTTGCAGACTGCAAGTGTGAACTGAGGAGGTCCCCAAAGTCACTTCTTACTAAGGTAATATTTTCTTTGTTTTTTTTTTTTTAGAGAGAGGGTCTTGCTCTGTCACCCAGGCTGGAGTGCAGTGTTGCAATCATAGCTCACTGCAGCCTCTAACTCTTTGGTACTAGCCATCCTCCCACCTCAGCCTCCCCAGTAGCTAAGAGTATAGGTGTACACAAAGTAATGCTTGATTAAATGTTTTATTGCCTTTTTATTCTACAAGCTATACTTGATCAATATAGAAAATATAAAATAATAAAAACTACAGAAGAAACAAAATTTATCAACAATTACCAACTAAAAAATGACTTAGATATTTCGTCACTCTTGCAATATTTCCATTAATAGCTATTTATCTAGTGGATGGAATATTTTCCATGTTATTTCCTAATTAGTCATGTCTAATATAAAAGTAAGTTCTTGAAATCCATCTAATATATCGATCCTTTGATTATTTTTTCAATAATTTTAATTAATTCATTTGCACTTTTGAAGCATATTATCTTTTTCTGAAAATTATTTTCTGTCTATTGTATACAACATTTCTGTTTCATATCTTATGCATTGGTTGTAACTTCTAGGACAATGTCAAATAAAAATTATAATATATGACTTTTTAACTGATTTTAATGGAACTACAGGTAGATATTTTGCTCTTTGGTTTGAGATATTCTATGTTATCTGAAAAAAATCTCATTCTTAGTTTCTAAGGAACTTATTACAGGAATGGTTGTTATACGTATATATGTCTAAAAAAAGAAAAAAAAGAAAAATGCATTTAATGTGGCTGAATGTGAAAGTATGAACACACTAACTAGGGATTCTGGAATAAATGTATTAATTGGCTTATTGTGCTTGATTGGATAACCAAAATCCAACCTAAATGGTATCCTATGTTAAAGGAATTTGAGTTAGTGTAACTTTCTTAATGTTCATAAACAAATGCCAAAGCTAAAAATATAGGGATGTTTAAATGGGTTTATTATTTCTGTTATCTCTTGGAAGATCCTCAGAGGACATTCCTGTCATGAAAGCATTGAAAATATATTTGTGAGGGAAGTACCAGCGCCCTTGAAGCACTCTGCATTCTCTGCATTGGATGTATTCATCGGGCATGGATTAACTAATGACGACTGGGCTCCTTGATGTTAATAGGCATACCAGTATCCCACTGTAGACAAAGCCAAATTATAGCACTTAACAGCCACTGATTTAACAACCAATATGGTTACTGAAATGGACAGCGGTACTGAAATAGCAATATTAATAATTTTCACATTGGGTATCTTTGGAAGTAGCAAATTGATCATAAAGACTCTAGAACTGAAAAAGATGAACCAATATACCAACATGTTATGTAATGTTTAGGAAAAAAATCATAAAATCCTCTATCTGGAGACTTTATTTGAGTGGTCATGATGGAGAATAGCAAAATGAATAAATAAATAATTTTAATTACTAACCTATTTCGTAAGAATTCCATAGGTTGCTATTTTTGTTGGTGTCTATAACAAAATAAGACTGAAGTGCTAGCTTATGATTCAATACATCCAACAGTACATACAATATCTGTACAAATTCATACAGGGAATAAAAACCTGGCAAACATCTAGGTTTGGGAGCAAAGCCATGTCTTTTTCTACAAATAACAACTCCTTAAGAAAAAAAAAAATAAAACGTCAACTTTGCTATTAAACCCACAGTAGAGATTTGATGGGCTATCTTACGTAGTAACCATGCAGTCTGAGCTCTCCAACATGATTACAATTAGCTATTATCCGATCCATAAATCTCTACAGTTGGGCTTTTATAGATTCTGATACCACAAATAGTTTTATGATCAAATATTTCAGACTCTCATGAAATCTATTTTGCCTGAATTTCCACTTCTTCAATCCATATCCAATGGCCTCATAGGGGATTTCATAAAAAACAATTCACTGGTAAAGAAAAAAACAACCATTCTGATAGGAATTGGCTTATGGGGTTATGGAGGCTGCTGTGGACCAAATGTTTGTGCCCCAACCCCTACATTTATATCTTGAAACTCCAAACCCCAGTGTAATCCTATTTGGTGGTAGGGCCTTTGAAATGTAATTAAAATTTGATTAGATTCTGAGGGTGGAATCCTCATGATGGGATTAACACCCTTATAAAAAGAGAAGTAGATGAGCGCTCTCTCTCTGTCTCCCTCTCTCCCCTTCTCTCTCTCTTTTTCTCCTCCTCTCCCTCTCTCTATCTCACTCTCTCTCTCTCTTTCTCTCTCCTTCTATATACCCCTTCCCCACCCCACCCCCTTTCTCAGCATGCATTCATCAAAGAAGGCCACGCGATGACATAATTAGGAATAAAGAGGGCTGCCGCCAAGAACCCAACCATTCTGGAACCTTAATCTAGAACTTCCAGCTTTCAGAGTTGTGATAAATAAATATTTCTTGTTTAAGCCACCTAATCTATAGTATTCTGTTATAGCAACCTAAACTGATTGAGAGGGAGACTGAGAAGTCTCAAATTTGCAGTCAGCAAGCTGGAGAACCAGGAGAGCCAACGATGTAAGTTTTGGTCCGTTAGCCCATGAATATGCAAGCTCAAGAGCCAAGAAGAGCTGAGTTTTAGTTCAAGTCCAAAGGCAAGAAAAGCAGATGTTTCAGCTTAAGTAGTCAGGCAGGAGGAGTTCCCTCTTAAACGTGGGAGGATGAGCCTTTTTGTTCTCTTCTGGCCTTCAACTGATTAGATGAGGGCCACCTACATTAAGGAGGACAATCTGCTTTACTTATTCTACCAATTCAAATGTTAGTCTCATTCAAAACACCATTATAGACCTGCCCAGAATAAGGTCAGGCCAAATAGTTTTTCATCCTGCTGTCCAGTCAAGTTCACACATAAAATTGGCCATCATAAACATAAAATATAACAGCGAAGTCCCCTTGGGGGCAGAACCTTGAGTATGGCATCTGTTTGTTCACTTCATTTGAGAAACAAATTGCCCAGAGGTTCCAATAATTCATTTGAACCTTAATTCATCCTTACTAACAATCAGATGTGTTGATTAATAATTTATGCAGATGACAAATACCTTAGAAACTGTACAATTATAAGGCTGGGAAAAAGTTTAGTGTAGATTAAGGAAAAAACTCAAGAACTGGCCAAGTAGGTAAATATATATAGTATCTGTGTATATATTTTCAAAAACAAATGCTGTGAAAGAAATCTGCAATAATCACATAGTAAGATTTCTCATTCAGTGAATGTCCACCAACCTCTTTCCCTGTTACCTTTAGCTTATTCAGTGGGATCATTAGCAAACTGAGAATGAATGCTGGTATAGAAGTGGTGTAGCCTCAAGTCCATAAACTTCTCCTCACCAAGGTAAATCTGGCTACCTCCACTGCTTAATGACTAAAATGCCCATAGCAAGAACCAAAGAGAAGCCCTTCATATGGTATATATTCCTGAAGGAAAATATAGCAGTGAATTCTGGTGTCAGTTTAATAAACTTTTAGTTTTCAGTCACAGGGGTGGCAGCAATTTGTCCCCACTGGTATCGCCACTTCTCCGTCTGCAATGTTTGGACCTCATTCTCATCTATGAATTCACAAAATGAATGATTTGCTGCCCTGATAACCTATGTCGCTTATGTACAGCAAGGTAGTAAAGCAATAGATTCATTCTCAGGGGAATCACTCACATCACTATGTACCCCATCATCCTGAAGAAGTGAGCATAGCCAGGCACAGTGGCTCACACCTGTAATCCCAGCAAATTTGGAGGCCAAGGCAGGTGGATTACCTCAGGTCAAGAGTTCAAGACCAATCTGACCAATATGGTGAAACCCCATCTCTACTAAAAATACAAAAAATCGTCAGACATCAAGGCATGTGCCTGTGGTCTCAGCTACTTGGGAGGCTGAGACAGGAGAATTGCTTGAACCCAGGAGGTAGAGGTTGCAGTAAGCTGAGATCGTGCCACTGCACTTCAGCAGCCTGGGTGATAAAGCAACATTCCTTAAAAAAAAAAAAAAAAAAAAAAGAAGAAGTGATGAGGCTAATAATATAGTGGGACAGCTTATAGAAGACTTAAATATGACATTTTGCATATAATAACACTTGGTGGGTTTGGAGAAATGTTCTACAAATTTTAGTTTATGCTCTGATGACAAAAAAAAAAGGTACCTGTTTCTCTTCTAGCCAAAAAAAGAAAAAAAAGATTGGGAAATGGATTGTTGAAAATGAGAATGACTAATTTTATTATAACCCTGAAAACTTCCCTCCAAAATTTTAAAATTCCCATTCCTATAATTTACTGTGTTGATGATTTCTTGATCTATGTTCCTAAGGAGAAAAAAAAAAAACTTTTACAAGGGCACAATGACCATTTCAATGAACTGGAAATTGGGAAAACTACCTCACCATTATGGGTTCCTAATACAACAGAACCAATTGGTAAAAGAAGATGTATTAAATGTTTGCAGTCATAATTCTAATTCTAATTCATAAAGAAGCAGCAGGATTTCTGTTAATCAATAGAGTCTGAAAAGGTTACGTTTTTAAACCAGTGGTTTCTCTGAGGTGTCTTTCAATATTTCCATATCTAGTGATAAACAACAATAAATGACAACAATCAAATATAGGCAAGATCAAACACTTTGGGAATAAAAAATTAAGTCACCATACTAAGCAATGTGTTGTAAATTTGGGGGGAGTTAATTGTGGACAAATGCAACATGAAATGGAATGGAAAGTAAAAAAAAAGGGTTTTAAGTACTAACTAATATCCTGCCTATGCAGGTAATTGCTGGGAGACTCCTGGTCAGGCTTGCCAAACTCCATTCCATATTAGATTCTAAAAAGGCCCTGAATTTCAGTTCCATCTCCTTACAATGGCCGTCTGGGAGCAATCTTGCCCACATAGAGATATGCTAGGAGTCTTGCCCACCAGTGACATGGGCTCGGCTTGCCAATTCTGGTCCCACAGAAAATTCTGAAATAACCCAGAAGCTCAGTTTTAGCCATCTTTCAACTGTGATCTGAGAGTAGGTTTGCTCAGGAAGAATCCTACTTCGAGATATGCCTGTCTGAGTTCCTGTGGAAGGCTGGGCAATTTGTCCCACAGCAGATCCTCAAATGCCCTGGATCTCAGTCCCAGTCCCTCTTGTTTGTAGACTTAGAGCAGTTCTGTCCACCTGGAGACCCAGAAGGGGGCATGTCCCACAGTGCTCTGCAGGCTGACACACTGACCTCAGTCCCACTGTGAATCCTAAAGTAGCCCTGGAAATTGGCTCTATCACTTCTCAACTGCAGTATGAAAGCAGGCCTGCTCACTCGGAAAACTACTGGGAGACACCCTATTAATGGCCTCAGAGACAGGCCTAAAGATTTCGGTCTCAGCTGTGGCCTCATATAAACTCGTGCCTCAGTTCCAGCCCATTTTAGCCATCAACTTGAAAAGTACAGCCAGCCCAAGGATTCATCCAGTGATATAACAGGAGCCCTTCCAGAGACTTGGTGAAAACCACATCCATCATGCATGTGGTAACAGACCTGCCATTTGCAAACCCTGAAATGAGACTTAATTATAGCACAGATCCATAGACCAAAGGACTGGAGAAAGTCCAGTCTACCCAGGGACCAGATAGGACCCACATGCAATAGAGCCCCTGGTAACAGACCTGCTCACTGCATTCTCCATTGCAGATGCAGCATCAGCCATGAGACCCAGATGCAATCCCACTTAACTGCTATCCCACAGGCAATCCCATCAGCCCAGAGACCAAACAGATTATTTTACCTTGCTGAAACCAGTCTGTAAACAATGAAAGAAGGGTTTGCTACTTCCAGTATACAGACACCAATGCAAGACTGCATGGATAACAAAGAATCAAGCACACATATTACCACCAAAGAAAACCAATAAAGTTTCAATAACCAACTCCAAAGAAATGAAGATATACAAATTGCCAGGAAAAAATTCAGAATAATCATCTTGAAGCTCAGTGAGATGCAACAATGTATAGACAACTAAATAAAATTAGAAAATAATGCATTAACAAAATAAGAAGTTTAATAATTAAATAGAAACAACCCCCCACCCCCAAGAAAAAAACAGAAGAATCTCTGGAGCTGAGAAAAATCAATGACAGAACTGAAAAACTCAACAGACAATTTCAACAGCAGACTCAATCATGTGGAAGAAAGAATTAGTGAACTCAAAACAGTTCATTTGAAATTAGCCAATTACAGGAACAAAAAGAAAAAAATATATAAAAAGAATAATAAAAACATATGGGCCTACAGAACATAATAAAATGTACAAGTATATAAATTATGGTAGTACCAGAAAGAGAAGAGAAATAGAAAGGGGAAGAAAGCTTATTCTAAGAAATATTGCCTGAGAACTTCTAAAATTTTGGAAATGATGTGGACATGCAGATTCGGGAGGTCCAAAGCATGGTAAGCAAGATCAAATCAAAAAAAGAACACTCCAAGACACATTATAATCCAATTGCCAAAAGTCAAAGAGGATTTCAAAAGAGCAAGAGAGAAGAAACTTGTCACATGTAAAGAATCTTTCATAAGGCCATCAGCAGATTTTCAACAGAAATCTTTCAAGCCAAGAGAAAATGGGATGACATATTCAAAGGGCTAAAGGAAAAAAAGAGAAGCCAAACAGAAAAATTATCCTTTGCAAAACTGTCCTTTTGAAATGAAGGGGAGAATCACCTGAACCTGGAAGGCAGAGGTTGCAGTAAACTGAGATCGTGCTACTGCACTCCAGCCTGGGCAACAGAGTGAGATTCTCAAAAAAAAAAAAAAAATGCTATCTGGGAAGAACAGCATGGGAAGAAACCATGTGACCTAAGATTAAGAAACAGCTGTAGGGCTCAATGTTGCCCAGGCTGGAGTGCAGTGGCGTGATCTCAGCTCGCTACAACCTCCACCTCCCAGCCGCCTGCCTTGGCCTCTCAAAGTGCCGAGATTGCAGCCTCTGCCCAGCCACCATCCCGTCTGGGAAGTGAGGAGCGTCTCTGCCTGGCCGCCCATCGTCTGGGATGTGAGGAACCCCTCTGCCCGGCTGCCCAGTCTGGGAAGTGAGGAGCGCCTCTTCCCAGCCACCATCCCATCTAGGAAGTGAGGAGCATCTCTGCCCGGCCGCCCATCGTCTGAGATGTGGGGAGCGCCTCTGCCCCACAGCCCCATCTGGGATGTGAGGAGCGTCTCTGCCCTGCCGCGACCCCGTCTGGGAGGTGAGGAGCCCCTCCGCCCAGCAGCTGCCCCGTCTGAGAAGTGAGGAGCCCCTCCGCCCGGCAGCCGCCCCGTCCAGGAAGTGAGGAGCGTCTCCGCCTGGCAGCCGCCCCATCCGGGAGGGAGGTGGGGGGTCAGCCCCCACCCGGCCAGCCGCCCCGTCCGGGAGGGAGGTGGGGGGTCAGCCCTCGCCTGGCCAGCCGCCCCATCCAGGAGGGAGGTGGGGGGTCCACCCCCGCCCAGTCGCCGCCCCGTCCGGGAGGTAGGGGGCGCCTCTGCCCGGCCGCCCCTTCTGGGAAATGAGGAGCCCCTCTGCCCGGCCACCACCCCATCAGGGAGGTGTACCCAACAGCTCATTGAGAACAGGCCATGATGACGATGGCGGTTTTGTGGAATAGAAAAGGAGGAAAGGTGGGGAAAAGATAGAGAAATCAGATTGTTGCTGTGTCTGTGTAGAAAGAAGTAGACATAGGAGACTCCATTTTGTTCTGTACTGGGTACTGGGAGAGGTTCTTCTGCCTTGGGATGCTGTTGATCTTTGACCCTGCCCCCAACCCTGTGCTCTCTGGGGCATGTGCTGTGTCCACTCAGGGTTGAATGGATTAAGGGCGGTGCAACATGTGCTTTGTTAAACAGATGCTTGAAGGCAGCATGCTCCTTAAGAGTCATCACCGCTCCCTAATCTCAAGTACCCAGGGACACAAACACTGCGGAAGGCGGCAGGGTCCTCTGCCTAGGAAAACCAGAGACCTTTGTTCACTTGTTTATCTGCTGACATTCCCTCCACTATTGTCCTATGACCCTGCCAAATCCCCCTCTGTGAGAAACACCCAAGAATAATCAATTAAAAAAAAAAAAAAAGAAGCGAGAAAAAAAGAAACAGCTGTAGGAACTGAAAGTGTTTAGCTCAGATGTGACTAAGGGGTATCAATTGGTGTCTTCAAGTATTGTGGCTCTCGTAGATAAGAGAATGAAAAACACAAAAAAGAAAAAAGTTTTAAAAAGAGAGAATGAAGTAATTTAATTACACTAGAGCCTAGGTGCAATGAGAAGTTAGCCAGCAGGCAAATTTAAATAAATACTGAAGGGCTGGGCGCTGTGGCTCAGGTCTGTAATCCCAGCACTTTGGGAGGCCAAGGTGGGTGGATCAATTGAGGTCAGTTTGAGACCAGCCTGGCCAACATGGTGAAACCCCGTCTCTGGTAAAAATACAAAAATTAGCCGGGTGTGATGGTGGGCACCTGTGGTCCCAGCTACTCGGGAGGCTAAGGCAGGAGAACCACTTGAACTCAGGAGGTGGAGGCTACAGTGAGCCAAGATCACACCACTGCACTCTAGCCTGGACAGCAGAGCGAGACTCCATCTCAGAAATAGAAAATACAAAATAAATAAATATTGAAAACAAAAACAAAACAAAACAAAACAAAAAAAGAAATGAAGGGGAGGTTAAAAAAAATTCAAAACAAGCAAAAAACTGAAGGAGTTCATCACCATGAAACTACTCTTATGAGAAATGCTAAAGGAAGTTTTCACATTAAAACAAAATAATGATAAGCAACAATATGAAGCATATGAAAGTATAAAACTCACTGGCAAAGGTAAATATATAGTCAAATTCAGAATACTCTAATATTATAAAGGTAGTCTGTAAATCACTCTTTTGTGTAAGAGTTAAAAACAAAATTCATTTTTTAAAAAAACTATGATTGATTAACAGATACAAAATATACATCCATAGCATGATATTAATAGCATAAAATGTTAAAGTAAAATACAACATCAATAGCATAGCCTGTGGAGGAAAAGAATTAAAAGTGCAGTGTCTTGTATGCAATTGAAGTTAAGGCACTGTCAGCTTAAATTAGGGTATTATAATATGACGGTGTTTTATGTAAGTCTCAGGGTAGCCATAAAGCAAAAACTTCAGCAGGGTGTGGTGGCTCATGCCTGCAACCCCAGCACTTTGGGAGGCCGAGACGGGAGGATCACAAGGTCAGGAGTTTGAGACCAGCCTGACCAATATGGTGAAACCCCATCTCTACTTAAAATACAAAAATTAGCCAGGCATGGTGCATGTGCCTGTAATCCCAGCTACTCAGGAAGCTGAGGCAGGACAATCACATGAACCCGGGTGGCAGAGGTTGCAATGAGCTGAGATAGTGCCACTGCATTCCAGCCTGAGCGACAGAATGAGGCACTGTCTCAAAAAAACAAAAACAAAAACAAAAACTACTAAATACACAAAATACACAGAGAAAGAAATAAATTATACCACTACAAGATTAAAACAAATCATAAACAAATACAGCCAGTGTGAAATAAAGGAACAAAATAATTTCAAAACATTTAGTCTAAATGTAAATGGATTAAATTCTCAATTTAAAAGCCACAGAGAAGATGAATGGATTAAAAAAAATTAAAAAATGAAAAACCAAAGATCTATCAAAACACTGCCTACAACAGACTCACGTTAGCCATTAGAACAAACATAAGGCCAGGTTCAGTGACTTATACCTATAATTCTAGCATTTGGAGACACTGAGAGAGGAGGATTGCTTGAGGCCAGGAGTTGAGACTAGTGTGGGCAACATAGCAAGACCCTATCTCTACAAAAAAAAATTTAAGTTAGCCAGCCATGGTTGTGCATGCCGATAGTCCCCACTACTCAGGACACAGAGGCAAGAGGATAGCTTGATCCCAGAAGTTTGAGGCTACAGTGAGTTCTAAACATGCTACTGAACTCCAGCCTGGACAATATAGCAAGATCCTGTCTCTTTAAAAAATTTGTTCTAACAATGAACATAGATTGAGAGTGAAGGTAAGGAAAACATATTTTAGGCAAATGATAATCAAAAACGAGCAGGCGTGGCTACACTTAGACAAAATCGACTTAAAGTCAGAAACAGTAAACAGAGACAAGGAAAGTCAACATATAATGATAAAGGGGTCAATTTAGCAAGAGGATATAAAAGTTTTTAATATATATGCACCTACATCAGAGCATCTATACATATAAAGCAAATACTAATAGATCTGAAGGGTTAGATAGACTGCAATATAATGATATTATATATAGATAGAATACATGATAGAATACATCAAGAAGAAATAGAAATCTAAACAGACCATAGTAGGAGACTTCAATACTCCACATTCAACATTGTATAGATCATCCAGACAGAGAATCATTGGAAAAATAGTGGAACTGAATAACACTTTGGATGTAGACCTAATTGACATACATAGAATATTCCATCCAACTGAAACAGAATACGTCTTTTTTCAACAACACATGGAATATTTTCCGCAATAGATTATACATTAGGCCACAAAACAAGTATTAACACATGTAAGAAGATTAAGATCATACCAAGTATTTTTTTCTGACTGTAATGGAATGAAAATAGAAATCAGTAACAGAAGAAATATTAGAAAGTTTACAAATATATGGAAATAAAACAACATGATTCTGCAACACCAAAGGTGGAAGAAGAAATTGAAAGGGACATCAAAAAATCCTGAGACAAACAAAAGTAAAAACACAACATACTAAAACTTTGGAGATGCAGCAATAGCAGTTCTGAGAAGGAAGTATACAGCAATAAATGCCTACATAAAAAAAGAAGAGAAATCAAATAAGCGATTTAATAGTACACCTCCAGGAACTATAAAAGAAAGATAAATTATACTCAAAATCATTAGAAAGAAGGAGCGCATAAAGATTAATGAAATAGGGAGTAGAAAAACAATAGAAATATCAACAATAAAAAGAATTGGTTTTTTGAAAAGATAAACATAATTGACAAAACATTAGCCAGATTAACTACAAAAAGAGAGAAGACTCAAGTAAATAAAATCAGAAATGAAATAGGAGAAATTACTACTGATATCACAAAATTACAAAGGATCATGAGTGACCATTATGAACGATTATACACCTACAAATTGGGTAAAGTAGAAGTGGATAAATTCCTATAAACATATAACTTAGTAAGAATACATTAAGAAGAAATAGAAATCTAAACAGACCAATAATTAGTAAAGAGATTAAATCAATAATAATAATAAACAATTCTCATCAAAGAAAAGCTTAGGACCAGATGGCTTCATGGTAGAATTTTACCAAACATTTAAAGACTAATTCATAGCAATCCTTCTCAAACACTTCCAAAAAATTGAAGAAGAAAGAATATGTCCAAACTCATTTTACAAGGTCAGCATTATGCCTAATACCAAAGCCAGATAAGAATGCTACAAGAACAGAAAATTACAGGATAATATACTTGCTGAATGTAGGTGCAAACATTCTTGACAAAATACTGGCAAATTAAATTCAACAGCACATTAAAAGTATCATTTGCCATAATCAAGTGTAATTTATCTTTAGGATGCAAGGAAGTTTCAACATATGCAAATCAATAAATGTGATACATCATATTAACAAAATGAAGGACAAAAACTTTATTATTACCTCAATAGATGCAGAAAAAGCATTTGACAAAATTCAACATTATTTCATAATAAAACCTCTGAACAAATGAGTCAAGAAGAATGGGAATTTTATTCAAAATAGTATTGGAAGTTCGAGATAGTGCAATTAGACAAGAAAAAGGGGAAAAAGGAATCCAAAGAGGAAGAACAAAGTGAAATTTTCTCTATTTGCAGATGACATGTTCTTGTACACACAAAACCCTAAAAGGCCAACAATATCTGGTACAATTCATAAAAGAATAGAGTAAAGTTGCAGGACTTAAAATCAAGCTGCAAAATTCAGAATTTATTTATACTATCAATGTGCTATCTGGAAAAGAAATTAAAGAATCAGTCTCATTCACAACATTTTAAAAGAATACTTAGTAGTAAAATTTAACCAAGGAGTGGAAGATCTGTATACTGAAATCTGCAAACAATAAAGAAATGGAAGAAGACACAATCCAATGGAAAGGCGAAATTCCATGATCACAAATTGAGATAATGAATATTGTTAAAATGTCCGTACTACCCCAAATAATCTACAGATTCAATACAATTTCTATCAAAATTCCAATGCTTCTTTTTATGGAAATAGAAACAACAATCCCCAAACTCATATGGAACCACAAAAGACCCTGAATACACAAAATAATCATGAGCAAAAAGAACAAAGCTGAAAGCATCACACTACCTTACTTCAAAATCCATTACAAAGCTATAGTAATCAAAATAGCATGGTGTTGTCATAAAAACAGACACATTGACCAATGGTTAATTAAATAATACATATTTACAGTTAAAAGGAATAGCTTCAAGAGATCTACTGTACAGTATGATGATGTTATAGTTAATAATGACATACTGTATTATCAAAAAATGCTAAGACAGTGGATGTTAAGTGTTCTTATCACAAAGACGATAATTATGTGAGATAGCGCATTTGATAATTAGGTCAATGTAATCATTCCACAATGTGTAAATATTGCAAAACATCATGTTGTATGCTATAAATACATTAAGTTTATGTCAGTTTTAAAATGAATAAATTTGAGGGAAAAAAACACCAGACACATTGGCCAATGGAACATGATAGAGAGCTCAGATATAAACTCACACATTTATGGTTAATTGATTTTTTATAAAATGCCAAGAACATATAATAGAAAAAGGACAGACTTCAATACATAGCATTGAGAAAACTGGATACCCACACACAAAAAAATGAAATTAGACCCACATCTCTCACCATATACAAAATCAACCAAAATGGGTTGAAGACTTACACATAAGATCTGAAACTGTAATAGTACTGGAAGTAAATAGAGGGGAAATATTCCAGGACATTTGCCTAGGCAAGGATTTCTTGGATATTACCTCAGAAACACAGTGAAAAAAAAGCAAGAAAACAAACAACCCAATTAAAAAATGAACACAGAACCTAACTAGACATTTCTCAAAAGAATATACACAGATGGTCAACAGGTATATGGAAAAAATGCTCATCATCACTCATCATAATGAAAATGCAAATTAAAACCACAATGAGATAAGATCCCATACACATTACAATGGCTATTATCAATACAATAATACATGTTGATTAGGGTGTGGAGAAAAGGGAATCCTTGTACATTGTAAGCAAGGATGTAAATTAATATAATTATTATGGAAAACAATATGAAGTATTCTAAGAAAACTAAAAATATTATTACCATATGAACCTGCAATCTTATTTCTGGGTATATATCCAAAGGGACTAACATCCATATGCTAAGAAGATATATGCACTACCATGTTCATTACATTATTCACAATAGCTAAGATATGGAATCAACCTAAGTGTCCATCATCATATGGATGGATTTTTAATGTGATATATATATATATATATATATATATATAATATTCAGCTTTAAAGAAGGAAATTCTGTCATATGCAACTTGATGAATCTGGAGGACATTACACTAAGTGAAATAAGCCAGGAACAAAAAGACAATTACTACATGATTTCACTTATATGTGGAATCTAAAAAAAAAAAAAAATGAACTCATAGGAGGAGAGAGTAGAATGGCAGTTAGCAGAGGCTGAGAGGAGCTTAGATGGGGAAAGGGGATATATGAATAAAATTTCAATTAGACATCAAGAATAAGCTTTAGTGATCAATTAAATAGAATGGTAACTATAATAAACAATAATGCACTGCACATTTTAAAATACATAAATGCCAATTGCTAAGTAAGAACTATGGTAATATGCATATATTCTTCATTGTTTTGCATCTTACCAATTGCCTTTCTTTTTTCCACATAACTACATATAAAGTGATTTGGTAGAAGTGAATTTTATCATTCAATCTTTTGTTACCAGTTATAGAAGTAGACTTGTGATTGAATTAGAAAAGGAATAAACACTATGTAGTTCTGTATGCAGTGACTGATGAGAATTTGGCGAAGAGAGGAAAGACATTGTTGTTAGTCACATCATGTTAAGTAGTCATATGATGTTTCTGTCATTTGTTGTTTTGCACATAGGCATGAATAGAAGGTTATCTATTGATATGGAGGAACCGAAAGGGAGGACTGTGCCAGATTGATTATTGGTGCTTAGAAGCATTTTCACCCCCTTCTATGCTCTATTCTTAACTTAGAAACCGATGGCTGGGAAATAAGTTTCCCAGAATGCATGTGGAAAGACTTCTATTAGATTATAATAATGAAAGAGATTCTTGTTAGATTTGGAAGTCAGAAGTGAAACACAGTTATCATTCTTCCTCTTGCAACAACAGGCAGACACATAGATGGGATAGATGTGAGACTTTTTAGTGTCCATTGTCTATTGCCCTAAGAATCACTCACTTTGGTGCTGCAGCCAGCACTGCAGTAACCATCAGCAATAATTTCCTGAACTTTTTGAGCTGGGTTGAAAATAGCAACTTTATGATTCCCCAAAAGCTAGCAACAAACCTGAGATATATTGGTGGCTTTCCTTGACCTTTCCTCATCACTCCTTTCAATGAATTTGTAAGCATTTAATTTCCTGTGTTAAACTCCATACTGTTTGCAATGTTTAAAGAGGCTTATGTTATCTGAATCATCAATGATAAAAGATTATAATTTCAGTGACTAAGGACTTTAAGACATAGAAAGTAATACTACCTGTAAAAATTACTATACCTATTAAAAACATTATTAGGCATATAACAAAATAGTTGCTGATTTGTTTATAGAATGACCTTTACCATCAATCATCAATAGCAAAAAAAGCATTATATATTAATAATTAATAATAAAAATGATACACATCTAAAAAGAAATTAGGTAAGTAATATTAAGAAGCAATACTTAAAAATTACATAATGGCCATTGCTATCTCCTGCTAATTTTTTGTCAGAGACTACCACTGAAATCAAAATCCGCTGAGAGAGAAATAGTCAAAGCATTCATATAATATTAATGCAAGAAAATGTGTTGGGGGAGGGGCATCAACCAAATTCCACACTAGAAAAATAACACATACAAGAAAACCCAGACCTAGAAGCACATAAAATTTTAGCCAAATATTCCAATATTAATACAAAAATACTAACGATTAAATCACAACTTTTTATGAAAAGCAATAGAAACTCAGGGGAAAATGGCCAATTAATAGAAGGATCAATAAGAAGAAGGGAAGCTGTACAGTAAGGCACATAGAGTACTGAAATAAGAAAAAAAAGTTAAGAAAACCAAATTAAAATAATCAGTGAACAGTTAGTGACAGAAAATACAGGAGCCAAGACACAGTTTATGTAAAGTTGAGTTTTGAAGGAGAAAATCAAAGCAAGGGAATAGAAATGCACTAAAACATATTCTTGTAGAGCTATTGGATTTATAAGGAAACAATCTGTTTGGTTTCTAGGTGAAAAAGATAACATCACTTATAAAGGAAAGAAATTCAGATAGTCAGATTAAAAATGAAAGGCCAAATAATCAGACTGGCTGCAATGTTCATTTCAGGAAGACAATAGATCAACATCTACAAAAGGACTTATGGGAGAGAAAAGTGATACAAGGATCTTATACTCAACAAGTTTGTCTTCCAAGTATAAAGAATACCGACAAAACAGTATTCAATATGGAATAGCAACATACATTTTACATATGAAGTCTTTTTGAAGAAAAACTACAGTAAACTATGGACTAACTGGAAAATCCCTGGGAAAAACACTACAGTGAGAATTTCTCATTGTATAATGGAAGAACCAATATAAAAATCAAGGTAGGAATAAGAACAATAGGATGGGGCATAAATGTTATGTATCTTACAATGTTAAAAGGAATTAAGTGAAAATAATAAAAAGAGAAATAAATTTGGATATTGAAATAATCTTTATTGCCCCATAGGCAATAGCTTGAAGTCAAAGGGCATCTTTTAAAATGACTAATTCACTGACAAAAGTATACAGATGTCATACAAACACAAGAAAGATAATACTAAAGTTTTATTACAAAGATAAGCACTAAAAAGCACTTTTCAAAATACCAGAAGACCCACATAAAATCAAAGAAAAAAATACTACACAAAACAATATAGATATATATCTCCACACATACACACTTAAGCACAAATATATACAAAATCTGTTGTAGTATATCACATTAGTCAAGAAAAAGGAGGATGGAGAAGAAGGAAGATAAAAGAAAAGAAGAGGAGGGAGAAACATCTCCATAAATATAATTTGTTTGGCCTGGGCCTTCATGAATAGTAGGAAACAGTTCAACATTGCATTCATTTTCCAAGACTTGCAGGGCAAGTTTTATTTGTTGCAGTTACAGTTAAATGCATGCCCAGGTAAATGCAGTATCTGATGCAAAATTATTAGATATAAGTGAATACTGTAGGCTATAAATCAATGATGAGTTTGAGGAATTAAAAATATTTTACCTTAACATAGTCTCTCTGGAATTAATTGTTTAATAAGTACTTTATCATTATCAAAAAGAAGAAAAGTTTCGTTGGGAAGAGGCAGGGAGTACAGTTCGTTTATACAATTATTAAAACAGAAAGTGAGGGACAGGAAAGTGTGGAGGTGTATTTCTATTTTTATCACTTAACATATATGATTGCACAGTCTAAGTATTATTCTGTTTTCACACTGCTATAAAGAACTACCTGACACCGGGTAATTTATGAAGAAAAGAGGTTTAATTGACTCACGGTTCTGCACGATTAACAGGAAGCAGGACTGGGAGGCCTTTGGAAACTTACAATTATGGCAGAAGGTGAAGGGGGAGCAAGCATCTTCTTCACATGGTGGCAGGGGAGAGAGAGGGGGAGATGAGCGGGGAGGTGCCACACACTTTTAAACCATTAGATCCTGTGAGAACTCAGTCACTATCACGAGAACAACATGGGGAAAATCCGCCCTCATGATTCAATCATCTCCCACCAAGTCCCTCCCCCAACATTGGGAATTACAATTCAACATGAGATTTGGGTGGGGACACAGAGTTAAACCACATCATTCTATAAGCTGTTTGGTAGTTTAAAATAAACTAGAATATTAACTGTTCTGTAAAGGCTGAATTTTTTTTCTTTGTTTGCATGTTTTATTTACAGTTCATTACTTTACCCTAGTGCCTAACACTGTACCTAATATACGGGGGTGCTCATTAATAGTTGCTGAACAAAAGATTGTTTTGGAGAAGCACATGGATAGCTCTTTTCTAGTCTTGTTTCCAGAGCAAATGGGGGAGAAACTTAGGTTAAAAACAGTTTACTTGTTATTAATAGTTTTGCCCATTAAATGGAAACACAGGCAGCTGTGAAATCAAGGTAGATAAGCATTTCACAAAATAATAACACATGTAGCCATAAATACATGAAAAATTATAACTACTGCTTATAAAGATGGTAAAAATTAATAGGATAATGAGTAATATTTTGCCTAAAATATTGGAATGAAAATAGCTGCTATTGTGTACAACAAATTATTGTTTATAATAGCCAAAAGTTGGAGAAGTATTCATACCTTTCATAATTTTAATACATTTGATATCTATTGCCAAGTTGCCTAATTATTTGTACTCCTACAAGCAGTAAGTGAAAGTGCCTGCCTCCTCACGGCATTCCCAAGCAACTGTTAATTGTGGATTTTCTTAAACTGCTTTCAGCTTACATAGTTAAGCAAATGATATCTCTTTATCAATTTATTAAAAGCAAGTCTCAGGCTCTGTTCCCTGCCTCAGTCTCAGTGCTCCTCAGCTGTCCCGGAAGTGGCTCTGATAGGGCTGGTCAGTGTGCCCTGAAAAGCTGTGGGAGGATGGCTGTCCCCACCTAGATTTCAAAGGAATGCTGGGTAAACTGCAGGCCCAAGCAGAGAATCTCTGTGATTTTATGGCACCTCCTCAGAGTGGAGAAGGGAGGCGAGTCAATCTAGAGTGAGCAAGTGAGGAATATTTGGAACATTACAAAACATCAGGTGATGTAATTTTTTCATATGTCTAAATGTGGCTCCTTTGGGTCCAGTGCATCATGAACTAAAATGATAAAGCGTAAGCCTACCACCTCTCCACTAACACACACAGAAAATACACAGTGGCAGATCACAGGCAGGATAACCACATTCAGAAACGCAAAATGGAGAAATACATCAGGTACTGGTCCACTGACATTCGGAAATTTTTGTTAGGAAGACAAAGTGAAGTTCCTCTATCTTCAAGGGAGCTCTACCAACTTCCCAGCAAAATTGGGGAATCTATATATAACAAACAAACGAAACTCAATAATTTAGAGTCTGTGGAATGGTTTGAAGGGCATACAGCTAATGAAAAAAAAAACTTTAATCAGTAAGAAGAGCTGGCATCTGTGGTATTTGAACCAATGTGGTTACCAGGTTATACAGGATGGCATGGTCTACCAGGAAAGAACTCTTCCCCAGTTATCTATAGCTTAAGCCCTGATTTGGCCGCTTCAGAGGCCCTGCCTCTAAATCTATTTTTGTTGGTCCCTGGCTACTCCCTGTGGAAAGTTCTCCCTATTTTATTAATCTTACCGGCCACATCTGAAGGGGATATTGATGAATATGACCCTCTTTGTGGGCTACAGAGATATGTCAGCCTGTGTACAGCCTTTGAAGTATTACAAATCAACTGCTGTTTTAAGTTTGAAACAGTCACATAACTTTTAGAGTAGATTTAATTAAGCTTTCATTGTCAATATGAACTTCTCAAAAAATAGTATATTCCTACTTTACTGGATTTATTTATTTTATTTTTTAGTTCATTTTGTGTTTTTTATTGAGGTGAGAACATTCAACATGAGATCTACTCTCTTCACACATTTTTAAGTGCATAATACATTATTGCTAACTATAGGCATAATGTTCTACTGCAGATCTCTAGAACCTAGTCATCTTATGCAACGGAAATTTTAAACCCATTAAACAGTAACTCCCCATTTCTTCCTCCGCTCAGCCTGTGACAACCACCATTCTACTCTCTGCCTTTATCAGGCTGACTATCTTAGGTACCTCACATAAGTAGAATCATGCAGTATTTGTCCTGTGCAACTGGTTCATTTCACTTAGCATAATGTCCTCCAGGTTCATCCATATTGTTGAATACAACAGAATTTACTTTTTTTAGAGGCTCAAATAGCATTTCATGTATATGTATGTATGTGTGTGTATATATATATTTACACACATACATACCACATTTATATACATATATATACCACATTTTATTTGTCTGTTCATATATAAATTGACACTTCAATTGATTCTATATCTCATTGACTTATGCTCCAATGAGAGATCCAGATTTCAAAGACGTAAATCTTTTGGATGTATACCCAGAAGAGAAATTACTGGATCATATGTGAGTTCCATTTTTAATTTTGTGAGGAGACTCTACATTGTTTTTCATAGCAACTGTACCATTTTATATTCCCACCAACAATGCACAAGGGTTCCAGTTTCTTCACATTCTGCCAATACTTGTTGTCTTTTATTTTTTTGATGATAACCATTCTAACAGATGTGTAGTGGTATCTCTGTTTTAGTCTGGCCACTATAACAAAATACTATAGACTGGACAGCATTTAAACAGCAGTCTTTTATTTCTCACAGGCCTGAAGACTGGGAAGTTCAAGATCAAGGGGCCAACAGATTCAGTGTCTGTCCAAGGTCTGCTTTCTCAGAAACAGGCTCACTCTAAATCTCAGATTGTAAAAGGGATGAGGGGTCTCCCCTGAACCTCTTTTATAAGGGAATAATCCTACTTATGTGGTCTCTGCCCCATGACTTAATCACCACCCAAAGGCCCCACCTGGTAACGGCTTCACCTTAGGAGTAAGGATTTCTACATACAGATTCTAGAGGCTCATTGCCTATCTTATTGTGATTTTAATTTGCATTTCCTTGAGGATTCGTGAAGGTAAGCATCTTTTTATATATCTGTTGGTCATCTGTATGTCTTCTTTGGAGAAATATCTATTTAAATCATTTGTCCAATTTTTAATGGGATTAGAAACTTAAATTAACACTCCTAGAAGAAAACATAAGAAAAACGTTACATGACAATGGTCTTGGTAATGAACCTTTATTGGATTTCTATTTGTTCTAGTAACTATAGTCACATTTTTACAGAGATTCTCCCAAATATTTATTTTTATTTTTGTGTTTTTATCCAAATGCCTTATTCTCTAAATATAATTGTGGTTACTTTGAGGCTATACATTTATAGTGAGTAGGAGACATTTTAATTTGATGAATATACAAGGATGCTGTATTAGATGAGAGGTTTCTCTGGTGAAAGTTCTTAATTTTATCTTTTCCCTAAAATAAATTTATCAAACTACATTTTTACCAAATGTTGGATGTTCAAAGTAAAGTCCGTCTCTCATTATTTTTGCTTCAAAAGCAAATGGCTTTACATTGGAAGGCCTTAGATTTCTGAAATCTTTCTAACCACTTTTATTTCTCCTTTCAAACTGGTAGTTAATTTGAAATTCATATCTCTCTTGTATTACTTTGCAAATTCCATGATAACAACCAACATACCTTAAGGTTTTGGTTTCAATTTATTCCCGTAAAGCCATAAGCTTATTAGGCATGTGATCTGCTTCCATATTTGTCTAGGTTAACAGTTTTAGTGAATATTCTAATACCAGATAACATAGATAGCAGTTTATTAATCTTTGGTTATTGCTTTCCTTATCACTTACTGCCCAGTCAGGAAAACAAAACCAAATATATTATTAAAATTTTTAAAAGAGGCATCCTACTTCTAGCACTAACGTTTGCATTAGACAAAATAGGCCAGTATACATGACAGTTGCAAAAACGTTTATAAATATGTATGGTTAAAATAACACGGATTTGACAGTGGAGTCTGGTATGACAGCAAGAGGAAGCTCCTGCCCTCCCCACCACTCCCAATCCCCAGCAAAATTTGTGAAGACTATTAAAAAAATGACAACACATAAAATCTATGGGGATGACTCTAAGAGCACCTCCATAACAAGAAAAAAAGGTATTTGAATTGATAAGAACAAGAATTGGTGGTATTTTAACCAATACAGCTCCCTTTCTCATACCTCCTAGCTCAATGAGGTGGAAACTACTCCAGAGTGGTGTAGACAAAAATATAGAGCTTCCTCTTTCCCCATTTTGCTGTAAGAGTGCTATCATCCTGCATGATCAATATGTCAGCATGTTGTCATTTTTCCCTCCTACCCACTGCTGAGGTTAAGTTCTGGGCAAGTATAGCCGAATAGTGGGGAAGTCTCTTTTTATTTTCAGTCCCCATTGGTGGGATAGACAGCACCTCTGAGAATGCTATGGCATCAGTTGCCCTTGCTCAAGCATGTAAAACAAAGGTTCCACACAGATTACCTGAAGACCTGAGAAGCTGAGAAGACTTGAAGCTACTGCCTCCTCAACCCAGAGCTTAGCTCATACAATAACAGTGCCATTCAAAGAGAAATATGTCATTCTCTCTGTCCCCAGCTCCAGAGTGATTGCTCAGTGACTTTGCCTTGGTGGGGAAAGCAGGCTATAAAACTGATAGCTCCTAATCTCCTAAAAGAATTATTTGTAACAAAACATGGAGAAGTTCAAGCCTAAGGGCACTTTCCAAAAGAGTGCAGGTTATGGTGAAAGACAATTTGGAGGGGTTGGCAATCTGATTGCAGATGCAAGTTAAACAGTATGCTGTCTTGTTTACAAGAGACACCTGGAAAAGAAAAATTTGGAAGAACCCTCCTAGGTTCAAATTTCAAACACTGTTCATGAGGACTATGCCTTCAAAGAAACTCAAATTTAATTGGATTAGCCTTTAAGCAGTTAATACCCCAAAGTATTGTTTTAAAAATTAGAGCAATAAGCTGGAAATCAGAAAAGCTTAGTAACTGGATGTGTCCAGTAAAAAAGCCAGTCAAAAGGATTCTTGTCAAAACTTCCATTATCCCAGGGTGGTTGTGGGAATTCACAAGATTAGGCTATAATTCAAGTATTTAGTCAAAATTTCTTTCAATATGTTTTCAAGTCCTTTATCTCTTTCTCTCCTCTCCTTCTGATACTTGCATTGTGTATAACATTGTGTGCTTAAGGGTGTTCCACATCTCTCTGAGCTTTCTTTATTTTCAACCATTCTTTTTGCTCTCTTTTGTTGGCAATATCTGTATCAATAGATCTTCAAGTTTGGTAATTCTTTCTTTGCCCCGTTCATAAAATCTACTGTTTAGCCTCATTAGTGTATTTTTCACTTCAGTTATTACTGAAATGTATTAAAAACAGTAGCCTACACAAACAGGAAACTCAGCAAATACCAGTAGAAGGAACAAACAAAAAAAAGACCCTACAAACAGACACATAAGAGTAAAAATTCTGAAAGCCAAAAACAGAAAATATTGAAGGTTGCAAGGGAAAAATTACTCGTTTTCTATAAAGTACTCAAAGTAAAACTAACTGCTAATCTGTCAGTAGAAACAATTGAAGCCAAAAGCACACATTCAAAATACTCAAAAATTTCTAAACTAAGAATTTTATACCCAACAAAACTATATTTCAAATGTGAAGATGAAATAAAGACAGAAACAGAGAATTTTTTCCTAGCATACTAGGCTCCCAGAAATTCTAAAGGAAGTTTTTCAGACTGAAAGAAAATGACCTCAGCTGGTAGTTCAAATCTACACCCCAAATCAAAGAACACCTATAAGGTAATTTCGCATAGTATTGTAAAAATTAATGAGATATTTTTTACACTTTTTTGTCTTAATGGTTTTAAAAGAAACTACAATAAACAATATGTATATACTGAATCGTTTGGCCTATAACTTATAGAAATATAATGTATTCAATAACAACACATAAAGAAGGTAGGTAGAAGCAAAGTTCTATTAGGGTAAGAAAATGGCAACAGATACTAACTAATCCACTCCTTTTAAAGTAGTTGAATGATGTAAATTAACAATTACAATGATACATTATTGTGTTTAAAACATGTATAGATGTAATGTGTATGATAATAATACCACAACAGTAGGAGAAAGAACAGAGCTATAAAATAGTAACATTCCTGTATCTCATGGGAATTAAGTTTGTATAAATGTGGACCTGATTCTAATCAACTAAGGCATATATGGTAAACTCTACAGCAACTTCTAAGGAAATAAGTCAAAAAATACTTGAAATCTTAGTGGAAACATTATTAAATATATTAAAATTCTACTTTAAAATGCTTAATTTAAAAGCAGTAAACAAATAATTGAGAACAAAAAAATCTCAAAATATATAGAGAACAAAAAGTAAATGGCAAACCTAATTCAACTCTTCCAATAATAACATTAAAAGTTAGTGAATTAAACAATACAATGTAAAGGCAGAGATTGCCAGACTGGATTTAAAAACATGATCCAATATATTCTGTCTATAAGAGGCACACTTTAAATTCAAAGACACAAATAGTTTGAAAGTTAAATGGGTAGGAAAAGCTATATCATGGAAACATAAAAAGTGTGAACACATATAAACACATAAAAGTTGGAGTAGATATATTAATAGCAGAAAAAAATGGACCTTAAAACTGAGAATGTTACTTGAAATCAAGGTAGACATTTTTTGTTTTATTTTGTTCCCAGGCAGGAGTGCAATGGCATGAACATGGCTCACCACAGCCTCAACCTCCTGGGCTTAAGCAATCCTCGAACCTCAGGCTCCTCAGTAGCTGGGACTATGAGTGCCACCAGGTCCAGCTATTTTTTTTTTTTTATTTCTTGTAGAGATGGGATCTTGCCATGTTGCCCAGGCTGATCTTGGACTCTTGGACTCAAGCAATCTTCCTGCCTTGACCTCCCAAAGTGCTGGGATTACAGGCATGAGCCACCATGCTGGCCTGGACATTTTTTGATGATATAACGTTAATTTATCAGTAATATAGTAATTATAAACATATATACTCCTAGTAACAAATCATCAAAATGTATGAAATAAATAATGACAAAAATTAAGGAAAAAACAGATAATTCAATAAAAATATTCAGAGATATCAGTAACCTACTGTTCATAATGAACAGAAAAACTAAGAAAAAGTTGAACAAAATAATAGAACTCTCAACATAAAAAACTAGCTGTCAAACTTACATACATATATCCATACCTGTATTTATAAGTTACCCAGTCTTAAGTATTCTGTTATAGCAACATAAAATAGATTAACAGAAAACTGGTACCAAGAAGTGCGGTTGTTGCTGTATAGATAAGTTAAAATGTGAAGGTAGCTTTGGAACCGAGTAACGGGCAGAAGTTTAAAAAGTTCGAAGGAGCAGGCTAGATAAAGCCTAGATTCTGGGAAAGACAAAAGATAAGAAGATTAGGGAAAATTTGGACTCCTTAGAGTTTGGTTAAATGTTTGAAACCAAAATGTGAATAATAAAGGCCATTCTAATGATGTCTCAGATGAAAATGAGGAGTGTATTATTTGGAAATGAAGTAAAAGTCATTCTTGTTATACAATTGCAAAGAACTTGGCTGCACTGGATTCACATCCTAGCGCTTTATGGAATGAGGAGCTTAAAAATGATTAATTAGGAATTCTGGCAGGAAAAAAATATAAGCAAAATACAGAAGGATCTGCATGGATACTTGCATCTACTTCTACTGAGATTTGGGAAGACAGGAATAATTAGTTAGAATTTATAATAAAAAGGAAAGCAAAACAGATTTGGAAAACTCTCAGCCTGGCTATGTAGTAGAGAATGAAAGAGCATTTTCAGCAGAGGAATCCAAGCATGTGACCAAGTGACTGTTTGCTAAAGAGATTGATAGGGCTAGAAGGCAGCCAGAGGTTATTCGCAAGGACTCCAAAGGCATTTCAGAGATTTTCAAAGCTGCCCCTTTCCATCACAGTCTCAGAGGCCTATCAGGGAAGAACGATTTTGCAGGATGGCCCCAGAGTGCTTTCCAGAGTCTCACTGCCCAGGACTCCCTCATGACTATTCTCTGCACGCCAGTGGTGTGCTACTCAGTCATTCCAGCTGTGATTCCAGTTGCCCCACTTGTGGCTCAACCTCCTCTCCAAAAGGTGCAAGCAAGTAAACTTTGGAAACACTACATCATAGCTTAACTGGACCCAGATGCAGCTTATGCCACTGTTCCAGAGAGCTCAAGCAGTAAGACTTGGTGGTGTCCACATGGTACGAAATCTGCAAGTGTGCAGAATGAGAGAGCTAAGAAGACATGGCAAAGATTTCAAAGGATGTATCAACCAGGGTGGAGCCCAGGAAGGGACTTGTTGCAGGATCAGAGCCCCACTAGAGCAATGCAGAGCAGAAATATGAGTTCAGAGCTGCTGCAGAGAGTCACAACCAAGGCAATGCCTAGCAGAGCCATGGGAGCAAGACTGCCACTGAGAATCTAGAACTGTACAGCTACTAGCATGCAACAGCTACAAGCAGCTACTAGCCAACTTATAAGAGCTTGCTGGACTAAGCCCAGCAAAGTCAAGTCACAGGGCTTGGACTGCCTAAGGCTTTTGGCATCTAACCCTTGAACCAGTATCTCCAAGGAGCAGAACATGGAGTCAAAGAAGAATATTCTGGATCCTTGAGATTTAATCTTCTCCATCCTGTTGGGTTTTAGACTTACTTAGGAGCTCTTACTCCTCTATTAGTTCCTATTTTTCCTTTTTGGAATGGAAACGTGTACCCATGCCTGTCCCACCATTGCATTTTGGAAGCAGGTAACTTGTTTTCATAGACTAGCAAATGAGACTTTGTACTTTGAATTTTTGAGTTGGTGCTGAAATGACTTAATGACTTGTGGCTGTGTGGACAGAATGAATGTATTTGTATTAGAGAAGGATTTGAGTTTGGGAGGCCAGGCATGGAATGCTAACATTTGAATGTATATCCCTTCCAATAGTCATGTGGAAACTTAATCCCCATTGTAACAGTATTAAGAGTGTGGAAAATCCAGTTGTGGTATTTGAGAAGTGGAACCTTTGGGAGGTAATCATGACTAGGGGAGGTCATGAGGGTCGGTCATTAGGGGCTTTATAAAAGTGGATAGATCTGAGGTAGGGTGCTGAGTTCTATTTTCATGTGATGCCTTGCACTGCCTTGTAGTTCCTACAAGCAAGAAGGCTCTGGCCAGATGTGGCCCATAGAACTTGGACTTAGCCTCCATAACTGTAAGAAAAAAATTTTCTTTATAATTTACCCAGTCTAAGGTATTTTGTTATAGCAACAAAAACAGATTAAGATAACAATCTTCAAAAATAAGATAAAATAAAATTGAGACATTCACATTATCTGACTCTAAAAATTATTTATAAGCTATAGTATTCAAAAAAGTATGGTCATACCATAAGAATCGACTTGTAGATTTTTGGAATAGAATTGAGATTCCAGACACAAAACCGTTTGTCTATGGTCAAGTAATTTTGGACAAAAAAATGAAGAAATATATTTAAGTTCTGTAGTCTTTTAAAATTAACATGAATTTTGTTTTGTTTTTAAAGAATAATTTACCACATATAAAAGTTTTTGGGGCCAGGTGCAATGGCTCACATCTGTAAACCCTGCACTTTTGGAAGCAGAGGCAGGAGGATTCCTTGAGGGCAGGATTCCTTGAGGGCAGAAGACCAGCCTGGACCCTGTTTTTACAAAAAACTTAAAAAAATTATCCCCACATGGTGACATGCACCTGTACTCCCAGCTACTCAGGAGGCTGAGGTGGAAGAATCCTTTGAAGCTAGGAGTTTGAGGCTGCAGTGGGCTATAACGATATCACTGCACTCAGCCTGGGCAACAGAGCAATATCCTGTCTCAAAAAATAAAATAATAAATAAGTAAAATAAAATAAATAAAAGTTGGTTTTCAGATAATACATGTAAAATTCTGGACATTGAGGTATTTTAGTTTTCCAACTCTCATTCTCTACTTTAATCAAATTAACTCACTCAAAATGCAACATCTTTCAGTGGAAGCTATTTTGTATGCAGTCTTGTCTTCTCTATCACCTAAACATGTTGCCTCTCAAGAAAGCTATCAGTAAAGAATATTTGAACTAGAATCTATTGATTAATGAAATAAAAATTGATTTGAGATTCTCAAGGTTTTCTAAAGAGACCTAGGAAGAAATCAGGCATGTGATGTTAACAATGACAGTTTCTCAAAGCAGCATAGTAAGAGGGAGCAGTTGCAAAAGAGGAGTAAAATGATAATTAAAGGAATAACATTCAGAAGCTAATGATGAAACAAGAGAAACATATACTACATAATATCAGGGCGGTGTGTTGAGAGAAAACACTTAAAACTTTTCAAAAGTATGTATGCATTAGGGCCAATAAAATTCCAAAATAGGCTACCAACAAGGTGGAAGGCAGTCTGCCAGCAGTGCAGGCAACATAGCAAAAGGAAGTAATATTTATGTTAGAGACTATGGCTAATTCCAAAGCAAAAGAAGAATAATGTGAGAAAAGACATGCATCAATTACAGCTCACAGAATTGGTTCTTAGCACAGCTGATGGAAGCAGGAAGAAAAATAATAATTTAAGTTTAGGTAACTCTAACAAAATGCTGAGTAAGAACACGGAAAGCATTTGAAAATTGTTACAAATGTCTTAAGTGCTATTTTAAAGAAATGAAGATATAATTATATAGTTCTTTAATTTCAAAGAGAAAAATTGAGAAAATAAAAGTGAAATTTCTGATTAAAAAATTGCAAAACAGCAAAGCTATCTAAAAAGCTATTTGCTCTGAGATGTTACAACTTTGAAATGAGCAAAATGATCATTAAAGATTAACAATTTAAAGAAACACATTTTTTTTCTAATCCAGCGCTTATAACAAAAAAGTAAAAGCTTAATGGAAACTATATAGAAATAAATGTCAACACACATTTAGAAATGTTAAAGAAAAAACATTGAAAAATAAACTCAAGATTCAGCAAAACAGTTCATATTATTATTTAAAATTATCATCATTTTAACGAAGTGGCTTCTCATATTCAGGGTATAGCGTGTGCACAGGGCAGAGAGGGAAGAAGGTATTTGAGCACATGTGCACACAAGGACGTGTTGCGCAAATTCTGATGTATATTTTCAAGATAAGCATAATTATAATTAAGGTTAATTTCATGTATACATAAACAATATATATTTTAATTAACAAAATACAAGTGAGAGTATTCCTGCTTTTGCAAGTAAACCCAAAGCAAAACAAAACGGAAGCCATTCTATCATAATATCTGATAAATATTTATCGTATATTTTTCTATATTTATCTAGTATCTTTTATATGTTCCTTTCTTTGCTCTGCCTTTATGGAAGACTGGCATGTGTGTCACCAATATTAAACTATCCATTTGATTCCAAAGCTGAAAATAAAAGTCAACATATAGTTTTTAGGTTTTGTCGAGCTTAGTTTAGGTTTTGTTTAGTTTTTCACAAATTTAAAATGTGAAATACCAGTTGTACCTAACAAAAATCTCTTTAAGATGGAATTGAAAATTGTCTTTCTTTCTTATTTATTTATTTATTTATTTATTTTTGAGATGGAGTCTGTCTCTGTCGCCCAGGCTGGAGTGCAGTGGTGCGATCTCGGCTCACTGCAACCTCCGCCTTCCGGGTTCAAGCGATTCTTCCGCCTCAGCCTCCCGAGTAGCTAGGATTACAGGCATGAGCTACCACGCCTGGCTAATTTTAGTTTTTCAGTAGAGATGCCTGGCTAATTTTGTTTTTTTCAGAGGGTTTCTCCATGTTGGTCAGGCTGGTCTCTAACTCCCAACCTCAGGTGATCCACCCGCCTCGGCCTCCCAAAGTGCTGGGATTACAGGCGTGAGCCACCGCGCCCGGCCTGAAACTTTCCTATTTCTTCTCACAGATGTATGACGGATCATGAAAACAGACTTGGATTTTTACTCATGAAAAATGCTAATAATTAAAGATCCTTTGTGAGTGCATTAAAATGCATTTTAACCAAGAAGGTATACAAAATTATGGTAAGTAGATATTTAGAAAACTCAGAATTTGAGTCATAGTATTTATTTTCTGCTCTTATTTTTTTTAGTATATCAAGTTCTAATCTGCAAAACACCTAGAAATGCCACACGAATGATTAAGCTGTTGCAATATTGCCATTTGATATAATTGCTATAATGGCTGCTGTAAAATTATTTTAGAAAAAAAAATTAGGCCGGGCACGGTGGCTCACGCTTGTAATCCCAGCATTTGGGAGGCTGAGGCAGGCGGATCACTCGAGGTCGGGAATTCGAGACCAGCCTGGCCAGCATGGTGAAACCCCGTCTCTACTAAAAATACAAAAATTAACCGGGTGTGGTGGCGGGAGCCTGTAGTCCCAGTTACTCCGGAGGCTGA
Organism: Pan troglodytes; assembly: GCF_028858775.2. Classification (NCBI taxonomy): domain Eukaryota; kingdom Metazoa; phylum Chordata; class Mammalia; order Primates; family Hominidae; genus Pan; species Pan troglodytes. The sequence goes on from NC_086015.1 coordinate 89,234,168, forward strand.
GGCAGGAGAGTTGCTTGAACCCAGCAGGCGGAGGTTGCAGTGAGCCGAGATCACGCCACTGCACTCCTGCCTGGGCGACAGAGCAAGACTCCCTCACACACAAACACACACAGACACAGACACACACACACACACACACAGAGAGAGAGAGAGAGAAAATTGTAAAAACACCTTTTGAAAATAGTTTGAAGGAATATTATTATGTCCTTTTTTAAACTTTATTAGATCTTCCAAGAAAAATATTTAATGTCATATAATGTAATTTAATGGAAATAGTTTGTTGTTGCCGTAAAATCCCCATTTCTGGCAAGAAAATGGACTACTCACCAGAAAGCCCTCGAAACATTCTCCCTGTTTGCTGGAAGTTCTTCTACCTCAAATCCCCTCCACAGTGAAGATATTGTTGACTATACTTCCCCAACGTGGTTTAATTTAGGAGAAAATAGCAAGTGAAGAAGATGATAAAAACATGAAAAAATGCCTTTCCACATTTTCTTTTTTGTTGTTGTTGTTGTTGTTTGAAACTACCACGCAGATATTACACACTCTCTATCAATTTTCTTAAATAGGAGGATATATGGCGTGGGGGAGAAATGTCCATCTTGTTAACATTAAGACACTCCTGACTGTCCTTTCTCTTCCACCACTGTCTTAAGCTGATTGAGTTGCTATAAAAAAGTACCATAAACTGGGTGGCTTTTAAACCGCAGAAATGCATTTCTCACAGTTCTGGAGGCTGATAAATCCAAGGTCAAATCACCAGTAGATTTGGCGTCTGGGAGGTCTCTCTTTCCGGTTCTAGACAGTGTCTTCTCACTGTGTCCTCACATGGTGGAAGGGACAAGTGAGCTCTCTGGGGTTTCATTTATAAGGACGTGAATCCCATTCATGAGAGATATAGCCTTATGACCTAATTATATCCCAAATGGCTTCTTAATACCAAAATCTTGAGGGTTAGGATTTCATATATGAATTGGGGGTGGGGGGCACAGAAATATTTACTTCGTAGCAACCAACCACTATGATGCTGGGAGAAGGTTTAAAATAGAGAAAAAGAAATCCTGGGAGAGGGAACAAAAAAGAAAAAAAAACCCAACTATGACTAGCATTTTGCAATTCGCCATATTAATTTGTCCTCCATGAAAACCCCTATAGCCACTCTGCTCAGCTTATTCCCTATTTCCAGTAGTCATTTCCCCAGAATCACAAGTTTCAACTCATGCTCTGGGCCACTGACCCCCACCCAACTACACCAGTCCCACATTCTGTTTACAAGAAAACCAGCTCTCAGACATAAATATCATCAATACTTTGTAGTGTGGGTTTTGTGGCACCCAAAACACTTTACAATGCATTATTCTATTTTATTTTATTTTATTTTATTTTATTTTATTTTATTTTATTTTTAGATGGAGTCTCGCTCTGTCACTCAGGCTGGAGTGCAGTGTTGTGATCTCAGCTCACCACAATGCATTATTTTAAAATAAGATTGTTGGCCGGGTGCAGTGGCTCATACCTGTAATCCCAGCACTTTGGGAAGCCGAGGCAGGTGGATCCCTTGAGCTCAGTAATAAGGCTAGTATTTTGGCTTCCAAATGCTTATTATTTAACTTAGTTTTCAATTTGTTTAGAATCCCAGCTGAGAAGGAACAGTGACAAATACTGAGTCTTTCAAAGACCCCCAAAATGGGTTCAGAATTAAGAAATGTTGAGAACCCAAAACAAAACAAAACAAAAATGACCATTTGCAGAGGGGAAATATATTAGGGAAAGAATTTGGTGGGACCAGGACCAGTGGCTTTGAGCTTTGTGCTCCAGGGTATTTTGATCTATACTGTGTATAGCAGCTTATGTTGGGACTAGCGTGTATTTACAGCAATGCTATTGGCTTTTATGTTCTGTGTGCTAGGCAAGAGGCTTTGGCATATAGTTTACCTTGGCAAATGACAGCTGCATGAGAGGATTAGTACTACCAAAGGCATGGGCCACGTGGGCCTCAGCAAAAATCATGGGAGGCTTTTGCCAAATGTGGGGAACTTTAGGATAGAGGCTGCTGAATCTTTAGCTTGAACTACACCTAGAATATATATGCTGGCATTCAGGGCAGATGCTGACAGATCACAAAGGCCTCAGTAAGCAGGAACAGTTGAGGCAAATATACAATTATAGGAAAAAGAGTGTCTTCACAGGCTATTAAGGCAGTGGTTGGCAAAACAATCTCTACTAGTTTAAAACTGCAGCTGTGTTAGATTTGTGCTAGCTACACTGCGCAGGTTCTAACTTCGGATTATGAGTTACAGACTTAAGAATGTAGCTGAGTCTTCTAGAATAGAAAAATAAAATTAGATAATCAGAAAATACTAAAAAAAAAGAAAGCAAAACAAGAAACAAACTGTCAACCACTTATCACAGGGATGCAGAAAATGTAGCAACAAATGCTACTCAAAAGTTGTAACATTAAAGCAAAGGAAAGACTACGACTCATGCCTTGTTCTTATTAGGCCACTAGGGGCCAGAGACATCCACAGCAGTTTCAGCTATAGAGGATGTCTTTTTAACTGAGACCAAAGTTTTGGAGGGTAAACATTTTTTAGGAAAAGGTTTCTTAGGCCTTACGCAGTACATTGCAATTTGTGGAAATGATCCAGGAATGACAACGCCTGTTTGAATGAGAGTGTGCACTCTATGTTGCCAGATTGAACCTGTACTCAAGTCATTATTGGAGTGCCAGAAACATGGGACTTAAACAGCAATGGCAATTAATGTGGTAATCACAACTCCATGATTAATTGTTGGACAGGAATGAGTTTTCATTCAGATGATTTTGGAGACATGGCGAAGAATGAATGATCTTTTGGTCCAGGGAGGCTAAATTCAATTTTTACTCCATCCTCTCTCCTTTACTATCTTAACACTGAAACTCCGCTATGGTCTCTTATAGCATGAAGAAAGACTTCTGAGAACAAAATTTGGCTAGGGATAAACTGTTCTAGATGTGATGGACTGCTTCTAATCTACATTTGGGTAGCTTTGGTTTTGTACATAAAATATGATGTGTATGATTAACTCTTTGGACCCTCTAAAAGTGAGCCATATCATCTATGGCTAATACAACTCAAGAGGCTCTAAAGAACTGAACCCATTCCCATGACAGATAGTTCTGGTTGTAGTTACTAAAGAAACATGGCTCAGGCACTGAGACCCAACTGTTTGAGAATATACAAAATTTGTAGTTAGGGTGGGGAAATTTTACATTAATTTATTCAAAATAAAATATTGCAAGAGTAAAGATAATTTCAATATGAACTTCAATTTCTCTGGGTTTTAACATTTTAGGACTTTAATTTGCAAGGAGGTTTATTCTTTCTGACTTTAATTCTCCCAAGTCACAATAGGAAGGAGATTATATTCAAATTTGGGACATCTCTTTGTTCCTAGAATTTTATTGAAATGTCTTTATATATTTTGTTCTTAAAGTACGTTGCCTTCAATTTCAAGGTAGGTCTGAAATGGGCTATATTGGACTAAGTGAATTTACATTTGTAATGGAAAATGGAATAGGGAACAATTATTTAGCATTACTAAAATGAAAACTTGGATTTGGTACAATTAATATGTCTTGATTCATTTGTATCCTTCGGCGACTCCTGGAGGATAGCAAAAACGTGCAGTGGTTGGGATTGGGAACATGGCAGCATGAAGGTGGGAGCAGACGTGTCCAGAGTGATGGTCAGCCTTCTTGCCAGAGGAAAATAGCCAAAACTCTGCTTGACTGTAGATTTAACAATGAAGCCCACTTAAGTAAAGGAAAAACAACAATAAAACCAAACCAAACCAAAACTGTGGCATATCATGGTAACTATATTGGGAAGAGCACACTTTTCTTGTAAAGTTTTCTTTGTGTGAAGGAGCCTCAATTACTATGAAACTTTTGGCTTCTCTCTAGCTCGAGGGAGATGCGATGCCTGTTTGGTAATTTTGGGAATAGTATTTTTGACATAATTTGTTCCTTCTTCTCTTCCTCATCTTGGGAGGGAAATGCTCACAGGGAAAGAACATTCTCTTTTGTTAAGGGTTTTGTTTTTAGTGTCACAGAATTACCCAGGTTGAGCACTACTTCTCCCCACCCCCTCCTCAACCCTCTCTTTAGAAGGGCTAATGCCGTGACAGAAAAGTGCATTTGATGGTGTTTATAACTATGAAGATTCAGGGTTCAATTAGCAGAACCCCTTGACGAACATAAAGGGTTCAACTTGTTATTTGTCAGGTAAATAGCTGATATTTTGGCCCCCAAACCTTATTCTTTGTATTATTTATCAAAATTTTCAGATCCTAGGTGGTAATTAAAAGTATTATTTAATAGTCCCATTTAAAGACAGAAACACAAATAAACATTTACAATACAAACCATTGTTAAGTTTAGGTTGCTGAAAATCAGCTATAATTCTACCGTTTCTCCTATATGTAAAGCCAGCAGAAAGGCAACTTTGGCTGCAGGCTGTTTCTTCCAAAACACATGGTAGCTGCGAGCAAAATTCACTCTCATTTAAATCAGTGTATCTCAGAATCTAGAGAACAATGTGATCAGTCTTTTGCAGAATTATGCAGACATGGAAAATAATACTTCACATTTAAATAGATACAAATAAACAGGATTTTAGATACTAAGTTACGCTAACTATGATACTGTTTTTATTTATGTTGAAAAAGAAAAGTGACCATTTACCTCTATGGAAGAAGCACTGGTTAGAATTATGAAATCAGAATTTTTGGTTAAACATGTTATCTGTGAATTGTTCATATAATTTTTAAAACATAACGGCTCTGTAGTGTTATTAAATAAATGACGTTTCGGAAAGTCCAAAGAGTGTGAAAATTTTTGTTTTCTAAGTGATGCAAAATGGAATATGTGGTAAGGATAAAATCCCTCTAGGGTTTTTGGAATGCAGACCAGTAATGAAAGCATAGAACCTAGTTTATGAGTTAGAAGGATAATATGTACTATAGAAATAATAGGAGGGCAAGTGGGAAAATTAAAAATATAGAAGCTTTGTGTGCCTAAGGAAAGGCATTGACATTTTCAAATGATATTTGGTAATGCCATTTCTGTAAATATGTTTAAAGTACAGAAACTTTTTGCATGAAAAACCTGTGGAAATTCTCCTTGGGAAGTCTTGAGGGACAACAAAGAAAGCTTTCAAAAACAGTGCTGGTTTTCACTTTGTGGAGTGGATATCTCAGATATTCTAATGTATGCAGAGGTAAAGGATTTAGTGTTCCAGCAACTTCTATTCTAACTTTCTTATTTCATTCTCTTCCTACACAAGGACTCATTTCGGGGATAGGAAGTGCACATCAGAGGGTGTGGATCTGACCATGGTGCTGATTTCTTTTTCAATAGGACTTCCATATTATCACATCAGTGTAAAAAGAATAAAGCATATTTTGTAATAATGATAATTTTATATCTCTGTTTGCTTAGGTTTGCTAAAGGAGAATATAAGCAATCACAATATTCAAGATTTAAAGTAATGTTGATCTGGCATTTACTACCTTTACAACCTGATAAAATTATTTAAACTTTCTGAGTTCAGGTTACTTGTTTATAAATTGATATCGATAATAGATATATTTTATTGGATTGATGATTATATATGGTATTATGAAAGCATCTTACCTAGAAAAAAATCACAATAAATGTTATATCTCTTTCTCCTCCACTATAATCATTTACTGAAGAACAAATGCCTAATTCATTATCAACATGTGGCAGTCTGGATGACTTCATTCCTATGATACTGGTTGCTGAGACAGTTGATCATATAAACTTGATTATATATGAGACATTTTTATACTGAATAGTTTTAAAAATTGTCTAAATGTATTGGTGTAATCTGAATATGATCTTTCAATTTCTAGGTGGATGTCATATGATAGAGACATTTTTGGAGGTAGACAATTTACCATTTTTTGCCAAAACTATCCAGTGAATAAACAATACCCAGAAGGACTTCAACAATGTTGCTGTGGGAACACACACCATCTTTAGCATTTGGCTGTGCATCAAGAAACATTTTGTTCTATTATTCTCTTTCTATTTAAAATGTTCTGTGTCCTTAGACAAGTCATTAAAATCTTTATATGCCTTTTTTAATATATTCAATCATTTTATGCTATGAAGGTGGCTGGTTAAAATAGTCTGTATACATTCATTCAGTTCAAACAAAAAACAAAACAAAAAAATCACAAGAAAAATTTAAGCATAGATCTATAATTTCCTGGATCTCAAACTCTACCAGCTGAGTTTGATTCCAAAACTTTTTCTTTTCTCTAAACAAGGGGTCAGCTAGGAATTCCATCCATAAAATGTATTTGGTTTTTCATCAAGTTCTTCTGCTTTTGTCCTGAACTTGGGGTCTTTCTCTAAGCATTGTGCTCTCAAATTCTGTTTTCATGTTGTTCAAAATTCCTTTTTGGGACTTCAAATTTGCATTTCATTTTATCTGATCCTAGGTATCAGAATCCTGGTCTTCACTCTTGCTTATCAAACTCTATAGGCATAAAATATGTCATTCTGCCTTGCTGAACTAAATACTTTCTCTGAAAGCAATCTCATAAAATGTAGAGAGCTAGCAAGCTAACTCTATTTCATCCAAGTCTAAGGCTTTATCCAAATCCTAACAAATAACAAACTCTTTCCTGGAGTACCAGTAAGGTAATTTAAGATTGAAATTCTTATGACTTGTGTGTGTGTGTGTGCACGCACATGTGTTTGTTGTAAAAATTTAGGTAAAATAATTAAGAACACATCTAATGTGACACGGAGTTTGCCTGGGTTGCTTTGATCTTAGAAGCCCAAACTAGAATTTAAAATGACCTTGATAAATTAGAGTAGTCATTCATCAAAAACAGTATGAAATTTAATAGGGACAAGTGCAAGGAGGCACACAGGGGAAACAACTAAGTATGCATGCAATAAGCGCGGGGTGACTCTAAGCAATTCTGAAAAAAAATGTGAAAATTATAGGGGATAAAAGCTGGAAATTAATCAGCATTTAACTGTTGTTAATTTTCAAGGACTGATATGACACTTAGATACACAGTATTATGATCTATCATAGAAAAGCAGAAAAGTAATCTTTTGGCTCTGTAAAAATCTGAGGATAATCCTCTTCTACATTTTGCCAGTAGTGAGAACTTTATTACAGCAGTATGTTTATTCGTTCCATAACTATTTTTTGAGACACTACTGTGTCCTGTGTAAAGTGTTAAAAATTGTCATTTGCTACATCCTTCTAACTATCATGGGTAACAAAATAACATTTGTATCACTATAAATGTCCCTTGTATTACATTTTCTAATTTTATTGTATTCTGTCTTGGGACATTTGTTACATTTTGTCTGTGCGGCATCTTCTCTTTTAGAATTTTGTCCTCCCTTCTGGCAAGATAATTTAATTAAATATCTATACTTCACTGTCTTCCACTGGCCAATCCACCAAAGTAAGTCATTGAAGGATGAGCACATAATAAAAAGTGAACTGTTTCTAAGTCATTCAAGGATCCCGTCAGAGTTATAAAGAAATAGCTCTTTTCTTCACTCTGGAACCTGTAAACATAAGTATAGGGTAAGCCAGAAATCTGTTGACCCTCTTTGTTTGTCTGTGTGGAGAGCTTGATTAGTCCTCAATGAATCCAAAAGAAATTAGAGTTCATATTTGGATGAAATGAAACACAATTCTAATTATATCACTGAGTCATTAGAATCAAAGTGGACTTTTTACACCTCATTTGGACTTTAAAGTTAAATGAACTAATAGATTTTTTTCTTCTTCTTAAGCTAATTTGATTTGGATTTGTGACACTTGCAACCAAAGAGTTTAGACTAATATATACATATGTATTTGTTTATATTAATAGACTGTACTGTAAGGTAATACTTGGAGTAAGGAGGTTCTCTTCTCCCCAACTCCTATGCCAAGATGATGATTTTAATATCAGTGTTACCAGAAAGAGGCAAATATATAGCAAAATAAACAAACTGCATTAGGTAGCACATTGACATACTTGAGAGGTAAATCTTATTTCCTCCGAATTGTAATGTCTGAAATTTAGAGCTAGGGTCACGAAAATACCATGGTAGTGATTATGAAGACTAATATGATGCATATCAGATGAAAGGGGTGATGTTTAATTTTGTGTGTCAATATGACTGGGCCACAGGGTACCCAATATTTGGTTATATTTCTTTGTCTTTGTAAGTATGTTTATGAATGAGGTTAACATTTGAATCAATAGACTGTATAACAGATTTCCTACTCCAATGCATCTGGGCCTCATCCAACCCACTGAATGTTTGAATAGAATATAAGGCTGAGTAAGAAAGAATCCTCTCTCTCTGCCTATTTTCAAGTTGGGGCATCAGTCATCTCCTGCCTTTGGACTTGGATGCAGACAATGCATTAGTTAGCATTCTGTAGAAAAACAGAACCAATAGTAATTTTATTCTGGAAATTGGCTCATGTAAATATGGAGGCTGAGAAGTCCCACCATCTTTCATCTGCAAAGTAGAGAACAAAGAACGCTGGTGGTCTAATTCAGTGAGTCTGAAGACCTGAGAACCAGTGGTGATGTGGGGGAAGGAGGAGTAGAACCTGGTGTCAGTCCCAGAATTCAAAGGCATAAGAACCAGGGGCTCTGATGTGTGAGGGCAAGAGAAAATGTGTGTCCCAGCTTAGGGAGAGGGAGAGGGAATTTTTTCTTTCTCCACCTTTCTCCATTATTTTATTCTACTAGAGCCCTCAACAAATTGGTGGATGCCAACTCACACTGGTGAGGGTAAATCTTCTTTACTTAGTCTACTGATTCAAATGGTAATCGCTTCCAGAAACACCCTCGCAGATACATCCAGAAATCATATCTTATCAGCTATCTGGACATCTGTAAGCACAGTCTGGTTGACATATAAAATAAACCATCACAGACTAAAGTTATATCATCAGTTTTCCTGGGTCTTCAGCTCTCTGACAGTAAATCTTGGGACTTCTCAGCCTCCATAACCCTGTGAACTAACTCCTTATAATTCCTTATAATAAATATCATTATGATATCCTTATGCAGAAGAATGAAACCAGACACTTATCTCTCACCATATACAAAAGCCAAATCAAAATGAATTATAGACTGAAATCTAAGACCTCAAATCATGAAACCACTACAAGAAAACATTGGAGAAAATCTCCAGAACAGACGGAGGTTGCAGTGAGCCGAGATTGGGTCACTGCACTCCAGCCTGGGTGACAGAGTGAGACTCAGTCTCAAAAAAGAAAAGAAAAGAGAAGAGAAGGAAAAAGAAAGAAAGAAAGAAAGAAAGGAAGAGAGGAAAGGAAGAAAGAAAGAAAGAGAGACAAGAAAGAAAGAGAGAAAAGAAAGAAAGAAGGAAGGAAAGAAAGAAAGAAAAGAAAGAAAGGAAAGGAAGAAAGAAAGGAAAGAAAGAAAGAAAGAAAGAAAGAAAGAAAGAAAGAGAAAAGAAAACAAAAGACTCTCCAGAACATTGCATTGGTCTGGGCAATAATTTCTTGAGTAATATCCCAAAAGCACAGGAAACCAAAGCAAAAATGGACAAATGAGATCACATCAAGTTAAAAAGCTTCTGCACAGCAAAGGAAACAATCAATAAAATAAAAAAACCACCCACAGATTGGGAGGGATTTATAACCAGAAAGTATAAAGAGCTCAAACAACTCTACATGAAAAAGAAAATCATAATCTGATAAAAAAAAACCCATGGGCAAAATATTTCAATACACATTTCTCAAAAGAAGACATACAGATGGCAAACAGGCATATGAAAAGGTGCTCAACATCATTGATTATCAGGGAAATGCAAATCAAAACTACAATGAATATCAACTCACAGGAATTAAAATAGCTTATGTCCAAAAGGCAGGTAATAGCAAATGCTGGTGAGGATGTGGAGAAAAGGGAACCATTCTATGCTGTTGATCGAAATGCAAATTTGTGCAAACACTATGGAGAACAGTTTGGAGGTTCCTCAACAAACTAAAAATAGAGGTATCATAAGATCCCACAATGTCACTGCTGGGTATATACCCAAAAGAAAGGAAATCAGTATATTTAAGAGATATCTGCACTTCTTCGTTTGTTACAGCACTGTTCACAATCGCCAAAATTTCAAAATTTTGGATAAAGAAATGGATAAAGGAAAAGTGGTACATATATACAATGGAGTACTAGTCAGCTGTGAAAAAGAATGAGATCCTGTTATTTGCAACGACATGGATGGAACTGGAGATCATTACATTAAGTGAAATAAGCCAAGCATAGAAAGATAAACATCACGTTATCAGTTATTTGTGGGATATAAGATCATAACAATTGAACTCATGGTCGCAGAGAGTGGAAGAATGTTTACCAGGGACTGGGAATTGTAATAGGGGAATTGGAGAAAGGTGGGGATGGTTAACGGGCGTAAAAAAAAAATAGGGCCGGGCGCGGTGGCTCACGCCTGTAATCCTAGCACTTTGGGAGGCCAAGGCGGGCGGATCACAAGGTCAGGAGATCCAGAGCATCCTGGCTAACACGGTGAAACCACGTCTCTAATAAAAATACAAAAAATTAGCCTGGCGCTGTGGCGGGTGCCTGTAGTCCCAGCTACTCAGGAGGCTGAGGCAGGAGAATGGCGGGAACCCGGGAGGCGGAGCTTGCAGTGAGCCCAGATGACACCACTGCACTCCAGCTTGGGCAACAGAGTGAGACTCCGTCTCAAAAAAACAAAAAAAGTTAGAATAAATAAGACCTACCATTAGATAACATAATAGGGTCACTCTAGTCACTAATAATTTAATTGTAGATTTTAAAATAAGTTATTATAAAGTATAGTTGGATTGTTTGTAACACAATGGATAAATGCTTGAGGGGATGGATACCTCATTCTGCAAGTAGTGATTATTATGCATTGCATGCCTGTGTCAAAACATCTTATGTACTCCATAAATATATACACCTACTATGTACTCACAAAAAATAAAAATTAAAAAACAATCCAGGCACAATGGCTCATGCATATAAACCCAGCACTTTGGGAGGCTGAGACAGGCAGATCTCTTGAGCCTAGTAATTCGAGATCAGCCTGGGCAACACGGCAAAATCCTGTCTCCGCAAAAAACACAAAAATAAACCAGACATGGTGGCATACGCTTGTAGTCCCAGCTACTCGGGAGGCTGAGGTGAAAAGATCACCTGAGCCCAGGGAGGTCAAGGCTGCAGTGAGTCAAGATCCAGCCACACTGCACTCCAGCTTGGGTGACAGAGCAAGGCCCTGTCTCAATATAATAATGATACAAATAAATAAATAAACATCATTATGGTATAGATGCCACATACACACACACACATATACAGACTTCTGAATAGCTCAGTTTCTCTGGAGAACTCAGACAAAAACAGATTTTGATATAGTAGACAGTGCTATCCAGTAGAACTTTCTGTGATAATGAAAATGTTCTTATCTGTGCTGTTCAATACAGCAGTCACTAGCCACATGTGGCTATTGGGTGCTTAAAATTTAATTAGTATGACAAAAGTGCATAATTTAAATTTAATTGCATTTTAATTATTTTAAATCAAAATTTAAATAGCCATTCATGCTTAGTGCCTACCTGGTGGACAGCACAGCTCTAGAGAAAAAGCCATATTTTTTAAGCCATACTATTTTGTAACTTGTATGTTACCTTCCAGATCCATTTCCTGCTATTCTCTTCTGTTCTTTTAGTAATTGTTAGTTTGCTACTTCAAGATGCTTTATTGCTTTTATTTTTTCTTTTTATTGTATCAAGGTACAAATTAGATGTTCCTTAGAGATGTATATAAAATTGGCTATTTACAATAGTGAGATTTTAAGGTAGTTTAATTTAGCTTGGGTTTATCAAAAATCAGTAAAATCCTAATGTTCTTCACAATTCCTTTATTTCAGCTATGTGAATTACCAAGATGGCTCCTGTTATTTAGTCAATCTGGGTCAAGAAACAGGGTCCTTAGTTGGTTTCAGTATTTTTAGTCTGCCCTTCTCATTCCATAGAAGTACTCGTAATATTCCTAACAGAAATTGTATTAAATGGTAATGCAAATACAAAGAATCTTCTACTCTAAGGAAACACAAAGATTCACACTAAAAAACAGTCACTGACACTTAAAAAATGCACACTTTAATAAATGACTATAGGTTTTCTTATTTATTTATTCCAAACTACTTGTGGCTGAAAAAGTCAGGAACAGTTAAGAAATGGTGAACAATCTGCTGGGCGCAGTGGCTCATGCCTAAAATCCCAGCACTTTGGGAGGCCAAGGCAGGTGGATCACTAGAGGTCAAAATTTCAATCCATCCTGGGCAACATGGTGAAACCTTGTATCTACTAAAAATGCAAAACTCAGCCAGGCGTGCTGGCACACACCTGTAATCCCAGCTACTAGGGAGGCTGAGGCACGAGAGTCACTTGACCCCGGGAGGCAGAGGTTGCGGTGAGCCGAGATTGCGCCATTGACTCTGGCCTGGGGGACAGAGACAGTGTCCCCACCCCCCACCCCCACCCCCAAAAAAAGGTCAACAATTATTATGAATGGGAAGTGGAATTTTATTTATTTCTCCACAGCTTATATTTGTAACAGCCCATATGGACTTCTTTTGTAAATGAAAATAGAAATAATTTTTTAAGTGCAGAATTTTTTAGTTCGAGCCATTCCACTTGAGAATACTTAGAATTACTTACATAGGGAAATACTGCCCTTAAAACAGACACAGAGGAAAGATAAAGGAATCTATGTTTTTATAGGATAAACCAGACACCCATTCCTTTAGCAAACACATATTGAGTGATTACTATGTTTATTTTTAGCTACCAAAAATTTGATCAACAAGCCAAAGTCCCTGCATTCTTCTTGCCACTTACATTTTAGTTGGGGAGAAAAACCAACACACATGTAAATAAATGATTTAAATTATATAAGTTCAAGTTTACAAATGATACGAAGAAAAATAAAATTAGAAGCATGAAGAGTGACCAGAGGAGGTAGGGGTGAAGAGGAAAAGGGTTATCAGCAATGCCTCACTGAGAATGTCACATTTGGACAGACTCTTTGGTAATGTAAGGAAATGACAAATATGATGATCTCCAATAGGAGTGTTGCAGGGAAAAAAACTCCACGTGCAAAAAAATATGTGTCAGGAATAAAATTGGCTTGAATAGCTATAGAGTCATTGTTGTGAGAGGTTTTTTTGTTGTTGTTTACTTGGTTTTTTTTAATGAAGTCAATTTTCAGTATGATTGTGTTCAAAAGTAGACAGTGATCTTCAGGATGTTTCCGTTTATAGATGATTATTTGCAAAACTTCCATTTTACGTATTACCTGCTGTTAAACTCAAGGATCATATGATCATCTATGAATTAGGGTTAATATGTGCTTGTCCTGAGGAAAATGTAGAGAAAGGAATTATCCTTCTTGATGAGTTTAAGAAAGTACATGATGGCCACATATCTTAGATCATTTACATTCAATCATTGTATAAATAGAATTTACACTACATAAGATCATTAGGTCATTTGCACTCTATACGTTGTGATTGCGTATTTTAAAACGAGAGAAGGTGAAGATGTTGATCATATTGCTACTTGATGTAGCTATATAAAAAGGAAGGAAGAGATCATTTTGAGGTTATACATTTCTGAAAATTTGTGAATTTATTTTCATTACTTTTATATACTTTCATCAACATAACATGAAACTCTAATAATAAGACATGTGGAGTGGGGTGAGGTAAAATAATAGGTTATATTTTGAAGAGGGACACTGAGTGTTTTATAAACAGTAGCAAAATTGTAAGTTAAAAAACTATCTAAAGCAGTAAATATTGCCATAAATATATACAAAAAATACATATACCAACCATACAAACCATTTTGTATATATATACAAAAATACATATACCAACCATATACACACATCATATATATTAATACTACTTATATTGTGGTGTATATACTATATACTATGCCTATAAATTCTTAACATTTCTGCAACACAGGCAGATTATCTCATACTTAAAATGCTAGCAAGCAAGGAGAATGGCAATCAATGTTTCCAGTACTCAATAAGCTAATTTTCTTCCACAATGGTGTACATTTTCACCAGGCCATGAAATCTGTTTTTCTAGGTCAATTTACTACAAGGGTCAATTTGCTATGAGAGTCAATTTAGCATGGATTTTTAGATTTTCAGTTCTGGGAATGACTGTATATTTTTTAAAAATTAGATATTTCCCCTAAATTTAGCATTTTAAAAGAGAAATATAAATTTTCTGGTGAACCATGTGAAATCACAGGAAATTTATCCATAGTGATAAAAGTGACATTTGTTTTCCCATTTTCATTTCAATATTTTTAGCATAATTAAAACCGTAGACAGTTTACTTGGCTCCCAAAAGTGTAAAAGAGCATAATCATCACAGTCAGAATAAATTTCAATACTTTCAACTGTGGTAGAAACAGTCATAAAATATAAGCTAACTGTAGTCTCTTCTGTGATAACTACCTTAAAAAAAAAACCTATCTTTGGTACTACTGAGAGAGGAGGAGGAGGTTGCCATCTTATTCTGTGATAGTATAAAGAAAGAGGACCAATATGTTCAAGGCAGAAAAAAATATAAACTATCTTTTATATAATACATTAATTACTAATGAATTACTTGCTTGTAAGGCATTAATTTCTCTTCGTTTTATAATGGATTTCAAAACACTTAATTAAATATTTAAAAATATTTTTGCCATGAAGTGAAAGAGAATACGGGGCTTAATTATAAAGAAAGTAAAGAAAATTTTGCAAACAGGTTTAATATTTCAAACTATTGCATATAGGGATGCGTGGATAGATGCCATCTTTTGGCAATTTATGAAACTAATTAATTGATGATTCCTATGGGGTCAGTTAATTTATACATTTACTGCCACATTGATGATATATGTAGACAATATAACCTTAAACCTATGAAATGAAGATACTGGAAGATATTTAATTGTATTCATAGAACAGCTGTAAGTTTTAGAAATGTATTTATTCGTACAAGTCTATATAACATTTTGACAATGTCACATTTTTCTAAAATATTCGAATATCTCACAACATTGAATATTGGCAATTTTTAAATTAATTGTGTAATAGTATCTAAGAATAGACTACTTGAAAAATAGAGTATTATCTGTTCTTTGTACATGAATCTGACATTATTTATCCAAATGACCAGAGTTTATGTTTTCAGTATTTTTCTCCCAGAAATGCAATCAGTGCACATTTCTCTTCTAGTCCCCTGGGTGTATGGGCTAAAGAGAGCCCTTAATCACAAGAAAGTTCATGACTCTCACTTAATCAAACTTTTAACTTAAAAAAAACTAATTAAATTAATCATTTTGTTTCATAGTTTACCAATGGAGTTACTTTTGTCATGAGAAGGATATTCCTGGGGTTTCTGAAAGCAGTAATTTACCAAAAATCCCCTAGGCTTTTTAGGTTCTTCCGTTTCAGAGATTGCCCAGTGAAATTATCCCTGGGGGTGAGTATGTGGCAAAATAGTGTTAAAGACCAGTGCTTCTCAAACTTTGTGTGCGTACAAATCACTACAAATCTTGGTATAATGAAGATTCTGACTCCGCAGGTATGGGGCAGGGCTGAGATTCTGCTGTCCTGATAAATTCTTAGGTGTTGCTGGTGCTGCTGGTCTGAGAACCACATATTTAGTAGTAACGCTATAGATTATATGAGGGTACAAATCCGAATTGCTGTCATGGTTATCAACAAGACTCAGAAGAAGACTCTTTTTCAGAGTATTGGTTACAAATGCCTATATATTCATGCTCAAATGGGGTATTTTCTTCAATATAACAATCTTAAAGTTTTTTTTTCTATTGCTCAATGTAGCTTTATAAGTAATTAAGTCCAGCTCCTTCATATTATAGTTGAGGCCACTGAGGGTCAAGGAAGTTGAATATATGCCCAAGGTCATACAGCTAGAAGCAGGATGTGCACTAGAACCCAGAAACTCCGACTACCATTTCAATAAACAAATCCTAACTTCTTTGGCATTTCCATTTGTTATATTCTCCCTGACACAAAACCTAAGCGTGAGTCAATAATGATTAGAATTTCATCTTTTGATCCTCACAATAGGTTAAATGATAGCAGTATCTGTGGACTCACTGACTGACTTTCCTAACAGCTAAAACTCACAGTAGGCAACTATCTCCTACAATAACACAGGTATTCACACATCTTTCTTCAAGAATGTGCTTGCAGTTTTATTATGGACATTTTGTTCCTTAATTTTGAGAACCTGGGGAGAAAGGTGGGCAGAGAAATGAATGGGTCATTAGTTAAAAGCCAAGGGTTGAATTTGCAAAAGGTTGTGGCAAAGTAAGCAACAAATGGGAAAGAGTGAAGGGCATCAATATTGATCTTGCCTCTCATCTTTCCCTCTGTCTTCTTGCTTGCAGGTTTCTATTGTGTAGTCTCTCAAACAAAGCCGACTTTATTTATGGTGTGACTGATTTAACACTACTGAACCAGTCCATCATCTGCCAATTTGGTCCAATTAAAAACTGGTCATAGGGAAAACCTGGGAATTAAGCTCATTTAGAAACACAACTTCTGATTCATTTATGTCTTGCTCATTTATGTCTCCTCTTCTAAAGGACACATTTCAGGGTGTTGATTTATAGAGGTGGTTCTTTCCAGCTTCCTGAGTTTCTGTGACTCCTTTTGGTTAGGTCCATTTAAAAAGTGCACTTCTGCCTCTCTCCCCTCGTAAGGCTATTGTTAAAACATTTTAAAGAGGCTTGCCTAAGATTTCCTGCTATCCAGAATTAGAAAAATCCCAATAAACAGCTAGAGTCACCATTTTTAAAGTATGTACGCATTGCATGGACTTAGGCTAACATGATTGCTTTCTCACTTAATCCTTACAACTCTTAAAGTTAAGTACTATTATCCTGGTTTTGCAGTTGAGGAGGCTTTAGACTTAAACGTTCAAGTAAATCATCAAATATTATAAAACAAGAAGCGACAGCTATGCTATTTGAACCAAAGGCTGCCTGATGCCAGTGCCAGCACTGCTACTCACCAAGCTCTACTGAGATTTATACCTAGACTAAGTAAAACCTCTGAACAACAACAACAAAATTATTTCCTCCACTTGTTTTTCCTTTTTTGCACCACAAGTTCTTGTAGGCAGGTAGGTGTTCCACTCCCTATACTTAGCCTCTCCCACGCCCTCTGCAATCTTTCCCTTTTGCTGCTGGAATCGTCAGAGATTGCTACTGCAGCTGGTGAGTGGGCAGGTGCAGCCACCATCTGCTCTAGGAGTCCAAATGCGCAGAAGAACCTCGCACCCAGGACCTGGCCCAGGCACCACGAATTCCAGAACATGCTGGGGACACGGCTAACCCCGCCCCCTCGCGGTGGCGATTGGCTGAACCCTTCCTGAGTGCAAAGCGCTGATTAATGAAGGCAGTTGTCTCGCCTGCAAGTTCGGGCGAGACATCTCTAAAGAGGTAAGATCCGCCAGGGGTGCTGAATGGGGGCTTCAGTTCTTCCTGCCCGAAGGGTCCTTGAGAAGCCTGTTTGTTTTTCCCGGCGCTTGTCTCCACCCATCCCCTTCTCTCATTGGCCAGACCTGGTGGGCGGGGGTGTTTCCATTGGCCGGGGGGCGGTGTCTGTCCCTGGCCAGGGTGGGGGCGGGGCCTCCGCCGCTCTGAGCTTGCCCTTGTGTCTGGTGCTTCGTAGAGCTGCCGCCGTCGCCGCTGCCGCTGCCGCCACAGCCGCCGCTGCAGCCGGAGCATCCGGGAGCCGCCACTGCCGCCGCCGCTGCCGCTGCTACCGCCACTAGCGCTGCTTCCACTGCTTCTACCTCCCCTCCCAGGACCCCGAGACGCCCCGGGCGCGAGCGGCAGTGCTGCTTGCTTGCTCCCCCTCTCCCCCAGTCCTTCCCCTCCGTGACCTACCCACTCCTTGCAGCCCTCGCCCGCACCTTCTCCGACACCCCGGCATCCCTGCACCACCTGCTCGGGCAGCCCCGGCGGGCTCTGGGACTTGCTGTGCGCGCCGAGAGGAAGGCAAGCTCCAAACCCCTGCCTGGAAGACGGGCTGTCGCGGCTGCACCACCAGCAGGAGGAGGAGGAGAAGAAACTATTTCGCGATACCCCATTCTGCGGGTGCTTTGCCGCTGCCGCTTCTGCTGCCGCCGATCCGAGTCCGCGGGTTCGAACACCGCAGCGGTGGGGACGGTGGGTCCGGCGGGCGCCGGGAGGAGGACACCAGCGGAGCCCTGCACTCTCGTGCCCCGCTCACCAGCATCTACTTGCCCCCTCGTTCCTTCCCCAGCCCTTTAGAGAAGGGACCATGATTTGGAAACGCAGCGCCGTTCTCCGCTTCTACAGTGTCTGCGGGCTCCTGCTACAAGGTAATCCCCGCCCCGGCGCAGGGAACATCAACTTCTCGCCCATTCCCCATCTTCCCCATTCCACCCCATATTTCCACTCTCCCCTCCCAGTCCGCCTGTCCCCAGCGATTTCCACCCCCTCCCCCTACTCTCTGGTGCGGCAGGGGGCAGTGGCAGTTTGCACCAGCCCCTCGAATTTCTAACACTGGCTCAGCCCTGCCTTCCCAACAGTCAGCCCCTTACGCGGCACCTTTTGCCTTCTCATTCACCTGAGCTTCCTTCATCTCACTCCATTCCCGCCAGCATCCCCCTCCCACGCCTTTTGGCTGGCAACTTGTGCCTCTCTGAACATTCCACCCTCCCGACAACCCCCACCAGCCACCTCCCACATCACGCTCTTGAGCGACCCTCTCCATCTCTTGTCATCTCTTTAACCTCCCCCTTTTCAGGTCGCCTTTTCTTTTCCCCCTCTTCCCACCATCATCACATCCGTGTGTCTTTAAAAAGTGTGTGAGAGCCTGGGAGCGAGCTACCAAGACGGGCGATAACAGCAGCAGCGGCAGCACCGTGTGCATTGCAATAACATCCCCGGGGGGGGGGGGAAATGTGTTGTGAGACGTGTCATTTACCTAGGAAGAGAGAGGGGACTCTGTCTGGGATTTAAAGAAAAAAAAAGAAAAGAAAAGAAAAAGAAAGGAAAAAGAATAAGAAAAAAGAAAAAAATGAATGAATGAATAAATAAACCAAGAATTTAAGAAAGGGGAGAAAAGGCAAAAAAAATTAAAAGACCCAAACCCACTTTATCAACACATTGACTTTTTATTATTCAGTCTGTGTCGTTTCTTTTTTTTTTTTAACCAAAGAAATATATGCTCCCTAGCAGTTACTTTACTGCTAAGATATTTTCACTTAGATTTCCTACCTCTCCATCCTCTCTCTGCCGCTTCTTTCCGTAATTAATATTATCCTTTCACGTGAAATGTAAGAACCTCTGCGACCGCAGCAGTGGAGGGAAACCGCACAAAACGCTGTTATTATGCAAATCACTGGGTTTGGATGCCGGATGGCTAAGGAATCTGGGTTCACTTTTCTCCAGACCCTCTTTTTTGGAGGAGGGAGTGAGGGGGCTGTGTGGAATGGGAGGACGATGCTGATTATGAAATAAATGGCAATGCATAGTACAGGAGTGCATGAGGACACTTTGGGTGGTGGAGGAGGCAGGGGCGGCGTGCTAGGGCTGGGTGGGCAGGGGCTGTAAGGCGGAAGATTGTTGCTTTGAAGAGAATAGTATAGGGATGTGGCTTGAGTGTGAGATATAGCAAGGATGGATGTGAAATGATGATTGATAGAATATTTTTTAAGCTAGGTGACTAGATTTTTTTTCTTTGCCTGCCTCTAACCCTTCTGTCATTATTTGGGTATTTGCAGGAAAGGTAAGTTGATCAAATTAATTTTTCCCTGGGTAAAAGGGATCTGAAAGTAAGACACACGTAGACTCACTGGCGTGCAAAACCCAGTCGGCCTTTGGAGGATTTAAATGAGGTCAATGAACCATCTTTCAGCAAGTTCTTGGAATGCATCCTCTCTCCTGCCCTCCTCCGGGATATAGACTGGGGACCGAATTTTATTTATGCATATTTATGAGTGTGAAAAAAGAGGCGGTGGGCAGAATTTTCCTGAATTAACTAACTGACCTTGTAGAGATCTTGTGTAGAAAATTTTGGTGGTACTTTTGTGTATTTTACGTTGGGTGTAAATTTCAGATATGTCATGTGTGCCAGAATCTCCGTGAAGGCAGACAGCACATTCTCCCTGCGTACGCCGCCGAGTCCCATTTCTCACCGTTCACACCCCCATCCTCACACAAGTAACCCGGGTGTCTGACACGTTACTTAGGTTTTTAATCCGCGCTGAGACAATCTCACAGAGACCCTACTTCACCTCTCAGTAACTTGCATTTCTCAGCTCTGCTGTGTGTGTGTGTATGTGTGTGTGTGTGCGCGCGCGCGCGCCGGCGTGTGCCGTGTTGGGGGAGTGTGATGTGGGGGAATCAGTTAATTTGGTGATTGCAATGAAAATTCGACACCGCTAGATGTATTTTCCCTGCCAATCTGTGTGTGCTGGCCCCGGCCGGTCAATGCACACACTGCTGGGCTGCTGCGAAATTATTTATTATAGAGCATGTGGGCCATGGACTGCACTTGGGGTCGCCTCCTCTCTTCCTTCAACATTTCCCTGTGAATTGTCTATTCAGTGCAGTGCGAAATAACTGTTTGCTGGTGCCTCTCTCTCAGCCTGGAGGAGGATTTACTCTTTCTCTACCCGGAGAGATTCCATCAGCAGCATTCAGGCATGAGTCTCTTTTATTGAGTATGTAAACCAATGATTAAGACAGTGCTGCTTTTCACAGCAGACTGGGGAGCGGGGGGTGCGGGGAAGGGGTGTGAGTATAGCCGAGAAAATGCACCACTGCAACCAGCAGCAACACCAGCATTAGGTCCAATAAATAAATAAATAAATAAATAAATAAATAAATAAATAAATAAAGGTTCTATACAGCAACCAGGGAAAGAGCACAAGTCCATCCATGTCTGTGGACTTAGGAGCATCTTAGATCAGGCCATATGAATACACTAAAAGAGATACGAGGATTTAAAAAAAAAAAGAAAGAAAGAAAGAGGAGGGGGCACAAAGCACCACTGGATTGTCTTCTCATGTTTATGGCTGCCTCACATTTATTCATCAAACACTGCTCCACAGACACATCATAGTTTGTTGATATTGTCAGTTTTTGCTCCAACAAATTGCTCATGCCTTCCTTGTCTTAGGCTTGGCTGAAAACATTGTTTCGGGGTTCAGATTTATGTTTCTTCCCCTACCCTACTGTTTTATTAGGACTTGGTTAGGTTGTAAAATGAAGGCTTTATTTTCTGGACGTAGATTAAATACTTAGCGGGTCTTTCTATGTGCGGGGAGAAAAGGGTGGCGGGGGAACTAGTGAGCGACTGATTTTGGCTAGAGGGAGTCTGCCCTGCCTGCTAGTAGTTATGACTAGGCAAATACTATAGTCAGTCAATAGCTTCTTTTTTTTAGCTTTATCAGCACTATAGTGATATTCACTTAAGTAATACTAATCAGTTTATCCCATGTATTACTATTCTCTTTCTTTCAGTATCATTATTAAAGACAAGAAGACTCATTTGAACATATCTTCTCCATGTTTCTGTGTTTTAACTGACTGTATTTTATATTATCACCTATATTTTTTACCTTTTTTTCTGGGAAGCAAAATCAATTTTCTGGCTTGTTAATATGTGGAGTGATAAGCCAGTGGTGAGAATCTAGTCAATGATAAAATGAGTTTTTTTTAAAAGGCTTACTTAATTCTATAACATCTGCCAGTTTGTCCTCATCCTCATCGTGTCTTTAGGAAATGAATAATAGATAGGGAATAAACATATGCTGTTGGCTAAACATTTGTTTGGCCAAAGTATAACTTGGAATGTAGGCTACTTAAATAGCAAAATTTCATTTAGTGTTCAGTTACAATGTGTCTTTTCTTATTTTCCCTCATCATAGAAAGAGGAAAATCTGGAGTAAGTGCAAGGGACACATTACAGAAATGAATTTCTTTGCAAGGATTGCAAAAGCTTGCCACCTGTAACTAAGTCCTCTCTTGGCTATACAGTAGATCCAGTTCAATTGCTAACCCTTGCTGAAACCTTATCCCTTTCCATGCCTGAGGGGGCACTGCAAAGATGGAGAGAATGCCCTGGGTAGCACAGGAAACAATTCTGGAAAGGGCAAAAAAGAAACAAGGGCAAAATATAACCAGAAATAATCATGCATATATGCATACAAGACCTCATTTTGTTGAGAACTGTGTTTACTTTTTGGAATTAGTCATATAAAAAAGCACCTCCAAGACAGATACTGGGGCTTTAGGGTTTTTTGTTTGTTTGTTTGTTTGTTTTTTGCCGTGGTATATTCTGGTAAATTATTTGTTACATTTAGTAAAAATATAACACAAGCACAATTTAATTTGAATATACATTCAAATTAAATCTCATTGGACGTACATAATACTTGCCTCAGTATCTGTCATGAACCTCACCTTACATTTTTAGAAAGCACATTATAATACATCTTATATACACTTAATGAAATACTTACGCTTCCTAAAAGCATATCTTTCCAACTATTTTACCTTTACGTGTATTAACTTTAGTCTTGGCAAGCTCATTTCTTATGCCAAATGCGGTTCTTGAAATACAGTTTTCTCACTCCCTTTTTTGATTAACATAAACTTTGGAAAGTGGAGCCTATATACTTAAATGCAATAACTGTGGCTTAAATAGTCAAACATCAGACAATTGGTAATTAAGAAAATCTTTGCAAATATAAGGAGTTTCTAGACTAGTTTTATATCAAGATGTGGAAGCTTACTTCATTGTCTTTTTCCCATTTCTATAACTATTAGAATTCTGGGAACATAATATGACAAAGCTAAGTATCAACTGAGATGATCTGTTCTTGTGTCCTTCATTAGAAGATAAGACATTTGAAAACTATTTGTCACACAATGAAATAGTGGTAGAATGTCATTTTTCTTAAAGAAAAAAATACTTAAATCACTTAAAAGAGCAAAATGGAAGTGCAAAAATGTTGGAAGACATCCTAAGCATGCATTTGAAAGTGGCCTGGAATCAACACCAAATGACATAAATTTTCTCCTTAAGTAGTCTGTGGTATATCAATGATTGAGACAAGTAAGCCTTATTTACTATGAAGGATTTGGGGGTACATTAATAATCAAATATAGACCTAATGTCATATGGATGTTTTATTTGATCTTGCTGACAAGTGCTCTATGATATTTATTGAGAAATAATCCTCATTTTATTAGACTGTATTAAACCCATTGGCTAAGTCACCTATTCTGTAGCAGCTAGCTGAATAGATTGAGGAAGTAGAGAGAAGGAAAATCACAAACTAAGGAGGCCGACTCAAAACTGAAGTCAAAAGCCCTTTGTTGAATTGGCAGATATTGGTCTGATTTACTCTCTTAAAACAGTTCTAGTGCCCAACAATTATTATACTTAAGCTTCCTGAGGGCAAGCTCTGAGCCTTACATAGCTATGCAATTTTCTTATCCTCATTTTAGTAGATGCATAAACAGTCATGTTGGATTGAATAATAGGTATGTCCTAATTACTTGTGATGGGATTAAATGATCTCTTCTTTTCATAATATGAAAGCACTCATACTTTGTCAAGTCACATAAGAGTTAATTTTGACATTTTGTAAGCTATATTGGTTTATGAAAGTTATCCTAAAGTATCACATAAATAGTTCTTAATATACATCTTTAAGTGAATTCAATCTGATCAGTCATTTTTAACATTTTTCCTACCATTTTTTTCTTTTCCTTGATTAAAAACCCCAGATACTTTACATTAGATTAGATCATAAACTAATTTCATAAAAAATAAAGGACATAATTTAAATTTACTGATTTAACCTAAAATATTTAAAAGGACACGTTCATTGCCAACATTTTATTTGAAAATGTCAAGCATTTTTGGAGTGCAATTCTGTAGTATCAAGAAAGGCATCTTCTGCAAATTCCTTGTGTAAAGAGGTGGGTGAGGATTAACCTAGAGCTGTGGCAGCTGAAGCCCCCTGCTGTGTGATGATGCAAATGGCATCTCAGGCCTAATGTGCTCTGCAGAGGCCGCAAACTCACAGGAAAGCAGTCATGTGGCATGAGAGTGAAATGGGAAGTCTTTTTCATAGCTTGTAGTGGACATAAAACATCCTTTAGCTTTTTATAACCAGAAATGATCCAGAGTATTTGTAATCACATGAGGTTATGACAAAGCAAAAGAGAGAACATATATTTTGTTTAGAGATGAATAAATAAATCCTACTAAAACTATCAACATTTTCATCCAATGAATGGTGAACATTTAATTTTCTTCCAAACTATCGGGAACATAGGTCAGTTTAATGAAGATGAATAGCAAAATTAAAATAGGATTTCCATGCTATCTTTTACGTGTGTTGGACTTAATAACTGTTGGGCTGGGAAGCATTCTGTTATCCAGTTCTTCCTTCAGTGAGTAAGGAGTTAGTCCTTTAATCTCATTCTTATTAGAGCATTTCCTGTACTATGAAAATATAGCAGTTTCTTTACAAAATAGGAGTTAACTGTTCAGTGTCTATTCAGTTTATTTAGTGTTGTCAAGTATAATTTGTGTTATGTCACATCAATAGAGAATGTTTCCTATCTGCACAATATTATTTATCACATAGGCAAAGTCATCTGATATGTTCTCTAAAAATGTAAGAGTTATAAACCCATTGTTATAGCATTAAACCCTATCAGATAAAAGGAACTAACGTAGCTTTGTATATTTTGATTCCATTTGCCACAGAACAAAAAACTGAACATGTTATACATACTGATTTTTACTAAGTAGTGAGCCCGGTTGGTCCTGTTAATGTGTTCAGTGGATTTCCTTAAGCATATACGAAACCGTTTTCATCTTAGAAGCATGCAGCCTATTTAAAAATTAGTGAAGTAAATATTCTGCTTAAGTAGGGATCAGTTAAATATTAATGTCAAAATCAGAGATATAATTATTGAGTATGGAAATATTCCACAGTCACTTATTTATATATATGCACATATATACACATTTAAGTATGTCATTATTTTTAAGACTGAAGAACATCTTTATTAATTTTGTAATTAGAGTTTAGGGCTTTCAGGGATGTATAATAGAATGATGGAAAAGTTAAGAGTTTGTTTTGTTTTTACTCATTGTGTTCTTTTACTCTTTCAATTAAGGTTAAGAATTTTATTTTTTTTTTAAGTAAATTTTCTCAGGCTGCAACAACGATTAACAAGACTTCCACTTAAAACACACACACAAGTCTTACAATTTATGAAATAACAATAGAGTTGAGTATTCTGCATCTATCTTTGTGCTTATGAAACTGAGTGATAAGAACTTATTACTACTTGAATAGATACAGAGCTAAGTTAGTAAGATCTGCCATAGAGAGAGGGGGCCATTAACTATTCACGTTATATTTTAGAGGTCTTTGAAGTAAATATTAACACAGTCATTGTTCAACTTTGGAAATAACTCTTTCTGAGTCAGCAAATCATTTTCACTTGAATATTTAAATTATCTTTCAGCCATTTCATTGTTGAAGAGGAAGTCCCTGTCTAGTCATAGTTAAGGAGTTTTTCCACGGGTTAAATACTGATGTCATTAGGCATTGCTTAGAAAATAAAAATAAGCATACTTTTGCTTTCAGAAAAAAAAAACTCAAAGCTAAATGTGATCAAATAGTGCAAATAATTTCACATTATAAGAAAACAAAGTCCTTTAAAAAGTCAAATTGAGTTTCTAAAAATTTTATATATTTTATGATGGTTAATTTACAGTAAGGATACATTGCTTATCTAAAGTTGTCCTTGAGAACAGAATGAGAACGTACCTTTCCTGACAAAGATATGCTGCCGATTGCTAAGTGTATAGCTGTTATATTGATTTGCTGTAATTTATAAAGCCAATTAATTTATTATTGTAAAGAAATATTTTTACTTTTAGGCTAAAATTGTTTGTATTTTAAAATGCAGGTGCCTTCCATAATGCTTATTTAAACATCAAGGCCTAAAATTTATAGTGTGTAAAAAAAGTCCTAATTTTCTTAATAAATTCTTATTTTATATTAGCTTCTCCTATATCCCCCATGGGGAAAAGTGTCCATGACATTCATAACTTCCGTTCATTCTGATACCTTTTACATCTCTTGTTTTTCAATCTGGAGTTGTAGGCTTAAGTTTAAATGAGAAATAATGTATTATGAATTAGAATATTTATATGTAAAAGCAAAGAAAAATATATAGTAAGCTTTTTATTTAATTGCCATTTCTTTACTGCTCTCTATTTTATGTGCTGAAGTCCGAATAGTAACTCGGCTTCCTTTATACTCTCCAGGAATATAATATCCCTCCCATTCCCTGCCCGTGCTACTGACTTGAAAGATCCATTAAAATAAATTAATGGGGAATGAAGAATAAAGAAGTGTTTTGCTAAAGGATATGTACAGAATATGTACAGATTGGGTGTTTTTCCTTTCAACCCCCAAGGAGCACACCCCAGCGTTTTAGCAAGGATAAAACATGTACAATGTGTATTGACTTGTTTTTGTTATTGTTATTATTGCATTTTTTTGAAAGCTCCATTCCGTAGTCTCTTAATAAAAATGGCAAAAAGAAGGGGAAAGGAATGTGAGTCAGCCAGCCAAACACACAGAGAAACGCCTGGCAAAGCTGCCTAAATTAGCATATGCTAGGCTGAGTATTTCCCTCTGTTGTTACATAATCCCTTTCTAATACGAAATCAGTTCTCATACTTAACCCTTTCAGGAGGTTTGGAATTCTCCCACTGTTATATTTTTATTTTGCTTCATTTATTTTCTCATGAATTGTGTAAACCATCTATTCAAGGGCTTTTATGTCAAGGTCTTTTTTTCCCTCTCCAGCCCTTCTGTATACAAATGTTCCATTCTATGTCCAACTTCAGGATTCAAGAATCAACTTTTCTATAGCTTCCACTGAGAGGATGTAATTAGCATTTTAGTCTCCCTTTACTCATGTGCAGCTTTCTTTAGAAAATGTATTAGTTCTATGAGGTTCCCCTAAGGATTCATAATACTCTAGTTTGTTACATGTTCTGTGATATTCAATGTGCCTTAATTATGCACGTGTCCTCATTTCAAAGCCTTTTCAGGGATCATGTGGGATAGAACAGGGGTCTGGCTGTAAGTTCACTGTCATGTATTAATGTGTAGGTGGTATTCAGAGAAGGATGTTTCTGAAGGCAATTATATATCTATGACTCCAATATAGCAAGCTGTTACTCACATTCTGCACTTACTAGTTATCCTGCCAAGGCAGAATTAAATTCACCATTGTGATACATAATACAGTATCTGTTATTTCTAAATAACAGATACTGCTCTAGGATTGAAATAAAATAATGAGTGAAAATGTGTATCCCCTACCCTGAATAGGGATTGTTCCTTTCACTTTCCCAAACAAAAAGAAGAATCAGAAATTGTTCCTAAGTCAATACTCTATTCCTTAACTAGCCCATTAACACATCTTGCTATGGTGGGATATTGAAGTTTTGCTGGTTTTTATGTGAGGCTGTAGATATTTAAGCAGTATTAATTGCCTGCAATCTTTATGGACTGCCAAATATCAGTGCATTGCCAAATTTGAGACATTTTATTTTCAGGTTTTAATTTGGATGCAATTTGAATACTGGTGGAAGTATAGAGAGACGCTGAACTCAACAGAGAGAGACAGACATCTTTTTCTTAAAGAGACTTCAATTGTGGAGAGATTGCTATAAGAATTGGCTTGTTTTGTATGTGTTATCACTTACAAGGGGGATACTTTCTTATATTACATGAGTATGAGAGTGCATTTGTCTTAATTGTACCCTTTGACTTACATGTCTTCCTCTGTGTCTTATGTCATAAGAAAATGGTGGTTTAATTTGTAACTGCAACTTGTGTCTTTTATTCTTTTATTTATGCTTATGGCAATAAAAAGCGTTTTATAAGCTGATATAATAAATATGTTTTGACAATTTTTGTTTGATTATTTTACACAATAGCATAATTTTTGAAGCTATAGTTTTAGTTTTAGTAGACAAAAGAATGCCATCTGCCCTCTATTGATTATTTTAAGCATTTATGTGTTCTTATTTCATGAGAGAACTGAGCATTTGATTTTGTCTATTCTGTGATCTATATAAAACTTCATATATTATTATTATAATATTTTGACTAATCGAATGTCTGGTCTATCCTTTTTTTTAATGTTTTCATTCCACTGATTGATTAGTTTTCTTCTAAAAGATTTAATCTTGACACAACTCTTTAATTGGATCTAGATAATATTTAAGTATTTACATTATAACTGCCAAAATGCCAATACAGTACTCCAAATAGAATAAATATTTGCAGTGACTTTTCATTTATATGTAATACACAGGAAGAAGACAGAAATGCACCCCAAGAAACAAAAATAATACTAAATAATGGTGTACTTAACAAAAATATGAATTAATTGCTTTCAGTCAGGGTAGTCAATTCAAATTTGCACTGTAAACATTTATTTGAATCTTCCCGATATCTTTGGGTATTTAACCCCTTATCTTTAATCTACTTTCTAAAGATTTTATTTCTAGCTTCAAAAATATTCCTGATGATGACTTTGGTTAAACGTGAAGCCACATTATCTTCTTGTTCTACTTTGAGTAGCTGGCATTTCCGGATAAATGTATAAGCAAAGAGGAATTACAAGCTGACCTTGATCCACCAGATTATGTGTGGACTGACCTGCTTTTTTTTTTTTTTTTTTTTTTTTTTTTTACTGCCAAGCTAGACAGTAGAGGTTCTCTGATTAGTCCCTGAAGTAAAGATTCAGGGTGCATTCTTCTCAGTTAACTGGAAGAGATTCTGTCAGTATTATTTAAAAGGCCCTTTAAAAATTCTAAATGTTAGTCTATTTGTGTTTTTAATGCTTAGTTATTTATACTTAGGCAGTTGATGACACATATATGCTGTGATTGAATTTGATTTTTTTTTTTTTGCATTTGAAAGATAGAGGTAGGATGGAAATATTATCTGCCTTTTAAAGAAAATATAAGTACAGGTACTGGAAACTCGAAACCAAGGGAGAAAAGACTCTACAATTTGTAGTGACTATATTTTCACATAAAGTGTTTTAAGAATACTTTTTCTAAAAAGTCCCAGTGAAATGCGACTTTTCTTAAAAGTCATATAGTTTTTCTTCACATTTTAAAAATCAATTTCCCTGATGTCTTGTGGATTTTTGACTGTTTCATGACTCTTAGCATTTGAAAAGATATTATTAACTAGACTAGCTTAAGATTTACCTGAATGCCAGGTGCGGAAATCACTCTATCATCCTCATAGAGAAATATATATTCTGTAAATAAATGTCAAATGAAGATAAACTAGCAAAATTTATTAAGGGTTCTTGCCGCTTTATACAGTTGGTATTAAGAATTATATTCTCTCATAGCTTCTATTAGCACCTAGTCTTGCTTTATGTTAAACCATGTCTGTATGATGCTACAGTTGCAGAATAAACCTTCTCTAACATGGCTTCTGTTTGGCCCCTGCTCATCAACTTTTCAGAGACTAGTGAATTAAAGGGAAGGTAGTTTTTGTTGCAATTTTTGTTGGAGGCAATTTTTGTTGACTATTTCACTGTTTCAGTGAAACATTTTAATATGTTACTGAATTTATTCATTATATTGAGGATATTCCTATAACCTATGGTTAAATATGACATATTTTAATTTTTTTGTGTGTAGCCACATAATATCTGAAATTGGAACTGTGAGGAAAAGCTATACCTTCCTATTTTCAAGACTTTTAGTCGTAATGGTTCACTTAAAATTGAATTTCAGTTTGTTATAGGAAAGAAACACCTTTACCTGTTACTTTACATGCTAAAGCATTTCAGACCAACATTCTTGTCCAGAGGCACAAAATTAAAGACAATATCCATAATATTTAGCAAACAAATATTACACTAAAAGTACTGATTTTATAGAAAGACTATTGCACAAAAAGTATTGATTTTACGGAAAGATTTCATGATAAGTAACATGAAAAAGAAGTTGTATGTTCAATAACATTTACAAACATATTTTTAAAAATCAAGTAAAATTTATACAGGATAGTTTCATGTTCATTGGCTTGCTTTTTTATCAACATAGAAATGCTAGGGATGAGGTAAAACTAATGGTGTTACCATTTAGTAACTCCATTTCTCCATATCATTTCATTTCCATGAAATTTACAATGCTATAATAAAAGTATTCTAGAGAGATAAGAACTGCATAGTATTATAGAGGTCTGGTGGAAGTCACTAATTTATTTTAAACTTTATCTCGCTTTACCCAATTTTATTGACTGTGTGCAAGTATAGACTATCAACAAAGCAGAACATATTATCCCTGAAAGATACAACAGCATAAGAGTACATGTTTTAATAAAACAAATATGCTTGATGGGTATGGACAGACTGGGGAGATTAATATTTCTTATCATTTAATGATGGACTAACTATAAGGTAAAAGTAAATTCGATCAGGCATTAGGGATATTTTCTCCCAGGAAATTCTCATCACCTAGCCATACCATGATGGAGTATAGAGGTGGATTGGTAATAGAGGAATGGAGTGGAACACAAGCAGCAGACATGGTCAAATTGTGGTTCGTGTGGAAGTGGTAGTGAGATTGGTCTGGTGCAGGTCTTTTATTTTGTAGTGAGGGTTCTTTATGCTGTAAAGGGAGGAGCTATCAATGGACTAATTAAAACTTTGATTTTGGAAGTGCCTTACAGCAGTAAGACATGATGGTGGGAAGCAAGAGACCTAAGTTCTCAGGCAAGCCGTGTCACGGTCTCACTGGCCTTGAACAAGTTACTTCTCTTGTAGCTTAGTTTTTTCAGCTATAGACTGAGTGGTTGGAACCACATTCATTCTTTGGTGATGTATTGTAGAAGGAACTTATGGATGATTGCAAACTGCAGAGATGGCATTTTTCTTTTTCCTTTCCACCTAAAGATGTTTTATAACATAGTATAACATTAACTGCATGCTCTTAAAATAGCATTTCCTAAAATTTAACTTTTTATATCCATCTATGCATTGTTTAGTGCTTAAGGATTTTACATATGTAAACAGATTTTTTATTGTGATATATGTGCCTCTGTAAATTTCAGAGCTTTTCTTTCTCTGTCAATGAAGTTTATAAATTAATTTTGTAGCCATTGGCCTGAGTTTGAGCCATACATACTTTTCTCACAAAATCACATCCATAGATCAATTCTATAAATTAGGAAATTGATTCCTTTGTCATTTTTATTATTAGGAAGTGGACTGGATAAGGTTTTTCAATTTTGAGTTTGATTTCATATTTCTGTGCATTTCATGTACATTAAAAATTTTCTGTGGTCATTTTATTCTTCATAGCCTTTGGTTTTCTGAAGCATAACTTATTCATTCGTTGATTCATTTATCAACAAATACCTATTTGAAGGCAGTGTTGTAAAATGCTGGATGTATAAGTGAACAAGATGGAAAGAGTCTCTGCCCTTATGGAGTTTACAGTCTAGTGTTGGCCACATAATAAACAAATCAAAATACGTAATTCCTTTCTTAGTTTCTATCTTTCTTTCTTTCTTTTATTACTATTATTATTTTTTGAATCAGAGTCTTGCTCTGTCGCCCAGGCTAGAGTGCAGTGGCATGATCCTGGCTCACTGCAACTTCCGCCTCCCAGGTTCAAGCAATTCCATGCCTCAGCCTCCCATGTAGCTGAGACTACAGGCACGTGCCACCACGCCGGCTAAATTTTCTATTTTTAGTAGAGACAGCATTTCTTCATGTTGGTGATGCTGGTCTCGAACTCCTGGCCTCAGGTGATCCGCCAACCTCGGCCTCCCAAAGTGCTGGGATTACAGGCATGAGCCACTGTGCCCAGCCTGTAATGCCTTTCTGAATCAAAATTAGACATTTTATTTTTATAGTAATATCTTTCAACAGCAACAGAATGCAGATATATCAATGAGGATGTGAAATCACTGCTTTACAACAATGCTGTAAACCTCACTGGGCTTTTAACACGTTTTTTTAAATTTAAGGTTAGATTAAAGAGCTCTCATTTCCTCCAGTCGTTTATCCTGAAAACGTTCTCAGTATGATGCCAGTTTCTTTATTTTTATTATTGTTAATACAACTTGAAAGAACCTGACAAGTGAAAAAGAAATATTCAAGAATGCTCTATTCTAACTGATTTGTTCGAGAGGATGATTCATTTAATTTCATAAAGACTCAGTGGTCCAGAACAGTGGGTGACCAGGTCAGCAGAGGGAATGTAGGGGAGAAGAGGTCTGTGAGAAGGAACTATGTAACAAGCAACAATATTTAGTTTTTTTAGACCTAGAGTTCTGCTTGAGCAATTCTGATGTTACCAGCAACATTCATTTAAAGAGCCGCTGATGCCTCAGGGAAAACATTTTTAAAGTGTCCTATCTAGAAACAATGCTCCTTACACTGTGTCATATATATTAAAACTCCCGCCTTGCTTATATTACAATGCATCATGCTTGGTTAAAACCTATACTAACATTATTTGGCTTTTTGAAAGTGTCAGTTAAATGTTGTTCCTTAAACTTTTATTCAATATGTTTGAAATATTAACCACCTGGTCAACAAAGCTGAAGAATACATGGGGATATCATTTAAGAAGTTTAAAAATAAAATGAATTTTTATACAATTATTTAAAACATTGGAGAGAAACACACATCATATGAACAGGCTACAAATATTCTTGGCATCATGTTTTACTTCCTTTAATATTTAACTTTGATGATCCCAAGATGGGAATGATACCACATTTCTAACAGATTGTATGGTATTTTTGAATATTACTATTTATTGGCTAGTAATATCTCTGGAATGGATGATATACATGTTAAAATAGATAAGCGAACTCTGTAATTATATGTATATATATATACTTTGGAAATCATAATGATGGTGGTCTAGCATTTATAATAGTTCAGTTTAGGGACTTACTTATTTGGATTATACACAGTAATACAATCCACAGTTAGAAAAACCTGTGCTTACCCATTAACTTTAATTTTACTTTCTTTTGGTTTTAAAAGAAACTTTAATTCAAGTAAATGCAGTCTTGCAGGTGATAAGTGGCTAGAGTATAGTTTTATATTAAATGATTTATTTTGAAATATATTAAGTTTTCCTAAGTCAGAGATGCATACATGTTTGGAAACTTTTATAAAGGGAACTAGGTGGTGCTGTTCTGTCATCTTTGTGTCTTAGTGACTTCTTTGGTCCTGTTCTGTTCATTAAATACTCTCATACAAGAAGTGCATTAAGTAAGGCATAGCTTTGGTTTCCTAGTGGTATTATTTTTTACTAACCAACTAAGTTTATATTGATTTTGTATCATTGTTTTCAGCAGTATTTTTGTACAGTAGATAAAAACCTTCCTAAGAAGCAAGATATATCACACTTTATTACTTACCTCATTTCTGTAACATTTAAGACAATATATTACATTCTGATATCTTCAAATTTTTTATTATGTTTTTTAAAACCTCATAGTTGGCTTTTTATTTACCAAATCTTTGATTATTATTAGAGTCAGAAGTTAAAATGGTAACATTTTTGTACAGTTTGGGTTGATTTAGTGTAAAATGCTGCAAATATGTGATCTCAAGAAAAAGCATTTATTTCTAACCATTATTTGAAATATTACTAATTGCATTAAGTTTTCAAACAAAAGAAAAGAGAAAGCTTTCTCTTGAAAGGAAATTTTGTTTGCCTAATTTACCTCCCTTTCAAGAAAAGTGACCTCAATTAGGCTGTCTGTTAATCTTTTCAAGTTTCAAGATGTTATTAAGATAATTGTGCCTTCCCGTAATCTTGGTGCTACCTGATAGTCGAAAATAAAACAGTTATTTAAAACAAAATAAGTAAACAACAAACAAACAAAGTTATTTCACTCTCCATCTATATTTAGTACACTGGTATCTCTGTGGTATATTTTATTGGTAATAATTATAGCTTCTTTCAGATACCTTTACACTTTGGAAAGGCAAATAAGAGAAAACTTATAAGGGATTGCATTTTTTTCATCAAAAATCATCCGATGTACTGTATAAGCAATTGTAAGTTACGTTTCTTAAGGATTTTGTAATGCCATCTCTGAAGCATATATTATATATTTTCTAATGAAAACCCGGATATAAAGTAATGAAGTTACTCTAAGAGTTTTAACCAAATACCTCCTTGTAGAATTGTAATTTTGCATACCTATCATTTTGAGTGGGGAAAGGTAATTTATATCCTTTATTTCTCACATAATAAATCCCCCTTGCTGCTACTTAGATCATAAAAACTTTAAGTTTTACCCTAGTAGGAAACTCAACATTATAGAGAAAACTCTTTGTGTTTTCTGTTATTTTGCAAGTCTTTTATCTGTGGAAGACAGAATCAATACAGAATTTCAAAATGCTTCCACAGGATGTCATCTTACAATGTAGAGAGATAATCTCTGAGATGAACATCTTCTAAACTAATAAGCATAAGTGAATGCACTGCTAGACCTCTGTGCTCTTGTCTGGCCTCCCCAAACAAAATGAAAATCAAAAGTATTATAAGAGTTTAGAATGGGGGATCTGCTTAAAAGAACTGGGATTGTTTATTCACAAGGATGCCTTCATTTTCTATTGAATGAAAGTTTTCCTAAGGAGAATTGGGTAATTCCCATTTTATACCACCATAACCTTAAATTATGAAGAAACCTAATGGTAAATAGATAAAATATTTAAGATTATATAAAAAGTATGTCTTGGGGAGTAATTATTTGTATTATAATACTTTCTAGCTTTTAGTTACTATGTTATGGGAATAAAGGGTGAACCAGATAAAGAAATTATGAAAGGTATTTGTGAATTTGTCATATCTACATGTTCAGAAACCATTCCGTGTTTGATTCATTTTTTGAAAGTTGACATTTTGGTAGAGATACCAACAAGAAATTAGAAAGTATTTAAATTTAAAATATTTGATACTATATTTATATTATAGAAAGTTAAATAAGACTATCAGACCAATACCTATTTTTCAAATATGTCATACTTTAAATAAATTAAATAAAGCATAGTATTTAGTGAAAAATCCATCATAAACCAATATATTTCAAAAGTATTTTTCCTTCAAAAATATAGAAATATAGAAATCTATTGGTTATTTTATTAAGTATCAGAAATACAATAAAAACCACTTACATTTGGTGATAATCTGGTGATTACTTGTCTTAGAAGTAAAGTTAGACACTAAACACATCTCTTCCAGTATGTTTCTCCTTGGATTGAGGCTCTACAGTTCATACCGAAATGCTCTATACATTTTTATAATATCCTTTGGTCATTATTTCTTTGAGAACTTTTATCCAAATAAGAAGAGGCTTTCTTAATAATTATCTTTGATGAAAATTAATCCTAGGCAATGTAGCATAGCCACTGACTATTAGTAATCAGTGGCTGCAAACAGATTACTCTGGCATATCATCTTATCTTTTCAAATGCACCCTTGGAAACTTCTGTAGAAGACTTTTTTCATCTTGCCACATTTTATCAATCATCAAAGATTTATATCTCACAGATCTAAAGGTGTTTTTTACTGTAAAAGATAGACTAAATAACAACAAATTCACCATGAACAAAGACAACAGTAAGTAAGGGATTTCTGGATTTCTTTTGAAATCAGAGTCAGATAGCAGAATAGGTGAAAATGCCAGAAAATAGACTATGCTGGTCAAGAGAATAAAAGCAATAGGATAATAAAAATGATGGATATAGATCTTTAGCGCCTTTAAGTATATATTTCTTTATTATACTGAAAGAAATCAGAATCTCCAATGAAGAATTGATACAGATTTATAGCTGATATCAGCAAATCAAGGTTTGATGGACCCAGTGGGTACTGACATCATTGCACATGGTGAAAGAGATTTACATATAACTAGATAAGAACTTAGGATGATATTTGGTGCAGCATGTCCAGCACCTGATTTCTTGGAAGAGCACTGATAATGAAGAAGCCTAACACAATTAGGAGGTAGGTCTAAATGATAAGCACATATGACCAGAAATAAAACGATAATCTTTGGGGAATCTATCTTACCACAAACTTAATATATTCTCACATACAACTTAAACTGAGAAGTTTCTAGTTGACTTTGTGAAAAGATACATTTTTTTCTTAAAATTAATACTTTAGTCTGTCTATGGTGGCATTAATATGAGTGGAGGTGATGGGATGCAATAATTAGGACATGCTTTTGTTTTGTAGGTGAATCTCAGATACTCCTCTTATTATAGCTTTGCAGTTTACAAATTTTCAGATTTTCAAAAGTATTTTATTATTGGCTACATATGTTCAGATATAAAACTGGAAGAATACCACAACAGAATAGTTCTTAAAAACAGAGAGCAATGGTTTCATCGTTGATTTGTTTTCATGCAATATTGACGTCAACAGAAAACAACACTTAACAAAAGCAGTGTCTACGTTTAATTCCTAAGGTGTCAATCAGCAGGTGTTTCAAAGGGAACATTGCTTGCTTTAAACTAAGATCTTTAAATTTGGGGAAAACCTGACATTCTGGGGGAACCGTATTCCTTATGCAAAAGTTTAAAAATAAAGACTTTTGAAGGAGAATAAAGGCATTTGCAAAAAGTTTGTCTTCTCCTTTCACATAAACATACAAAATACATGGAGTAAATTAGAGATGGCAAATTTTTAGAAATGATAAAGGTGTACTTGCTCATCTAAACATTAAGAAATTAATATAAATGTGCTAATAATCTAAAGTACTTCCTTGACATTATTTAAAATATTTGTGTCACTATCAGGAATTATGTATTTCTTTCTTGTTAACGTGTATGTTTTCTGTCTTTTCTTTACTAGTTGATAAGCTCTGTGAATGCAGAGTTATCTTTTACTGTTTTAATCTTCCACTTCTAGAATATTTTCTGGCACACAGTTGTTCAATAAGTTTTTATTGCATGAGTAAATATAATTATCTTGTGTTATTTTTAAAGTAATATTCTTTACATTTTGAGCAGCTTCCTACAGTGAACAGAAACCAAATTAACACGTGTATTTAAAATGGACCTACTTAATATTAGTAATGATTGAGTTAAGCCCATTCTCAGACACATCATTTTCCATATTTCACAATATATTATTTATTACTTGAAAAACATTTGTAATTGTGTTTATGTGTTTATGGCATAAGACTTAAAGCACAATACCAGTGTTCATTTAAAACAATAAAAGGGAAAATAGAGCGGAGGAATTTACTAGCTGAAATGCCATAAGAAGACTTTTCTGAGTCTAAATGTATTTCCCGTTTTATTGCTTAACATTGCTAGGAGTTCAGCATGTGTGTTCTTTTTTATCAGAAATTTAAAGTCATGGAATTATAACTGAATTATATGAAAACAATAAAACCAAACATCATAATAGGCCATAGGGGAAATTTTACATAAGAAATATGTTTTAGCAAAATTGGATGTAACTTTAAAAATCACTTCTGTGGCACTTTAGATTTAAACATGATCTCATTTCAACCCTATTTAAATCTTATTTCAGAGGAAGCATTGTGTAAATGGAAAGTACAAAAGATAGGGCATCAAGAATTAAAGTTCTGATTGTGGCTGTGCCATTAGCTCCCCCCATCACCCGGGGAAACAGCTCATCTCTCTAGAGGTCAGTTACTCAGAGGGTGTTAGGCTTGGATCATCTCCAAGGTCCCTTTTCAACTTGAAGACTGACTCCAATTCAGCAGCTAAAATTAAATAAATGGATATGCTTTGCAAAGGTTAGAATATGATTATGTCTTTGTCATTAGATGAAAAAGTTTTAATCTGACAAAAGTGTTATATAATGATGAAATTTATCACTAGTGGTGTTTGTAAAATTCTACTGATGCACAATTCTTTCATGTGCTTTAAAAATAGGTTTGCTGCTTGTAAAATGGAGGAAACGTGTATATTTATTAATGTGTATATTTATATATTGGCATACTTACTGATATCTAAGTATATAAATCAATAAATCTTATTGTTACATGATTCCATTTGTTTAAAAAATGTGTGTGCCTGTGTACATACTTCATTGCATTTCTGTCTTTTTACATTATTCTCTATAAATAGAGGATAACTAGAGTTATTGAGTAACTAGAAGAGGTATCTTTGAAGAAATACTCAATTTTGTAAAACACTTCTTCTAAGAAAAATCTTAAATTATTAAAAACTGTCGGCCTTAAGGGGGAGAGAAATAGATGATTCCAGGAATAAACTTCAATAAATGAAGATTATTTTACACTAAGTATTATAAACTTTTTTTTATATATTCATAGAGACTAAAAAAAAAAAGGTGTTCTTCAACTACTCTAAGAGTCCCTTATATTTTTATTAAGAAATAATTTCCAGGCAGGACTCCTAGGCTATAAAATTAAACGTGGTGAAATGCTTTTTTTTGATGTCTAAAAGGATAGATTAATTTTTCCATCTTTCTTGGAATAATTAAAAGTGTGCTGTCTTCAAGATAAAGTAAGAGAACTGAAGGACTTCAAATCACGAGATAGAACGTCATGAAACCAGTTTGCACATGTAACTAATCCAAAATTTCACTTTTATTAAATAGAATTTGTGTTAAGAAAGCCAAAGACCTATTATTTCCTTTGTAAGTATTTCATTCAATAAAGGTTTTATTGATTAATTTAGAGTGGATTTCATAATAACCTTGATCATAATCATACAAAGAGTTAAATTCCCCTCATTATGGAGCAAAGCTAATGCATAGTGTTTATAGGCATTCTAGAAGGTCAGTCCTCAGACTAATTCACCGACAGCCCCAGATGCCTGGCTTAGCTGCCAACACAGTTGCTTTCGAGTCTGCCAGAAAGTCAGCTGCAGCTGCAGAGAACATTCTTTTTTTCACCCTGCCCATTGCTAAGCCTGTGGATTTTACAATTGCCATGGAAAGAACAGAATTAAAAAATGTGATTCAGGGTGATGATCACCTCACTTACCCTATTAATGGGTTTCAGAGTAATTTATTATGAACAGCAAAATATTAACAGATAGAAGAGTTTTTCCACATGCGCATGTTCTCAAGTAAACTATTTAGTCACATTTTGGAAACCAATCTTTCCAAAATGTGGTGAGATTGTCTTCCAGTTTCAAATTCTATCTTATTCATTTTTTAAATTCCTGGCAAGATAATAATAAGAAGAGCTACCTTTTTATGTTGTACTGTTATCTGCAATTGGAGGAATGTAACTTCAGATTACTGGTACAGAGAGAGCTAAGATGGTGTGATTTTGAAATCTAACAGGCATGACCTGTGTTCTTTCTTTGCTGCGTGACTTTAAATAAGTGAGGCTACCTCTCTGAGCTTAAGGTGTTTCACCTTAGAAATGAGAATTGTGATATCCAGTTCAGAGGATATGGTGAGGGTTAATAAGTTAACATGGTAAAATGGCTCATATCAGATCTAAAATCTATGGAAACTCAATAAATTATGGAGATATTGTGAGCAGAAACAAAATTGTTAGATCCAGAATTTATATTAGATCCTCAGAATCTTGGATGCACCACACTCAGTGGTATTTTGTAAAATATACTTGATTAGTAATATAGGAATTTTTTTTTATTATTATACTTTAAGTTTTAGGGTACATGTGCACATTGTGCAGGTTAGTTACATATGTATACATGTGCCATGCTGGTGCGCTGCACCCACTAACTCATCATCTAGCATTAGGTATATCTCCTAAAGCTATCCCTCCCCCCTCCGCCCACCCCACAACAGTCCCCAGAGTGTGATGTTCCCCTTCCTGTGTCCATGTGATCTCATTGTTCAATTCGCACCTATGAGTGAGAATATGTGGTGTTTGGTTTTTTGTTCTTGCGATAGTTTACTGAGAATGATGATTTTTAAAGGTAATCTAATGAGAAAGAATAGAAAATCCTGTTAATAATTACAGAACATTTAGAAAGGATATACCATAGTCTTCCATTTTAAAGTCTAAGTTTGTTTGGTCTAGGGTGCCAGAGAAAGGAGGGGCACAGAAGACAGAAAAGGGAGGAATCTGAATTGTACGTTACTATTTATAAATCTATACATGAGTATTGAGAGAGAAGTGGCCATAAAATCCTTAACAGCAATTCATGTTAAAGCTACATTACTTGAGTTTTGGATCCCCTATAGCTATAAAGACAACTTGAAGAACACTTCTGTATTTGAGTGTAGACAGCTTCTACTTGCCCACTTTTCCTCCCTATCTTTCTTTCCTTTCCTCCTCTGCCTCTGTCCTTCCCTTCTTTCCTTTCTTCCTCCTTCCCTCCCTTCCCATTCTTTCTTCTTTAAATCAGAATATACTGCAAAGAGTCTTTCTCTTTGTTGGAAGTATTAAATATATTCCTGGAAAGAGTCATCTTATTTTGGTATAGATGGGTTTGAGAAACTAAATGAAATCAAATATCAACATCATAGCCAAAAATTGTGCCACTGAAGTGGGAACTGTTGCCAAAGTCTACGGGGTGATCATATTCTCTTGCTTTTCTAGTTTCAAGTATAATTACATTTTAGTGAAAAGCATTAATTTAGACAGCAAGAGAAACCCTGCTTATATTGTCATTTTAAGGGAGGTCCACAGAAAACAACTTTTAAACTGTGTCTTTTAAATAATCTAATCAAAATTTAAAATTGCCAGCCTGGTTCTTTGAGCTGACAAGCTATGCATACAATTGAGATACCAGGATTTGATATCTTCCCTCTCACATGACTTTTGAATAGTGTGGATTTGTTTGACCTTCTGATGTCACATTAGAAGGACACTTTCTCAGTGAGAAAATAATTCTTTTTACGGTTCGTCTTTTCAAGGTGATAGAATATGTATATAGTCAAGTTTTTTTTGTAAATGAAATATTCATTTGTGTTTCTAGATGTAGACATAAAATGGACTCCAAATTTTAGTATTTCAAAATAAATATAAGCCTATAAATTAAAAGTAGTATTTTAAACAGGTAAAACAATTTTTATGATGATTTATGCAGATAGTCTATGTCAACATAAACTAAATATCTGGATATAAGTCTAAAAACCTAAGATCAGTATTTCTACCAAGAAGGTACACTAATTACACGTTTAGGTTTTTATTGTTAATATTCATACACAATTTTCTTTACAATTTGAGCTGGAATTTTAAAAACAATACTAGTCTAGAGATATGAAACTAATAACAGACAATACAAAATTACTTTCCTAAAAATAAAATAGATTATTTAGCATGAAAAATATATCAAGTACTAAAGTATGAAATGGCAATATATTGTATTGACATATAGGTTGAAAACTATAAAGCATATATATATATATATACATACACGTTTTTTGTTTTTTTAATTTTTTTTTTGAGACTTAGTCTTGCTCTGTTGCCCAGGCTGGAGTGCAGTGATGTGATCTCAGCTCACTGCAACCTCCCCGTCCCTGGTTCAAGCGATTCTCCTGCACCAGCCTCCCATGTAGCTGGGACTACAGGCGTCCGCCACCATGCCCAGCTAATTTTTTTTGTATTTTTAGTAGAGATGGGGTTTCACCGTGTTAGCCATGATGGTCTCAATCTCCTGACCACGTGATCTGCCCGCTTCAGCCTCCCAAAGTCCTGGGATTACAGGCCTGAGCCACTGCGCCCGGCCAAGAATA
This sequence comes from Pan troglodytes, assembly GCF_028858775.2. Lineage (NCBI taxonomy): Eukaryota > Metazoa > Chordata > Mammalia > Primates > Hominidae > Pan > Pan troglodytes. The sequence goes on from NC_086015.1 coordinate 89,276,114, forward strand.
TATATTTTTAAATGTTGTAACTTTAGTTAAACAGGCTATTTATGGAACCCCATTTAAAATGGTGTATTTATATTTTCATATATCCTATTTGAATATTAAAGGCTGGATATTTCATTTTGCAATGTATCATTTTTGTACTCTCACTAAAAGACCATTTAAAATAGATATAAAGTTTTTTCATCAGTTTCTTATTTTTGCATCAAATATTTTGGACATCACATCTTTTAATCTGTAAGTGTTATGCTAAAAATAAATCCCAATAAAATCAGTTTGTTTTCTTCTCCTGGAGATTTCTTGTCTATATCTGTTTTTTTTTTTTTTTCATTGAAAATACAGATTTTATTATTCCCGTGTAGTGGTTTGGAATTTGACTATTATGCCTAGAATTCCAAAGCCAATTTTTAATAAAATAAATTTTATGATAAATACCACAGATACCTTTTAAGAGAGTGCTGATGAAATAATACCTGCATATTGCAGGGAAAGCTTTTTTCTGTTCAAAGTTCTTAGAGGTGTCAGAAATCATTGTCTACCTCCCTTTATTTCTGCCTGGAGCCAAGCGGGGAATTAGGAAACAAAGAGAAGTGCTCTATACACAATGGCCTTCAGTGAATATTATTGATGACTAGACACCTGCTAGGATGTAAAGGCATTTAATCCATATTATTTTCCCTTTTAACTTGTCAACTCAGACATGGCAGCCAGAAGAATTTTCTGTCAAACATCAGCTTTTGCATTGCATTACGATTTTTGTTTTTCATTCTTGGAATTTCAATACACAACACAAGTGGGGCTTTAAATAATATATTTAGCTGCATGATGATGAACTGGAAAATATGTTATCTGAATATCAAAACATTCAGCAAGTGTGATATACATAGGTGGACATTATCAACTTCAAGAAATTGTTTTATAATAAAGATGCCCAGTATTTTAAATCACTTTCAGACTTTCTATTTTCACAAATGGCTTCTTCACTGTGATATATATATATATATATATATACACACACACACACACACACACACACTTATTTTAAAAGGCACAAACAAGAGCAAGAGAGTTAGTGCTAATTAATAAACTAAATCTAGATATCTACGCCTGAGCTGTTTCCCATGTTGCATCTCCTTATTTTGAACTGCCTCCCATATTTCTTCACCAAAAGATGTGTAGGCACACAAAAGTGTAACATGTCCAAAGACTGAACTCATTAGCTTTTCCAGTCAGCTGCCTCTCTCCAGGCCTTCTGCAACTTTGCAATTCCCTAGTTCAGTTAATGCCCTCATAGCCACCTCAAGATTAAGCTAAAAAAAAAAAAAAAAAAACACTTGAGGCTGTCCTTAACCCCTCCATCTCCCTTACCTCCCGTGTTAACTTAACTCATAATCTCTATATGGCCTTTTCTTTTCACCTCTATTGCCATAACCTTGTTTGAATCCTTGCAGTCTTTCATCTTTACTACTGCTACATTCTCTCTTTCAACAGCTAGTCCCCACTGCCTCTCACCCTCCACAGTCTCCAGCTTTATATTCCTTAAAAAAAGAAAAAAAAAAAAGGTCAGGTTACTTTTCCCTTCTATGAAAAGCTCTCTACAGGACCACTCTTTTCAATACTAATTAAAGAACAAACTATTTAGTTTGACACAGAAGACATTCTCATTCTGAAACCCCAAGCTGGCCACTTAACTGCTAGCTACTCCACCCATTCTCTAAGAGTTCTATTTCCATTCAATTTGTAGCATTTTCAAAAGCACACACATCTTAATATCACTTTAAGCCTTTACACATGCCAAACATTAATGGGTAAATGAGTGTACTAATGACTTCAAGTGTAATTCCAAGTAACCTTGAAAATAACCCATATTTGGTACCCAGAGCTTTATGAGACGGTGTTTCTAATAGTGAACTTTAATAGGTAATAAGATTGTTAATCCAGTTCTCTACAGACAGCAGTAGAAGAAAACAAGATGAAACCAAAGGAAAGAGATTCAAATTAATTTTTGGTATGTGGGTTTATGTTTTGGGCTGAAGAGTTATTGTCCTAAATATAATTAGTTTTCATGTGATTATATAACTCTGGTACTTAAGTGAAGCCCAAGTTGTGAATTTTTACAGGGCTATTTGTATGCATGTAGTTCTATATTTTAATATATTGCCAATAATATTCCTTTGTAACCTTATGAACTATATTATATTAATTCAATATTTGAAGTTAGTATTCAAAGACGTGTGGGCACTCTGGTCAGCAGATATTTTAATTCTTAATCAGAGTTATGAATTATCAATCAAAATATGGTTCATTAAACCTAAGTAATATTACAAAGTTTTAACAAATATAACTTTCAGTTATATTAATATTCAGGTAATATCACAAGGATTTTTAAAATATAACTTTTATTAGGTTAAGCTAATGAGGTAATATACAAAATTTTGGTTTGTACTTTTTCAGAGAGATTTGAATCACTCTGGAGATTAATATTTAATCATGGCTCATTAATAATAATGAAGATGAGAGAACAAGAAACATGTGCATTCATTGATGTTTGCTTCTTTGATGCTAAATGATTACACATACCCCATTTAAAATATTTCAATATATACTTCACTATTCCAGATGTACACGAAATTATCCTCAATGTCACTAAAAGCAAGCTTTTCTGTAATATTTTTTGCTCCTTAATAAAAGCAGTTATCTTAGTAGAATTGCTGACCTGATAATTGCTAGTGGGTCTAAACTGAATGTACTTAAGTTAATGCATCAGTAAGTGAAGTACCTTCAATGCAATTAAAAGATTCTAATCTAACCAAAGAAAAAATCTTGCTCATATTGACCACTTTAAATTCAGACTATGATTTCATATTTTTAAAGTGGCCCATGGCTTAGCTGACCCCATTAGTGGGATACAACTCTCCTTTGGCATAGCCAGTTGCTGCTGAGTAAGCGTTTCTGAAAGCCTCTCAATGAACTTCATCAGACAACTACCATTACCCAATTTCAGAAAAGGCAACACTAAATAAAAAGTCATCAAGACATTTAACATGGAGAATTAGGAAAACACTAGATTGAAATGAAGGCTAATAAATAAGTAACAATAGTTACTGCAGTTTAAGTGAACTGGGTTTTAACTTTTTTACTTGATATTAATGTTTTTCTGCAAGACATTAAGTTTGTTCAGGCATTTGTGACTCGACTTGCTGAATACTTAGAATTCTTTAGTTGTCCTCTTGCGATTAATTTAGCGATTGACACTTTTGTGTACCTGCCCACAGAATTTAATATATGGGGGTCATGACTTCCTGAATGCAGAGCAATCGCCTCACTCCATCTCCCACTACTATTATGGGTAATGCAATTCTCAAATGAATATAGAAAGAAGGCATGGCAATGAGTACATCTAAGGAGTAGTAGCTTTCTTCTAATTGTTAAAAATGGACCTTGCATTTTTAAGTTAGAGAGCAGACATTGAGAGAAGGATAAAAAACTTCCTACCCAGAACACATGGACACAGGAAGGGGAACATCACACTCTGGGGACTGTTGTGTGGTTGGGGGAGGGGGGAGGGATAGCATTAGGAGATATACCTAATGCTAAATGACGAGTTAACGGGTGCAGCACACCAGCATGGCACATGTATACATATGTAACTAACCTGCACATTGTGCACATGTACCCTAAAACTTAAAGTATAATAATAATAAAATAAAAAAAAAAAGAAGCATACTCACTTTAAGAAGTTAGTTTGATTTTGGGAGCTCGAGGCGGGCGGATCACCTGAGGTTGGGAGTTCAAGACCACCCTGACCAACATGGAGAAACCCCGTCTCTACTAAAAATACAAAAATTAGCTGGGTGTGGTGGCGCATACCTGTAATCCCAGCTACTGGAGAGGCTGAGGCAGGAGAATCACTTGAACCCGGGAGGCGGAGGTTGCGGTGAGCCGAGATCGCATCATTGCACTCCAGCCTGGGCAACAAGAGCGAAACTCCGTCTCAAAAACAAAACAAAACAAAACAAAAAAGAGTTTGGACACTAACTGCATTTGCAGTCCAGTTCAATGGAATGTGTTAGGGAGCAGAGAAATCCTCCCAGGTTGTGGCTATGAGTATGTGTATGTGTAGCTTGGCCCAGGCTGGAGTGCAGTGGCGCGATCTCGGCTCACTGAAAGTTCCACCTCCCGCAGATGCCCTCTTTTAGGTGGTGTCTTCTGTTAGCATTTTCCAAGACGTTGGGAGAGACTACACAAGGAACTCTTCCAGCCAAATGCCATTTTCAATGACTAGTCTTTGTTTTGTTGTGCAATGCAAGGCAAATTGCTTAGTATAAAGGATTTTTCTTACTGCTTGTGAAGAACTAAAGTTCAGCTCCAATTCTCTTCCAAAAATTTATCTCTGACACCCTGAATTCCTTTTCTATAGGGCTCTGAGTATACTTGAACATAGTCCTCTTCCTGTTAGTAATATGAATGTCTTGCCCACCAGATCATAGATCTTCTAGAAGCTAGTTTTTCATTTTACTCCTATTCTGCTGCTACATAATCTACTCAAATTTGATAGGCCTTCAGTCAGTGGAGTGAACTGAATTAAAACTAGCTAATCTGGCCCGATTTTGTTGATTATGCAACCACAGTAGTAATAACTGTGATTATTGATGTGTGTTTATTAAAAACTATGGTGTATATAGAACTTCCAAAGCAGTCAGCAACTCATATGTGTTTATGCCTAGCCCAGCTGTCTCCCCGACTTTTCAGACCATGCAGTACCTTGCCATCTACTAATGTACCACAACTGTTCTGGGATGCATCTGTTTTCCTAATTGGTGGAACTGATAAGGATAAATGAGCCCAGTTCTCCCCCTGCAGGGGTGTGTATGCTGTCATAAACTCACTGAACACAGCCCTCGTATAGGGGGTGGAAGGATGAGAATTACCCCTAGGGAAGGTCCCGATTTGGAGCTGTGGCCACAGACATGGAGAAAACAAAACAAAACAAAATGGGAACACTTGACTTGCTTTAGTAGCACTCTCACTCCCCATCCACTTTTTGACCATCATTCAGCCAGAGCCAGATTGGATGCTGCTTTTTCATGTTCACCCTGCCTGTTTTGGAGTGTCTGGGAAACAAAGAGAGAGGGATAGAGAGAGGCATTTGCTTCTCCTGATGGACATTTTTGTTAGATACCAGATCTTAGTATCCTTTTTCTTTGGCACTAGCTTCCAAGGTGCACATTTTTCCTACTTCTATTTCCTTTTCCTTTGCAGTATCTTCTGTGACTTTGGCCTTAGGCCAAGTTCTAGCCAGTGCTAATTTGTGCTATTTTATGTAACTTTCTAGTTAGGAAATGCTTCTGTGTTTATAGTCTCATTGAGTTCCAGGTTTTTTAGCTGTTGTATTCATTGTTCCATCCATGAAACCTAGCAGACAGCAAAATTTCTGTAAGTATCTGTTGTCATCAGTAAATTCAACTCTCAATAACTTTAGCTCTCCTTTCACTTTGAGTAAATTCTTAGGCTCACACAATATCATTATACAGCTTGTCTTGGGTTCCTCGGCTTTGAAACCCTCATTGGCCACCTACTTTTTTTTCTTTTATCTTTCATCCTATTTATTGACTCATTGTTTTTAGTAAAACTTATGTTTAATTGAATTAGTTTGATCATCTGGTTCCTATTATTCAGCATGTTAGTATGCTTTAAACATTTTTTCATCCTATCTTCAACTTAGCAGCCTTTTCCCATATTTCCGTAAATGCAATCTCAAAATCATGTGTTACCTATAAACTGTTTATTTACTTAAATAAAAGATACAGCTAATCTCTCCTTCTACTCTGCCTAAACTGTTGTACCACTAACATTTTTTATTTAAAAAATTATTAATTTAGAAAATGTTTTTTGAACATCTGCTGTGTTCTAGATCTAATTCTAGGTTTTGGGGAATAGATGGGAACAAGAGACAAAGTAAAGACAGAACAGTATCCAGTTAAGGTGCTGTTCATGGCCGATCTGGAATTCCATTTCTGCCTTTGCTTTCTGCAAATTTGGAGACCAATTACCTGTTTTGCTGAGAGTTTGCTTATATGAAAAAGAAGTGGATGATCGCACCACATCTGAAGTATTTTGGAGCTTTAAACTTTAGTTATCTTTGTGTGAAATGGCAGAAGATTTCTTAAAATCATTTATACTTAATAATTCGGAACAAAAATTCACAGAGTTTTTAACCTAGACTTTGCTTCCCTTCCTGCCCTTTGGAACAGGTTTCATTATAGTTGACCTTAAACCTGCATAAGTTTCCCACCAGATTTATCAGGTTAACATTTAACAATATGTAGTTATTTAAATAGATAAGTCTTTAACAATAGCAATCAAAATTAATGTATTCTGTAAACAGTTTAGTAGCTGTTTTTTGTTCATTTATAATGAGCAAACTCTCTCTGTTGTTAATGGTTAGATAATTTCAGGAGAATATTTATTTTTCTGCTTGTGTTTTTCTGTAGTATTTATGTTCATGTATTTATAAACAAGTGCTTGCTTAGCTAATGCATAGTATAAAAACTATGACCTTTTTAGTTGTATGTTTCCAAATTTTAGTCAGAATTAAAACTCTTAATAACCTGAGCTGCTTCTCACTAAATTGCATGAGATTTTGTGTATACATCTTAAGTTCTTCAATTGTAAATTTGGATTTAATAGAACTATCAACCTCAAAGTGTTAGAGTGAGAATTAACTGAAATAATTTTTTTAACTTAGCACCTTGCTTGTCACATGTTAAGGACTCCATAAATATTAAGTATTGTGATTATTTTCTTTTCCAACCCATATCTTTCTTCCACCTACAGGTTTTTAAAGCAAAAATATAAAATAAAACTGCAGTAAAAGAAAAAAAAGTTATTTAAAAATGAAAGAAACTTAGAACTTCGAAGAAAATTAAATATGGTTACAGATTCTTAGTAAGACAAATGATGAATATTTAAGTGTGGAACTTAATTCATGAAATGTTGTATATACTGACAATATTCTACTAAAGAGGCATTTAATATTTAATGATCCCATTATATTTAATAAAACATGAGAGGGTATGGATTTCAAGAATATAATTCTATCCATTAACAGGAAGATTTCATGTAAATGAGTGCCTGTATAATTATCCTTAAAGACTAAGCATATTTACAATATATTATAGGTACCTCTAAGAACCATATCAGAGTTTCTCAGTATTTTAAGTAATTCAACAAAACATTAACTGGAATGATTTATATATTTTTTTAATTTGAGTGCTTGATCCAATATATTTTTATATAATTTTGCTTTAAAGCACTGTTTTGTTGAATTCTAAAGAGGCTACAATAACTGGGATATCTCTAGATTTTATTATATTTCAATATAGTTGTATAAAATATTAATTTTGAAGTAGTTTAAAGATTTCTTTCCTGCATTAAAAAATCAATTTATAATTTTAATTGATTTAGTCCTATAGTATTATCTGAAAATTATGGTTTCCTTTTGCCCTTCAGTGATATAGAAATTATAGTTGCTTGGTTTATTTATTAAAGTTACTTTTACAGTACTAAATTAAAATACATTTTTATAATTTTTAAGTATGTATTCAATGAAAACGAGTAGGAGGTGGTATCCAGGAGGTGGTATCCCTTTATAGGAATCAAAGTGATTGATAACTGGGCATAGTCTAACATTCCTTAAATAGTTTCCAACCACTATCACTGTTCAAAGAGAAAAATCAAATGTGGAAATAATTCACTCATTAATTCACATAAGCTTATTAATTCTTATTCCTATTTTCTAAGATGACAAATCACAAATATGAAAAGCATCTAACGTCATATTGATTAGGTATTTCACAATTTTTTTCTTGTTTTATTTGAGAAATAAGGTAAAATAATTTATAGACCTGTATAATGGGTTACAAGTCTCATTAAAGTTCCATTTCAGTAAATGCCAAAAGAACCCTATCACAACTCCATTTTACTGACTTTTACTCATTGAATGAGCCAAATCAACTGCTCCAAGATAATTTCCAGGATACCAGGTTTGTGTACTTTATTTCTAAGCTCTTTTGTACTTATGCATCTATACTCTTCTCATGGCCTGCAAGGATCTTTCCAGTATTTCAGATCTTGGTACAGATCCTTTAGGAGTTTTTGTGTTTAAAAAGTTATAAACCTAGAGGACTCTGAATTGTACTGGAAAATTCATTGGAATTTTCCCTCAGGAAAATTCTGGAATGTGATCCATATTCTAGGTTCAAAGCACCTCCTAGATTGCACCATTTATACAGTAGGCTTGTCCTGAAAATGAGCTGGGGGCAAAATTGTGAAACAACAAAGTGAATTTGTAGTGTTTGTTAGCTTTCTGGATGGCCATTCTGTCTCTGTAAAGCTATTATGGTCTCTACTATATCATAAAGCAAATTGATAAACAAAATCAATAACAAATCCTAGGAAAAAAACTAATAGTCTTCTACACACCTGTTAGAATGGCCAAAATCCAGAACACTGACAACACCAAATGCTGTTGGAATGTAAAATGGCATAGCCAGTTTCTTACAAAACACACTCTTACGACACAATCCAGCAATGAAGTTCCTTGATGTTTTCCCAAAGGAGCTGAAAACATGTCCACAAAGAAACGTGCACATGGATGTTTATAGCAGTTTTACTCATAATTGTTAAAACTTGGAAGTAATCAAAATGTCTTTTAGTGGGTGAGGGGATAAATTGTGGTTCATTCAAACAATGGCACATTATTCACTACTAAGAAACAAATGAGCTCTCAAGCCATGAGGAGATATGGAAGGAACTTAAATGCATTCTATTAAGTAAAAGAAGCCAATCCGAAAAGGCTACACATTGCTTGAGTCCAACTATATGATATTCTGGAAAAGGGAAAACAATGGAGACAGTAAAAAGTTCCCTGGTTACTAGGTGTTAGGGAAGAGAGAAGGATGAATAAGTAGAGCACAGAAGAATTTTAGGGCAGTGATACTACTTTGTATGATAATATAATGATGGCTATTTGCCATTATACATTTGTCCAGACTCATAGCAAGTACAACACCAAGAGTGAAACCTAATGTAAACTATGGACTCTGGTGGAGGATGATAATGAGGAGGCTACCTTTGTGTTGAGGTAAGGGGTAAATAGGAAATCTCTGTACCTTCAGCTCAATATTGCTGTAAGTTTAAAACCACTCCAAAACCAAAGTTTATTTTAAAAGCCTTGTTTTTACCCTTACTTATTGAATTTACATTAAAAATAAAGCCTTTGGAAAATGCTATTTAACATTCAGAAAGGGGATCTTTAGTTAAAATAACAATCCTAGTACTTTGGGAAGCCGAGGCGGGCGGATCACGAGGTCAAGAGATCGTGACCATCCTGGCCAATGTGGTGAAACGCTGTCTCTACTAAAAATACAAAAATTATCTGGGCATGGTGGTGCACAACTGTAGTCCCAGCTACTCAGGAGGCTGAGGCAGTAGAATCACTTGAACCCAGGAGGCGGAGGTTGCAGTGAGCCGAGATCGCACCACTGCACTCCAGCCTGGTGACAGAGTGAGACTCCTTCTCAACAACAACACAAAAATTAATAAACAAATAACTAGTTTCTTTGGTACCTGGGATTGAGCTAATAATTGGGACTCTTAGTACCTCAAATCATATTATAAAGAGTGCTACTAACTAGTAAGAGCATCTTTATTATCAGACCTGCAATTCAATACAGTTTCCACTAATATCTCAAAAGTGACAAACAAAACAACAAAACAAAACCCAAAACTTGCTACGTCATGATAACAGGGAGAATATGAGAATTTGTGCAAGAGATGGAAGTAGAGACGAGCAGCCTTTTCAAGTAGTAGATTTCATGTCCCTGTAATTTAAGTTGATTCCCATGTTTAGATTGGATGTTGAAGGTTGTCAACCCAGGATGTATGGTTTAATAATCTCAGTGACTCCAATAATTTTAATTCTCTTACTACTCACTTACAAGTGGCAGATACCTAAAACAAACTAGTTTAAGAAAAAAAAAATATGTACTAGAACATAGAACTAAGGAGTCCTTTCATTACCCAGGCTGATTTAATATTTTACCACTATTCTTGGGGGTGGGCTTGTTTATCGGGCCCAAGTGGGAACCCAGAGAGTTAAGGAGGCAATTCCTAAAACGAAAAGAAGTGTGTTAGCAAAAGGAGGATAGGATTGTGCATAGCTACTATAGCCCATTACAGTGACATACGGGATTTAGCATATTAACTGGAATATTTTGATGTCCATTGCTAGTGAAACTACCTTAATGACTAAAGCAATACTGTCTCTGTTACCATATGGAGTAGTTTCTTGACAAGGAAAAAGGAACACTGAGGGAAAAGAGATAGTACATACTGTGGGAGAGGAAGTGGTAGTAACAGTTAAAATCAAGTTACTTCTGGTCCTAGTTGACCCTGTAATAGTCAACTTTAAAGAGTAAATCTTGAGCAACACTCTGGTGGTAAGTGGTGCACCATCAGGAAAGGATTAGCAGAAAGTCAAAAGGGTGTGTTTTTTCCACGGAAAACACCCTGACTATAGCTTCCTAGAGTTAATATTTGAAAGCCATTAGCAGAAACACACTGACTGATATGAACTGTTGTATTTCTTCATAGACATGTTCTAAAATGAGTTAGGATGCTTTGTTTCGCTCATTCCATGCTCAGTAGCCTTAGGGTGCAGAACAGAGAATGCACTATGACCTTTTTTCCTACTATTGTCTCTAAGTGGATCTCAGCGTGACAATAAATACTAATGTTGTAATAGGAATTGAAACAAAAAAGTAACAAAATTAAGGTTAAAATTCTTTTTCTTCTGTTAAAATTCTATTTCATTAGTGATACAGCCCCAAAATAGTACCTATTTTTTGAAATTGTTATACTTGTTCAAAAGCTTGCAAATTAGTGTAAGCTCAGGACCTGCCGAACATCCTTTCAGCATTATGAGATTCCAGAAAATGTGAATAGGATGTTTCAGTTGTTAGGTAATTTCCAGATGCCTTTTTTTTTTTGTGCTCAGATAATTCAAATGGCTTCTTTTCAATACTTCAGGCTTGTCATGTACACTATATTAGAGTGTGTAACATTTTTGAAGGAATTTGGCACAGGCATCGCTTTTCCACTTCTAACTCTCTAAGTTTGAAGAGTGCCTGCCAAGATCGTTATAAATACATCCTAATAAATATATTTTCACCAATTTTTGAAGTTCCCTTTTACTTCAAGTGTCAATATTGTATGCGTTACGATAAGAGTAGTTTAATTAGCTATGGTTTTTACTGATATTTTGAATAAATACACTTAGGCTATATTTATAGCAAACCTCAATATTTGCAAATCATACAGACAGCATGATTTATATGTGATCATTAAGATACACACTTAGCTTAATTTCAATCACTATTTCTGTGTCCTTAGGTAAGTAGGAAGGTAGGTAAAATTTCCTCAAAATTATAGACACAAAATTTAGAGTGTTTCTTTGTCTTCTTTATTGCTTTTTTGGCTTAGTTGAGTCATAATTTACATTACTGTCATTTCCTGTTTTCTTACCTTAACATTACTATAACAAGAAAATGTGTAGAGTATGACTTAATAAACTGCTTTAAAAAGTTTATTATATTTTTGGATATACATAAAATTTTTAAACAATTTTAGAATATACAAGTGTTCGGCTGGGCGTGGTGCCTCATGCCTGTAATCCCAGCACTTTAGGAGGCCGAGGTGGGCAGATCACGATATCAGGAGTTCGAGAGCAGCCTGGCAAACACAGTGAAACCGTGTCTCTACTAAAAATACAAAAAATTAGCCGGGCATGGTGGTGTGCACCTGTAACCCAGCTACTTGGGAGGCTGAGGCAGGAGAATCATGTGAACCCAGAAGGCAGCGGAGGTTTCAGTGAGCCAAAATTGAACCATTGCACTCCAGCCTGGGCGACAGTGTGAGACTCTGTCTCAAAAAATAAATAAATAAATAAAAGAATATGTAAGTGTTCATCCATTCAAACATTTATTTCCTCATTATTTTTATAAAATCTTTCTAAATGAAGAGTGCAAATAACTCCCAAAAACTAATTTTTGCTAAAATATTTGAGGCAGCATGGTATAAGGGTTAGTCACATTCCAAAACAGTGTTATGTTATAGCGGACCTGCCATAATTTCATGCTAGTATAATTCAAAACTGATTCTAATGGAGGATGGCAGGTATATTTGTTAACCTGTTAAAGCAGAAATGGAAAGCAAACCTCGTTTGCAACTAACTCAGTCCACCAATATTGAGCTTATGTTATTCTTGCCAAATTTAATAATTTCTGGGATTAATACAATTTTAAAATGTGTGCATTAAGAGAGAATTTTCCCTAATGAATATTTGCATAACTCAAATGCAACCACACTATAACAGAAAGAAGCTTTAATTTGGATTTGATAACAGTTGGGTTGGAATCCTAGCGATGTGTAAATTTAGAGAAGTTGCTTAATATTTCCAAGACTCAGCTTTTTCATCTAAAAAAGGAGAGAATAATACATACTTCAGACAATTTCTGGAGATTATATGTAGTGCCTAAGTACTTGCCTACAAAAGAGATTACTAAGTACTTGTAGTGCCTAAGTACTTGCCTACAAATGAGATTACTTGCCTACAAAAGAGATTAATATTATTCTATTTATTTCCATGATTGCTAACAGTAGTTGATCATTCCTCTAGCTTATTGTTTCCACAACTGGCTTTTTAGCTTGTTGTTGAAATTTACTTCTTCTGTAGTGGTTGGTCAAAGATGGCTGAAATGCCTGATGGGATTTCTGATATTTTTGTATTTGTCCTTGTACTAAATGATGAGTTTTCTATGCCTATTGGTTCACAGATGGGGAATCCAGTAAACTGATAAAACTTCAGTGACAGGAGAGACTATAACTTATTTTCTCAGTTAATTATGAGAAATTTGGACAGACAAACGTACAAGATCTTTCAAGCAAAATCTGGCAATTTTACTCTCCCAACCCTGTTTGCTGCTGGGATTGTTTAGTTCATGAGTCCAGGGTTTCAGATGAAATGTGGACTACACCAACTTTATTTAAATTTTTTAAAGTATTGAAAATGTTTTTTAAAAGGGAAGCAGCTTTATACTCAAAATATAAATTGGGTATGGAACTTGTTTTCATTAAAATAGTAGCAAATGGCAAGTTATTAATATTGTTAAATTGCCTCTATGTTTAAATTATGGTTATGAAGAAACAATAATATGTCTCATAACATTAGTGTACTTATTTCTCATAATCTATGCTTCATTCACCTAATAATTAATTTACTTGTATAAAAGGAATTTTATTATGGTGTATACTCTATTATCAACTGTCTGGACTTGTCTTAATTAGACTAGCTATAAAAAGGGAAAACTAAATTCCGACAGCTTTATGTAGTTATTTACATTGCTTTACTTTTCGTATGCTTTTAAAAATTAGGTTACTCATTCAGTGGATTTACTGATAAAAATATTATGAAATTACCCTTATTAATTAAAATCATGCTTTGTGTAATTTATCCATGTCTTTATATGCTTTGTATTTTTAATAAAAGGCACATTGCCCATATTGTCTGTGCCCTTTTGTCTGGTAACTTTAGAATATAGTCTATTTGTCTAATATCATTTTCTTCTAAGTTAATTAGATAATTTACAAAATCAGGATCATTAAAAATACTCTAGCAATGTTCTCTGGATCAATTTCTCTCAGTAATTTTGAATAATTCTATGGTGTTCAGGGATTCCTTACAAATAAGTTGAATTAATTGAGAATGAAAGAATATAGAGGGGAACAATTAATTTCAAGAAAATGTGTAAATGCTACTCTTATTGAAAGACACTGAAAAAATTATTAACTGCTTGTCAACCCCTGCATCTTCTATAGACAACAAGAAGAGTTGTCATAAGCATTATCTGGGTCACAGCATGACTTGTATGGGAACCATGTAGCAGAACTGTGTCCTGGAATCAAACTAAAGAAATAGCACTTAAAAATTCTCTCTGTCTCAATAGTGTTTAGAAGATACACTATGCGAGTTATTTCCTCTGATTTGTCCAATAAAACTTAAAATTATTTTACTGCCTTCTGGAATGGATTTCCACATCTTGTACTTAGTTAAAACCTATTTACTTATGTTTGGAATCTTTTGCTTTGTTAAAAGGTATCACTCTCATTGTCATCACAAGATTCACATGATGCATTTTTAGATGACAGAGAACATAAACCTCTCTAATTATGTGAATTAACAAATATCTTAACTTTTGGACTGATTTTTCCACTAGTTTATGTATTACTTGAATTATTCATAGAAAGAATTATGTTTCCTTTTGAAATTTATTTGAAAGCCAGGGTATTTAACAACATAGAAAATATAAGTTTATTTTTCTGATTTTTTTGTGAATTTTGAGAAAAATGTTGGCTATTTCTTATGAAAATAGGAAGATACATAAAATTATCTGAAATAAATTTGAGTTTTTCTCTTCCATATTTTGTTTTGATTTTATATTTATTTTATATGTTATTTATTTCAGAATATCTAGAAAGTATTAATTTGTGTAAGTAGTTGTGATTTTAAATACTACCATGTTTATTTTATATATGAATATCAAAAAAACTCCACAAATTTTCCAAATGGAAATATTGAAATAAAACAAAAACCCACATGGTTATCTAAGATAAGAATGAATTGGGTGATTATGATTCATTTTTATTTGATAATAATCCAAGTATCCAAGCAGTAGCTAAAGATAGTGGCACTGTCAATATAAGAAAGCTATTGCTGTTGAGGGAAAACTATTCTAAAAATCATTTCCTTGATTGTCTTCCTTATGAACCTCATGTTATTTGACTGTAGGAGTTAGTTTTTCCCCAAGTAAAATTGCAAGCAGCCATTTTACTGGATTGTGTTGGGTTCTGTGTTTTGCAAGTAAGATGTATCTTCTTAATGTGTTTATTGTATGAAAAGGCAAGACATAGATTTTACAACAAACATAAAATCTAACAGAGCCTTCCTTATCTGTTGTTTCCCATGAGGGTTCATTTGAAATCTACTTGAACTATAGTAAGCTATTTTTATAATGAGGCTCAGATAATCAAATCAAAATTATGTGTGATACCTGGTCTCAGTGCATGATCTTCCAGAGGTTATCTTTAGATTAGAATGGCTTTATAAACATAGAGATAATTTTGCATTCATATTTTAAACCACTAGTTTAAATTCACAAAAGGTTTTCCTGCCAGTTTTAATATAGCAAATATGTTCTCTGGAGCAAGTAATTCCCATCCAATTTTAAGGTCCTGATGTTCCCCTTTTAATGCCTGAAGTACAGAACTGAAAGAAAACATTTAACAATAAGGGACAGGTACTAAGGAACAAACTTCAGAAACTACGCAATTACTGATCAAAATGCAAAGAGTGAAATTTTATTTTTTTAATGTTGTTTATAATTAAGTAAGAGTAGATTTGACCAGCATGCAGCTCTATAAACATTTTGGTAAATTTTGAGACTTGCAACGCTTGCTAACAATTGTTCTGGAACTCTGAATTTCTCAGGCTTGGTAAGAGCCTTATAAAAAGGTTAGCTTGGACGTTTCCAGGAATGGACACAGAGCAATGCGTGTTTTCTTCTGTGATCAGGGGCAGGTAGCCAGAGGCTCAGATTTGCTAATCTCAATTTGGCACCAATAAATAACCACCTGGTTAACTGTGAGTTATAATAGCTTTCATTAAACAGAAATGGATGCAAAAAATATTTTATTTGTTACATTATTTTCTTCAGATACTCCCATACCTATTTGATCTAATACTGTGGGAATAAGGAAAATATTTAGAAAGTTAGGTGTATCTGGAAAGGGGAAAGATTTTTCGTCAAAAAGCTAGATAACTTTCCCTAAAAATGATTGCATTACCACAGATTCACAAAAATTACAGTAAGAATACCAAGCCATAAGCTATTTCTTTGTGAAGCTAATTTTAAACTACAGCCTTTCTTCTTCCCAATTGCAACACTTTTGGAGAGGTTTATGTATGCAATGTTAGCTTTATGTAGGGAATATAGTCATTTCTTGTTATGCTCTATAAAGTCTCTGGAACACTGAGTTAACAAATACTGAACCTCCTTGGGAAAATACAGGGTTAGAATTCTGTAAACCACTCTGGTCATAACATTTTTGTCAACCAATCAATATATAACCTTTTTGTATGTGTGTTTCTGTTTAAAGACACCGTATTTAATATGTATCGTTGAATCATTATCATTGAACTCATGCAGACAGAGGTGTAACTCTTGCCCGAACACAGTTTATCTAACACAGATATTTTCTCTCTGAGGTTCATCACAGCCTTCTTGCCCTTAGGAGCACTAGATAGATGGTACTTACATACTCTGTTTGGAGGCTATTTTAAACAGCAAAATCATCTGCATAGAGCACAAAAAATGAGAAAAATGTAGCATGAAATAGACCTTAAAAAGGACACTTGTTTACAGTATGAAATCTAAAACAAGAAGGCAGAGCATTGCCTTGTTTGACCTCAGCTGAGAATGTGCATATCAGGCAGCTCAAATTTTTTAGTGCTCTGCACATGTCGGCAAATGACCATGAAAGCACTGCAAGTATTGGCTTTAGGGTTGCAAAAAAGTTTTATTGAGTAGGCAAATTTGCAAATACAGAATCTGGGAATAATGAAGAATGACTCTACCTCATATTTTGAAAGAGAATGATTTTGAAACGTGTTTGTATATAAGACCAGTCTATGGAGGCTCTGAATTCTGGAAAGTAATTATATAATTTTAGAGTTGGATGAGATCTTAGGGGCCAGCTAGTCCAAACTCCCATAGCATGTAGAAATTTCCTATAAAATATTTCTGAAGAATTTACATCAAATTTCGGTTTTAATGTTTACGATATTTACTGTGATTGGGACCTTACAAATTTCACAGGCATATTACTACTTTGGCTGTTTTAATATAACATATAGGTTGCTTCTACTTTCTCTCTCTCTCTCTCTCTCTCTCTCCCTGCCCCAGGGTATAGTGTAGTAGTACAATCATAGCTCACTGTAACCTTGACTTAGTTGGCTTAAGCAATCCTCCTACCTTACACTCTAGAGTAGTTGGGACTACAGGTGTGCATCACCATGCCCAGCTAATTTTTTTTTTTTTGCCTTTTTATTTTTTGTAGAGATGAGGCCTTGCTATGTTGCTCAGGCTGGACTTGAATTCTTGGGCTCAAGCAATCCTCCCACTTCGGCCTCCCAAAACACTGCTTCTATTCTTTTAAAGCTATAGAGAGCATAAGTCCTTGACTTTGCTCACAAAAAAAAAAAACAGTCTTTTACTTATTCCAAGGTTGCTAATATGCTGATACTTTTCTAAGTAAAATATCTTAAGATGACTTTTTAATACTAGTTTTGTATGCCTTCATACAAATTGTTGAATAAAAAGCTAAAAGATGAATAGGAGAGTCTCAATGTTCAAAGTTTTAAACCCATGATTGAATGCAACTCTTGGTTCAACATTCTGCATGTCAGTTTGCTGAAACAAATTCACTCTTGGTTGTTGTTTTTTTTTAATGTAGTTGCTTTTTTCAAATACTTTTTTGAAACACACATACATTTTTGTATGTATGTGTTCGTGTGCATGTGTATATGTGTGTGCATGTGTATATGTGTGTGCATGTGTATATACAGACACAAATACATATATGTGCCTATGTATGTACATTTGTATAGGTATATAATATAACTTGATACTCATGATTAGCCACTCTGGTGACATTATCAATAAGAAAACAAAGTAAATGGCTTCACTGATGAAATTTCATTTTACAAGGGATTAACTCCATGATTTTGCTACATGTCATAATCAATGCATTTCTCTTTACCTTCCACCTGTTACACAGAATGAGAAACATTGTGGATATTCTTTTTGTCACAATCAGATTAACCTAGATAACTTGTTCAGTTGTTGGGGTTTTAAAATTTAATTAACAAATTGAAGTGAATCAAAAAATATCTCTTCACGATGATCTGTTGAGATTTCTGTGTCTTGTAACTGGCCATTTGACATCCTCTCTGTCCCTTTCTGTCTCATCTCCTTTCTCTATCTATTTAATTATCCACTTTCTCTAGAGATATTCATATTTTTGAAATTTTTTAGTTCATATAAAAATATGTATTTTCTGTACCCTGAAATTCTATTTTTAATATTTTAGTTTAACTTAATTTATTGATCTATTTTATCTGTCCATTATCTTTCTATCTATCCATCTATCCATCCGTCTTTCTATCTACCCTTGTGTTCATGTACATATGTATAAATATGTGTATATACTATGGTTATAACTGTAACAGTCTGCAATAACTTAAATACATGAAATTATTTTTTCAACAAAATCTTTTTTAAAAAATAATACAAAATAGGTTCAAAGATCAGAAAGGCAAATGATATTTTTTGCTCACCTAGAGATGGTCATTTGTTAATCTGAATGTCTCTTTCCCATCTATACAGACAATACTATTTATCTTATAGAAACGTTTTAAAGATAAAAGAGGTAAGATTAATTATACCATGGGATCAAAGATATGAAACGCCTTCTAAGAAGTGTTGTTGATACTCATAGTTTTATACAGGAAATGAATATTAAGTACCTTAAAACATTAATATCTCTGAGACCTTTGAACTATTTTCTCTTTAGACATAATTTATTTTATGTAAAATTAAAAAAAATAAACATATATTCTTAATCCCACTCCCTCTTCAGCGAAGACACTCAGATTTCAAATAATTAAATGCCTTCAAATATGTGATTAATAGTTGCAGAGAAACTTAATTGAATCAAAACTGTTAAATATTTTGCTGGTACTCTAGCCAAGAAAATCTGGGGGTGTCTTCTGTGATTAACAGGCTTTTGTTAGGTAAACCCATATTTAAAAATTTTTATTCTACATTATGATGTTATATTATATTAGGACCACATTTTTTTTTCTTAACATGATTTGCTCAATCTGATATTTGCATTTAGTAGCAACATCATTTCTTAATATTTTTGGTGAAATTTTGTCCCAATTACTGTCAATATCAATTGTTTCTGGCCATGTTCTTTTCTCCCTTTTCCTCTGTTTATACTATATGGTTATTTTGTTTTTTCCCCAGAGATTTTTCTCCTTCTTTACTTTTGTGGTGTCTTACTGTTATGCCCCTTGGTGTTTTCCAAGGTTGCATCTCTTGCTGTGTGCACTGTCACATGCATTTCTCTTTGTGAGCGACAGCAAAAAGAATTTTCTACATCCTTAGTTTTGTTAAAGTCAGTGTTATGCAGATCAGAACTGGAGTCTGTTTCACTTTATTACCCATCACAATCAGAAGCAAAAATACTGTAAAGGCATACAGATTCATTCAAAGGAAGCATTGACTGACAAATTCTCAGATG
The DNA here is from genome assembly GCF_028858775.2 of Pan troglodytes. Taxonomy (NCBI): domain Eukaryota; kingdom Metazoa; phylum Chordata; class Mammalia; order Primates; family Hominidae; genus Pan; species Pan troglodytes. The sequence continues at coordinate 89,295,593 of NC_086015.1, forward strand.
TCTTTCAACTATGGATTACTTAGAAAACAACTTGCTAGAGTAAATAATTCTTTTTTTTTGTCTTTCCTTTTTATTATTTTCAACCTAGGCTTTCTAACAACTAGCTGGTGAATATGGTAAAGTTGAAAGTGTCATTATCATTTGTTAATCTGGGTAGCTCTTTTACCATCTCCACAGACAAACATGTACAGTCATTGAGCAGAATTTACAAGAAATGCCTTTTACCTGGCTTTCCTTTTCTTTCTTTTTTTCTTTGTTTCTTTTTTTTAGAGACAGGGTCTTGCTCTGTTGCTCAGGATGGAGTGCTATGGTGTGATCACAGCTCACTATAGCCTTGAACTCTTGGGTTCAAGTGATCCTCCCACCTCAGCCTCCCACATAGTCAAGACTGCAGGCAAGTGCCACCATGTCCAGCCAATTTTATTTTACTACTTTTTCATAATAGAGATGGGGGTCTCTGTTTCTTGCCCAGGCTTGTCTCAAACTCCTGGCCTCAAGCAATCCTTCTGCCTCAGCCTCTCAAAGTGCTGGGATTACAGGCATGAGCTACCTCGCCTGGCCGTATCCTTTGAGAATCTCCATCCACACAAGGATGCGCTTGTTATCCTAAACTAGAAGTAGCTAGAGATAAAAGGCCAAATACTAAAAATAGTGGTCTATTTTTCTATTAAAATAATTTCTTTCCATTCTCAAATTTTTAAGCCTCAGATTACAAAGTATGGAATTCCATGATTTATAAGAGTTAAAGAAAACCTACTTCAGATTGTTACTTGTTAAGTAAATAATACATTTTGCTACAATTGTCTATGGTTACCTTGATTTTTCAAAGATGAGATTGTTTAAAAAATCTTATAACTTTTAGGACTAGAAATTCTATGAAAAAGCTAGAAAAGTAACTGAAAGCATTATATTAAATGGCTAAAATAGAAAATTTACCATATTTGGTGAAAGATAGGGATCAAACAGCAAAGTAGAATCTATTTTTGGAAGCAGTCTTTTGTTGCAATCTGTTGGCAGCAAGAGTTAGCCAGTTTTATTATTACCAATCTGTTACAAATATGACTACTTAAGACTACTTAAACCAAAAAAATAAAATTTTGTGAACTTGCTGCTATGATGTACACATTTCTACAGAGTATTGTGCAATAAGAAAGGATTCCCAGGCAACTCTTTAGTGTATTATACAAATAAGTCTTACCTTACTATTGAAAACTTTGTAAAGAAAAAATGATAATGGAAACCCTATTTTTAAAGTATTAGTCCTGGAAAGGAGATGGAAATTTATGTATTTACAATTTTATTACTTAATTTGTGGCCTTGAAATAGATGGTTTAATTTGCCTCTGTATGTGTGTCTTCTCATCTGTAAAATGTTGATAATAAGCTAATTTAAATTTGTAAACTGTAATTATAGCGTCAAAATTATAAAAATAGAAGTCTCTAGTAACCCTATTGATAGTATTTGCAGGTAGGGTAAAATGTTTTTTCGGTTCACAAACTCTTTAAGAGGCTGTTGAGCTGCCAGTTTTTCTTCCACAAAATTGTGTTGTGGTAAAACAATATCTTACATGATTAAATTGTTGATTGCTGATAATAATGACAAAGTTAGAGGTTTTGATTTAGCTGGCCATTATTTTTTATTTAATTTTTTTATTAATTATGTAAACTATTTCAAATTCTGGTTGTAGAAGAGGGAAAGCAAAGAAGCGTTTGCTGGTTAACACATACATAACACAAATAACTTTTTCTCATTCTACACATCTGTTCGAGTATTATTTTCCACTATTCTCTTCTGGCCACACCTCAGCTGACTCAGCATTCTTTGTTCATTCAATATTCACAAAGTACTTTTTTTGTTTTAAGCACTTAGAAGATGTAAATGCAAAATAAGATAAGGCCCTTGTTCTCAAGACACTTCCCTTTTAAATAAGTCATTTAGAAAAGTAAATAAGTCATTTAGAAAAGTAAATAAGCAATTCTACTGTAAAGTCATACTGCCATGCTAGGGATAAAACACAGGGTGCTTCTGAGGCATGTATGTGAGATGCCTAACTGAGATTCTGGGTGGGGATAAATGAAATACATTTTCTTGGTAGACCAATATCTGAGCTGGTGATTTGAAGGAGTGATCTTTCAGCCAGACAAAGTTTGAAGAAGTGGGCACCCTACTTAAAGGCCCCGAAGCAGGAGAAGAATTTCAGGTAGTCAGCTGAATTCAAAATTTGATCTATCTCATGAATATCATTTTAAGCCATGTTAAGTAGTTTGATTTTATTTTAATGTATATGGGATAGTGTTCATGGATTTTAAGCAGTTATAAGACCTCCATGATCATCCATCTTGTCTTTTCAAAAGCTTTGTCTGGCAGCAATATGGACTGAATACAGTGGCAAATACTGATGTCCAGAAAAGGAAGAGAATGTGACGGCTCGGCACATCCAAGTTGCAATAACTAATGGCAGTTGACTGCTCTGTTCTGAAGCTCAAAATAACTGTCAGTCTAATATCATGAGAAACAACCTTTAATATCAGTGGTAAATTTATAGCCCCTCCAATGAGTAGCTGGGCTACTTATATTCCAATGCCCTTGGTAATTAGCAATAATAGAACATCTAACTTGTACCACTCTCTCAGATTCTGGAGTAGCATTTGGCAAACTTTTCCTTAAGGGGTCACTTCATAAATATTTCAGGCATTCTAGCCTTATAATCTCTATTTCATCCATTGAGCACTGCTACTTTAGCAGGCAAACAGCCACAAATAATGTGTAAAATGATGGGTGTAGCTGTGTTCCAATAAAACTTATTTATAAAAAGAGGCAGTGGACCTCTGGCTGTAGTTTGCCTCATGGAGCATGGCTAATGGAATTAAAACTGCATGGTACATCAGCTTCACTACATTCAGTGGACAGAGTGGACCTTTGACTTTACTACATGTGCTGATTGGAAAAAAAAATTCATCCTAGTTTCTTTATTTTGTATTATTATTTTATACTATGGGTCACAGACAGAGGACCAAACTGCAGGGCAGATAAATAAGGAAAAATCCACTACACAATTAAAATAACAGTATTTTGTGCATTCATAATGATGAGCCATTAGCACTGTCTGTGAATAGAACGTGCAGAGATGGAATAACATGAGTTGTTTTACCAAGAAGCAGATAGTTCTAAGATCTGATAAAAAAAAAATACAGTTTTTTTTTCTTTTATACATCTGATTTTCACTGACCTGATTTGGATTAGGCCCCAGATGTGGGCACTCTTGTTATTTTTGTCTTTCTTAATGGAATTGTGTGTTTTATTTTTCAATTACCAACTCTGAGGAGTTTAGCAATGAATTTTTAATTTCTCAACTTAAAGTGGGATTCAATTATGATTTTGCCATTAAACATCTTTTCTTATGGGATTTTAACTGAGTGGTAGTCTAATATTAATTCTAATTGCAGCTTTATTAATAAATAAGAGAGAGAATGCTCTCCTACTACTATGTATAGATGTACGGCCAGCAGAAGTAACTGCAGACAGTCACAGGGAAAGAAATGCTTTTAAGGCTTTACTGTACACAGACACAAACAATGTGGCCTAGCTGGATAGCTGTGAAATCAAAGCAGCCAGCAGATCAACATTGCATGCAGCTTTATGGAGTACTCTCTGCTTAAAAACAAACTTAGAGCTGACTCTGAGCCCAAAAGAGTTATGAACAGAGACAAGCCTTAGAGAAGGGGGCTGAAGATTATAATCAAAGGACATATTTTGTGTGTACCCAGCAGGGAAATCACTTTGGGAAGTAGATTGGCTGTTTGAGCCACACAACCTTAGATCACATTCACTGTCAGAGAGACTGTCTACAAACCTGGAGGAAAACATTAAGATAGTTCCTCTTCTCCTAGCAGCATGTGAAATAAATAAATAAATAAAAGGTTAGAAATATTTTCTTTGAATCACAATTAAACATATGACTTATTCTAGTTTGGAGAAACATTGAAATTACTTGGAAGTCTAACTTTCTAGAATGCAATTCTTATACCTAGGTCTCTGGCTGGAACTTCATGCTAAATGCCGGGAAACATGGTCAAGAATAAAAATGCATGCCTGGTTTGATTATCCTCAGTTTGATTATCTTTCTTGTAGGGTAGCAACAATATTTACTGAATGCCAAGCTAATATGTACACTTTGAAATATATAATCTCATTTTCACCACTATATTTCAAGGTCCATATTAATGAATTATTAATAATTTTAAGAGCCCGTTGTAATAATATCAAACTTAAAAGATAAAATATAAAAAAAATCACCCATGCCTCTGTTTTAATTTGTCTACTTTCTTTAAATTCTTATGTCCTATAGTGTCTCTGAAATTGGCAAACTAATTTCTCTTGCAACATCTTGACCATCATACATTCGTGCATTGATTATCCCTTAGGGTATTTTCCATCTGCCAATTAATGTCCAATAAAATGTTGCTTAGATTTGAAAGCTTAATCAAATTAATTCTTACTATATATTTACAGTGTATTTAGAGCAACCTATATATTAAAGTTATTGAAATTATTTGTTTTCTTCAGAGAGCTATCTCTTTTGGAGGTAAAAAGGACATAAAATATTAAGAAATAAGGAAAAATTTGATAAAAATACTTTTAGTTGTTAGAATTTTAGTTATTTAGAAAAAATTCTCTAATCAGGTAGTATTCAAGCTTGTAGTGATGCAAAGATTAATATGACAGTCTATCTTATTTAAGAATTTACAGTCTAGTATGAGGTCAGCAATTTTTTCTGTACAGGGAAAAATAGTGAATATTTCAAAATTGTGAAACAAAGAGTCTCTGTGGCAACTACTCATTGTTGCGTAACAGACAATATGCAAACAAACGAGTGTGTCTGTGTTCCAATAAAACTGTATTTACAAAAGCAGAAGGCCACCCATGTGCCAATGTCCAAAGTTTCTCAACCAACCCCTGGTCTAGTGGGTAATAAAGGCATACAAAGAAATTATTAAATTTAATTGTGATAGTAATAAAGACGTCCAAAGGATGCAGAGTTTAACTCCGAGAGAATGCTTTAACAGAAGTCACCATTTTAAATAGATACCAAAAATAATGTGTAGTGATTAGTTAGCTTGAGAAACGCAAATGAAGAGTTCTGAACACAAACACAAAAAATACCACAATGCGTTTACTGTGGCTTTTGAATCTGAGATTGAATCATAGTTTGTGTGCCTGTAGAGGAGGCTGGCAATTCTGTTATTGCCTCATACAGATTCTTAATGAATTTGGTAATTATTGAGTAGCCATTAGTGATGTTAATTTCGAGGGAGTGAGATGACAAATCTGTGTTAGAAAATCACTTCTGTTAAGAACTGGAAAACGAAAGTCTTGGAGGCAGTCATTACTCTAGTTGGCCTTGTCAGAAAAGCTAATGACATGCAGAATTTCTAGGAATTTGAGAGTAGAATTGGATGGTCCAGGAAGAGTTCATAATTCATAAATATTCCTATATGCCTATCTTTCTGAAAGGACCAACTGAGTCTGGCAAGAATCAATGCCTCAGAGAGCAGTTGGCTCAACTACCTAAAACACTGCCATTGGCTCATGAAAATTATGTTTGCAGTTGGCACCAACTCCAGTCTACTTCTGTTAGTTTTCAAATGGTGGAGTGAGAGAGAGGACCTCTTAATCTATTTATAGCTAACTATCAATATGTGATTTTTTTCTATGACTTTTTGTATATACAACATAAAGTTTTATAAATTTTGCTTTTGTCTTATTTTGAAAACTTAGATGTGAAGGAAGAGCACATTCACTTTATTCCCAGTCAGAAGTGGTCTCATTTGATGGTAATACACCCATTCAATTTTCAGTTGCATGTTGAATTACCTTACATTGTATGTTAACTTCCCATGGCCTGGTGCAAATTGTGAGGGCGCTTTAGTTAAACCATAAACCATGGCTACTTACTCATGGACTCTCGCCTGACAAGATTGTAAACTTCACTGGAAAGTCCTGAGGATCTACTTTTTATTTTAAAAGTGAGAGAAAAAATATAGGGAAGTAGGAACAGAGAAGAGACAGAAGTAGAAATCAATGAGGTTTCTACTCAAAAACAAAAATTAGAAAAAAAAATTGATTTCAGAAGTGGAAAAATGAAGCAGTCGGAATTAAAGAAAATTGAGGGATCAGATACATGTGATGATAAAAGAAACATATATAAAGAGTCATATATATATATATAATTTATATGGCCTTGCATACATGGCATGTCCTGTTTTAGTTATCGTTTTTCTCAAAAGTACAAAGAAAGGTAGACTTGTAGCTCATGTTTTCCATCTCTAGACTTTTAGAATGAAGGTGAGCCTAAATGACGGATACTAAATGAAATCTTTAGTTTGCATTTTAGAGAAAGCATAGCAAGAAAAAGAACAAAAGTGAGGATCAGGGAAAAGTGAATATAAAGGTACTGAAATTTGATCTTGGGATTGCCATAGTTCTGGTTTTCATTGTTTGTATAAATGTTCCTAGTGTATGTATAGTGAGAGATGTCTGCGCAGCCAGATGTCAGGAACATTTTAGAGCAGGGCTTGTTCACAGCTTGTGGATCCCTGGGGAAGTTGAGAATGAATGGACCTAAACTTTTTCTCTCAATATTTGACATTTCTTCTAGCATATGATGCTTGTCTTGTCTGATATTTTAATTCCTCCCTGCAAATTCAGAGACATTAAAGATAGAAGTGGCTTCAAAAGATTAATAGAGAATAATATATAAAAATTATCAGAGTGATAAATATGAGTGGAAGATAGAAATTAAAATATACAGGTAATTTGGTGGATCTGTTCAAGTTACAGCTCACGAGTTGAAAGTCCTTAGTTCTAATTTCAGAATTACAACTAGCTAAATGGGTATCTTTGGATAACTCACTTAACTTCTCTGTTCCTCATATGTAAAATAGAAAGAATGGACCAAATTACATTGATTCCAATTTCCTATATTATTGCATTTTTGAATAAATACCAATTCTTGATCCTTGGTAATATCTAATTTAATTTTTGAAAATATGTAGATTGGCCGAGCTCAGTGGCTCACCCCTGTAATCCTAGCACTTTGGGAAGCCAAGGCGGACGGATTGCCTGAACTCAGGAGTTCGAGACCAGCCTGGACAACACGGTGAAACCCCGTCTCTACTAAAATAGAAAAAATCAACTGGGTGTGGCAGCGTGCACCTGTAGTCCCAGTTACTCGGGAGGCTGAGGCAGGAGAATCACTTGAACCCCGGAGGTGGAGGTTGCAGTGAGCCAAGATTGTGCCATTGTGCTCCAGCCTGGGCAACAGAGCAAGATTCTATCTCAATAAATAAATAAATAAATAAATAAATAAATATTTTAAAAAATAAATAAAATTTGTTGTAAGCTAAATAAGATAAAGGATATTATATATGTTATTTCAACTCCCAAAATGTCATAAAGTGAGCTGTTCACTATAGACCAAAGTAAACTAACTTAGAGTTACTTTTTTTTGCAAAATCCACTAATCATATTCATGAATAGAGAATACCCCAATAAAGATTTTGAAGGAAATAATTGAAAGCCTTTTTCAAAATGCAAACATCTGGAAACAATGGTACAGGGTTGTAGAAAGTGGAGTAATGGGAAGAATTTTTATTAATGCAACCCAAGATCCAAATTGCCACATCAGAGTTCAATGATAGTCACCTCTCTTGAAAAAGAACATAAATTACAAAACATGGAGATAGCACAAAAACTATTAAACCAATCTCACAAGACAAGAAAACTGAAACCTAAAAGGATATTTGATACCATAATTAGAATGTATAAATAGTCCAGGAATACCAAAGTCTTGTATTTTATTGCGCACAGATGCTAGCACTATAAAATGAACAGAATAACTTAAGCCACCTCAAAACATGTCAAGGGCTAAGAGCACTTCTACCTATAATATTCCATAATTCTATTACTGACATTGAAGCTGAAATAAAATAAACTTGTAACTAACTCCTGATTCTAAGCACTTAGAATTCTTCCAATCCCTGGCATTAAGTTTCCCTTTAAGATCAAAAAACAAAAACAAAAAACAAATATTTGCTACATCTTAAAGACTTCTTGCCTGGGCTTTACTTAAACCTGTCCTTGTTACTCCCCTCCTATGGCAGGTATTATGTCATATGTGCCTTAGGTGATTTTTTTTTTCTCCTAAATGTACTAGCTAATTTATATTGCAATATATATTGTGATAATAATTTGAGAATTTTCTTAGAATATTCACCAAACATTTTTCTTTAATTTTCCCAAATCACTCTGTTTATGTCTTTTTTTTTTTTTTTTTTTTTTTTTTTTTGAGACGGAGTCTTGCTCTGTCTCCCAGGCTGGAGAGCAGTGGCGTGATCTCAGCTCACTGCAAGCTCCACCTCCCGGGTTCACGCCATTCTCCTGCCTCAGTCTCCCGAGTAGCTGGGACTACAGGCGCCTGCCACCACGCCCGGCTAATTTTTTTGTATTTTTAGTAGAGACGGGGTTTCACCGTGTTAGCCAGGATGGTCTGGATCTCCTGACCTCATGATCCGCCCGCCTCAGCCTCCCAAAGTGCTGGGATCACAGGCGTGAGCCACCGCGCACAGCCTGTTTATGTCTTTTTTTGTTGTTATTGTTGGCACTTTTATTTTGACTTATAGTATAGTTTTGAATCCGCTTGATTTGTCGATCATTATGATCTCTAAGATGTGTATATCTACTCATCTCTTTGTTCCCTGCACATTTAGCAGAGTGTGTTATTCAAACTACATATTCATATTTATTTAGATAGGGTGTCCAGCTACAATTGGCTTGTAGACAGATTTTGATAGAAAATTTTTACTGCACAAATTTCAGAATTAATTATAGGACACAATTAAGTTTATTGAGTGTGAAATCACAGATGCAACAAAAATAATTTTATAATTTTCTAAAAATGAACATAGCAATTCCATGCTGTGTGTAGAATTTAGTAATTTATTTTTGAAGTAAGATATGCAGAAAAGAAAACAAAAACTAAACATTGTGTTTGTTTTCCAATGAGTCAGTAGAATTTAGCAATCTTTTATCAAAAGAAGAGGGAATTTTATGTTTAAAACCATTAGGGGGCCAACACAGGAGGATCGCACGAGCTCAGCCTGGGCAACACAGGGAGACCCCACCTCTATAATATATATTTTTTTAAGTTAGCCAGGCAGACATAGTGGAACATACCTGTGGTCTCAACTACTTGGATGGCTGAGGCAGGAGGATTACTTGATCCCAGGAGTGGCTGCATGCCACTGCACTACAACCGGGGTTACAAAGAAAGACCCTGTCTCAAAAAATAAATAAATAAAATAAAACTTAAGATATGTATGAAACCATGACATGTGCCTGCTGTTTTGAATGAAAATACTGTTTATATTTAGAATATAGTTAAGTTAAAAAATACTAAATTATGACTAAACTACCAATTCCACACTTTATTTAAACTACTAAACAGAAGAGTTTAGCCATTGAGATATAATGGCGAAGGGCCTGGTTTTTTGTTTTTTTTTTCATATTTTAAAGGGAGAAGTAAAAAACTGATTTTTCAGTAATAATTATGGGTAGTTTTGATGAAAAAAAATGAGCTCATGCTCCTCTCTCTTTGTTACAGGCAGCTTTTAAAAATGGTGGTAGTTGATGGGTACTTGGGCTCTGATGGCATTAATGGTGTATCTCATGCAGTAAACTTGAAAGCTTTTCCAGGTTGCTCATCCTATATTCCAACTTTTTGCAAAATGCTTTTTTTTTTTTCCTTAGCACTTAAAATGCTGTGTAAATGCTGCATTTCCAATACAGCCTAATGTTTATTTCTAAAATATTTACTATCAATTGTTCATATTTTTTTCAGCCCCTTAAGAATTTTATTTTTTCACAGTGCAAAATAGCATATATGACATTTAAATATATGTATATATTTATAATATATTATTTATTTACAACATGCAAGAGATTCATGTTTAATTATTTAAAATAGGAGACAACATGAAACAATGAACAATAATAAAATAATTCACTTTGTGTTCAGTAATAAGACATAACCATTTAAACATTTTATATGCATCTTCATAAAGGACAAAAAGAAAACATAAAGTCCAGCTTTCTGCTAATGAAGATATTCCATATTTATAGGAAAATAACAATATTATATATAATGAATTCAGTTATAATTTATTTCTATATTATGGAAATTATAAATCATTGGATATTGACCTTATTAATAAAATCCTAGTATCATAGTATCATTTAGATTGATGGAGCCAATTATCTGCATTGCTACAGGACAAAAAAAGTACCAGGATTCATTTATTTGATATACAGTATGCATTTGCTCTGTTTTCCATTGATGTTTTACTAGTAAGAATACCAAATTTTGGAGATATCAAAAAAGTCAAAATTAAAATTAAAGTGCTTTTAAATTTCCTGAAGTCTTTTTTAAGCATTGATATATTAATGAATGTGTTGCGATGTTAACTTATACAGAACACTTATTAATAAATGACATTTTTTCATTTGATGATATGACCCACTCAGAAGATTCTGTAATTTGCACTGGAAATTAAAAAAAAAAAAAAATACCAAATTACGGAGAAGGAAAACTGTAGTCTTTCTTTAGCCTGTAGCAAATCCAAACACTGGTTTGAAGAAAACACAAGAAAGAGATCTAGGAAGAAAAATCTATTTTATCTTTTTTGTATGACCTATAGTTCTCTCCTGCTATGCTCAAGCAGTTGTTGAAAATTATTTATTTCTGATCTTCACCTAGGCATTAAAACTTACCTGAGATTTATTTTGAGAAACAGTAGAGTAAATGGAATCAAATACTGAAAACATTTTATTTTAAAGGAAAAGAAAAATATCCCAAAGATGTTATGGTTTTATGAGATCTAAGGAGAAATCAAATCTTTAGAGGTAAGGGGTTGTAAGCACTTTTAATAAATAGAATACAAATTCTTGTAACATAAATGTTTATTTTGAGGATACTGTATTTCATTAATGTAGTCAATAACAATTGTAGCTAACAAAATCCTTTAAAGATATGAATTACTAATTTCATTATAAATATGCTTAATGGTAAAATTTCTGTGTAGCTATGTACTGTTACCTGTTGTTGAATAACTAAGTATATTAGTCCCTCCTTATCCCATGGTTTCAGTTATTCACGGTCAACACGGTCCAAAAATAAGTACATATATAATATTGTACTGAGGACAGTATTAATTAACTATAATTATAATTAATTAATATTAATATATTAGTGTACTGTCCTCAGTACAATATTATATATACACAGTATAATAATATTGTGTGTTATACATACAGTATAATAATATTGTATATTATACATACACAGTATAATAATATTGTATATTATACATCCACAGTATAATGATGTTGTATGCTATACATCCACAGTATAATGATATTGTATGCTATACATCCACAGTATAATAATATTGTATGCTATACATCCACAGTATAATAATATTGTATATTATACATCCACAGTATAATAATATTGTATATTATACATACACAGTATAATAATATTGTAGATTATACATCCATAGTATAATAATATTGTATATTATACATCCATAGTATAATAATATTGTATATTATACATGCACAGTATAATAATATTGTATATTATACATACACAGTATAATAATATTGTATATTATACATACACAGTATAATAATATTGTATAGTATACATACACAGTATAATAATATTGTATAGTATACATGCACAGTATAATAATATTGTATATTATACATACACAGTATAATAATATTGTATATTATACATACACAGTATAATAATATTGTATGCTATACATCCACAGTATAATAATATTGTATATTATACATCCACAGTATAATAATATTGTATATTATACATCCACAGTATAATAATATTGTATATTATACATCCACAGTATAATAATATTGTATATTATGCATCCACAGTATAATAATATTGTATATTATGCATCCACAGTATAATAATAATGTATATTATACATCCACAGTATAATAATATTGTATGCTATACATCCACAGTATAATAATATTGTATGCTATACATCCACAGTATAATAATATTGTGTATTATACATCCACAGTATAATAATATTGTGTATTATACATACACAGTATAATAATATTGTATATTATACATCCACAGTATAATAATATTGTATAGTATACATCCACAGTATAATAATATTGTATATTATACATCCACAGTATAATAATATTGTATATTATACATACACAGTATAATAATATTGTAGATTGTACATACACAGTATAATAATATTGTATATTATACATCCACAGTATAATAATATTGTATATTATACATCCACAGTATAATAATATTGTATATTATACATCCACAGTATAATAATATTGTATGCTATACATCCACAGTATAATAATATTGTATGCTATACATCCACAGTATAATAATATTGCATATTATACATCCACAGTATAATAATATTGTATATTATACTTCCACAGTATAATAATATTGTATATTATACATACACAGTATAATAATATTGTATATTATACATACACAGTATAATAATATTGTATATTATACATACACAGTATAATAATATTGTATAATATATATACACAGTATAATAATATTGTATATTATATATACAGTATAATAATATTTTTAGAGAAAAAGAGGAAAGGGACCACCTTTCCATCACATAACATTTATTGCAGAATGTTGTTATAATTGTTTTATTTTATTACTAGTTATTGTTATTAATCTCTTACTCTGCCTAATTTATAAATTAAATTTCATCATAAGTATGTATGCATAGGAAAAAAACATAGTGTGCATAGGAAAAAACATATTATACATAGCATTTGGTACTATTCTTGGTTTCAGGCATCTCCTGGAGGGTTTGGAATATATCTTCCATGAATGAGGGTAGACTAGTGTACCCCCAAACATAGCAATTTAGAGAACACTGTTTTTGAGGATTAGGGATGCAGGTGCATGTTTGTTAGTGGTTTTGGTTCAGGGTCTCTCACAAGATTGCAGAGGCTATAGTCATCTCAAAGCTCAACAGGAGCTTCCAAGCTTGCATGGTTTTTGAAAGGCTTCAGTTTGTCATAAGCTTCAGTTCCTCCTAAAATGGAAGTCCTTGTCTTTTAATCTAGGAAATTACATACCATCAATGTTTCATTATGCTTTTGGTCACACAAAACAACTCTGGTACAAGGGACTACATAGGATGTGAATACCATTAGCTTTGGAAACTATTGGGAGACATTTTGATGCCTGCCCTATATCCTTTTATTTCTTTTTATGCTTACTTTCTAGAAAGACAAAGTCATCTTATAATGAGTAAAGAAGGTTTACAGTTTGATAATATTTTCTTTGGTTTTTGAAAATCCATAACTGCCAACAATTTTACATTTAGGGTAATACCATTTTATATTGTGCCATACATAGTATACATACACATATACATATATAAGTATATGTGTGTATATATAAGCACATATATGTGTATATATGTGTATGTATATACATATATATAATATATATGTAATTTTATATAGCTTGTAATGTTGCCTTACTTAAGCCAGAAAAAAATGTTTAGAAGTTAGTTTCTATTGTTAAACTGCCCATTGGAAATCCATGGCACTGATGAAAACTAAGCTGACAAGTTATAATTTACTGAAATTTTACTTCCTTATTTTTTCAGTAGTTAAAAACTTGTGATTTAATCATGATGTGACGCCTCATCAGAATGAATTTTCTTCATGATTATATTACTCCATTTAAGTTTCAATGCATCTCAATTAGTCCCTTGTGTATTAGGACAGTTTGGCAATTCAATTGTTTCTAAAACTACATTTTATATTGAATGCCCTTCTGTATAAAGAACTCTTCTGTTGAGAAAATGCAGAATATATGCTAAGCACTTGAAGAATACAAAGATTATTAATATAATGCCTGCCAACAAGAAACCTTGATTTTGTGGGGGAAAAACAAATATATGGGACATTCTGTTATTTGACTGAGGTAAGATAATTGTCAAAAGGGAAGTAAAAGAAAGTGTTTTGTGGTTTCAAGGAAGAGGGTCATCAAATGGCCTCTTACAAGGAGGGGAAGGACACATTTATGGATTAAGGCTCCTTTGGGCTAGGTCTTAAAGGATGATTAAGGTTTTCAAAGGGGTGAACTAGAATGGAGTGTTTCAGGTGGAGGGCATGAAACTAGCAGGAATGGGAAGGCCTGGAATAGGGAATTCACAATTGTCATGCTTGGGTGAAACTTAATGAGTAGGTGTGATATGATTATAAAAGCATCCTTCAGGTGTAGTAGGAATGATTTTTAAATACTAGTTTGAGGACTTAGTGCTTCATTTGGAAGGAAATGGAAATCAATTTTGAGCAATGAAGAGATGAGCAGATTTGTGCTTAGGTTAATCCAGCAGCATATATCTGAATGAATTATAATAGGAAAAGAAGGGTGAAAATTCATTAGGTGAAAAGAGCAGTCCAGAAGAATATAAAGTAATGCTAGGTAGATTCATTCCTACACTTCAAGTGTAGTATAATGATGGCCTAACCCAGGATTCACAGTGAGAATGGGAAGAAGGGAACTGAAGTAAGAAACATGTAGAGGCACTAATAATATAAATCAATATTTATTATTGAAAAAGTAAAAAAGAGCCAAAACCATTTCCAACAAGCCTAAGTAATTGGGACAACCAGAGAAAATGGAAATAAAGATATAGGTTGGGTTAGAGGATGCAGTTATGAGTTTGAATTTTGGTCCAACAGCTGTAGAATTTAGTAGACCTATACCTTTGCATATTTTAACCACAAATAAATGTCAATCTGTATTTCAAGAAAAACTTGGTGCTGGGTGCGGTGGCTCATGCCTGTAGTCCTAGCACTTTGGTTGGCCAAGGCGGGCGCATCAGCTGAGGTCAGGAGTTCAAGACCAGCCTGGCCAACACAGCAAAACCCTGTCTCTACTGAAAATGCAAAAATTAGCCAGGCATGAAGGTGCGCACCTGTAATCCCAGCTACTTGGGACGCTGAGGCAGGAGAATCGCTTGAACCTGGGAGGCAGAGATTGTAATGAGCTGAGACTGAACCACTGCAATCCAGCCTGGGCAACAGAGCAAGTCTCCATCTAAAAAAAAAAAAGAAAAAGAAAAAGAAAAGAAAAGAAAGAAAGAAAAAGAAAAACTCCAAACTACAGCCAAAGACCACAATTTTGAATAGAATACCGTGAGAGTGAGTAGGAATGGAAGTAAATTTAACACTTTAGTGAAAAAGTGATATAAGAAGGCAACATCAAGGAATGTCTAGATCGGGAGGATGCTTGAAATAAATGAAATCCACCCACCAAAGAGTGAGTTGGAACATTCACAGAAATAGGTTCTTTTTAATATCACTAAGATCCAAACATTGAAGGAACAGGTAATCAGCTATTTCTGACGCTACAGCAAATTTTAGGAGGTAATAAATCAGAAATAAAAGGGCACAAGCTGTATTTACTCAAAAGCAGTTGGGAAAAAGCAGATGGAGGAAGAATGCAGAGTGTATATCTTTAAAGATGAATGACTATTAAGTGGATGGAATTCCTATAATTACGCCACTCTTCCAAGAAGTGTAGATGAGAGGAAGACAGAATGTGATAGCATAGGGATATATTAAGGTTGAAATTACTTTGGATTTCTTTTGAAGTCACCAACAGATTAAGTGTTGGAAGAGGAATGAAATTTTAAAAAATATTCCCAGCTCGAGGTACCTTTGCATGAAGCTAAAACTGTGATCTGATGAAGCAATATATTGTGATGTTATTTCTCTCTCACTTTTATCGTCATGCCAAGATATAAATGTTCTCCAGTTAAGTTCTCATTTCAGCCATAGGAAAAATTCTTATCCTGATGTAATTTTGCTTAATGTTAAATTTTAAACACTAAAATTCAATCTCATCTTTTTCTTGTTTTATTTAGACAAAATCCTGCCAACCACCCTTTCATACAGCCTTTTTCACCTTGCCTTGATTTTTAAACCCATTATTATTGCCTCTATAGCTAAAATTGAAGAAAAAACTTGGGAACATAATACATTTCTCTGTAAACTAAATTCTTAACCAAATACAGTATTATTATGTTTAACTTTCAGGCTTGTTTTCGTGACATGGAGGAAGAGAATATTAGGTTAATCATCTTAATGATTTTATTTTGTTGCTATGACCCGAGTCAAAGGTCAATGAAATATAGAGATAGAACCATCATTTGGAAATTGAATACATACCACTTAAGAGTAAGAAAAGATTCTTAACAGGGTTGCTTAATCTCTGGTCAATGAATTTTCCCAGAATGGCCATATTTGATTACATAACAGACTTGTCAGAATCTCTATCAGTTTTTTCAATTCCTAGTAACCTTCTAGTTAGACAGAAATAGACATTTTCACCTAATGTGAACATGTGACCGTTCTATTATTATTGCTTTATAGTGTGTGCATATATGTGTGTCTGTATATACCTGTGATTATAGAATATGTAAAGGAAATATAGCTTAATGGAAGAAAATAGAGTTTCATATCAGGAATCAGGAGTTTATTCTCAGGTTTGGCATTTATCTTTGTGCAAATTAAAGGAAAACAAAACCCCTCTAAGTCCTATCTTTATCCACGAAAATGGAGGAAACGATACTACTTGCCTGTGATACTACATGCCTGTTGAGGCTTAAAATTGTGAGTTTATTATTTATTTATTTATTTATTTTGAGACAAAGTCTCACTCTGTCGCCCAGGCTGGAGTGCAGTGGTACGATCTCGGCTCACTGCAACCTCTGTCTCCAGGGTTCAAGTGATTCTCATGCCTCAGGTGCCCGCCACCATGCCAGGCTAATTTTTGTATTTTTCGTAGAGATGGGGGTTTTACCATGTTGGCTAGGCTGGTCTCAAACTCCTGACCTCAGGTGATCCACCTGCCTCGGCCTCCCAAGTGAGTTTATGTAAATAAACTCACAGATACTTTTAAGTTGCTAGGGCAACTTTTCTTAGAATACAGTATGGTTCACGAAGACTGGCCTTTTATAGCTTCCTTATATGCTATCTCCTATGGTAAGAACAATGAACAAATTACTTTTGCTTTTAATATTCTTTAAAAATAAATTCTGTCATTTAATTAGGATATGCTAATTGATATAACAAACAACTCCAAAATATCAATGAATTAACACAATTAAGTTCATTACTCATCTGATAAGACATGGCAAACCCTCCTCCAGACGGCTATTCAGGACCCCAGGCTGTTTCCACTTTGTGCCTGTTGTGATCAGCCAGCAGATGAAAGGAAATAAACATTGGGAAGGTACATAACATAGTCAACTACCTGGTTCAGAAGTGTACACATCATTCCACTGGTCAGAATTAATCCCATGGACGAACTTAGATACAAAGTGCTAGAAATTTGGTTTGTGGCTAAAATATAATATGGACAAGAAGAACAAATTTAGGTGGTTACTAGAGAGTGACCAGCCATTCTGGTGTGCCTGTAATGTTGCCAGTTTTGGCACTGAAAATGCTGGGCAGGTGTGGTGGCTCACGCCTATAATCCCAGCACTTTTGGAGCCTGAAGGAAGAGGATTGCTTGAGCCCAGAAGTTTGCGACCAACCTGGGCAACATAGTGAGACCCCATCTCTACCAAAAAATTAAAAATTACCAGGGTCTGGTGGTGCATGCCTGTTGTCCCAGCAACTCGGGAGGCTGAGCTGAGAAGATCACTTGAGCCCAGGAGGTCGAGGCTGCAGTGAGCTGTGATCTCGCCACTGCACTCTCACCTGGTTGACAGAGTGAGATCCTGTATGAAAAAACAAAGTGAACAAAAAATGCTGAATCTTGTGCATCCCTTCAGTCCTGAGCAAACCAAAACAATTGGCCACTCTAACTAACACTGTCAGGCATGCATGCCACAGGCTTGAATAAAATGCTTCATGAATATATGCTTACAATCCAAAATAGAGAAATAAGGCTAGCAAAAAGAACTCCAAGTTATTATCCAGGCAGTACAATTTCAACCTGAAAGGAGCTCAGGAAATAAGCAGTATAGAAGCCACCATTTTAATCATTATTCATTGAAGGCCTAGAATGTGGCAGGCCAATTATAAGTTATCACTAAGAGAACAGTGTTGTGAAGCAGGGAAAATACTCCAATTACAAGTTCAGAATTTGAGATTCAGAATGGTTAACGTCCAGTTCAAAAATCACACTCTAGTAGATAGATTCTAAAACAGCTACGAGTGCCAGGCTCTTTCCTTCATGTTGCTAATCTTAGGTGAACCTCCCCATTCCAATCCCCACCCTCCACAAATAGAAAGATATATGTTTTATCTTCATATGATATGAATTCAAGTACTATTTTAAGTGTGTACAAATGTAATTATCTTCCAAATAGAGATACCATAGTTGACTAATCCTTGATTTCTGAAATACAATTTATTTTCTGGGGCAGTTTATTTATTTTATTCGTCTCTTAATACTAGATGAAATGGGACTAAATTGAACAGCAGTTGAATCCTACTTATGTTGCCTGGTGGTTTCAATGAAAAACATTCTGAATTACAGCTGAAAATATCAGAAAAAATGCCATCCAGTACAGTCCTTTAATATAGTTAAGTATTTAACAGACATTTGCTTTAGGATTAGATAAGAAATGCTTTCACTGCTTAGATTAAACTTTTCCACATTGTTTGATCATGGAACATATTTAAAAATTATGATAGGTATCCAAACATCAGCAACAAGTCATGAGGTATAATGAACATATCAATCAAATTTGAAATAAAAATGGTGTTATGAATAAATTCATAGCTATAATAAACAATCTACTTTTTTTCATAATTTATACTTCACACATGAATGAAACAGAAACATAGGTAACATAATGTGATAAAAATATAAAATGCAAAGTAATACAGATAAAGCAAAACATCCTTTATTTAACATTTGCCAATAATAGTTTGTTTTAAAAATATCATTTTTCAAATGAGAATACCGCTGTATAACACATATCACCTTAAAATTAGATATGAAATTGACAAACCAGATTAATGTATATAAATCAGATATATGTCTTTGTATGTGTACGGTGTGTGTGTGTGCGTGTGTGTGTCCCTGTGGATTTTATTGGCATTGCGGCACAATAAAAAAATGCCATTTCTAAAGGTATTATGTAGCACAGGAAAAATTTTACAACTACATATTTTGAGTACTTCTCAAATTATTCAAAATTCATATTATATGGCATTAATTTTTTCTCTTTAGAAACGAAGCTGCTGGGCCGGAGCCGGGGCTCACGACTGTAATTGCAGCACTTTGGGAGGCCAAGGTGGGAGAATCACGTGAGCCTGGGAGGCGGGGGTTGCAGTGAGCCAAGATCTTGCCTTTGCATTACAGCCTGGGTGACAGAGTGAGACCCTGTCACAAAAAAAAAAAAAAAAAAAAAAAAAAGGAAAAAAAAGAAAAAAGAAAAGGAAAAGAAGAAACGAGAAAAAGCTGTTTATATCATCTTCACAGTGAAATAGCCCAAATTTTGTCTTTTATTTTTTTAAAAGAATTTGAGAAGCACAGATTCTTGCTTTTCATTTTCGACATGCATTGCCAATTTTAGTTGGTAAATATTTTTGATACATCAACGAACAAAACGAAAAAGTTAGTGTAGGTGATTTGTCAGGCCACATCTTGGAATTTATCGAGAATGTCACGTTTAAAAAAGGAACAGGCGTTATGTAAAAAGCCTGGCTTATTCAAATATGCCTAGAGTTTGTTGTTGTTGTTGTTTTTGTTTTTTCCTCCTTATATTTAAAAGTACGCAGGCCGAGTGCAATGACTCACACCTGTAATCCCAGCACTTTGGGAGACCAAGGTTGGTGGATCACCTGAGGTCAGGCGTTCGAGACCAGCCTGGCCAACATGGTGAAACCCTGTCTCTACTAAAAGTACAAAAATTAGCCGGGCGTGGTGGTGGGTGCTTGTAATCCCAGCTTCTTGAGAGGCTGAGGCAGGAGAATCGCTTGAACCCAGGAAGTGGAGTTTGCAGTGAGCCGAGATCATGCCATTGCACTTCAGCCTGGGTGACAAGGGCGAAACTCCGTCTCAAAAATAAATTAATAAAAACAAAAAATAAAAATACGCTCTAGAGAAAAACATTGTTAGCATCTCTCTGTGTTATATTTGTGAAACACGTGTTATAATCTTACAGAACTCAGTTTGGGGATTGCTAACTTAGCTGATGGAGTGTGTTGTCCTAACAGAACTATAGTACACACATCTTTTTGAATATGGCTCCTCATAGAGGAACTGTTATGTGCGTTTTAGCATGCATATAATTCTTCTAATACATCCTGTGTTTCTTTCAGTATTGCTAAACTACTAACAGAGGGAAAAAATAACGTAAGAACAAAATGGCTTAAGAACCGGGGGCTCATAGATATTAGACAAAAAGAAGAGGGGACAGGCTGACATGAGAGCATCTAGAACAGCACCATAGTAACATCATCTTCTAAATTTGTTCACAAGAATTCCCCTGAAAACACCCAGCTTCCCAGATTTCCCATATGCAAATGTTCTAAGCATCTTTGGTCTTTATCACATATTTATACCCAGATTGTTTGAGTTTATGCTTGTAACTTGGATACACTTTGTGCTTGTAACTTAAGGGTTTAGAGAGACTATAGAATATTCTTGATTTATGGTGCAGCAGTTGGGGGATTGCTCCTCTCTAGGTCGTTCTTATATTCCTAGTAGTCTTTATTTAAATGCAATGGCACAGCTTCTGCTCCCCCAGAGAAGTGTTTCAGGATTGTTAGTTATTTAGTTCTCAAGCTCTACCAACAAATTGCTTTCACATATCACCTCTTACTAGCTCCATGGCCTATATGTTTTTATTTTGGTTCCTCATTGGATGAACCTGTAAATCACTTTCCTTCCTTGTGCTAGTGATGCCTATTATATATAACACTTTGTAACCTGCCACACGTCATTGACATTATTCTAGTGTGCATTTTTTTTCCTCCCTGCTCTTTGAATTCTGTTAACGCAGGGGCCATTTTTTATTCATCAATATATATTAATCTGTATCTACATTATATAATAGAGACTCAAAAATCACTGTAGAATAAACATGATTACACAAAATAATACTCCTCATCTAATTTTATCTTAATCGTACATTCAGTGTATCCATTAAGACTCTGAAGTGTTATATTAGACCTTTTTCTTATTTTATTATAACATATGGTAACTATATAATATGAATCCCAAATTTCTGCAAACATATATTATACAAGTCTTTATAGTTATGCTTCTAATTTTCTACTTATAAAATGAGCATTTTAGTCTAAATAAAATAGCAAAGACTATTCAATTGCTCAGAATAATTTATACTATTATAAACAAATTGAATACTAAAGAAAGAGTTTTAAGTGCATTATATGGAAGGGATATACAGAACTGTTCAACTTAAAAATGAATTCAGATTAAATTTTAGAAAAAAGACATGCCAAAGATTTTACTTATACTTAGTTTTTGTTATTGCTGTTGTTGGAGGGTTTTGTTGTTGTTTTTGTTATGTTTGTTTGGACCTGCTTCAGCTAAGAAAACCTCTCTAGTATTTGTACTTATTACCTCAGTAGGGCTGGTTTGCAGGGTATTTTTTTCCTTTAATATGTCTTCTATCTTATCAAACATGCTTTTTATTTGTGATTTCTCAGGCAATTTTTCTCTTTTCCTTCTTCCTGAAACAGGGCTATATAGATTGCACCAATTTTATGTTTTTTTCTGCCTGCTCTATCAGTTTTCCCAGTAGGTTTATTACTAGTGGTATAGATTGGATTTCTTGTTTCATGAGTCTAGAGGAAAAAGGTCTCGGCCCCTCTCTCCTTCCTTGAATTGGGATTATAAAAATTCAAACCACCATTTTATTCAAGCCAAGAATATGAAGCATCTGTTATTATTTAGAACTATAACTTATAACTTTAAACATTCAGGGTAAAAGTTGATGTGTAGATTAATGTTTCAACATGGAAAAATTTCTGTCACTCCTAAATAAAATACATATATGAATATTCCATGCTTTTTAGTTACCCATTTTTATCATTTTTTTAAAATTTGGTGTTCTGTGCTTTAAAATTGGATGCTTGAAATAGTTGTGTTCTCTCCATTTTGTCATGTCTATTTTTCTATGTGCTTAAGAATATTTTTATTATCAGAACAGATCATTTATTATTTACGTTAAGGTAAGTTTGGGATTTGCTTCTCAAGTCGTGTTATACACACAAAGTGACATTTCCAGAAGTTTTCATATCAAAAATAAGAAACAAACTTATCTTTCTTTGATATTGTGGGGGCTAAATTTAAAGATACCAAACATATATATTCGCTTTCCCCAGCCATACCATGTTTAAACTTCAGTGATTGAAAAATACAGAACTGGAGTGCTCTATTGACACAAGGAGTGAAACATGTTTTTGCCCTCTGATGTAAAAGCCACAAATATCTCGCAAGTTATCAGCCATCAAAGGAAAAATGTAAATAACAATAACTGTCATGGAGAGCCCAACACTGGCCTGTGCCTTTCCTCATTTTACTTTCAGATATATTCTTTGAGGTAAGTAATACTAGTTTTCCAGTTTTATAGACAGAAAAGGGAAGCTTAGGGAATTTAAACTCAGTTGCCCAAGATTATGTAGCCAATTAATGTAGGAGTCGGAATTCAAAATCCAAGTTGATCTAATTCTAGAGCTTATTCCCTTAACCATTATCCTATGTTGTATATGTTATAATCATAAGTTATAAAAAGTTCTGCTCGAGCATAAATATGGTTACAGCATGTATGCAAGTATTTCACATTATTCTCTGTTCAAAAATAAATGGATATTATATCTTTATCCACATAACAAAATATATAAATGAAATTATAAAATTATTTATGAGATGTTACTATGATATCAATTTACAGTCAGAGGGAAAGGCAGTAATTATAGTTTTTCTTTTTTATTTGCTGTTTACTTATATGTAGTTGTCACTGAAAATACGTTAATTAATTTATCCATTAAAAAACTAAATTCTTGAAGTAAAACAGCTGTGTAAAGGAAGCAAGTTCTGAATTTGTGTGTACATAAATAATTGTTTGATTCAGAAGGGAAATTTGCATTAACATACAATATACAATAGTCTCATTCAAAGAATCATATAAACCTTGAATTAAAGAAGCTTCTTAATTTTTACAAAATATAAAATCCTGTGATTGTGTTAAGGCGTCAATATGTTTTAGTTTAAATTTTCTTTTTCTGTTTCATTAAATATAAATCTAGAGAAATGTTATTCAGCCTTAAAAAAAACAGTATTTAAGCCAGGTTTTTCTATAACTAATTAAAACTAACTTACTCTTTGTCAGATGAGACTGAAAAATATAATTACACTACTTAACATTCCTTATTAACTTCATCTTTTCAAACTACAGAAATTCAGTGATCTGTAAAACCATGAGGTAATTTATGTCAAAATGAAAGAAGGTTCTTTCATGTTCCAGCTGAGTTAGTTAAAATTATTTTTGGTTTATATTATTTGTAATCAAAGTGCTTACTGTGTTTTTAAGGTTTTTGGCAGGTTATGTGAGTCCCTGTTAAAGCAGTTACAATCGAGAAATGTGCTGATTCTAACATAAAAATTATAGAAAGTTTGGGTATACACTTTATTTAAGCATGGGTTAGTTGGAATTCAAAGATGTCATACACTGTACTCACTAGCATCATTTGTTCTTTCTTCCATGAGTAAACTTTAGGAAATATTATCCATATTTACCAAATATATAGCTGACTAATAAACTATATTACATTCAACTGACACATTGGGCTTGCTAGCTTTTGCCATAGTCATTGTCCACTTACATGTCTGTTCCTGCTTGTCAAGGAATATTCACAAACATTGAACAATGGAGTCAATAATATCTCCCTTTGCATAGCGCATTAGAGTTTATAAAGCACTGTTACACATGCCTATGCACCTGCTTCCAAAATCATCCCTGTCAAATGACCGTCGTAGGTTATTTTTCCTAAATTTGTTCAAATGATAATAGATGGAGTTTATATTAAACAAAGTTATCAATTCTGAATGTTTTTGCTATATCATGTTTAAAAAAAAAAACCACATTATTTCTAGAATTCAGGAGATGGCTGAGAACTTTTGTATCATTGCCCAGTAGCTCTTCTTTTAGTGGGTGAGAAAAATTAGGTCCATAAACGTGAAATGCCATGCTCAAAGAAATAAAGATTTTCTGGCTCTGAATCTCTCTACTGTTTCCGCACTTTGCCAACACATTCTTCACAGGTGGGTGCTCAAGGGCTTTATGGTTAAGCCAGTGAGTGACTAACACTAAATAACCAGCAAATGAAGCTCATCTTAAGTCAAACTCAAGACTTTTGTAAAAATTATAATTTTACAGTAAATATTTTCTTTTAAGCAATTTACATTATTCTTGAATAAGTTTTCATATCAGATAAAAATGTCTTTGTGAGTTATACATTGATTTCCAAAAATATTTTAAAAATATTTTGCACTAATTTCCATTGTATGGAGTGAAGATCACAGGTTGATTCACTTATATGTTCAAATTGTTACATGCTAAATAGTATTTAATAGCAAACCAGTTGCTAAATTAGATGTACAATTATGATTATCTAACTTAAAAATTAAAATATTTTGCAACATATTTAAATGCCAATAATTTCCTAGTTTTTATCCTTATTCAAAACTATTGCAATAAAGCAGAATAAAGCAAGTTTCCAATTATTTTATTTGCTATTAAACTTGATAGCTTATGAAACATTAAGATTAATCCTCCTTGTAGTTTTATATTTTGTCCAAATTACAGTAATTTTCTTTTATGCCTATGCTACCAATACACATGATTTAGTATAGTAAATTGAATTTTAAGAGAAATTGAGAACAAAATAAGTCAGCAAAGCTAATTTTCTATGTGTACCCCAAAAGCCAATGTACCAAACATGAAAACATCCTTAATTGAATATAGAAGTTACCCAGAGGGAAATTGGGCAATAAGTTTCTCATTGTCAGAACTGCAAACACTTTTTAGAAAGCATTGTTTCTTACATTAGGTTAAAATTATGGTATGTATGCAACTATAAGCCCTACATTAATCAGCTTGGTTGAAAATGGAGATACTTTACTGTATTTTAAGAATGCTAGTGTATATACCCTGGAAAAATGTATGTTAAACAACTATTTTATGTACTACTTTTAGCTAACTTATAGTAATTAAAGACTAATGAAAGCTAGGCATTAGTTTTTCACGACATGTCTTTCTCTTAGTGCATCTTTTTCTACTTAGTGCTCTTAATATGTATTCATGTCATGCTTTTATGACACTATTATTTTTTTGTTGTTGTGGTTGTTGTTGCTTTTTCTTTTTCCTTTTTTTTTTTTTTTTTTTTTTTTTTTTTAAAGACGGAGTCTCGCTCTTTCACCCAGGCTGGAGTGGTGTAGTGGCGGGATCTCGACTCACTGCAACCTCCGACTCCCGGGTTTATGCGATTCTCCTGCCTCAGCCTCCTGAGTAGTTAGGACGTCAAGCGCCCGCCACCAAGCCCGGCTAACTTTTTGTATTTTTCGTAGAGATGGGGTTTCACCGTGTTAGCCAGGATGGTCTCAATCTCCGGACTTCGTGATCCCACCTTGGCCTCCTGAAGTGCTGGGATTACAGGTGTAAGCCACCGCGCCCAGCCTATTATCTCTTTTTAAAATTCGTTTTATGTAAGTAGTTAGAATAACAGAAGTTTCACTGGAATAATTTTAATATTCTATAAATAGAAAATTATCTTCTAATAAACATCTTTTAAACTTGACTACCACTTTTATATTTCATAGTATATTTTATTTGTATTATTTCTAAATTTAAAAATGAGCAAACGTTTTCTTCATATAAAGATTCATTTATTTTGATTCAAAAATCAGAATGTTTTCAGAATAATAATGAAGTCAAATATTTTTAGATAATTACCTTAAGCTAGACATTGTAAAAAGAGCTTTACATAAAATAGTTAAAATATTTAATCTTCTAGTGGAACATTTGAGATAGGTATATTATAGATATAATAACAATGAACTTGCTAACATTGCCTATAGTTACACAGCCTGTTAGTGGCAAAGAGGTTTTAAATCCAGTTCTGCTGGAATATTTGCCCAAACCAGTCTTAACTTGAACATAGATCTCAATCATAAAATTATCTCCCTATAATTTTATTTTTAAAACAGATACCATTTATATGCATACAGAATTTTTTTTTTCCTTTCAAATAATTTTGCTATTACACTATTAAAATAATTTAACTTTTTAAAGGGGCAGAGATGGAAAAAAACCCAAACCCTTGTATTCATAGGATATGTGAGCCGTTATATGAGTTCCTTATGTGGGTTTCCCATTCATCCTCATTAGAATAATCTGCGCTGGGTATTTTTATTTCCATTTTACAGATGAGGAAACCTAATATCAGAGAAGGTAAACAAAACATGCTGTCATAGCTACACAATTGACATATTTTAGAGGCAGGATTTAAATTCGATGTAATAGAATGTCAGTAGCTTTGTTCTTTGTATTGAACCATCCATATTTGACTGTGACCTTCTCCTTAAACTGCTTTTCTCAACATGTGGAGGGAACAATAATGAATGCATGACAGGTGTCAGGCTTGAGGTAGATATTTTTATTAGTTTATCTCATTTAATTTTCATATAAACCATGCTATGTAGAAATTTGTTGTTTTTATGTTAGAACTAAGAAAACTATGAATTAAAAAAAATTGTATAATTTATCTAAGGTCTTACAGTGCCAATTAGTATCTTTAAATACAAATTTATCTTATTTCAAAATTTCTGAATACAAAACTCTCTGGAGACCTTTTGGGCTCCTCTGTTAATGCAGGGAAAATAAAATATATTTCAGTATATACAAGAAAGAAAATAGAAATCTCGTGATATTTGATTTGAGCTTACAGAAGACTGGTATACTCAGTTATGTAAGAACTAAGAATTCCATCTCCTTATTAGACAGGTCTGAATTTTTCCAGTAACAGTGAGAAAACTCAAGAAATCAGGAAACAAGATAGAATTATCCTCCTATCACTAATTTCCACTACAGGACTGTCATGCATTTGACATCTCAACTTTTTAAAATATATTCCAAAATTATTATCCAAATCCCTAGAATATGTATAGCTTATTAATGTGATATTCCAATTTATTCACATACTGTTTTATTTTGGTAAAACAGTATGTGAATAAATTGGAATATCAAATTTAATGTGTTTTAATACTATTATAACATGTATTTAATACTATTATAACATTTATTTCCTTCTCTATTTACAAATTATAGACTAAAATTTGGCTGCTTGTAAGCTTTAGTTATTAAGTGAAATTATATTTAAATTTTTTTTCTATTTGAAGAACATATTATTTTAGAAGTTTTTTAAATATATAAAATAATAAATTGTGCTTGCTTTTGGTTTGAATTACATTTGGTATTGAAAAGTTTGTCATTTTACTGGTTCTATGCATATTCTAGCAATAAATCAAATACAGTTTGAGTATCATGGACATTTATGAGCTGAATTATTCATGCTTGGCATTTCAGAAATCCAAAGAAAATTCTAAGTGTGAAAAAATGGTCTTTCTATGGTGTGGTAGTAGTTATTTCTTGAGATGGGCCGAGAGTCTCTTTGTTAAAGATCTTTCTCTTAAATGATGTCCACCTGATAAAAGTAGATGCTAATCATTCTTTGTGTCAGTTTGATGATTTACTTTGCTAAGTTTCACAAAGCAAAAAAGGGTTTATCTTGGACAGTATGAATTTGAAAGGTATATATATATTGGAAGTGGCCAAGGCCATTCGTGTAGTGATTCTCTCTGTTAGAACAGTGAGCAGTGTGTTTCTCACCATTGTGATCTTGAAATGGAGTATTCATTTAATGCTAAAGAGTGAGAGGCTTTTATCTTTGGGAAAGTTATCCTTATTCATTCCATCTCTAACTCTTCAGATCCATTCTCAACCTGCTCATCTCTCTACAAACTCTTGGTACTTTGCTCTCTGAAAATCTTCTATTGCCATCAAACTGAATCTTCACCTTGTATCTGACTAGTGACACTTCTTCTCATAAAAGACTTTCAATAGGACATTTCTCATGTTCCTGCACATTTAGCATCTTACACAGGTGGAAGGGCTGATGTTTTAATAGCACTTCTTCACCCACTCACACTCATTTTTCTAACTTGAAAACTGGGCATCATGCTAAAGTATTTCAATAAACCACAGATGTCAAATTCTTAACTCTCACAGATTTGTTTTTTTCTCACTTCCTCTGCTCCAGTCTACTTCAGCAACCCACTCCTCTGGTCCCCAGGACGTAATCGTTTCCAGAACTTTTCTGCATTAAGTATCTTAAACTCCAAGATTCACTCTCTGACTACCTCTCAACCTTGATATCACTGCTCCTCTAGTTTCGCCTCTTGAAACACTTAGACAATTCATTGCTCCCTCCTATTCTAGTCACACAAGCTTTCCTATGTTAATTTCTTTTGTTATGTAACCTAGATCAAACGGCAAAACAACTCCACCGTGCTCTCACCAGAAATTTTCATTTATATGCTCTGTTATTCTCAACCTTCAATGCAACCTCAGTGAATGGATCCTGACATCATTTGTAAGACACTGGTAAAGACAATGTCAAGGACATACGACCAGCATATTTTGTCCACGGATCATTTTCAACCTCAACTGTTTATTAATCATTACCAATGTCAATAATAGACTGCTTTTCTCACTGCTAATCAAAATCATCTTTGTTTTTATGAACTTTTGAGCCATCTTCTGCTGTCTCCATAGAAATTGCCATGCCATCTACTTAACTGAACTAATAAAACCTGTCAAACAGGATATTCCTTGAATTCCCTTGACCCTCCATCTTACTTATATTTATATATCTACATTCTTCCTCCCAATCTCAGAGAAAGAGAACTCCATTTACAGCCCACACCTTTCCCTCCCAGCCAGATCTTCAATCTTGGCGTACACGAGTCATCCATTACCCTGGTTTGTGAATTAAGTTCTCTTTTCTGAAACTCTTTCCGTCTCTCCCCTGAGAAACTCCTACCCTAAAAAACTAAATATCTTTCCATCCTGTATCAGTCATGGTTGCAGCAGAAAACAGATGGTATACTAAAATTAGTTTAACTTGAGTGGAATTTTATAAAGGGAGTATTTACAGGGAGGTGGGGAGGATGTAGGGAAAGCAAAAGGGAGAGTGAAGTACTAGGCACCAGTAATTGTGGCACCTTTACCACCTGGCAGTGTGAGGTTAATGTTGAAGATTTGCTGTGGTTACTGGACTAGGAGGCAGATAAAGCCCTGTGGAAAGGACGGCCTGACAGTGACTGTGATCTGTGGTTGATAGATTCAGCCACTGGCCCACTCACAGATGTGAAGCGACGGCCATGAACACCCAGAACTCATTTCTTACTCACCTTTCTTTCTCCCATCCTACGAGCATCTGCACTGATTCAACTCAACAGGCAGTCAAAAGACAAGGGAGCCAATTGAGTTAGTATGTCAGCCTTGCAGGGCATAGCGCAGGTAAGAGAAGGCTGGAAGGTGAATCTAGAGATGAACAAGTGAAATATTTATCTTATCTTGATTTTCTTTACCTTCTCAGCTCTTCTCAGCAACTTGTGGATCCTGGAACTTAATCTTTCAGGTGTTCTGTCTAACTGTGTTCTGTGTTCCCCTTACCCAAAGTGATTTTTCTATCTTCAGATATTTCTTTATTATTATTATCATTATTATTATTATTTTGAGACGGAGTCTCGCTCTGTCGCCCGGGCTGGAGTGCAGTGGCGCGATCTCGGCTCACTGCAAGCTCCGCCTCCCGGGTTCACGCCACTCTCCTGCCTCAGCCTCCCGAGTAGCTGGGACTACAGGCGCATGCCACCACGCCCGGCTAATTTTTTGTGTATTTTTTTTTTTTAGTAGACACGGGGTTTCACAGTGTTAGCCAGGATGGTCTCAATCTCCTGACCTCGTGATCCGCCCGCCTTGGACTCCCAGAGTGCCGGGATTACAGACGTGAGCCACCACGCCTGGCCCGGATGTTTCTTTTCTAATATTATTTTATCATTTTCATCAGGTAGTGAATTATCCCCTTTTGTACATTTCTGTAAAAAGCTTTACGTATCTCCAGTATAGGAATTTTTTCATTTTATGGTCCTGCAAATGCCTTTATAGCAAAGACTCTATCTCATGTCTTGATACATTCCGTATTTATCATTGCTTGGTTCATGTTAGATACTCACTAATTATGTGTTTTATTAATTTTCAGGATGTTTGTCTTTCTATCAGTACTGAGTTACCTAATGATAAACTGGTCATCTATATGCCAAATACAGTTTGTCATAAGTAATCCATTTAGGGTACAAATAAATAAGTGGCTATATTTGAAATGAAAATCACTTTCTAGAAGGTTTGGTAGTCCCAGTTACTGTTCTTTTTTTTTTTTTATCTCGAGTTGCATAAATTGGAAAGGATGACCTGGAAACAAGGTCACAAAGATAACATTGGCATGAAAGACAATTCAAGGAAATTTGTGGGCAGAGGACCACATTGCCATTTTGGTGAAGCAGCTTTTCTTTCTTCAATGCTGTTATTGCAAAAGCACAGACAGAGAAAGTCATGTGGGGACACTCAGAATCAAAAGAGACAAATTTACCACTAAAGACACATGCAGAATATACTAAAATTAGGGGTCTTATTTTTAAGAAAAAAATGTAAAAGAAACAATCTACCACAGTATAATAATTTTGAATTTAAATATATACATTTAATCTACTGTGCATTTTCTCTTCAGTAGTATATCTATCAATTCTGTATGCATTGCAATGAAATATTTACCTGTCTCTCCCTTTAATCATCCGAGAAGTCTGCATTCTTATATTAAGAATTGTGCTAGAGTAGGTTTTGTCAAATTGACCATGTGGAATATCATCTTTTGACTTTTAGGAATAGTTTTTTTTCAAATGACTTCATTTTTCACATACTATACGAGCATTCCTGCATGACTTACCTTGACAAAGAGAATGAAATGAACTAAATATACATGCTTTGACATCAGTAGCCTTCCTTCCTGCCAATTTAATGAAAGACTCTACAATAAACTTTTCATGGCAATTGTGAGAAAATAACATTTCTTTTTCTTAATAAATCTTGTTTTTCTCTTGCATGCTGAGAGATTTTCAGTAATATTCTCTCTATATATCTTTTTTTAGTTATCATTGTTTGCATAGAGGAAAAGAAAGAATAAGGAAAAATTCTACTTAAAAAAATTACAGATAAAAAAACATAGCTGATGTTTTGCTTTCGTTTTTAATTAAGCCAAATCAAAAGCTATGTCTCCATTCTTCTGTGCTATCATTTTTGCTTTTTGAGATGATAAAGTCACGTTGTTTTTACAAAAATATGAAATTAACTAGTTGTGAGGACACTATTCTCTAGCTGCCAACAGTAATTAAAAGTTGGGTTTATTCCCTAACGACGCATTACGTTTCACACTTCCCTGATTGGAATTTTACTCCCAAGGTGCTCACTGAATGGGAATTTAAAGTTTATTTTTAGGTAGTTTCTTTGTGTTTACACTGTTTTCTTTCATAGAGACAGATATAACTAAATGCCATGGTAGAGAATTTTCCACACTCTGAATTAAGTTGTTAGGTTTGTTGAAATATACCCAAGACAAGCATTATCCCCTTTCTGTAGCCACTCACAAACATGTTTGGCATAAAATCTGTTATTCCTTATTCCTTGTATTGTAACTATATTCCCTGTATTTCCTGATGCGGTTATGTTGTCAGGCACTAGAGTATTGGAGCAAATAAAATGATAGGGAAGAAATGATCTAGAAAGGGAAACTATGTAGTAGAGAAAGGAGTGAGACAGAAAAGCAAGGGAAAGAACGACAGTTTGAGGTTTTATGAAAGTGTTTTCTGACCAATTAAAAGTTTGTGAATATGTGTAGCTTGTGTGTAGGGAAAGAGAATGCAAATACAATATATCAGGACCAAAAAGAGAAATGGCCTAAGTGATTAGGAATCAAAAGCATATGTAGGTTATTCAAA
Organism: Pan troglodytes; assembly: GCF_028858775.2. Lineage (NCBI taxonomy): Eukaryota > Metazoa > Chordata > Mammalia > Primates > Hominidae > Pan > Pan troglodytes. The sequence continues at coordinate 89,327,892 of NC_086015.1, forward strand.
CCAGTGTGCCACAGGGTAGTTTTGAAACCCACTTCCGAGGCATGCATTGTCGTGTCTTCCTTTATATATGTCCATTATTAATATGCTAATATTGGTATTTCCAATATTTATGGTCATCACATTTTTTTAATTTTTAATTTTTGTGAGTACATATTAGGTGTATATATTTATGGAGTACCATGAGATATTTTAATATAGGCCTACAATGTATAATATTCACATCAAGGTAAATGAAGTGTCCATCAACTCAATTACTTATCCTTCCTTTGTGTTATAAACAATCCAATTACAGTCTTCTAGTTATTTTTAAAGGCATGCACAAGAAATTATTGTCTACTGTGTCACCCTGTTGTGCTGTCAAATACTAGGTCTTATTCATTCTATCTAACTATATTTTTGTGCATGTTAATTGTTCCCATTCCCCCTTCTTGCCCCCCACACTACGCTTCCCAGCTTCTGATGAGTTCAGTTGTTTTCATTTTTAGCTCCCCAAAGTATGTGAGAACATGGGACCTTTGCCTGGCTTATTTCCCTTAACATAATGACCTCCAGTTCTATTTATGTTGCTGCAAGTGACAGGATCTCATTCTTTTTTACGGCTGAATAGTACTGTCTTGCATATATGCACCATATTTTCTGTATCTATTCATATGCTGATGGACACTTAGTTTGCTTCCAAATCTTGGCTATTGTGAATAGTGCTGCAATAAACATGGGAGTGCAGATATCTCTGATGTATTTCCTTTCTTTTGGGTCTATACCTACCAGTGGGACTGCTGGATAGTATGATAGCTCTATTTTTTAGTTTTTTGAGGAACCTCCATACTGTTCTCCATAGTGGTTGTACTAATTTACATTCCCACCAACAGTATACAAGGATTTCCCTTTCTCCACATACTTGCCAGGATTTATTATTCCCTATCTTTTAGATAGAAGACATTTTGCTTTTTTTTTTTTTTTTTTACCTCCTGAGACGGAGGCTTGCCCTGTCACCCAGGCTGTAGTGCAGGGCACGATTTTGGCTCACTGCAACCTCCACCTCCTGGGTTCAAGCAATTCTCCTGCTTCAGCCTCCCGAGTAGCAGGGATTACAATTGCGCACCACCACACCCGGCTAATTTTTGTATTTTTAGTAGAGACGGAGTTTCATCATGTTGGCCAGGCTGGTCTCGAAGTCCTGATCTTGTGGTCTGCCCTCCTTGGCCTCCCAAATTACTGGGATTAGAGGCATGAGCCACCATGCCTGGCTGATAAAAGCCATTTTAACTAAGGTAAAATGGTATCTCGCTGCAGTTTTAATTTGCATTTTTCTAATGATAGTGATTTTGAGCACCTTTTCGTCTACCTGTTTGCCACTTGCATGTCTTCTTTTGATAACTGTCTATTCATATTTTTGCCCATTTTTAAATCCGATTATTAGATTTGTTTCCTACAGCGTTGTTTGAGCTCTTTATATATTCTGGTTATTAATTCATTGTCTGATGGCTAGATTGCAATTATTTTCTCCCATTCCGTTGGCTGTCTTTTCAGTTTGTTGACTGTTTCCTTTGCTATGCAGAAGTTTTTTGACTTGATATTTACCCATATGTCCATTTTTGCTTTGGTTTCCTGTGTTGTGGATTCTTCCTCAAGAAATGTTTGCTTAGTCCACTGTCCAGGAGAGTTTTCCCCAAAGTTTTCTTGTAGTAGTTTCATAGCTTTAGGTCTTAGATTTAAGTGTTTAATCCATTTTCGTTTGATTTTTATATATGGGGGGAGATAGGACTCTAGTTTCATTCTTCTACATGTGGGTATCCTTTTTTCCCAGCAGAATTTATTGAAGAGACTGTTCTTTCCCTAAGGTATGTTTTTTGCACTTTTGTCAAAAATGAGTTCTCTGTAGATGTATGGATTTGCTTCTGGGTTTCTGTGTTCTGTTCTATTGGTCTATGTGTCTGTTTTTATGCCAGTATTTGATCATTACTTTTATGAAATCTAGTTTTTGAGTAGTAATTACTATTCTTTATGCTTTTCCTCTAAAAATGTTTTTCAGGAAAATATATATTCATTGCTTTAAGCAATCTAAAGTTATAGAATAAATAATCGTAACTGCTATTTTATCTGCCTGTAACACAGAGAGCACAGTGCTAAGCATTCTCCTTCATAGTTATTATCCATTACATTAACATTAATGACTATGTATCACTATCCCTCATTTAAAAATTATGTAAAAAGAGAAATACACCTTTAAGTAAAGGACATATAAGAATGTTAGGTTTTGGTTGTCATACATTATTTCTTACCTATGCTTGGTTTTTGTTTGCTTGTCTGTTGTTTATCATTCTGTTTGATTCTGAGTATTTCCTTCTGTGGTTCTGAAGCACTGTTCACATCTCCAACATAATGTGCAGCATTTCTTCAAACAATCTAGAGAGTAGCACTGGAATTTAAACTAGACATACCTGTGAAAAAAAATCATTATTAGAAAGAATGTTTTAAAATAAACTAGATAAATTTTAAATAATTATAAGCAGTTGATTCAGGAGTAAAGAGGAAAAAAATAACTTAACGACTTAAAATAAGCCTTTAAAAAATAACTTAAAGACTTAAAAATAACTTAAACTTAAGCTCCAATAACTCTTGGAGCTATTGACAACTATGAATTTGTAATGAACTTTTCTACCCACTCAGGAGACTAGGATAGTTTCTAAAAGCCATTTGGGTTCTCTTGCCTATTAGGTTGGTGCAAAAATAATTGCAGTTTTTGCCATTACTTTTAGTAGCAAAAAAGAATGTTATCCTTCAAGCTAGAAGTAACTCTATTATATCCCATTTTCTTTATAATTGCTTTTAATAGCAAAAACTACAATTACTTTTGCACAAACCTAATAGTTTAGTTATGTCTCTTATAACAATTTTTTAAAAATATTCTTTAATCTTAGGGGTAAGTAATTTAAGAAAAACTGAACCCACCCTGTAAAATGGACTATGATATTTCTGGTAAAACCACACTATGAGATTGCTATTAAGATATGATTCTGACCAGACGCTGTGGCTCATGCCTGTTATACCAGCACTTTGGGAGGCTGAGGCAGGTGGATCGCCTGAGGTCAGGAGCTCTAGACCAGCCTGACCAACATGGTGAAACCCCGTCTCTACTAAAAATAGAAGAAAAAAAAAAAAAACTTAGCTGGGTGTGGTGGCAGGTGCCTGTAATCCCAGCTACTCGGGAGGCTAAGGCAGGAGAATCGCTTGAACCTGGGAGGCGGAGGTTGCAGTGAGCCAAGATCGCGCCATGCACTCCAGCCTGGGCAACAAGAGTGAAACTCCATCTCCAAAACAAACAAACAAACAAAAAGATACGATTCTGCTTTACTGTCATTGTAGTGTTGGCTGTAGCCAAGAATAGTTATAGTGATACATATGAATGGTGTCTGTTAGCCATCTTTCTCGTATTTCCCTGCTAGTGCTTCTCATATTTTCTCCTTTATGCAGTGGACATGTAGATTTGCCAGATCAAAGCCAATGTGTTACATCTGCAAGGACACTCACTATTTATATGTGTGGTTGCCCAAAGTTCACTCTTGAAAGTACAAGCTCTAGGCCTAGATTAGAGATCACTAACCATATGTTACTCTTGCCTTTTCTATTTCTGTTCTTAGTTGCTTTGTACAAAAAAAAAAAAAAAAAAAAAAAGAAACTTTTTTTAATCCTATTCAGGTACTGCAGGAGATGCAATGATCTTTTGTTACCATTTTCAAATGATCTCTGCAATGCCTTCTATCTTTACAGCCGCATGGAGGGTGGGAGTCTCCATTCTGTTTCTTTAAAAGAATATCATCTGGCCTCACTGTGTGGTAGACTTTTCTTTCCTACTAAGAAGGGCTTTTCTTTATGTTTGTCCCCTTTATCTTATTGCATTATATATGCCTTGGGACAGAGTCTTTCCTAAAAACTTGGCTACTTAACAATTTAAAACACAAATCTACATGCAGTCTCTGCATATAAGAATATCATCCTTCAAGCTAGAGGTGAATATTATATCCTCTTTCTTTTTAATTTCTGTCCCTTTCTTGATTATTTCTTTTCAATATCCTTTCTTGCTTTAACTTTTTCTTTCTCCATTTCATCCCATTTTTTAATTACAAATGTATTTACCAGGCTAATATTAGCCTCACTGGTGGCCTGAAAACTCAAAAAAAAAATGGTTATGAGTTCTTAGTTGGACGTTAAAGTGAGGAACAGAAAAAGTTTTTTAAAATAAGCAAAGTAAAAATACCAATGCCTGGTATAGTTTGTGGTCTTTTCTTAGTACTTAGTTAAGTGATGATTCCATAATTTCCTTAACTTCCTCTAAATTTTTGAAAATTCAGTTCAATTTCAGTTTCACAAATTTTAAGCATGAGTGCCAAGCAGCAAAAAGAGCAGCGTATGATCATCATTTTGTGAGACCTGAGGCAAATTTCTTCACAGTGGTTTCTTCACACATAAAGTAAAGGACACTTATGCATACTACAGACTGTTTAGTGAAAATTAAATAAGAAAATATATGATATGTGTATAGTTAGCTTAGTTCACATCCCAGAATATAACAAGCACTCAATACATAGGTAGTTTGGCTTACTTCATTGTGTTTTATAACTGCTTTATGCTATGGGTCTCAAGGGATAAGTGGATAGCACTGTGTTTAAGAATTATCAAATGTGCCTGTTTCAGGCTGTAAACTCCTTAGATCTGATGTGTGACCTAGGCATCTACATTTTTTATATCAAGCCCAATAGGTGGCTTTGATGCTAATGAAAGGACCATGATTAGGAGCAGAGACATGAGATTTATACATTCCTGAACTCAATCTAGTCTTTGACATTTACTAGCATGTTGTCTAGATTTAGTTATTTAAACATTTTAAGCTGATTTTAGTGGGGATAAATGAAAGATCTACTTAGCATAGAGTAAATAATCAGCAAATCACGCAATTATAATCTAGTGGGAATATTTTCACATAAACAATTATGTGATGACCTCCCCAGAGTTGACTATAATGCCAAGATAAAAGAAAAAATAACCTTCCAACCTGCAATTATCTACATTATAAATAAATGCAAATGTAACAACTTTTTCATCCCCTTGTCATTATAAATCCATACTGAATGGAAGAGTTTGTATCAAAAATGTGCTTCTAAAATTATTTTTTAAACTCCTTCATAATTTTATATACTTATGTTGTTTTCATTATTTTCTTATAAACACAGAGAGAGAGAGAGAGAGAGAGAGAGAGAGAAAAGAGAGGAAGAGGAAGGCCAACAAATGGTGCAATCTCTGCCTCCTCGGTTCAAGCGATTCTCCTGCCTCAGCCTCCCGAGTAGCTGGGATTAGAGGCACCTGCAACCACACCCGGCTTATTTTGTATTTTTAGCAGAGGTGGGGCTTCTCCATGTTGGTCAGGCTGGTATCGGACTCCTCACCTCAGGTGATCCACCCACCTCGGCCTCCCAAAGTGCTGAGCCCCAACCACACCTGGCTGTAATAAGATTCTTAACACAGGAGAAAACAGATCATGTCCAGTCAGAGAATCTTTTTCTGTGATTTCTAAGATAATGTATTTTTTTTTTTTTGGCTTAAGCTGATTATTAGTGAGAAGAGTCTAAGTACCTTAGTTCCTTCTTACAATTCACCCTCCACCTTATAGTTCTAGTAATACAGTTTTAGCTTTTCCAAATAATTCAAGTATTGCATACATTTTCTTAAAGCTGTGGTATACTGATAAAGACAAATGTATTTTACCAGTATTTTAGGACATACAACATACAAACGTTAATTTTTACTGTCCCCTGCCTTCCTCTTAATCTATCTATATTTTCTTTTTAGTCCCATCTATACTATCTATCTTGAAAGAAAATTACAAAGGCAAGTAGCAAATAATGAGACCAGAAGGAAAGTGTGTTCCATCTGTAATGTTGCCAGCATCTAGTTAATTTAAATACTGAAAGATAAATCATGCACCTTGTCCTCCACACTCGACATCAAGAAGCGCAGTGAGCTCCTATTACTTGCTACTACTCCTCTTAACTGCGTAGCAATAACAGTGAGGGAGAAAAAGAAAAAATGGCTTCACCCAGCAATAGTTTCAGCAGCCAAAAGTTAATACTTCCTTTATACTTAATAAAAAGCAAAGGCTTCAAACCTTAGGCTGATTTCCATAAGACCAAACCTTCAGGCAGTATGACTGTAGTTCTAACATTCTCAGTTCATTGAGGGTAAAATTCCATGAGTTTTCACAGAATGAGAAATATAAGCACACAAATATTGAGTATTCTGAGCCTACTAATAAACCTAAAAGGAAGAGAACACTTTGTGCAAAGATTTTGAAAAATATGAAGGATAGATGGCCTCTGTGTAGTTAAAAGAATGTTTTAGGTTTCCATTCTTTCCAAATATTGACTCTAGATTCGAGAAACTGAAATCACTAAACCTATAAAGGCCTTGGGCCAATGCAGATTTCAGGCTCATAAGCTGATCAGAGAATTAAATATTCCGTACTTGGAAGATCCTCTAAATAATTTATTTGTTCCTTGCCTTTGTTAGCATGTTTGTTTATTTGTTTGTTTTAATCAACAAGTCTATCTTTGTTCCACTGCTGCTGTTACCTGCAACTGAAGTGATAGAAACTCATTAATGCAGATTAGTGTCTGAAACTGAGCAACACTTACAGATTGCAATTCTTGTTTTCATTTTCCAAATATTCTCTTGGGTGAAAAAAAAAAAGCCAAGGGGCTAGTCGCTAGAGGAGAATTAAGCCATCTCAAACAAACAAACAATAGGTTTAATCCTGTTTTACTCTGGTGTTTATAAAACAGCAGATTACCCATGGTTGGAATAGATGTTCTGCTACTTTGCATTCTGATTATGGTAGCTAATGGCCAAACACAAGCACAGTCCTGAAACTTCATAATAATGCATATTTTAATTCTTTCAGAAACCAAGTGATAAATTTTCACTACATTCAGCACTTTAGTATCTGCTGGGATGGTATACTTTAGACCCAGAAGAAAGAATATATAAATCAGAATCTATGTCAAGGTGGTCTTTATTACATGAGCATTTTATTACATGATGTAAGAAATAATATTACAGGAGTTTGGCATGAAGTCAAACTCATCGCACAATATCAGATTTAAATACAGTATCATATTTTAATCTATTTTTGCCTTTGTCAAATTGACAGCCATCTTTTTGTTGTAATTAAATATCAGTTTGGACCCTCAGGCCTCTGAGACAAATTGGTTGTATTCTTATATGTTAAACACCGACTTAATTCAGTTCAATCTTTTAATTCTTCTTCCTTTAATTACTTAGTCTCTAAAACTAATAACTGGTTTTGTTTCTTTAAACTTATTGTGTAGTCTTGCCAAAGCAAATTGCTATATCTGATTTCATGTGAACGCCAAGTTGCTTAGCAACTTAAATCTGCCTTATATTTCATCTTTTTGCTTCCTCTTTAATCTCTAAATTTTTATCAGGGTGTAATTTTAGGCATATATCTATATTTACACAGATTTTTAAAAAATTCGCACAGTGAACAGTTTGTTCTCCATTGAATTTGTAGTTGTGTGTTTGCGTGGAGGGGGGACAAAGGACAGAGAGACGGAGTAAGAATAGGAGAAAGACGGAAGTGGGAGTCCGAAGAGGAAACGGAAGTGAATGAGAGAATGCATTTATAATATCCTATTCTTGTATCTTTCATGCTCTTAAATCGTATGACTTTTCCACCTTTATATGTAGTGCATATGTTCTGTTTTGTCTTCCAGGTACCAAGGCTCTTGTTTCTAACTTCAAGGAGTGAGGATTTAGTCGTCTATACTAGTTCCTGCACAATTTCCTGCATAATTGGCATTCAGGCTCAGAAGACTCTTAAACCAGATCCAATTCAGAGCCTTGTGTGGTTTTATCCCCAGAGAGAAATTATCCTTTTGGGAGGTTTGTCATCTTTGTCAGGAAGAAAATGGTGTTACTATTTCGTACTTTCATTGTGCCGTGGCAGACAGGCAGTGGCTTTTCAGCCAGGTCCATAAGCTAATTGTAGAAATGATGGAAAGTGTCAGAATGTAAAGAAAAAAAAAGTCTTACAGTAAGTGACAGTTGTCACTTTGCTTATTTTCTGCTATTTGCTGTAATAGGCACCAAACTATAAAGGAACATTTGAAGGAGAAAAAAGGCTTGTTTCACACATGCATAATATTGAACAGAAATGAGCTTTAAATATTGGTGCACATTCCTTCAGAATGTAATTACCCTACATTACCCTATCAGTCACTCTTCTTCATCAGGGGCCAAAAATAATTTCTCCAGCGTCTCTCCATTCTTGCGTACCCACTCTCATCAATGCATACTCAGGGGTGTGTTGCTTACAAATCAGGAAAACAAATGGCAACAAGGAGAGTGAGCGCCCATTAATTTTGTGCTTTCTTTTGGAGAACAGCATCTTCAACCCAGCTATTAGTCGTCTTCAGCATGAAAGCAGTCTTCAAACTTGAAACAGAATTGTTGGTTTCAACATTATGTTTTTATTTTTATGTTTTGTGTTTTAGACGGGGGCTCACATTTAAATAAGGCTATTTCAATGCTTGTTTAGTGAATGCTAAATTAATTATAGTTTCCTTTTATGGAAGTTTGAGGGGTTTTTGACATACTTATATTTTTTTTCCACTCTGCTTTTTTCTTTTATTGTGTGTGTGTTTTCATTTCTTTTTAGATGCTCTGCAATAAATGACTAAGACTTTTTTGACCGGGTTTCATTTCTTTTCCATGTCTATCATTTGCAAAATTTCAAAGGAACAATTTATTATCCATTGTTTTTAAAATAAATAGCATTGAAAGTGTCTCTATGTGCATTACAGCAGAACAGTTTTGAAGAGCTTAAATGCCAACTAGTTGAATAGCTGCGTATGGATATTAGCAGTCTCAGGTCTCTTCCAAACAACTTTCCTGGTGATTTAAGAAAGGTATTATAAAATGGTGTAGGGAGGAGGCTCAAGATCACCTCTACCATCTTTTTAGTTCTTAGTTGGGATCTTTGGTTGAGTCTAAGAACCAAATTGTCACAGACAGATTAACAGGCGGTAAACATACAAATGTTATTCATTTGTACATGCACGTAGGGATCCACCACAGAGAGTGAAGACCTGAAGAAATAGACAAAGCAGAAACGTATTATACCTTTTAGACAAAGAAATGGTACTTCCATGAAGAAATGACAACACAAAGGCATTTGAGCTAGGGGTAGTAAATCATGGAGAAGCCCCTGGGAGATATTGGGTGGGGGGTGAAGCTAGTGGAAGATAAGGGTTATTTTAGTAACTTTATTTGTACAGATCCATTGCAACATCAATTCCAAGTCTTTAGTGATAAAAATTATTTTCTCGTCTCATGCAGGGAAGGTGCACTTAAAAGCAATTTTATGGCTTGCTACAGGTAGGAAGGGGCTGGTCAGATACCCCTTTCTGCAACTATTTCTCAGTTGTCTTCAGCTTGAAATAATCAATATGCCAAATATGGGTATGTTATAGGGTGCCATGTCCCTAACTCCTTCAGATGTATGGGCCCGTATATGACCATGAACATGTCTGTTAGGCCGGGTGCAGGGGCTCCTGCCTGTAATCTAAGCTCTTTAAGAGGCTGAGGCATGAGGATCGCTTAAGGCCAGGAGTTTGAGACCAACATGGGCAACTTCGTAAGGCCCCATCTCTCAAAAAAGTAAAATAAAATAAAATAGAAAACTAGGGATGGTATACTCCTAGCTACTCAGGAGGCTGAGTTCAGAGGATCTCTTGAGTTCTGGAATTTGAGACTGCAGTGAACTGTGATTGCCCTACTACACTCAAGTCTGGGTGACAGAGTGAGAGCTTGTCTCAAAATAAATAAATAAATAAAAGGTCTGACAACTTCAGGCACCATATGTTTCTCCTTAAGTCCCCAATACCGTCTTCCTTTTCTGGTCAAATTTACAATTATCCTTGTCTGGGGTACACAAAGCCACTTAGAAGAAACCATACTTTTGCTATTATCTATCATATAAAATTCAATATCCATGCAATAGAAGTATATATGAATGCTACCAAACTTCTAATTTTTTGAGTACCAGAAAAAAAGCTCCTATCATAAATAGGCAGCATGCTTTCTCCCCAACATTATGTCATACTATGTACCTGGGCCTCTAAATCTCCTTGTGTTCACTCACAATGTGAACACACAGTGGTTCAGCAGGGTTCATGAATATCCTTCAGAATCCTTGTGACCTAAGTAGGGAAAGGAACTAGATCATCCAACCACCTTGCTTCACCTTAGCTTATTGCCAACCAAAACATCTGTCCTTCCACCTAATACTACAAATGATCCTGTGCCTATGACTTAAGATGAATAGATTCTAAAATTTGTGCATTCCATATGGGTGAGAAGAAGCATGTTTCCTATTAGGAGCAGTTGGCCAAAACTGTACTGAATACAAGGTCATATCTATTCAGTAGTAAAAGAAATTAATTCCCCCTACCCCCCACCATAAAAAAAGACCTGGGAAATGTGAGATTTAAAATGCAATCCTCAAAGCAGTTTGGCTTTTCTGCCAGGTGATGATTTGTTATAGCACTGAATGATGAAACTTGCTTTTCACAGAGAATTTTAGGTCAGTTGGAAGGATCTGTTCTCTCTGCATTATGAAGGGATACATTCCAGAAGAAATTAGCTGGGGTTGGTGTACCAACTTTGTAAAATTGCTTCCTCTCAGCAATGAGGATATCCTTTGATATAGATTACATTTCCTTCTTATACTTTCTGCCAAGTCTTTTCTGGGCTAAGATATTGTACAATGTTTTTACCTTTTAGGAATGAATTACCAACCAGACAGAGATGGTTCCAGGAAAGTCAGTTGCCAAGAAAAAACCAGTGAAATTCTTGGGTGGATATTTGGCATCCAAGCTAAGAATATCCCATTTATAAAAAAGTTTTAGTGTGTTTTTCTTTCTTTCTTTCTTTCTTTTTTTTTTGGAAGACTCTCAACTGATAGAGAGCCAGCTAGTGAATGGATATGGATTAGAAAAAATAATCCCTCAAACTGATATGTTTCCAACATTCTTCAAAATTGGGCCCATACAAAGAATGTCCTTTGGTTCATGATAGCTGTCACTGGATACAGAGCCTGGCACACTCTACTTCTGTATGACCAGGTGTGCATAAGACATTGCTTTAAAAAGCCACTTCATCTTTGACCGTTAGCCTCAATTGTTTATAGTTGGTTTCCAGAAGCCCATTTCTTTATCACACATGTGATGTTGTCATTCTGTGTATCTTTCAAACATTTATTCTGATACCTAGGTTTGCTTTAATTATCTTACCTTAACTCGCTGGACACTGAAGGAAATCCTGAAGCTGAATATGCTATTAATGTGGCGCAAGATTTATTTCAGTTTTGGAATTCTTGTTTCTTTCTAGAAAATTGTGATAGATCTAACCTGGCAATTCTGTGTTACGTATGAATTACATAAAATACAAATTTAACAGTAGAAAACAGAGTGTTCTAATCAGATAACTCTTTAAAATGTGTCCAGTTTTTGGTCTAGCTCATTTACACATTTTCTTCTTTGTGCTCATGCATTTTGATATAGGTATGTTTTATTTTACAATGTGGGCTATGTATAAGACAATCTCTTCTAGTGTAGGAAAAATTATTAGAAATGGTATTTCTATTTATTTTAATACTACTATCTCAGGGTTGGATAGATTTTGTGTATACTTTATAATGTTCCAAATCAGTGAATAAGGCAGTATATGTGTATATTTCACAGATAAAACTATGCATGCGTGAGGAGAATGTGTAGCCTTTTTTTTTTGCTATGAATGTGCAATCAAATAAAGGTGGGAAACAAAACTGATGACATCTTTTAGAGCTCTTTCACACAAGAATATGTTGACAAATATTCAACACTCCCCTGATGTAAGCAGATATGTGATATCAGTTTCCTGGAACATGACTTGAATATTTCCTCTTAATAACTATACATTGGAAAAAGGTTCATATAATTTAACTAAAAAACACATTCCATATTCTCTTTTATATTTTTCATATTGGTCTACTCAGCAGCTTCCCTAAGTACACATCTTAGGAACATTGGATAGTGTCTTTTCTAGTTGAAAGAACATCCCAAAAGATTGAAAAGTGGGTGAATAGAATCCAGAACAGGTGGTTATGTTAATTAAAACTGTATTATCTGCATTTTGATTGTATGTAGCGGTTTATGCACTGAGAAACTTGCAAACAATGTGTACAAATCCCATTCCTGAGAGGTCTAATTATTTTTAAGGAAGTTTAATAATTCTGACTACACTGCCAGTCATAAGTCATACTCATTCAATAGGCCTCTGGTGATGATTTGTTTAAAATAACCAAAGGACCTTATCATGTTGCGTTATTCCAAAATGCATACAAAGGTTCAGTAAACCAAATCTTTACTTCTCCTTCAGCTGCCATATTCCCAAATCCTTTACAATTTTCTTTTTTTTTTTTTTTTTTTTGGAGTCAGATCCATGAATTCATTGTGACCCCAGGCATGGAATTAAACTACCATTTCCACAACCAACAGCAAAATCCCACGGGGTCAATTATAGTTTTTGGTTTGTTTTGGTGATTGTATCTTATAAAGTGTAAAACACAGTATATCAGTTGCCAATACTAAGTTATAATGATATTTTTCAGCATGTAAGCATCTACTAATTAGTAGAAAAATGCAAATTTGCCTTATCTCTAAAGAATAAATCAAAGGATGATTTTACTAAGAACTATAATTTTAGAATAACATCTTAAAATTCTCATGTTATGTGACAAAAATGACTAAATATAATTTAGAAAAATTATGAAATTAATATAAAACTCTTTTGCAATTACATTTACCTAGAGTAATTCTCATGGATAGACTAATGTTTTTAAAATGCTTTCCAAGGATTACCTCACAAAGCATTAAATCATGAAAATATATATTTTTAAATACTATTCATTACATGTAAAGACTGTTGTTACATCAGCATAAATAGTGATTAGAATATATATTCTCTTTCAGTGATCAATACACGTCATACATATAGGTGAGAATATTTTATGACTCCAGAAATATCTTACCAAATTTCTAAAATAATAAACAATAGCTTATCATGTCCTAAAAAATAAGACATAAAAGGTTCTGCAGATTTTTATAAGATGGAACCCATTAAATCAAGGTATGTAATAAGCAATATGATACGTGACTTTGAAAAAGATTTTGCAAGATATTCCATAAGTTAACTTTTCTTTTTATATCACATTCCCTTGTGCAATAAACCCCATCCAAATTTCTGTCATCATATTCCTTGGCTCCAGCCCTTTTCCTTTAGATCTGTCACCAGAGACACTGCATTTGCTTCTGTTGTAGAGCAAGAACACCCTTGCTGGTCACTCTCACACCACATTTTTGTCCTTCGTGACCTACCAGTTCTTTATACTCAGAGAACACGGTATAGTGCAAATCCTGATGGTGGGTTCTACAATTATGCTAATAGATTATAAAGCATTTCCAACAATGGAAATTACAATAAGGAGGTCCCCAAGGCTATTTTAATTTGTCAATTATCTCTCCAATAATGGGAACCTCTCATATAAATTTACATATTGTTTATTAAAAAATAGAAACAAAATTAAGGAGCAAGACCCTGCAATGTGTGATGGGAGAGAAGATCACAAAAGGGAGTAAATTTATTGAATACATACTGTATGCTAGAAACAAGGCTAACATCATTACATACAGTATATCTTTAACTTTCACAAATGGTTTTATAACTAACATTTATTTTATGCATAAGAAAATGAGGATAAGTAGCTTGGTAAAAATTAGGAGATACTTTATCCAATGGTCTACTTGAACTCCTATATCCAATTCTTATAAACTAGCTTACATAAAGTCACTCATATCTCAGCCGTGACCACTTTTGAATAATCAAGAAGAATATGACATACAAATTGAATTTTGAGAAATGTAAGAATTTACACTTCTTCTCATCAAACAAAGCAGAAGACTTTCTGCCTTTGCTGCTAATATATTGTTTTTGTGATGTGCAAGTTTTCTGCAGAGTGACAGTAATAACACAAGTCTGAAATTAAAGCCCCAACTTTTAATTAATGTATATCTACTATACAGAAACCTATTGGATCCATAATATGCTCAGCACCATGTTCTATATTTTTGGGAAAAGAAAAATAAAGCTCCAAATACTTTTTTTTCAAGGAACTCCCAATTTATTGGACTAATAGTTCAGATTCAGCATGTTAAGTGCCAAGACGATGTATGGAAAAAAAGATGATTGGTTCACAAATAAAGTAGTACATTATGTTATAGATAGTAGGAGAGTGATTTGTTTTGTTTTATGTAATAGGCACATTTTGACATTGTCTTAAAGAATGAATAAGAGTTACTGGACAAAAGGGATAGAGGAAGGTATTACAGACAGATGTGTTCAAATTTGAGAGACAGCATAAAGTGACTAAAACTATTCTTATCTGTGTATGGAAGATAAGTATAAAAATGGACAAGGAAACATTTCCCAGAGCTCATATCCCATGGTGAGGAGTTTGGATGCTAGGAGAAGAGATAAAATGATTACAGCTGTAACCAAGAAAGACTGTTGAGGCAGCAGAGATAAAATATCATAAGGAGAATTAAACTTCAGAAGTCAGTTTGATTGTTGCAATAATCAAGCCCAGGTACCCTTAGGACTTAAATTAGGACAATTTCAACAAGGAGTGAGAAACAAAACTCAAAAATTATCAAGATATACTTAGGACGTGTAATTGAGAGAACGTGGCGATCAATTACATGTGGCATGAGAAAGAGGTGTTTGTTGTGGGAACTCCCGAGATTGCAGGTAATATAGAAGACAGGATGATGAGTTCCATTTGAGGTAGGTGATTTGCTCTTCAAAAAGATATACCAAGTAACCAGCCACAAATGGGTCCAAAGTTTGGTATAGACTGGAAACAGAAAATACAGAATGCACAATGATAGCTGACTCTTGGGCATAAAATAAATCAGCAAGAAGTAGTATTCAGAGGGAAGATGGAAAGAAAAGATGGCCAAGAATTGGATATATGGAAACATAGCATTTCAAGCTTATTAGGGGAAAAATAATGGATGGTAGGAAGGGAACAACACAGTCAGTGAGAATGAAGTAGGGGATTTAAAAAGTTTCAGGAAAAAGGCAGTGGTTAATTGTATCATGTGGTAGAGTGATTCATTCTGATGAGGATAATGGCTAAGTGGCCTGGTGGTTCAGCATTTAGATCATTAGCGATCTTAGTGGGAACAATTGCAGTGAAGTAGTAAAAATGAAGTCAAATTCCCTGGGTCTCATGAATTGAAAGTGAAGTAGTAATACAAAAATATAAACTAGTTTTTCAAGAACTTCAGTGTGAGAAGTGATGGAGATAATTAAACCTACATTTGTTGCATGTTTAGTTTATTTATTTATTTATTTATTTATTTATTTATTGAGATGGAGTCTCGCACAGTCATCCAGGCTGGAGTGCAATGATGCGATCTCGGCTCACTGCAAGCTCTGCCTACCGGGTTCACGCCATTCTCCTGCCTCAGCCTCCCGAGTAACTGGGATTACAGGCGCACACCACCACACCCAGCTATTTCTTTGTACTTTTAGTAGAGACGGGCTTTCAGTATGTTGGCCAGACTGGTCTCAAACTCCTGACCTCGTGATCCGCCCGCCTCAGCCTCCCTAAGTGCTGGAATTACAAGTATGAGCTACTGTGTCTGGCAAATATTTTTCTTTAATTTATTTGTTTCCTTGTGATCTGAGAGAATTAAAATTCTGCATAGAATCTATATGTAGATTGGAGAAAACAGCTTTAAAAAATAAATATTAACACCTAGGTGATGTGGTGTTCAGTTGTTCCTGAAAACTAATAATGTGATGAAAGTTAGATAGATAATTAAATTCTCATCCAACTTTTTCAGTAGCATAACTTTCAGTAATTTAATATCACATTTTTTCCCTTATACTCAGGCTGCTACATTTAATAGAAGTTCCCCACTTACCTCACCATCTCCCCACTGGCCATATCTTGGGCTGGACTCCTTCTTGACTCCACCTTCTTGACCAGGAGGAAAATAAAATTATTCAGTCATTTCATCGGCCTTCTTGGGAATCAATATAATCTTTATGGGGACCCTGAGGCAGATGTTGTGGAAACAGAGTGTATCCAAGATTGCTCTCGGTGTTCTGTTGGGGGCTATGTATTAGTGAACATTGCTCATCTTGCTCACTGACCAGGAAGCCACTGGTCTCCAATAACTCCTGTAGGAATTCAGAGGCTGCTTAAGGCTAAAGATCACCAGGTAGGAGGCTCTAACTGCCTTAGAACCAAGGAGTAAAAGGGTCAATATACTGAAGTACACCTGTACCCCACATGCAGAACACTTGTTGCACAGCTCTGACCTAAAATAAATAGAAAATACCATAAAATAATCAAAGTATATCAATGAAAACTCCGGAAATATGTCAAAAACTTCAAAGTTTGCTATGGACCAGAACAAAATGCAGCTAAAGATTTTTCCATGACTTATTATAATAAATCAGCAATCATTTGCAGAGAGCTCTATAATTTTCTAAATATATTTTATCTCATTTGATATTAAAAACATTAAGTAGGAAAGGAGATAGTATATGCATTTTAAAATTGAGGAAGTAGAGAAGTGAGAGATCTAGAAATAAAATGGCTTGCACAAATGTTAAAATATGGTCTGTAGGTAGCAGATGCATTTCTAGAATGGAATTAATCTCAGTTGTTTAAGATAACTATAGAAAAATTTGCCACAAGCAATATCTGCACCTAATTCTATATTCTTAACATTTAATCAGAGGTATTCAAATTGTGGAAACTGCATTTAATTCTTCTTCCACAGTCTTCCCTCCAATCCTTTAAAAATTATGACTGTGATACATAATCGCTGTCTGAAAAGAAAGGACAAGAAGTATTGAATTCTTCAAGTTACATATTCTAGGTACTGATGACCAAGGCTGCAGGGATGTACTCCTTTCTTGTGTCAGTTTAGACTTGGCATGAAGGAGCATACAAGGACTGCCGCTGAAAAGCCTGCCAGCCTGCTTCATGCTATTCTTAAAAGGAAGAGCAAAAAAGGCTCGAGGCCTTTCCAAAGCTTATGTGGAGACTAGCCAGACTTCTGGGATTCAGAATGGCTTGATGACTTCCTCATCTGTCACTTGAGCTGCCCTGACATTCAAAAACTTTGTAGAAGTCCTTCTAGGTATAAAGTTAACGTCATTAAGTGACTCTAAATATAGTTTGAAAAAATTAAGTCCTACCTCATATTATCAGCCCCAAAAGATTTTATCATGGCTGGGGCCATTTTTAAAATAAGTTTATGAAGGCTATTCAACTGTATCTATTAGAACAGAGATCTTCACCATATGACTAACTGTAGATTGCTTCTTCACCAGCAGCCATGAATACCTTGCAATCATATTAAATGCATGAATCTTAGGATATATACATATAGGTACTTTAGGTTTAAACGATCACTGGAGATATTTAAAAATATTTTTATCAAGGTCAAAGCTACTCCCAAAGTATAGCTAACTGAAATGAATATCCAAGATCCCATTGTAGGGACTGGGGGAGCTGTGTTACTGATGATTTGGCAGCATCTTAAGAAGACTACTAATGGTGGCATCACTACCAATGAATTTATTTAAGTGGCAGTATGTATCTAAATTACCCAGAAATAACTCCTAGCCTCCCCTGAAAGCAAAAGGGGTAGACACCCCCTCCATACCTTTCCACAAATTTCCATCTATCTCTCCATGAGGCAAATTTCAATTATTTTGTCAAATTATTTCTTTTCCAGAATGCATTAAATTTTTGTTTTAATTTGATATCATTATTTAAAAGAAAAGAAAACGGGGCATTGGGCCTGGGGGGAAGTAAAGCTAAGAAATTATTTCTGTGGGATTGCTGGGATGCAAACTCCCCACTGAAATATTGCAAATGAAGGGATTTTTTAAATTACACTATTTGCATTCCAGAGCCTAGAAATGGGGGTTGAGGAGCCAAGAGTTCTGGAAGTTGCAATGTAATTGGAATAGCTAAACCAAATCTGGAATTTCACAATAACTGCCTAGCATATTCCATGCCCAGGATATGGCATCTGAATATAAAATCTAGAGGAGAAAACCCATGATATGACAATACTTTCCCTCATTCCAAATCATATGTCTCTTAAAATAGTCTTTTATAGCTAGATGCAATTACTGAAATGTATTTATGATTCAACTGTGATTGAAGCTATTTCCCCGATTGGATAATAATTCAATTAAATATGTCAGTGAAGCTAAGGTTATAGATGAATCGAGAAAAATCTCTGGTAACATGGATTAGGCTACAGCAACATGTCCAACCCTCTCTCTCTTTCCAATAACAACTGACATAAATCAAGTATTACCATTGACTTATATTGTTACCCTACTCCACAAACCCTGTACAATAGGGTTTTATACAGGAGTTTGATGACTGTTTGCTTGACAAAATTAAATTGAGTGATTCTCAAACTCTATCTGGGGTCTTTTGATTCTAGCCACACGGGTTCATTTTCTTTTGCAAAATATGCCACACTCTCAGGTAACCAATTGCCTCACCTAACAGAAGTACTAATTTTACAGTATATTGGTCTAATCCAATGCCATTTTCTTCAATAAAAAAATCAACTCTAAATTCTAAGGAACAGAGAAGTCATTTTTATAAGGCAGTTTGCCCTTGGAGTAAACAAAAATGTGTTTTTCAATCGTTCCCTTGAATTCCTAATTTATATAACTTGTAATTTTAAAACCATTCTACTTTTAAAACATGTATTTCAATTAGTTTAGATTTGCAAAATGTTTATGTTAAGTATATACAGCAATGTCTTTTATATTACAAAAACCATATAATTACATTTTTTCAGACATGAAAAATGAATTAGTGCTGCATTATGTGTGGTGACAAATTTTCTTGTTTGTTCTAATTTCACTGAATAGCTACAGTAAGCTTCTTTGGCACAGTTTAGAATAGCTCATTTGGCTCTCAATGCAAAACTTTGGTTAATATGAAGAGACCAGTACTGTACTAAAGAAACAAATCACATTTTTAAGATTCTAGAAGACAAATACCAGTATCAAAGATTTTCCAGTGGAATATCAAATATGATTCAAAATTGCTAATGATAGGCAAAGTATTTGCCAAACTAGTAAAAAATTATTTAACTTATATAATGAAGGCTAAAATGTTCAGAGCTAAAGCAAAAGTTTGAAGTTACTATAAGATCAAAAGTAGTTAGCTATGTCATAAAACTGTCAAAAATAGCAATGGGAACTTTGGATGAATAAGAATATAATACACTGTCACCAAGAGGTGATCATGCTATCTCTACTTTGTTCTCCTTGTCCCATCCCTGCAGTTGGGGACTGTATTTTAAAATTATATTGATAAACTGGAGAGCACATACAGGACAAGTGACCAAGAATTTGAAGGAAATAAAACATGACAAATTAATTGAAAGGACTGGGAGTGTTAAGTTAGAAGACAACATTTATGATGACCACAACCATAGTTTTTGAACACTTAAGGCTCTGTGGTGAAAAATGGATGAGTGACTCCCATAAAAGAGAATAATTTTTGGCAAATGAGCCATAGAGATATTGTATAAAGAAGAATGTTCTAGAAATTAAACTTGTTCCTCAAGCAAAAAGGCCCATTCTACAAATAGTGAATACCCAGTTCTTGGAGGGGATTAAGTAGAGTTTGGAATCGGAGAATTGTTTTTAGAAAAAATGATTCAGATGCTGGCTTAAACTAGATGAACTTAAATGTCCCTCCTTACACTCAAGTTCTCTGACTATGTAAAACTTTGTATAAATATGTCTTTACCATCTGGAATGGCTGCCACCCTCATGTTTAATTAGTACAACCAATCAAAATCTGAGGTCTCTTTTCAGATGGAAATGTTTTTAGTTAATTGAATTTCTTATTTTAACAGAACAGATTCCTGTAGTCCTCATGATTGCAAAGAACCTTCTGTGATATTTCTTCTGTTAAAAGAGCTAAGTAATTTCAAAATGCTTTATTTAATTATCACACTAATCATCTACCTTAAGAAGTGTATCCTTAAAATTTGTTGTCATCAGTATTTACCGAGAGCCTATTATATGTTAGGCAGATATAATAAAGGTTCTTTGAATTAAAAACAGTGTCATAAGAGTGCAAGGACTTAAAACAAGAAGAAAGAAAGGAAGAGAAATTTTAAAGCTTATCTAATTGGAGGATCAGAAAAAGTTTCATGGGGGATGAGAGGAGATGGTATTTAAAATAGGTGTGAGCGATGGGAATTATTTGAATTGGCAGAGACAGAAAACTTTCTCTGAGTACAGGGAGCAGCTGGAGAAAATGGAAAGGAGGAAAAATATAAGGCTTATAGTAAATGAAGACTTCAATGAACTGAGAAATAATTCTGGAAATATGATTGGGGGATCTATGACATGGCTTTGTTAAGGCTTAGACATTTTGTATTTAATTCCATAGGTAACAAGGGATGATTAAAGGCTTTGAGTAGGTGAGCCATGGAATTACCTATTAGGAAGGCTAGTCTTATGAATTATATGGCATGGATTAAAGAGGGAAAGCATGGCTTCAGTAGAGCAGTTACGAGGTTATTAAAATTGTTTGAAACAAAGTTGGTACTAGTCGAAAAGGAGAAATGCGATCTTTGTTCCTATGTCATGTTTGGAAATCCTTGAATGCTTTTGGTTAGAATCCAGCTAGAAGAGCTCTTGTAACCATTTTGGCCAGCAAATGTACAGACATAGACTTTAACTTGGTGAAGGACGTGCAAGTACTCTGGATGATAAATGAGACTTGCTAGGAAAAACTACTTAAAAACACGAAACAATTGCTTCTCTTTTTGATGCTTGAAGTACTTGAGTAAATAGCCTCAAGTCTATATGGATCTTGAGAAATATTTATTAAATATTTGAGAGGCTTTGCTGCTGTGAAAAATGATTATGACTACCACAGCATGCAGTAGTTGTGGCCTTATAAATAGAAGTTTAATATACTTAATATCCAGTGCTGAAAGGGTTTTCATTTTGTCCCTAATGCACTGAAAGTGTTTTAAACTATTGAATTTGATGGGTCCTGTCACTGTACTTCTGCCATGACCCCACAGGGCCATCATTCTATTCATTTTCATTCAATGCATTCTTACTCGTAATAATGAACTAAAAGGCAAGCAGAGCTAGCTATGCAAGGTTTGGATAAATGAGAAAGAACTATGTAGTCTTAAAACTGAGAGTTCAATGGACTGTTCATAGAACTTTAAAACCACATGTTAGGGCTTAATCACATAGATCAAGGACATGAAACTATTCATGTGGCATGCTTCTTATTCCAATGTAGTCCATGGAAACTTTCTTTTCCAAGCCATGAAAAATCTGTTTTCAGACATATCATCAAGTTAATAAAATGAAATTGCATGCATGCCTTACTTTCCCTCCATCATCATCCACATTATTAGAAAGTTGGTGTCATCATCAAGTAGGATTTATTAAAAACTTGCATGCACTAAGTGCTTTCATTTTAAATTCAAGTGGCAATTCTCTTACACATTTTATATGCATATTTTGGTAGTATGTCCATTATTGAGCTTTTATGATAGGTTTTAGGAATTTGATATATTTCCAGAATTATTTGCTTCTTATCACTGGTTGTCCTCTGCAGCAGGGTACATTTTGCATTGCAGATACCTGCTTGCACCCTATTAACTTTTGTAGATTTTTGAAATAATTTTAATAAGAGTTACGGTTAATGATATTAGGGAATAGACTGATACATTTCTATTACTTGCTAGCTGGAGTGAGACTCATGGAGCACACTTTGAGTAGCTCTGGCATTACCTGGAAACTTGTTAAAAATGTAGTATCTCAGGCCCCATCCCAGAGCTACTGAATTGGAAGCTGCATGTTACCTGGATCTATGTTATTGATATACTCTGTAAGATTTGAGAAGCACCACTGTATTTACTTTTAAATGTACACTAGTTTGAAATCAAATTATAATAGCCCAGTATTGTAACAAAAGGTCAGTTAAGGGCTCTTCATGTCTCTGTGAATATAAACCAAATCCATATAAATGTGAACAGTAGCATTTTTATTCATGAGATCACTGGACTGCTCAGGTGAAAGTTATTATACACATTAATTACTCCTTAAGCGATAGTTCTTTGGTGTATATCTAGCACTTTCTCTTCTTAGTATCCACTGATGACTTCACCTTTGCAAGGTAATTTTTTAAACAGTGTCATCTGTTAAAGAAATGCAGTACTAATTCATCACAAATGAGAGTGGACAGTGTGCGGCAGTAGAAAGAACACAGGATGGATAGTGAGAAGAAGCGCTTTATGGTTTTATCTCTATTTTGCATTTTAAATGTGCTTTTAGAATTTCAGTCTTAGGCTCTTTTCATTTAACAAGGGAATGGGTTGAATTTGCTTGTATCTAATGTTTTCAATTATAACATTTTAAGGGTAATAGTCACAATGAAAATTTTTATTCAGGTTTAATTATAAGTACATATTGAAATAGTGATGTTAACAGGGTTTCACAGATATAAAAGATAGGGGCCTTAAAGATATGACTTTTGAATTCAGGCACACCTAGTCAGAAATTCAATCCCTGCAATTTGCAAAGCATTGTTTGGCCCTGAGCAACTTACTTTACTTTTGCATTTAATATCTCCACAGGACTGTTGTGAAAATTAAGTGAAATGATAAATGCAATATATCCCCTAGTGAAATGCCTTACACTAAGAAGTCATTAATAATTGGCTATTTTAATTACTTCTCACCTTCTGTAATGAAAATAACACAATAGTCATAAATGCTTTGGAGGACATTATACTTAGACAGGATAGACTTCATATAGATGCTGAAGAAAGGAAGTAAATATATATAAAAAAGGAAAATATATTTTAAAAAGGAAGTAAATATATATAAAAAAGGAAGTAAATAGTGTATAGATCTCTGGTTTTAAACAGTGCTTAGTATAATCATCTCTGAAGGTTTAAAAATACTCATGCTCAGGCCCTACTTGCAGAGTTACGGAATGAATCAGTGTGAGGGTAATCCTCAGCCATCAGGTTTTTGAAAGTTTCCATGTAATTCTAATGTGCAAGTCAGGTTGAGAATCTCTGGTGCAGATAAGCTCTCGAATTCATTTTTGGCAAATGTTATAAATGAACAGAATATATTGACAGATTTCTTAAACAGATGAAATTCAAACCCTGTCAACAACTTATATGTGAGTACACTTATTATGCACAAACATGCTCACCCATCAAATCTAAGAAATACTTGGTAAAATCCAAACAGCATATTTGCCGTGAAAAAATACATAAACAACAGCAGAAAATGTCATCTAAGGATAATCATTAATTTGAAACTTACCATTTTCTGAATTTTTTTTTTTGTTATGGGATCTTCCTGTAGTGTTACAGAACTTTCATTTTTAAACAAATATTTTATGAAATCTTCAATTTTACACAAATTCAGGATATACATCAGGACAGTCATAAAAATTATTAATTAAATGATTATATTAGAATATACTAACAGGATGTGAGTATACTAACATCATATACTAACTTTGATGTTAGTTACTAACTTTGATGTTAGTTACTATTTAAATATAGAATCTGTTTTTCAAGATGTGATACTGTTTGTTTCTTGAGATTTTTTTTCTTTGTCATTAACATGTTTTACAATAATCATAATGTCCATACTTAAATGTTCAAAGTTGGACAAGACAGAGTTGTTTGTTTACAGATAAACAGTAGCAGAAAATGTAGCACAATCTAATCAAAAACAAACTAGAATAAAGCAGTTTTGATACAGTAAATTGCTGCCACTGATGCTTTCTATTACACAATAACTGAAGCCCTCCTTTATTGAATGGTTCACATCTTGTTTCTAGAAATGTGATGATTAACAGGCATCCTAAAGATGGAGCATTTTTGCAGAAGCCTTAACCTGTGGGGTTGTTTTTCAGTACACTTGCATTTTCCCCAGAAACTTTTGCTTTTTCATAAAATATTTTACTGTAGAATTTTCCCGATGGTAGGTATTACACATTTTTCAAAAGCCTTGTCACTCTTAAAATACAGTTGAATTGATTAGTCTTAGATTGGTGTAGCAAACATTTCTCACAGATTCTTTGAATGGAATTATTATATTCTGTCTTTTTCTCTGCTATGTATGTGTGCACTAATGCACATGTATGTAAACTATGGGAAAAGTTATTTTACTGTAAATCTGTAAATTTTATGAAGTATAAAACTAGTTTGTTCAGGTAATGAAACTAAAATTTATTATAAATTTAGCAGACATAAAAATTCTAAGCTAGTTACATTTAAAAAAGGATCTTCCTAGTTCAAGAAAATGTAAAAAGAAATATGGGAGGTTATGTATACATATATGTATATGTAGAAGTATGTGTATATATATATCTACTTTTGAGTGCACATAGGCAACAAATTTTGAGATCTCTTTGATATGTGAATTTTTGTTGTTGTTGTTGTTGTTAAAATGACTTTCTTTTTTTTTTTTTTTTTTTTTGAGACAGAATTTTGCTCTTGACGCCCAGGCTAGAGTGCAGTGGCACTATCTTGGCTCACCACACCCTCTGTCTCCTGGGTTGAAGCGATTCTCCTGCCTCAGCCTACCAAGTAGCTGGGATTGCAGGCATGAGCCACCACACCTGGCTAATTTTGTATGTTTTTGTAGAGATGGGGTTTCTCCATGTTGGTCAGGTTGGTCTCTAACTCCTGACCTCAGATGATCTGCCCACCTCAGCCTCCCAAAGTGCTGGGATTACAGGCATGAGCCACCGCGCCCAGCTAAAATGATTTTAAATGTAGTATTGGTGCTTATAACTGATTGTTTATAGATTTAGATTATAATTGTCTTCTATTATACTTGTTTAAACTTTGTGAAGTGATATTTTATAGAAATATATAGCATTTATATATAACACAGAAAAATATTATGCAAAACAATATAGAATTATATAGTATTCTATACTATGCATTATATATACTAAAAATATATAGTATTCTTAATTATCAAATTTCCTTAAAGTCTATTCAAGAATGCATCTGCTGAGGTGGGCGGATCACGAGGTCAGGAGATTGACACCATCCTGCCTAACACAGTGAAACCCTGTCTCCACTAAAAATACAAAGAATTAGCTGGGCGTGGTGGCAGGTGCCTGTAGTCCCAGCTACTCGGGAGGCTGAGACAGGAGAATGGCGTGAACCCGGGAGGCGGAGCTTGCAGTGAGCCGAGATGGCGCCACTGCACTCCAGCCTGAGTGACAGAGAGAGACTATGTCTCAAAAAATAAATAAATAAAATTAAAAATAAGAATGCATCTGCATAGTGGTAGCCTGTTAAAGATCTAGCAAATAAAAAAATTAAAAAAAAACAACTATGCATTTCTCTAAAGTCTTACGAATTCATCTAAGTAAAGGAAGTGAAAGATATCAGAGAATGATTAATTTTTGTGTGATTTCCTTTCTCTGTGGATATTTTATTGTTTAAATAATGATAACTGACACTAAGCAGCAGACTAGTAAATCAAAGAAAATATTTATTCCTGGTGACAAATACAGTCATATTGATATGGTTTGGCTGTGTCTCCACCCAAATCTAATCTTGAATTTTAACTCCCACAATTCCCATATGTTGTGGGAGGAACCCGGTGGGAGGTGATTGAACTATGGGGGTGAGTCTTTCCTGTACTGCTCTCATGATAGTGAGTGAGTCGCGCAAGATCTGATGGTTTTAAAAATGTGAGTTTCCCTGCACAAGGTCTCTTCTCTCATCTGCCACCATGTTGGACATGTTTCTCATCTTCTGCCACAATTGTGAGGTCTCCCCAGCCATGTGGAACTGTAAGTCCTATAAACCTTTCTTTTGTAAATTGCCCAGTCTCAGGTGTGTCTTTATAAGCAGCGTGAACATGGGCTAATACACATGTATTTCAGCTATTATTCTATAAACAGGGTAAATCTAGTCCAGAAGAAAAAATTATGAACCTGTTAAGTATATAGTTAAAAGGAGAGCCAAGGATAAAAGTCAGTTCTTTGCCTTCATATCTCACCCTACTTTAATTTCAGTAATTCTCGATTTCAGTCTTTCTGATCTGATTTCCTGTGTCACATTCCCAAAGATCCCACTTAAATATGCATACTTTTTTGTACTCTCCAGGATTTTATTGCTTCTTTTATTTTATTTATTTTATTTTATTAGCATCTCGCTCTGTCGCCCAGGCTGGAGTGCAATGGCGCGATTTTGGCTCACTGCAACCTCTGCCTGCCAGGTTCAAGTGATTCTCCTGCCTAAGCCTCCTAAGTGGGATTACAGGCGCCCACCACCACGCCTGGCTAATTTTTTGTATTTTTAGTAGAGACGGGTTTCACCACGTTGGCCATGCTGGTCTCGAACTCCTGACCTTAGGTGATCCACCCGCCTCAATCTCCCAAATTGCTGGGATTACAGGTGTGAGCCATCACTTTCAGCCCTTTTTAAAACAAATACTGGTTTTGCATTCCTGCTTAAAATATCCCAAAATATGTCCTATCCGTAACAATCAGAACACACTTCCTTGGAGTTATTATGGTAAATGAAAATGTTTTCTTTAAAAATATTTATTTTAAGCTTTAAGTATTTTTATACAAATCATTAATTGAAAATGTTTATTATTCCCATAATTCCTATTTTGCTGATATTTCAAGCCAAGGATACAGACACCAGTCTTTGAATATTACGTGATAGCTAAAAATGTTCATTTTATATTGGAATTCTCATTTTATGATGTAAGGATATTTTATGGGCCTGGTGTGGTGGCTCACGCCTATAATAAAAGTGTTTATGAAATGATATGTTAGCCTCAAAATTTCAAGAAAATCAATGATCAAACTTAGAATTAACAAGAATATTTATAAAGTGAATAGAAACGAGATCAACATATTCAAATCAGTACTATTACTTATATTAACAATAACCAGTTAAAATATAATATAAATAATCCCATCCAAAAAATAGTAATACATGAGTGTACTTCTAACCAGAATGCACAAAATTCTTACTGAACCAGAAACAGATGCTGAAGAACTGTTAATCTTTAATAATAATAACAAAGACTCCCTATCAGAAATAAAAGACAATTGTTAATAAAATGTTGCTTTAAAAATAAATATATCTAAATTAAGTCATACTTTCCTTGTGACTTTCATAGCCATCTAAAATAAGTAGTTTCTATTGAAAACTATGTATCTCCAGCATAGTATTTATTTATTAAAATGTTTCTCATGATGAAAATATACCCTTGTCAATAAAAACATAGAATGTTCATTGCCAGTCATTCACCATTCAAGAGAGACCATTTATTAAAAGTTATATGCAACAGTTCAGTCCATGGCAAGGATGCATGCAAATGGTGTGAATTATATATAAATTACACCAGAGCTTCATATTAATGATACAACTGGCAGTACTAGATATCCTTTCAATGTTTGCTTATTTGAATAAGAAAGGATATAGTTTTATGTAACATTTGGGGAAAAACAGTTACATTTTTCATTAAGTCAAAATAGGACAGACATTTCAACATCGGGAGTATTCCTAACTATCCTATTTCCTTAAAGTCTATTAAAGAATGCATCCAGGTAGTAGTAACTGACAGCCTGTGAACCAATTACAGTTGACAGTCATGGAAAGTCTAGTTGAATGTCACCAAAGAGGGCTTTATTTACTCCTTTTTTCATGCAATCTAAGTGTAAGTTCTACTTCCTAGTACATCTTAGACACATTGATGAAGCTGTGAAAAACATAGATACATATAATGTGAGTAAAATACAGTCTATTTGTGTTCGGTATTGCAATGTAGTCGATATATACATATATACACATATACTTTTTATTACTTAATTGTTGATTTGCATAGTTCATACTTTCTTCCCTTCTGAATCTGTAAAATAGTAGCAATAGGATTAGGTCTTCTGTTAGAACTTTTTCTTAAAAACATACTATCAGAAAGAAAAAAAATATTTCAAGAAATATCAGTATCAGTGGAGAGTTCATAAGTAAGAGCTTACATACACATATTCTCTGTCTCTCTCTCTGTCTTTGTCTCTGTCTCTCTCTCTTTGTCTCTGTCTCTCTCTGTCTCTCTCTCACTCATACACACACACGCACACACACACACAAACACACACACGGAAACTCTATATCCAAACCCTTGCTTCCGGTACACAACTTGTTTCCAAAGTTCTAGACATTTGCTATAGTAATTAATTTCTAATTTTTTCAAAGTAAAATTAATCTTGGGCAATCAACACTGTGCTTTACTATTCTACCTGTAAAAGTTTTGGGGAATAAACAACTCACTCATAAATACTCATGGTAGTCCTAAACAAATCAAAACCAACAAACAAAAACAGATAAATGAAAAACAACCTAACCAACATTATGATCACCCTTTTTTGCTTTTATTAATAGCAACATTAGTTAAGTATATATGATCTTTAAAATTATTTTGCATATATTTTCATTCTAAATAAATCGGAAATATTCCATTTAAGAGAACCTGGAAAGACTTAAAGGACAGAGCTAATAAAAACCAAATAATAATTTCCAATTATTTGGTACTAAAAATAATTTTTGAAATTTTTATTTAAAGGCACTTAATTATTTAAAAAACTCATAACAAGTAATATAATTCTATAAATTACTTATCAATATAAGGGGTGGAATACATTAATATAATATTTTAAGTTTTAAAAAAGTATAAATATGACAATTTTATTTTCAAGATTTGAATATTCAGAACTTTAAATGTAAGAACTGACGAATGTTGCTATGACATGAAAATTCAGAAAATTCTCAACCCTAATGATGATTATACTAGTGTTCATTATGGAATTGTTTTAAAATTACATCTCAGCCTTATGAATCATATCAGAAATACACAAATATTATTTAATTACCGTCTTTATTTTTCATTTGCTGTGAATCAATTATGAATTTTAGACTATTTGATTTGAATTGAGGCATCACTTACGAATTAAACAGTCTAAATCTTAAAAAAGTGGAAGTTGAATCAGTAACACAGTTTTCAGGAATCTCTTGTTGACCTGATTTACACTTCAAATGGATTCACAATATAAACTAAAAATGACTTTAATATTGTACTATTAAATAATAATTTTTAGGTTTTTAATATAATTGCAATGTTAATCAAAAAATAAACTTTAAAATATTTATTGTATACCTTCTAAAATAAAACTAATTTAATCTCTGTGTCATGGAGAATACATATTATATTTCTATCAAACTTCAATCTGCTTTTGATGAAAATGTAATTAAATGGAATCTTTTTAACTAATAATTTAAATTATTTTAGATGCCTTGATTTAAAT
The DNA here is from genome assembly GCF_028858775.2 of Pan troglodytes. Taxonomy (NCBI): domain Eukaryota; kingdom Metazoa; phylum Chordata; class Mammalia; order Primates; family Hominidae; genus Pan; species Pan troglodytes. Next base: position 89,357,478 of record NC_086015.1, read on the forward strand.
CAATTTCATTCTAAATTGGGATATATGTTTCCTGAATTTAATCTCCCATGATCCACAGCAAGAAAACTAAAGAAAAGCCTTTAGTGTTATAATCAGCAAAAAAGAGCAGATTTTAGAGATAGAACTAATGCCATGTACTAAATGTCATAGACACAGACACAAGATAGCATAAATCTTACTATCAAACTTGTATATTTTGAAACATCCAAGTATTTCGATCTTAAACAGGATAAACATAAAATTTGAATTGTGAGTGAGAATGAAAGAAAAGACAACTAATAGAAGGTACAAAATTTCAGTGGGCTCTCTTATTTTAGTTTGCTTAAAAAAGAAATTAATGAGCTGCCCTCCAGATAATGGGAATTGTGCTTGAAGTGGACTGTTTTATTAATATTTTGAAATGGAGTAAAAATTTTTTGAACTAGTCAATTATCTGAAAATGAGAACATGAGTTCCACCTTGACAAGCAGAATGTCTTAAAATAAATACTGGGGGTATATTAAAACTCATTAGAAAATGCATGGAAAAAATTTCCTGTTTCACCTGACAGCTCACTCTAATGCATTAGCAGCTTCCTCCTGGGTGTTAGAATTAATTCTGCCACAAATATATTTAGTAATTTCAGGTCCCCTCCCCAGTAGGTTTCCACACTTCAGTCTTCAAGATATTGCTGCTTTTCTACATCTCATGCTGTGTAGAGAAATGACAAGACATTGAAGGAAAACCGATTCCTTTGGATAGTAGACATAATCTGTTCAATTGTTTTGGTATGGCTGCTTCTTTTCCCCAAGGAATTCTCAGAGAGTTTCCCGCCTTTGCTAACCTTGCTCTAGGAAGCAAATTTGTGTCAATTGTTATACATTGTTTCCAGTGTGAGATGGAGTAGGACTAATATTGCTGCTGTCACTCATTCTCCAAAGAGTACTTTGTTTCCTACCAATGAGAACTAAGGTTTTGAGATACCCTTTAAAGAGGAATATTGGAACACATATTCTAAAACTGGACCATTTACATGATTCTTCTCTTCTTGTTTGGTTTTGCCCCAAAATGATTAAATAATCTACTTTTCCCTTTTTGTGATCTTCTATTATTTTTCTTGATATAATTATTTGACTTGTTTTAGTGAGGATAAGTGGAATCTTGTGTACATAAAGTAACCAAAGAAACTTTTGGATGTTTTACCCTGAACTAGTAGTTGGTAAATAGACCTACATATTTTCATGGGTTTGTGATCATAGTCACCATTTTTTTGAAATCTTGCCTCCTTTGGTTCTTATTTTTTTCATAGAGAAGAAGGGCTATTCTTAAAGAACAGCTTTTCTACTTCAGGAACATTAGAGAAGCAATAATTTTTAGTAAATATTTAGACATACTGGCAATATTTGTTAGTTCATTGCTCAGGCTAGATCATATTGAAGTAGTTTTATATTTCTCTCTTCTCTGCTGGCTGATTGAATAATAGATGATGATTGCTTTCCTAGCAAGGGGGACGACAAGTTCTACTGGTTTAATAAGACTGTCTTTTAAAAATTTAACAGGCACTGTGCACATTTTCTCTTCACCAGTGTGCCTCATGAGTTGCATGTCACTAACTGGTTGTGTTTTTAAGAGTACTTATCTTTTCAAAATATCTTATCACAATATCTGTTGAATATAACAGCAGAGAGATTTGGAAAGTTATCTTCATTACCATATAGATGGAGTTTTAAAATAAAATAATATCACACAACAGGGATTGTAAAATTTCTTTTTAATAGATAATACTAATTTTTTTCCCACTTGTGAATTAGTAAACTTGCTCATCATGAAAATAAATAGGACAATCTTGGTTGTAATCTGAAATAACTTCATCTGATATTTCTGTTTAAATATTTTGCATTTAGTTTAGCTATTTTAAATTTATTCCATATAATCTACTAAATAGAATCAATTTGACTCTATATTTTCTTAAAAAACAATTATTTTCTATTATGAATCAGACTTTAATTTTAAAATATATTGGGTTGCTATTCCATTTTCAATTTAAAATTGCTTTAATTACCACTTGATAATTTAGGTTTAACTACTATTAATTAATGTGTTGTCTCTTTTTTAATCATTTTTCTTTCTGGTTCCCAGATTTCTCATTTTTGAAATAAATAGATTGAGTGGAAAATCTCAATGCACCTTCATGCTCTAAACTTCCTTGATTTATAACTGTGCTTATAAACTGTATCAAGTTCATAATTAACATTTGCTCACACACAGAATGATTTCAAAGCATTAGAAGATCTAAATAAGATTTTTCCAGTCCCTTTAAAATCCATATTTGCTGAATTTTGATGAATAAAGACTGATCTGAAAGTTCTTTTATTACTCATCCTTCTATTCATCAGCAGGTAACCTGGGCCATATAATGTTTATAAAATTCATTCTGGGCATCTTCACAAAACAATTATTTGCTTAGCAATCAATGTCAAGTGTGTAAACCACAGACTCAGACATACAACTGTACTTTGGTCCAGATTTGGAGTATATATGAAAAAAATATAATGATTAACCTTCAACAATAACTTTCTTTACTTTAAACTGTAACAATTCATTAGCACTCATTTCAGTGCAATGGTGAATCTAGGGAGTTGGTAAATATGCAATTAAAAACAACAGCCATGTTTTGCTGTCTTGGAGGTTTCACTGGAGCGTGGATATGTGGATGAGAGTGGGGATGGTGCTAGACACTAAACAAGTAATTGAACAGAGTAAAATGCTACAACAAACTAAAAGAAAAAACGTTAGAGACACAGAGCAACCTACTTCAGGTAGAGTAGTCTGGAAAGTAAATTCAGAAGAGGGTGACTTCATCATAATTTTGAATGCTGGGAGACAAAGGAGGTTGTTCCTGAGGCACAGGTGGAGAAGCAGAGTTATCAGGAAAGGGTATGTCAAAATTTTCTTGGTTTTCTATTGCTGATGGGCTGTAGCAGTTGTTCCCAAATCTGGCCCACCATGAGACATGGTGGGTGGACCAATACTGATTCCTCAACTAGGGGTAAAATGCTGGAATCAGCATTTTTTAAAAAAAAATCCCCAAAGTGCTATGATATTCAGTCATATTCGGGAACTATTGGGGGTTCAAACTGTTGAATGATGTTTTGACTTTATGACATGGCACCACAAATCTTTTCAGTTTCACCTCCTTTGCACTATAAGCACCCAACATGCACCTGTATGCACACACACACACAAACGTGTGAGGCATGTACATGGATAAGTATGTATCATCACCAGGCTGCTGAATGCTCGTCTGACTGGGCTGTCATCCCATCAAAAACATCCCTCTCCTCCCCTGCTGTCTACTCTTTCACCTCACACTACCTCACTGCTGCCTTGGTCAAATCTCATTAGTTCTTCAAAGACTAGTTAAGCCAAATTGGATACATTTGTTTATTCGTTTTTAAACTATTGATATTATTTCCTGCTTTCAAGGTAAATCCTGTTTGTAAATACTCTGTAAACTTCCTTAACCTAGTTTTACCTTAAGGTATATTTTCTAGACGAAGCCATTCATTCTGACGACATTCCACACTTCTCCTTTCTTGTTTATTATCTCTTATCCCTCTCATTTCCTTGAGATCTTGCAGTGCTGGGGCAGGATATTTGTTTTTCGTTTCCACAGGGCTATATTTGTATCATTTTGAGATTTAGGATAATATATTAATCATTTGGTCTAGGTTAGTAAGTTTAAGTAGGCTTTAAAAATTTTTGTTAAAAACACTCTATTTTTTAAAAATGTTGTACTCTACTGGCTTATTGATTGGATTTATTTGCTTGAATTTTCCCAACAGCAATTTATCTATGAATGTTCATAATATTAAATATTTTATAAAAGTATCACTTATTTTAGGAAAGTACAACTAATATTATTGGTGCTGCTTATGATTTTTGGAAGTAATGCACATCTAATTAAACTGTGTGTGTGTGTGTTTGTGTGTGTGTGTGGTTTTGTTATAATGCATTCTAAAGCTGTACTTTTCAAAGGAGAAACAAAAAAACATGTTGGCTTTTTATTGTAATGTGAAATTTGTTATAGTAAGAGTTTTAATGGGAACATTTATTTTATTTGTGCTTGGAAGGTTATGAAATACATTCATAATTCTCTGCTTTTATGAACAACATGTTAAGAAAGGGAGTCCTTTAACAGTTTTACCCGTAGAAGTGGGAACAGTATGATATCTGGGAACACAGTAGGACACTTTATTTTATTTTAGGTAACTATTGTTACCTCTGCGAACTATCACTAATGCTCAATTACGAATGAGTCTTCTTTCTTTTGTTTTTCTTCCTGAAGCATGTCGATGGATTTCCATTTTTATTTACTATCTTCTTTGGGTGTTTGTACCAATTAATTAATTCTCATCTAGGGAAACCTGTTTCTGCACTGTGGATAGAATTAATCTAAGCTGCCTTTATTTTTGAAATACTTATTTACCTTGTTTCTTTATTAAAAAATCATTTAGTCAATGTAATTTTCAACAAAGGGAGAAGTGAATAAAATATATTTGGGTCACCTTTGTATACAAGGCAATCTGACACAGTTGGGGACTATTTAACCATTTATACCACCAAATGTCCTCTTGAGAATTGTGTGGGTTTCCTTTTCCTTTCTTTGTTTTTGGGGAAGTATGGACAGGGATAGAGACAGTTTATGCCAGTCAGCAAACTCCCAAAGGGAAAAACATATGGAAGCTCAAAAAATAAAATATTTTCTGTTTCTCTAGACACTATTTTTAACGCAGACTTTAGAGAATCATTTCCATGTCCTGATGTTGAGCAAGCCTTCGATTATAACATTTCTCTGGCAGTTTAACAATGGAAAACTTGGGGCAGGAATATCTATTTTCCCATTGATCTCCTCTCTAAACAAAAGTATGGTAACATTCATCAATCTATCTGTTAGTTGATTTATCTCAACATCTATTTATCCATCATTTCCTCAACCAAGTGTCAGGAAATGCACACTGATGAAACTGAAGGAACTGGGAGAGGACAACAGCAGCCAGCCTGTTCTCTAGACACACAATCTGGAACTCTGTAAAGTATAGGCTCAGTCTACATGGTTGGGAGAGCTCCATATGTTAAGTTGAATTCTGAGGTTGAAGTTTAAACTGGAAAAAACAAAGCTGGGACTTAGAACATTGAGGAAATAGGAAATTATCCCAATGGCCTATTTAGTCAGACAGTACATTGAGAAAAATGCTCACCAATAAGTTCTCCAGCACATTAAGATCTATAATCTTCCACACAACTCCTGATGTAATGGAGCCTCAGGAACCATTTGTATAAGTGGTCAGGGTAAAATGACTTTCTAATTACGAATATATAAAATGCTTTGAGGACATCTGTAAGATACAGAATACATATTTAAAGTAAGCTTTTTTGTTTTGTTTATTTTATTTTTACATTTTTATTTATTTAATTTTTTTTTGCTTTTGGTTTTTGTACCTAGCATTTGTTCAAATAACTTTTCATATGGAGATACTAACTTAGTATACCACATCATTTTCTGAAGATTGTTCTATGGTAATGAATTAGTCATTTTCATGTAAGCTGGACTGAAGCCAGTGATTTGGAGTAATAGAAACTTTGTCTCATCAATCTCATGAACCATTTAGTCCCCATTTCAAGAACAATTTTAAGTCTATTTCTAAATGTGTATTCTATTTTTATGTTGTGCCAATCAAATATGCTCTCAAAGGAAAGCTGAGTGAATGGCTCAATTATGGCCGTTGATGCCTTTCCCCTCTATTTCAGGACCAGTGCTTCTAAATTACTGTGGGCAAAACTAAGATGTTTCCCATGGGGAAGAATAATGGAAGAGAGAAAAAAAAAAGATTTGATACTGTAAATTTAAAGTTCAGTATTTTAGCTTTGTTATTCCCTTAATTATAATTATAGAAATATAATTTTAATTTGTGACTTGGCTACAATTTTGAGACATTGTATTTGTTTTATTTGTCCATTTAAAAAATCATTTGTCAAAAATAATATTTTTGCCAAAAACCACAGAAAATTAATATTTTTTGTCAAAAAGTACTTTTGCATATTATACATGTGTAATCAAAAAATAATACCTTAAGTATTAATAACCAATACAAATGTTTTTTGGTACAGGAGTCAAGACATCCTTTAAACATAAGTTAAACATGAAATATTTTCCCTATTAGGTGTTTTAAGTTTTCTAGTAGTACCAAAATTTTGAGGAAAGAGTGGGAAAATCATATCTGAATTAGAATATTTACTTTTAGTTGTCATCAATATTTGTAATTTGCCATGCATTAACTATCAATAAACAGCAGCTACATCAAATAAGTAAATATCAGTATTATCTTTGATAAAAAATGCTCTGTAAAGACTGGGAGTAAAAAATAACATGAATGTGTGACCTACGTATCATTTTTCTTAATGTCTAGATGTCATACAAATATTACCACTGTTTTATTTCTTTGACTATGAGTGTTTCTGAAGAAGCTGATGTGATTATCTTAAATTAGAAGATGCCTGCTATAACCTGAGATATGTGTTGCTATTCCTTAGCAGAACTTTGGTTTTTATCATTATGTTTTTGGGGCACTTTTTGGCCAAGTTTAATAATTTCATACATCCCTGATAACAGTATTCTAATGCAATCACATTCTGTTTTCTGTTCAACTTCTTCAAATTTTTTGTATTTTTATTTTCAATAAGCAAAATTTTTTTCTAAAAGTATTTTAGTTACATAAATATTCATAACATGTTCCATAGTGACATTTTACTACATTTTTTCATTATACATCATATCTGATTTTATCTACTGGCACTTTTTTCTTTTCCCAGTTAAGAGATGCCCTTTATCTCAAAATGTGGCGATTATGTGGGCTAAAATTATTAATTTTTAAACATATGCCTATATAGTTTAATGTGAAATGTGAACAGACTAGAGAAAATCAGTGTGAAATTATCTTTTTATTTATTTAGCACAAATTCCAAAATGTGAAGCATAGCTATACTTCATATCAAATTATTCTTATAGAAAGACTAGATTCCTCTCCTCTAGATTGCCTGGGATTATTTGTTTAGACCATTAAATGTTCATTTGTTATCTGTTAAACACTTAAATCTAAGGATAAACAAATTCTAGATTACCTTTTTAAGAGTTTCAGTTTTCAAATAAAAAATGTATTTCTATGTGTGTAGAAAATGGTCTTTTGTCACTATATCCTGAAGCTATAAAACGAAAGAAAGTTAAATAGAACAAATAAAGGAACTATGCTACTTCCTGTAACTGATGGTAAATTCGTAAGACTAATACTATAAGTATGGCATAGTTTAACATTTTTGGAATAATTCAGGCCAGGGGCAGTGGATCACGACTGTAATTACAGCACTTTGGGAGGCCGAGGCAGGTAGATCACGAGGTCAAGAGATCGAGACCATCCTGGCTAACATGGTGAAATGTCTCTACCAAAAATATAAAAAATAGCTGGGCTGGGTGGTGCACACTTGTAGTCTCAGCTACTCGGGAGGCTGAGGCAGGAGAATGGCGTGAACCCAGGAGGCGGAGGTTGCAGTGAGCCGAGATCGCGCCACCGCACTCCAGCCTGGGCAATAGAGTGAAACTCTGTCTCAATAAATAAATAAATAAATAAATAAATAAATAAATACAATACTTATTATGTCTTGTATAGTGACTAGCATAAGGTACGTTCTCCATAAGAAATGTTAAATAATTAACAAATATTAAAATACTTCGTAAAAGCTTTTGCTTATAAAGTAGGAAATATATGTATTGATATGATTATTTAAAAGTAAAGTATATAGGTAAGATGGGAGGGAAAGAAGGGAAGACAGAAGGAAAAATAAAATAAATGAGAGAGGGAGAGGTAGGAAGGAAGACAGAGAAAGATGGGAGAGGGAGAATGTCAGGAAAGAGATTTGCTTCAGGGATAGTTGTCAGGACTCAGGACAAGTGCTTATAAAATGTGGTTAGAAAGCATTCTTTTTTCTTTTTTTTGCCTGTGCGTTTAACTAAATTCCTTTTACAGTCAATTTTGCTCAGGATAAAGGGATGGAAAAACCTTAGTATTAACTTACAAGTAGTGCCACTAAATTGTAAGGTGCCAATATCAGACACCTTGTGTTCCACTCTATATTCTCTTTAAAAAATACAACCTCGAGAATTCATTTATTAAAATATTTTGCATACATTACCTCATAGGTGGTCTTGAGTTTGTTTCATTGTGATGAATATAATATTGAATTTTAAGACCTTTGAACAATGGCAATATATATTTTTAAAAGGGAGAGTGGATAGTTAAATCAAAATGACTGCTCAAATTTGTAAAGGTAAATAAGAATTGAGCCTTGATTTTCATAGATTTAACTGAAAATAAAAGCAACAGAATCCAACTACCTTCGTTAGCTAGTGTGCATGATTTTTTTGTGAAAGTTATGATATATGATTATTTGTATGAAGCAAAAACATGTTTAATTCAAAACGATCACTCTACCAACAAGGTCATTCTGGTTGTTATTTTTATCACCACAGTCATGGGGCATAGGATTATATTTTCTTCTATATAATAATAATATAATACAAATATATATATATGAAATGATAAACTTTAACAGCAATAAAATTAGCTTTCATAGCATCATCTTCAAACCAAAATATATCAAAATCTATAAGAAGTTAATTATTAATCAAACTGGGTAATCTTCAATTATTAAATGATTATTTCCAAATAATAAGATTTAATAATTATTATGAATAAAATTAAACATTCTTTTCTCACGTATTATGAAGAAATGATAAATGTAAATCTATACTTACAACGGTCAGAAAAAATTCCCCTGAAAGTGGAACAAGTTTTAACCCCAAAAGGACATATTTTTAAAAGATTAATCTGTTTTGTGTCCTTTGGTTTGCTAATAGCTTCCACTTATTAAATATTCTCTGATGAGAAATTACTGCTTTTAACATCCAATATCCTATTTTAAAAACCCTACTTTACAGGTATTAGGAGAGATCTAAGTGAAAAATAAGCCCAGTGAATGGCTGTTCAATTAGGGTGTAAAACCTTTTTAAGTGCCATTTCAAAAAGTCAGACTATGTACTTGGTAGAACTTAGAGGAGGTCATGTGCCAAAGAATTACTCATAATGATTTAATTCATTCATTTCATAGATTATAGTTTCTGCTTTTCTGTTGATGCACAATGGATTTATGTGTTTAACTCCCATTAACACTAATAGTGGCTTTGTGCATAAAACAGAAATACATTTAAAAGACATAGTCTCTTTTCCTGTCTATTAACCATCTACCCTCTTTTCTTTGTAAAGGAAAAAATTTGAATTTAGATAAAAATTTTAAATTCTATTATAAGGACATTTAAATTATTGACAGTTTACTTAGAGAAATATTTTTATCATTTAAAATCTTCTAAACATGATTACCTTAAAAATACAGAGGTTTTTTTTATCCCTGTGATTATTTGGGATTAGTTTTTCATGTTGTTTATTGAATCATTGCAGGACATTTAACCCTTGAAATTAATAAGTATTCTATTGCTATAGATAACATTAGGCTTAAACCCCTCTCTTTCCCTAGGTTAAACATTTAAAAAATTGTTTTTCATTGTAAGACTCTATTTTGACTATCTTACTTCTTAAGTCTGATGTAGCTCTAGTGTAGAGAACATTTAAAATGGTAGTAGCAATGTGTCCAAATTAACTTCTCTGACAGATGGATTGCAAAGGCAAAATGGACATTTATTTGATGTGATACTTAGGAATTAGCATAAAGACCTGAAGGTGCGTTGAGTTTTGTTTCTGGAGATAGTGCATACAACTTATTAGTGCTGTGCAGTTTAAGGTGAGTTACAGTAAGATAATATACAGACTTTACGTGATCTATCTGTCTCTTTTGCAGTAGATGAACATAAAAACTCTAAGTAATAATAATTGGAAGACAATAAAGTACACTTCTCTAAGTAACCAAATCATGCATTATTCATGCTACAATGTACATACAGTATACATCTATGTAAATATTACTTTATTTGAAAGCTACAAATGATGGTTATTCAAAATAATTTATTAAAAAGATAAAACCAAAACATAACTCTTACTGTTCTTTCACTGGAAACCCTCTAATGAATCCCCATGTCATTCAGAGAAAAAGACAATTTTCTTACAATGGCCTATAGTGCTTTAATAGAAATATAATGAAAGACACCTGTGGTGGTATATTTTCTAGTAGTCACATTAATACAGGTATAAAGAAACAGATGAAATTATGCTTAATAATGTATTTCATTTAAACCAATCTATCCAATATATGATCGTTTCAATACATAATTGAAAATGAAATTTTTTTCATACTTATCCTAAATTCTAGTGGGTATTTCACACTGACAGCACCTCTCAATCTGGGCGCAAAATTTTTAGTAGGAATACTTGATTCATATTTATATTCAAAAAGTTAACAGTTGAGAAAGATTCACATACCCAAGATGTTTGCAAATATATTTTAAAATGTTTCAGTAACTGAATTGACTACCAAGAATAACGTGTATCCATATTATCATTATGACAAAAGTGGTTCAGTTTTAATATTTAAATTAATTAAATGTAACGTACAATTAAAAAAAAAATTCCCGGTTGCATTAGCCACATTTTGAAGGCACTGTAAGTTCATGTGACTACCATATTGCACAGTGCAGCTGTATTTACCAGAGCTCCTGTTACCACTTTCACCTCATTTTCTGCTACTCCTTCCCACTTCTCTCCAGCCACATTAACTGTCTTACTCTGCCTTAAACCCTCCACATACTCTCCTGCCTTAGAGCCTTTGTACTATTTCCTTTGCCTACGATGCTATTCGTCCCAACTTTGGCATTGCTGACTCCCACAACTCCTTCAAATCTTTGCTAAAATCTCAACTTCTCAGTGGTGCTTACCCTGACTCATTATTGAGAAAATCACTCTCCCATCTCACCTCTACCTTTATCCTGTTCTTATCTTTTTCTCCCTGAAAATCTTATGTCTTGCCAATATAATAAATGATACTCTCTCCCTCCCTTATGTTGTTTATTTTCTTCCTTGATTAGAATAAAAACTTGAAGATGTGACAACTTTTTATCACTTTATTTCACTGACATATACCAAGCAGTTAGAATAGTTCCTGGCACATAATTTGTGTTCAATATGTTTCTGTTGAATTAATAATTAAATAGCTTCCTACAGTTTGGATTTGCAACCTGAGGTAGCAACCTGGGGGGCAGAAAATGGGCCTTATAGAAGAGGAATTATTTCATGATAATTCTGTTTAAATCAGCCAGCTCCCTCACTAAATGTCTGTTGGGAAAAGAAAAAGTGTCAGCATTGGAGAGGGAGTCAGGGAACCTAATTTTTGTTCTCAGGTATATCACTAATAACCTCACATTTCTGGGATAGAGATTTTTCTTCTCTATATTATGAGAAAAATGGAATAAGTATCAACTTTCCTTCCATTTTTAAAAATCCTACTCAGAGGTATTCCTCTCAAAAAAAAATCCAGAAAAATTTGAATAAACCAATCCACTAGGAGCAAGATGCAATTTAGCATAGCTCAGTAAGCAACCTGATGCTGTACATATTTGCAAGGTTTTGCACTCCAAGAACACTGTAAAAGCAGAGCCCATAAAGGAGGGGAAAAAAGAACAAATACTTGAGAAGAAATTGTCATAGCCAATATTTGAGACAATGAATACAGAACTTATGATGGTGAGAACTTTACTGAAGGACATGTGCCTCTCAAAACATTAAAATGTACCTAATTTAGTGATCAGGCCTAAGCAGTTCTTTTGTTTTTTTTTTAATGTCATAAGGTCTCCTAAAACGTAATTTGAACCAATAGAAGTTTAGCAAAGCCTGGATATGATATAACTTGCAACATTTAGATTTTCTTCTATAAATAGTTGAGGTCTGTATGACATGGAAGTTGTGAAAATAAATGACTATCTTTAATTAGGAGGTCTTCATTTAAGAGGGGAATATTTAAAATGGTAAAATAAGGCAGAATGTGGAAATTTCTTTACAAATTGTACACATTTCTGGAGGATTCCAGAGATAGAAAAGATTATTCTTTGCCAGAAAATGTAAAGAAAAACTATTGGAGGGGTATCGTCAACTATTTTAACTTGTTTGTGGGTTACATTTACTTAATATTCTCAGTTTGTTTGTTCTTATTGTTGTTTTACTATCTCCCTTATTTGGTAGTAAATACAAGCATGTGTAAAATTTTAGGAGTCAGAAACTAGACCTGATTTCTGATCAGGAATTTAAATCCATGTTGTAAGTGAATCTCACAAAAAGTAATATTTATTTCTCTGGGGCAAAATGTCACATTAGAGCATAATAAGCGATGGTGAGCTATTTTAATTCTCCTAAAATGCAACACAACTATTGAATTAAAATTCGTTACATTCTTGAGAGTTTATAACTTTTTCATATACTCCATTAGATAACAACACTGAGTCATTTCAAATGTAGTTACATTAAAAGGCATGTTGGAATGTACTTTAATTACCATGATAATAGTGACAATGCTTACCAGGAAAAGAAAAGCATATTGTTCAATTAGTGTTCAAATAAAAACAACTGTATATCTTTTAGAAGAAAATGTTCCAGATTCTCCAACTTCAAAAAAAAAAAAGGTAGTTACCATGTGCCAACTACTTTTTTGATGTTCTCCATGTATTACCTCATTTAATCTTTACATTTAATCTTTAAATAATTATCCTCCCTGCATAACTAAAGAGAAAATTAAGGCATTAACAAGTTAAATAACTTGTTCACGTTAGTGATGCAGCCGGGATTTTAACATCAGAAATGTGATTCTAGCCACTGAACTACTAACCACCAAACTATAAAAAAGAAATTGTGTGTGTGTGTGTGGTGTGTGGTGTGCATGGTTTTTCTGAGATGGAGTCTCGCTCTGTCACCCAGGCTGGAGTGAGGGCAATGGCATGATTTCGGCTCACGGCAACCTCCGCCTCCAGAGTTGAAGCCATTCTCCTACCTCAGCCTCCTGAGTAGCTGGGATTACAGGTGCGTGCCACCACACCCTGCTAATTTTTGTATTTTTAATAGAGACTGGTTTTGCCATGTTGGCCAGGCTGGTCTCGAACTCCTGACCTCAGGTGATCTGCCTGCTTTGGCCTCCCAAAATGCTGGAATTACAGGCATGAGCCACCACACCAGGCCATATTGTTGATAAAATTATTATCTACTTCCAAAGATAATTTTCAGCTGGGCATGGTGGTTCACATCTTTAATTCCAGCACTTTGAGAGGTCGAGGTGTAAGAATCACCTGAAGTCAGGAGTTCGAGACCAGCCTGGCCAACATGGTTAAACTCCATCTGTACTAAAAATACAAAAATTACAAGGGCGTGGTGGCAGGCACCTGCAATCCCAACTACTCTGGAGGCTGAGGCAGGAGAATCACTTGAACCCAGGAGGTGGAGGTTGCAGTGAGCCAAGATTGTGCCACTGCACTCCAGCCTGGGCACCAGAGAGAGACTCCGTCTCAAAATAGTAATAATAATAATAATAATAATAATAATAATAATTTCACCAGCAATTTTAGAATACATTGTATATGTTTGACTGAGAATGCCTTAATCAAAACAACTTGGGAAAGCAAATCTAAGACTTTTAATATTGCTTCTGTCTAGGGAAGCTAGAGAACATCTCAGAATCATTAATAGATCAAAATGCTCTTTACCTGGAAGTTATGTATTGTATCTAGTCAAGGCCAAAAGTAATTAAAGAATATTGCCCTGTGTTTAGTGAATACTAGTTGAGGTTTTTTGCAATGTTCCTATATTATAAAACATTTTATTATAGTGGAAACTTTTTTATTGGAAAGGGTGACTAAGGCTCTAATAATAAGTGATACTTATGAGGCAATGCTTTTATTTTTTTTTCTTATTGTCATAAAATATCTTTACAGAGCAATATTGTATCCAGATATCTCTCTTTTTTAATATAGCCCTACCATAACTGTTATGTTGAGATATTAAGTTGCTTGGTGTTTGTAATTTTGTATGTGCACTGTTGCCCTGAAAATCATGGGTCATTCATTTTAGGATGCTAACTCTATTCTTGTAAACCCAAACTATAACATCTCCACTGATTTATTTAATAAGTATATATTAAATAGTTATTATTTCTTTTGAAATGCACCCCTAGGTCTCTAATATAAAATGATGTAACAATTTCTTATTAACTACATGTTTTTACATTAAACATCTTAAAATACATTCTCGAAATAAAAGTAAATGAGATTATATATTTAATTCAATTTTGACTTAAAACTGTATAAAGAAAAGTTTTTTGTCAATGCTATGCTGTGGTTTTGTTAATAAAAACAAATTATTATCTAATGAAAGTTAATAGTAAGCCAAATTACATATGAAATATCATTCGTTAGTAAAGCACAATTAAGCTATTTGATATTACATGACTTGTTTCTTACTATTGCGTAGGATTAAAATTTTGGCTTCATGTTTGGTTGGTGCACACAAACTCTGCCAAGCAAAATAAATTAAAATAACCTTTATAACTTTTTGCTCCATTGAGAGTTTTCAATATTTAGTTTTTAAATGCAGACTTAACTTCATTAAATTATACGTGGAATGTATATGGAAATATGGCTCAAAATAATGGTGCCAGTGATTTTACTGGGAAAAAGTCATTTAGTAAGGGATAAATGGCTGGTAACTAAACTCTAAGAATTTTTAGATTTTTGTATCACTGCCTTTCTTTAAATGATCCTATTTTTAAAATTTGTCTTGCAGAAGGAGAAAGAACAGAAAATTCATATCTAGTGATCAACCAATAACATGTCCTTTGTGTTCCTGGACATCTCAGAAAACAAATCATATTGAAGTACATGACATTAATATAAATAAACTGTTCCTGCTACAGATAGAAGGTTGTGATTTTGATTTAGAATCAGCCACCAGCTTTTCAGAGCTAAGAACAAAGCAAATATATTTAATTTTGGATTAACATAGCATCTTGTGGAATATATTTGTATATGGTTATATATAAAGCCAGGATAAAGACTCTTTTGTAGCATTACATCATCAATGTAAAATTTTACAAAAATCATTGAAATAAAGACATTCATATGCAGATATCTTATCTGCACAAAGCCCAGAAACTGTCTTCCAATTTTACATTCATAACTTTCATTCACAAGATCATAGTTAATAGATGTTCTCTGAAATGCCCCATTCTTTCTTTCTTTCTTTCTTTTTTTTTCTTAAAATGAGCCTTTTACAATCTATTAGGGGAAAATATAGCCGGTATCCCCATTGAGCATGTTCAAGTATATGCAGGTCATAACCTTATGCTATTTGTAACCTTATGTTTTTCTTTAATGTCACAAGAATTTCTTTCATGTCACTCTTGCCATAGCACTTTATAATGAAGTTTAGGTAGTCTGCACTTCCAGGGTGTCTCATATAATACAGAAATACTAACAGTGTATATTAGCATTATTACTTTTATAACTACCTTATAAAAAAAGAGACCATTATAAGTGATCTCATTTTACTGCAATATATTTTTATTTAGTAGTTATATTGTTTTGCCAATACTGAGAAAATAAAGTAAATGCAAATGGGCTTAGTTTAAATTAGATTTTTAGGTATAAATTAATTTTTATTATCTAAAAGAAAAAATTACATTCTAAGTGATAATTAATCTTTTTGCAAACCTAGCTATTTCCATGAAATAGCAGAAAATTAAACATATAAAACATTCATAATGTAATAATTGAATAAAATTAAGCAATGCCAATGCACATATTATACTATTTTATTTATAACAGTTATTCACATAGGAAGTATGAGATATTTTATGAATTGTCTTTCCTGGATATAGGTACATCTTATATTTACATGAACTTTTGTATGTGAACTTATAAAATGCATGTGGGCTCATAGGTATAATCTATATTGACCAAAGGAATGTGCGTTCCTTCCCTTAATTGTGGAATGATTACCTAATATTTATGAAACTATATTATCTATTTTTCATAGGATTATTAACAAGAAATACTTTAAATATTGATGTTCACAATGAGGAATAAAGCAACACACATAAAGTGGAAACAGAAACATAGTGTTAGGAGTATTTAACCATGCTGGTATAAGAAAATCGTATAATAATAAGACAATGCTGAATGCAACACAGTCATTATCCTTTGGGCACATAATTTCAATTTCTGTAGTTTTCTCTCCACATTTGATTGATATAATAAACGCAAAAATAAAAAAAATTACATAGCAATAGCTTGAAGAATAATAGTAAGACCACAACCTGTAATTAAAATACCTTTAAATTTTATGTATATTTGTTATATTAAGACTTACTTTTCCAAATAATATCCCTTTAGATAGCTGCATAAACCATGAACGCAAAATAAACAT
Organism: Pan troglodytes; assembly: GCF_028858775.2. NCBI lineage: Eukaryota > Metazoa > Chordata > Mammalia > Primates > Hominidae > Pan > Pan troglodytes. The sequence continues at coordinate 89,373,977 of NC_086015.1, forward strand.
CATCACTAAAATAGAAGTGTTTTGGACTGTGAACTTGAGAAGGAAGGATGATGAAGGATGTACTATCACATTTCCACTCTTTGATACACTATTGGAAACCAAAAAATGAAAAAGGAAAACACAAAATAAACTTTAGAGGTAATAGTAAATATTGAAGTGTCAAGAAAAAAAACTTCTTAAATATCTCAAACAAATATCAGAATACTATTTTTGAGAAATCTCAGAAGGGATTTTAAATTTCTGAAAATGGGATATGAACTCAGGTGTATCAATTAAGTTAAATGATGTACTTCTTTATACCTTGGTCGGTTCTGTAGCTGGTCAGACCAATCCTTACAACATTACATATAGATAGGAAGTTGGCTACCTTTAGAAATTTCATTACATGCCTCTTAACTCCTATTTTATGTGAGTATTTCACTGCGTAGTCACTTTAGCGGACCATGGATTCATGCTTGGTCAAAAACAGAAAATACATATCATTTCTGTTTAGTCGATATATCAGGAAGATTTAAATGCTGAAAAAAGGAGTAGGCATTCAACAAAAGCTGAATATCTCAGTCTAGACAGTTTCAAGCATATTCCTTCAATTGTCATAGACATCAGATACATTATACATCATATAATCAGAGACATTAGCAACATTAAGCTCAGAATTGTCGGTAGCAGTACCAAAATAATAATCTTAATCTAATATTACCTCAGGTTCCTTTCTCAATGGATATAATATAAATATTTTGAAATATCAAAAATCTTCATTTGAGCTCTCTCTTTATGCTTGTGGCATATAAAAAGAGAATTTTTATCACATATTTGGGTATTAAATAATTCTCAGATGACCTCTTATTTGTTCACTTAAATTTGAGTAAACCTATCCTTGTATTATTCCTCTAGGTCCAGATGTTTTTAGTCCTATATTATTTTTTTCAAGTAGTTTACTTTAAAGTATTATTATAAAACAATTAAAAATATTTTGAAACAACATTTAAGTTTCTAAAAATTACACTACACATTCACCTTCTTATACTAAAACTAATTATTAGAATACAATCCAGGACTGTACATTACATATATAGGTCAGGGAAATTAGAAATATTTCCAAAATAATGAGGAAATATTGAAAATTTCTGAGCTTAGGGAATCTGAGTCAGTACCCACAATTTATTTTCCCTGTAAATCAGTAACTGTTACTATAATTCCAATAATCCTAAATTCATTTAATTTTTGCTTTCTTTCATCATGAAAAATTACAATTCAATATATAGTATAATAAGTGAAAATATTCATAATGTTGATCAGATTCCATTTTATCTTAAGTTTATGTTATAATCAGTCATTGATGTTCCTGTTAAGTTGGTGTCTGTTTCATCAGACAAATACGCATTGAAATCAGACAAACATTTACCCACTATGTGACCATGGGCCGTTTTCAGAATTTCCCAGAGATTAGCTTCTATCAAAAACTAAAATGAGATACCTCATGTAAAACTGCTCAGAGCGCATATGACTTGGTAGAGACATAATACGAAGCAACGTCCTCCATTCTGATGACCTCATTTTGAATATTTGAAATATTTGGAAACACTCCTTGTTTATACCAAGTATAAGATTCATAAACTTTGGTCTGGTTATTTCAAAAAAATAATACACGATTTTTTCTACACTTTGTGGATAACAATTTCCTTTATTTTCTAAATAGAACAAAGGGGATTGTAAAGTGAGTAACTCTTCCAGGTTTAATCATCTCAGTGATTCCTTTTGAGTTTGGAAAGATAGGTTACGTCCCACAGGGTGAAGGACAGCCTGCTTCTGGCCATCTTCCAATTCCTCAGCTCTGTCTAATAGCTCCACTCCAGGGCATCGAGGAAGAGGCCGGCATTTCTCCTCTCTGCCTGTAAAGCTGACACGTGGGATATTACAAAAGAGTAAATACCATTGTCTGTAATGCATATCTGTCTTGGTATAAAGAAGGAATGTTTTCAAATATTTCAGAAAATAAGACAAAGGTACATAGCCAAAAATAATTCAGTTCCCAAGTATCATTGCTAAGTGTTTGTTATCTTGATGCAGAACAGTTGTGAAATGTTTGTGAGAACTAATATCAAAAAAACTTTCATAAATATCACCTCATTTTCCTTCACAAACCATTCTATTTTATTTGGGGCATATATATTATCCACATTTAATAGAGGAGGAAATGAGAAATAGAAAATTGTTATTATTAGCTCACGTATGCTCAATTAGTAAATGACAAATTCAGATCACAAGTGTCTCTTCTGTCATCTGGCAGATATTTGCCTTATATTTGTATATACATCGAAACTAGGATACTGTCTTGAAAATCCAAGGCAGCAAAGAAGCATTGTAAGGTAGGAATAGAAAATAATAGTAATATCCAATAAATTGATATGTACTTTGCTTGGGACCTTATTACATATTATGTCTTACATTTTTGCAAAATATATTTAACTGCACATACACTTTACAAAGAGCTTGAAAGATTCTTGTTTGTACTACAATGCACAGGGCATATTATTTTGCAATACATGGACATAATGCGACTCTTTATGAAGGACAAAGTTATTTCACAGTTGTAAAGGCCATGCTCTTTCTTTAGAACAGTGACTACGGATTGAAAAATGCAAAGCCCTCTGCTCTTTGTAGTTATTTTTCCTCTCAGTTAATGGCATAAATCGCTGAACTTTTCTGAAACTGAATACATTTCTTGACCTGTGACATAGAAGTGACTTGATAACTAGGTGCCGGGGTGCTTGAATACATAACAATGAAGGTATTCTTGTAGTTGCCTAGAATTTAGGGCACATGGTTAGGGGTCTTATTGCAAGGGTGCAGTGGGATGATTTCTCAGTAAAAGCCAGAATAAGGAGCAATCATATTACAAGTAGTCTGAAAAACATAATCTGAAAGAACAAAGGCATATTTGATGATGGGGAAGTGTGTAGCAATGTTGGCAGCAAACACAAAGCTTCTCCATCCCTTCCTAAAACACACTCTAGCTGTTTAGCAAAATCCAACTGAGTGCATATGTCCTGAAGAAGTTTAAAAAAATAACAATGTTGAGGCAAAAAATTTCCAAGTTGTAGTTTTCATGTTTAAAATATCATTTTACAACTTCGAGAATGCTGTATTTGGTTGATTTTAGCCATCTGTGTGTTTCCATATCATATGGATATTGTGTATATGTGTACTATACCATATACATATGTATATGTGTATTATATACATATGTATATGTGTATTATATTATATACATGTGTTATGGAAACACATCATACATATATCATGTCTGTCCTCTAAATAAGAAAGCTTATTTTTCAGGTGCCTGGGCTATGAGTGTCAACTCTTAATCTTGATAAGGTCAGAAAAGGGTAAAATTAAAATTGTGAAAACGGTGTTGCCCAAACAATGAAAAAGGGAAGCTCTAACCTGCACTTTTCTCTCTGCCTTCAGGGAAATTCTGATTCAATTTCAATCAAGAATATAACATGAAGAATGAATTTATTCCATGTAACAAACTTTACCTTTTCTTCTCCTTCATCTTTTACCTAAACTTTGGTAAAGATTGTGCACACCGTTCTTTTGAAATGCTATCTTCGTCTTTCACATACATGATCTTGAATATAAAGAGATCACAGCCTTAGGAGAGACAGCTCTTAATGAAGTGCTGTCAATGAAGTTAACAATGAACCTTAATAAAGATCCGATTAAGGATGCTCTACTCTAGAATACCCTATTGGTTGTCTTATGGTATATGGTTTTGGGAGAACTAAAAGCCACAATAATAAAATAATTAAAATGTTTTTCTCTAACTCCAGAAAATATTTTTAAAATCTCCTTGATCATTTTTTTGTCTTTTGTCTTTCTTTATTGACCCTAACTATTGTGGCTGAATTATCGAGCAAGCAAAATAGAGGCATTTAAACACAAACTGCCACAGATTTATATTATAAAGAGTCACAACATGTATTCTACAGAAACAGAAAACAGTGTTAGCATTGAATTTAAGTTCCTATAGAAAGAAATAGTCCATTAAAAATAAGCCTATAATGATCAATTGCATTTCTACCCACCATAAATACTTTTACTGATATACTGACTTAGCCATTAGCATGCAATGAAGTTCCCAATTATTATATGCCCTGCTGTTTTCAGCTCTTGCGTTGTCAGTTCTCAGTTTTGAAATAAGCTGCGTGATGTGAAAGGCATCGCTCATTCTGTGACTGGTCTGCTGAGCTGATATGCTTTCTGACTTCCTTAGGCTTTTCTGTAGTTGTAAGTCAATGCTAATAGCATGATCCATGCTTTTGGTTTTAAACCATTTACACTGCAAAATAATTCTTTGAAGTATTTCTTTATGTATACCAGAGTTTCTTTCTATTTTCCCCTTAGAGTATCTGAAATGCTTAAGCTAAAATGTGCCTTTAGCCAAAAGAAATATTCATTTTGTTTTTTTAGAATAGTAAACTGCCTTCGTTCACTTCAAAACATATGAATGCCACCTACTTTTAGGGTCTTTCAGATCCAATTATCACCTTGAACAGTTGGTTGAGAAAAGAGCAAAATAACTTCAGTATAGGAGTGTAGTAAACCAGTGTTCTCCAATATAGAGTAGCCACTAGCCACATGAGTGATAGGGCTTTGGCTAATCCAAATTGAGATTGTGAAGACTTAATAGGAAACAAAGAATGTAAAATGTCACATTCATAACTCTTACACTGATTACATGGTGAAATGATAATATTTTCATAAGCTGGGTTAAATAAAATACATTACTTAAAGTAAATTCACCTGTTTCTTTTTAATGTTTAGAATACGGCTACTAAAAAAAATTAAAATTATATATGTGACTAGCATTTATGGCTTAAATTCTATTTTATTAGATAGCTTTGTTCAATGAATGGATTAATCAACAATGTATTTTAGGTATAAATTTCAATATTAGGTTGCTCTTGATTTTTTCTTTTTTTTTAAGTATAATTCTGTTTATTTTATAGATTCTTAATGATAGGAGACCCTTGAAATTATTTTTGGCTTTTTAAGCAAGTACTTTTAGGTTATTAAGTTTAATTGATAGAAATTATATACAGTTATGTTAGGCAGCACAATGTTTTGATATATGTTTACCTCATGAAATTATTAAATCAAGCTAAGTAATATATTCATCACCTCACATACTAATTTTTTTTATAGTGAGAATATTTAAATTCTACTCTGTTGGCAATTTCCAGGTATGAATTATACCATCAACTATAGTCACCAAGCTGTATAATAGATTTCCAGAACTTTTTCAGCCTAACTGAAACTTTGTAACCTTTTACTAACATCTTCCCAATTACTTCTATCTCCTAGCTCCTGGTAACCTCTATTCTGCTTTCTGCTTCTATGAGTTGGACTCTTTCAGATTCCACATGTAAGTGAGATCAGGCAGTATTTGTCATTCAGTGCCAGCTTGTGTCACTTAGCATAACATCCTCTAGGTTCATAGTTGTTGTTGCAAAGGACAGTATTTTTTTCTTTTTTAAAGGCTCAATAGTATTCAATTATATATATATATGTATATGTATTACATATAAATATGTATGTATGTGTGTTTGTGTACACACCACATTTTCTTTATTCATTCAACATTGATGGACATTTCAGTCGATCCCTGTTGGTTTATTCTTAAGATATTTTAAAGACCTTTGGAGGAATAATTACTACTAGAAAAGAAGACGTGCTACTTTGCTGCATATCACTTCTTAGTTAGTTTTTCTTTACAAGTCTCTATTACTTTTCCCCCAGTAATCGTTTCATCCTGCCTTTTCCTTTCCAGAATTCTTCATATCCATGTGTGATTGTCTTTAAACACAAACTACACATAGCAAAGGCAATATATATAAAAAGTCGACCACATCCATGTTAAATGAACCATCAATTAATTCCGCAAACTATATCATTCTAATTCTCTCTTATGCCTTGCCTTTTTTTTCCCAGTATGCCTATGAGCAGCACATTTGATCACCTGGGAGTATTTAAAGTACAATTTTTCATGGGTAGGGCATCAGGGTGAGCACAGTGATTGGAAACGAGTTAAAACTGCACATCGTCATAATGGGAAGAGTCTAGACTTGGATTTCATTTTTTGAAAAATTATGAAGATGTTTAGGACAAAAACTTTTTTTATTTCCACATAGAATACTTAAGAAGGCTCTGCTGTCTATAATCAGATTTTAGTGGAAGTTTTAAAGTAAGAAAAATAACAACACATTACTAAATAGGAAAAAAATATTAAGATGTGATACTAAGATACTGCTACTAAAAATTCTCAAGAATAGGCCTTCTATCTCAGAAGTAGCTCATACAGAAATAAGAGTACGTTAAATTTTTTATGTATATTATTTTTTCCAGTAGGGAAAATTTACTCTATATTTCAATACAGACTTTAGTCAGAAGCCTAAAAGAAAGCCAACAAATATGATCATAGAATGGATTCCATGCCTCTCCCTGTCTCCCACTTCAGTCTTTCCACAACTGGGAAAGAAGACTAGGCATTTGCTTTCTAGTGTAGTATACTAGATGGTGTTTATTTTTAAAGAAAATATACATTTAGATCTTCTAATGAAATATCAAAACATACAAGAATAAACTTTTTTTTTTTTTTTTTGAGATGGAGTCTCGCTTTGTTGCCCAGGCTGGAGTGCGGTGGTGTGATCTTGGCTCACGGCAGCCTCCACATCTCGGCTTCAAGTGATTATCCTGCCTCAGCCTCCAAGTAGCTGGGATTACAGGTGTGCACCACCATGCCTGGATAATTTTTGTGTTTTTAGTAGACACAGTTTCACCATGTTGGCCAGGCTGGTCTGGAACTTCTGAGCGTAAATGATCTGCCCGCCTCTGCCTCCCAAAGTGCTGGGATTACAGGTGTGAGCCACCGCATCCATCCAGAATAAACTTTGTTGACAGCGTTTTATTTATCGCAGCATGTCCAAGGTCAGATATTTATTAGCACTTTATATATGGTGTAGCCATCTGCTTTCATAGCAATATTTTATCTGTATTTGAGGACATTGTAAATGTTTGTAGTTTTCTGAGAATCACAGGAGTGCAAAATGTTGGGAACCAGGAAATGGATGATGCTTCAGTTAAAGAAAAAAGAAGAGTTCTGTGGCTTGTACACATAAAACATAAAGATAAAATTGGAATTCTAGAGCAGTTTCTTGAGGGAAGCAGCAGAAAGGTCAAAAACTTCTGATGACAGCAGAAAAAGGTAGTCCCTTTTGTAAGATCCAAAAGATGATCCTTGCATACATGAATCTCGGTTAACAGAAAGGTCAGTGAGTAGTTTACTGACTGTCTCAAGGGCTTTAGCTACGTAATGCCAGGCGCCCACATGTTCCTGGATATTTATAGAATGAGTATAGGATAGAAACAATTGTCTGATTAATTTTAGATTCTTTATCTTTTCATCTGGATATACTCGACATCATGTAAACAATATTATGTAACAGACATAAGTTATTCTGCTCATGTGTTGGCAAGCAAATAAAATTATTCCTCTTCAAATTAAAAATGTTCAGTGAGCTCTATACATTTTACTTATTAATCTTCCAGGATTACCCTTCCATGTAAATTATGGAGTTGTAATGGTAGTTTCATTTTGCCCAAATTCAGTTTCTTTTGAATTTTTACTACAAAGAAGGCTTTTAAGAAATAAAGCAAAATAAAAGGGTAATGTTCATCTTCAACATGTTACTCTTATCCATAGCTAATTAATTTGTAATATATTTTTGATGAATGAGCTTTATATCTATTATGATATTTGAAAGTTTTCCCATATTTTTGTGACAATTTATTGAATGCACACATGTTGATAATAAAACTATTCATCATTTTTGAAGTGAAATTCTATGTGTCTGCATAACATTACCTCCTCATATATTCTTACACATCCTAAAGGAAATCCAACCACAAATAACAGCTAAAAAACTGCCCCAGTTTTTTCCAAAGTTTCCTTACCAGTTTTGACATATTTCTGCTACAGCACTTATTCTATTATTTTATTTACTGTTAATGCCTGTTTGGCTGTGGAAACAGTGTCTCATTCCTGTTTACATCTTCACTGCACATCATGGTGTTCAGTAAATATTTGTTTGTTCAAGGATGATTATTTCATAATAAAACAGAAGCCTGAGGACTGAATAGATGAAACAGAATTTTCTATCTAATCCTGAATGAAGGTCTTGCTTCCTGGTATTCCATTCTGACAGCTTTGTCTATAGATTCTATATACTTTTTTGATTTGATTAATTCTGCTTGCTGGCCCAAGCACTGAATTCATATTGGTTCTTGACGCTTTCCTTATACAAAAAGTAATGGCTCAAGTCCTAAAACCAGCTGGGGCACATGTATCTCAGGAATTGAACACCATTGGAAACCTTTTATAGTACAATCCTTTAGAACACCAACTGTACAAATTTCAAAACTCTCTATAAACATCCATTGCATTTTGGTGTGATAAACTGTTAAACATAGTATTTGTAATAAGCAAACCTTAAAAGTATGCAACTCTTTTAAAACCCTGAAAAAACTACCTTTTGGGGCACTATTAATGAAGTTTGTCTGAAACCACCTTTTATTTTTCTGGCATATAAGGTAATATCCTCAGAATCAAGAGAGTAAGAGCAGAAAAACTGGTTCTAATTAGGAAATAGGCCTCTGAAAACAACGGCAAGCAGGCCTTTATTTGGATCAAATAAGCAGAAATAGAAAAAAATAAAGAGTTTTGAGATTATAGCTAAGGTTCACATTGTCATAATCAAATTACCTTAAGAAGACCTATTATGAATTATTTAACAAAACTAAGATACACTGATTTGACATAAAATTGTCTTTAGAAAGAAAGATATTATTTCATTACACTACTTTTATTTGTCTATTAAGAGATATAAATGACAGATAGTAATTATCTCCATTGATAATTTCATGATTAAGAAGTATTTACATTGGTACTTTCAGCTGACCTTAAATGTGTGCTTTCATAGCATTTTAATCCCAGAGCCATCATTATCAGATGTGTTTAGTAGGCACGGGAGGTATATAAGACACCTAGGGGAATCACCTGATGACATGGGAATTTGTTGTTGACTTTAAATGGTAATTCATGATCTGGAGCTCTAGACAATCTGAAACAGTCTTAAAGCTGAATAACTTTTCCTATAATTATATTAAATAACTATTAATTGAAAATTTATTCGGCAGTATTTAGAGTCTTCTACCTAATGTGATCTATTAATCTTGTGGTGGTTTTCTCTATTCTGAAGAAATCTGACAATGCAGAGTTTTGGAATTTGAAAATGTGGTTAGTTCTTCAAGCATTTTTATTTAAAAAAAATATAACTTTCAGAAAATTTTGGCATTAAATTCACTTCTCCAGAAATTCAAGACCAGTCTTGATTCCTTGAAAAATTGCCCCATTTTTCTCTCTTGAATATTTTGCAACAGAACTACAATGAAGTAATTTGAGTATTTTAAACTTGATACAATGCCTCATTCCCCACATCCAAGTCATTTAAATTCTTTCCTCAGTGCCTGTTTTCCACCAGATTGTGTCCAAGTTTAGCAGTTTAGTACAAAATCTCAGTATCAACTGAACTTTTGACTCACATAAATGATTTTCAATAAATGTAATTAAATTTATATTAGAGGATTAGACCTGGTCAGAGAGATTTCCATTTCAATTATTAGAAAATAATATTTCAGGTTTAAGGACTGAAAAGTATTTCCAACCTTTAACTGGAACATTTTTTTGTCTTAATTAGAGTACGTCTATTTACTTTTAGGCTTCCAGACTTTCCGTATGAAAAACAAGCTTTGAGTTTGAATTTTTAATCCCCCCAAAAAAACAGAGTAAAATAGGACAGCATGAGTTGTTCTTGCCCACAGTTCTTTTCTATTTGTACTATGTTTATCTTCATATACTGAAAAATGTTCCTTTTTCTACATTGAGATTTTGATGTGCCAAACAAATTGAATTTCTCTTTCCTACCACATTTCTATTGGCGGGGACTGAAAGTTTCTCTGGATTTCCTTGTTGCTGTTGTTTGTGCTGTGAAATTATTCAGAATTTCTAGATTTTAACATTTTAACCTTCTTTTAGTTAATCTCAAATTTTTTTCCAGACATAATATTGAAATTATGTTTAAATGGAATCAGAAGGAATTTACATCCAGTACATTTATATACAAAAAAGCGTATTTTGAACATATGAGTTTATATAAAAGTTGTAATTTACTTGATTTGAAAACTTTCTCAGTTTTACTTTTTATTCTGCCAAATAATATATAGATATTAAAAATATTTACAATGGATATGTTCATTTTATGTGAGCAAATGGGAGATGCCTACATTATGTTAGTATATTTTTCATACCTGTTTCTCAATTTAGTTATATGTATACTATCTAATATTATGATTGCAGGTAAGTATTGACATTGACAATGACCACTTACAGAAGTAAGTTCATAGAAAAACACGTTTTTGTGTCTTGTTTTGTTTTTGTTTTTGCTTTATTAGTAATTTTTAGGGTCATAAATGAGTAGATTTTTCTATGCACTAATAATAATAACAGAATAGATACAAAATATTTTTTCTTAGCCAATGAGCACATTCTATTTGTCTAACATCTGCCTTCAAACCTAGCAATTTCTGTGCTCTCCAACCAAAGAACCGTTAACATTTGATCTGAGAGTTCTCTATACCAGGGCTGTGGACCTTACCGGTCAGTGGCCTGTTAGGAACTGGCTGCACATAGGAGGTGAGTGGCGGGCCAGTGAGCATTACCGCCTGAGCTCCACCTGCTGTCAGATTAGCAGCGGCATTAGATTCTCATAGAAGTGCAAACCCTACTGTCAACTGCACATGCGAGGGCTCTAGGTTGTCCACTCCTTAGAAGAATCTCGCTAATGCCTGATGATCTGAGGTGGAACACTTTCATCCCAAAACCATCCTCACCCAACCCCTTTCCATCTGTGGAAAAATTATCTTCCACGAAACTGGTTCGTGGTGTCAAAAAGGTTGGGGACTACTGCTCTAGACTTAAAGCATGGTGGCGCCAGTATTTCTCAAATATAAATGAACATCACTAGCAGCCAGTTAACCTAGGGTTCTTGATAAAATGCAGATTGCGGGGATACAATACAGACCTAATAAAACTGTTAAATCTATTGGCTATTCTTACACATATTAACCTTTAAAACATCAGTTTACAGCTGTTAGTGGTTGAGAGGTAGCATTTGTTACTAGGGAAATACTGGGACACGAAAAATAGTAAAAATTTCAATGACTTGAAAAGTGAGAATGGCACTAGGAATATTTAAGGACAAACATCCTGCATATACAAATCTGGAAGGATCTTCAATGGCAGCTAAATGATCTAGTTATGCATAATATGTAAAGAAACCCTATAGCTTTATAGCAAACATAGCTGTAGTTTGGATTACATCTTATGCATAAAACAAAAACATGTTTTACTATATATTAAACATACGAAGTATAATACTTCTAATTCATAGGTAAGATATCGTGTAGAAAACATTTCAAATATGAAGCAGTATTATGAAGATAAAAATAGTTTTCAATAATCTGAAGATACTGAAAATAAAATAGAATTTCAAATTCCATACACTTTTAAAATATCAACTCTAAATTGCTTTCATATGTGTATACTGAAAATAAACTTATTAAAACTGAGCTGAACTAAGTTTCTTAAATATTTAGAAAACATTTTTAGATTTAAATTGAGAAATATCTGCTGAAAACTTAAAAATCAAACTATTTGCTTTAGAAATACATGATAAACAATTGAAAATTGTTCAAATATAAATCTGAAATGTCCCCTCTCAGTGTGTCTCTGTCTTGTAGAAAGCATAGTAACCCATTTCTAAAATTTTTAGCTGATAAAATATGGTTATAGTGCTTACTGCAGCCACTGAGTCACATATAATAAGTACGAGAAAACATTTAAGCATCAAATTCCAATAATTAATGTGTCACTTCATTCTAGAAAAGTTGTAGCAATTGAATAAATGGTTGTATATGTAACTAGATACTCAAACTCTGGCCTGATTTTAATTAAATTTACCACTTCAACATTTAAAGTAAATTGTTTTTGTTTTAATTTTGTTTAATACTTATTAGATGTAAGAACTTTTGCTCTTTTGTTGGTAGCTTTATAAAGCTTTATAAAGAAGCCGCCACTAAATAATACAAACAATGCACCCTGTCCTGGAAACCATTTTTGAATTTTGTTGATAGATGGAAGTTGCAAAGACATAATACTACAGGAAAACCTTCCTAAGTTTATGTAAGTTCTTATATGAAACTGATGAATGATACATTTATCCACAATACATTTTCAGAAAGCAGATTTTATTTCCTCTTCTATGTAAGAAGAATAGCAGACTTATATAATTCACTGGAAATGTATACATAAAATTTAAGTCATAATCAAATTTAGGATGAACTGATGTAGAACACAAATTGTGGCCAGAGAAGAAACAATCTCTTTTAGAGAAAGATATATATATATATATATATATATCTCATGTTCACAACCTCATCCTCAGCATTTAGCACTGCTCCTGATCCATGGGAGTAGCTCATCTGGCAGGTGTCTAATAAATATGGATGAATGAATGTAAGAATCATTACTTTAGATATGCAGATGGTTAAAGACAGAGCTTTAGATTGCACATCAGTTTAGCCTCATCAGTTTGGCATTTTAATCTTGTGGCTCAGCTTCCTTTTTTTCCTAAACAAGACCTCTCTCACCTCTTGCACAGATTATTCCAATAGTTTGATCCCCTTAATTCCAGATCTTTTCCACCACCGCCACCACCTCAAATTCCTTCTGCACTTAGCTACTGTATTCTTTAAGTCATTCTATGGTCTAAAACTCTCCAGTGATTTCCTTCTGCCCTTGAAAGTAATGCAGACTTTACGACAAGGTGCATATTCTGATGTTTCCTTACAGCTTTGAATTTACCTTTGTCATTCTTATTGAAATCTACAGTTTGTCAGGTTTTATTGTCCTGTTTTACGTGAATAACATGCCTTTTGTTATATCAGCACTTTGCATAAACTTTTCTACTTTCTGTAATATTCTTCCCCTTTCTTTCCCTAACATCTACTTACTCTATCAGTTTAAAATTTGCTGCATTTACAGATGTCCTCGGACAAAATTCATAGGTCCAGCATTCCTAACATATAAATCATCACACTGTACTTTTACCGTAGAAACTAACAATGTCACTGGTGCTGACACAAAATATAATTTCATTCTTTCATAATAAGACAGATGACCAGATAAGATATATCCTTGGCCAGGTGTGGTGGCTCACGCTTGTAATCCCAGCACTTTGGGAGGCCGAGGTGGGCAGATCAAGAGATCAAGATCATCCTGGCCAACATGGTGAAACCCCACCTCTACTAAAACTACAAAATTAGCTGGGCGTGGTGGTGCATGCCTGTAGTCCCAGCTACTCGGGAGGCTGAGGCAGGAGAATCAGAATCGCTTGAACACGGGAGGTGGAGGTTGCAGTGAGCCGAGATCACACCACTCCATCTCAAAAAGAAAAAAAAAAAAAAGATACATCCTTACAAATATATCTTCACACTGATTGTTAAATTTTATGATGATTTCATTATAAATTTATATGAGATTTGTAAGCTATTGATTAAGGGAAAATCAAATAATCAAATTTAGAAAATATTTTTCTATTTCTATAAAATAATGTTTCCAAGCACTAGCCCAAAGTATTGCTCTTATGGCTATTACAAACTCTATTAAATAAAAATCCTGCATATCAAATATCTACATTAAGTCCTACATCCACTGTACTCTAACAGAGGGAAAGTGTTATTATTTTAAGATTTTGACAGGTTTTCCAGATAGTCGTTTTCCTTGGGGAGGATAAGTGTGCTGTGTGCTGGGAGAGGAGTTGATGATTGGGGGAGGATGGGAGGGAGTCCTTTCCTGTGGGATGGCTGACAGGTAAAAGATTGAAGGTAAGGTAATTAGCAAAGCTAGGTGGGAGGAGAGGAGCTTCTAGGGCAGTTCCTGAGATGAATCTCTAAGTGATATCCCCATTTGTACACTAGTGTAATAGGTTTCCATTTAAAATGAAATTGAAATATAATGAGGCAAATTTGATGTCTGCCAAGTTCGTTAAAGTAGAGTCCTACATTTACTCACACTTCTCAGCCAAGCCAATACAATGTAGAATTGTGAAAAGACTAGAATATGTTTGTATTTTCTCTCTCAGTTACAATAGGAAACAAACATGTATTTGAAAACTATTTTATGAATAAATTCCTCCTAGGAATTTATGCTATCATCATACCTTTATATTAATAATTACCTAATAAATAATTTTTAATGAGGTCAAAACAATGGGTTAAGGCCTGTATTCAGCTAGTAATATTGTCCTTTCACGACGTTAAATTTATTTCCTTTCTGCTGACCAACCATTTTATAAATGTATATTTATTCATATACATGCATGCAGATATATAAATACACATCACCACATAAGTGCATGTATAAAGCAGAAGTAAGAGGTGGTAAAGAGCAAAGTTGCTGTGGTTTATTGCAGGGGAAATGTAAAATAAAAATAAACACTTTAAAGGACATTTTTCTTCCTGATTATGAGTTGGTAATTCTACTGAGTTTTCTTTAAAATGATGATAACTTTCAATATAAACTGGAAAAATATTAAACAAGGATACATCATTCAAATATTGGTCAACAGCTTCATTATGAAATGCATGTTTTGCATGCAATCACTGACTTTTCTTTTTGGGAATTATAACTTTGTACCAAGTGCATACTTTTGCTCAAAGATACGTTTAAATGATAACACTATCCCTAGTGGTACAAGGTTGGAAAGCCATATTAACTAATTTATCAAATGCACTATCCAGAATAGCTGGCTCTTCACTATTTTTTTTAAATAAGAAGCCAGTGTTCACGTGAGAATGTTTTTAAAATCAGATATTAGCTTCCAACATAAATTAAGCATTAATATGTGCCAGTCTCCGAAAGGACCATGTATATGAATTCTTGACTTAATGAACAACAATCTTTTGATAGTACTTTCTTTGAACTTTGTTGGAACTATTTATCTTTTCTCAATAAATTATTTATAGAATATGGAAACTCATACCCAATGGATGTCTATCAATAACTTTACAAATTACAAGTGGTTTTCCAAAGTAATTGTTCAAACGTTTTAATTTATAAATGGAAAGACTGGAGAGGGAATTTCATTCCTTTATGTTCTTGTAAAATCTAGAGATGTGCATACACAACAAAATTCTGCCCCTGCAGTCATTAGAAAAGCAATTAATGGGACTCTAGGAGATTGAGAGAAAATGGTCTAAAGTGGGACTTCTCAAGTATGTATCTCATGAGGTGGTCCAATTATTCAGAGCTAGGCAGTCACAATTCTAGGCTGACTCAGATGGGTCATATTATTTGTGCAGTAGGCTCAGAAAGAAACTATGAAACATTCTTCTATTGTTTCACTTTGTAAACATCTAGACCTCTGGCTCAATTGTGTAATTGGTTATGTGCTTAATACTATATTACCGATCCTTAAACAAATACTTATGAGACACATTACTAGGTATTATGGGGGATGGATAGTACTCACTTAAAAAGAACTTATGATGTACCTAGAAAAACCAAAATCATAAAAGGATATTTTCCCTAAATACATATTAGTATACAACTAATAACCTAAGGCTTCTTTGGCCCAAACATTTTGTTTGAAAATTCCTACTAGAGAAATATGGTCAAATTGGTTTAATTTAGTTTTCCATAATTATTCCACCAGTGAACACATCTCTAATTTTTTTCTATACTCTGTAGCATGAAATTTTCTTGAGCACATCTGGGAAGCCCTGGTCTGACAGGCAAGTGGCGGACATTAACTCACAGGCCCAATTATGACATTGCACAACAGTCATTTAAAGTCTCAGCCTTACTTACTCTGCTTGTGATATGTTGTGCAGTTGAGATGGATGCTCGCTGAAGGACTCCCAAGCTCCAAGTCTCTAGGGTTTCTTGAGTCATAAACTCTATGCTGCCACTAAAATAGTAAAAATCCTAGAGGGGAGAAGTCAATGTGACTTGTCTGTCTGTCTAATTAAATTTCTTCTATAAGAAAATAGGCTGTATTAAATATGTCAAGATATTTATTCTACAATACCAGGTGAATAAGTATTTGATTTATAAGTTTGGGTTCAAAGTTAATTTATCTATATTTAACATCAGAATAGTCACATATCTAAAAAAGTATTAGTATAGTGAGTTAAATTTTGTTTTGTTTTTGAAAAGTAATTTTATACACTTATTACACTAGAGCAGCATAACATTTCTGCCAAATGTAGAGGTGAAGAATTCCCAGGCTGAGGTAAATGGGTTGATATAGATCTCTAAACATTCAGTGAATTTGTTCTTCCTTAAAATGTACCCATTCTACAGAAGTCAATGTGACTTGTTTGATGTCTGTCTAATTAAATTTCTTCTATAAGAAAATAGATCTTATTAAATATGTCTAGATATTTATTCTAGAATATCAGGTAAATAAGTATTTGATTTATAAGTTTGGGTTGAAAGTTAATTTATCTATAACATATCAGAATATTCATATATCTATAAAAGTATTAGTACAGTGAGTTAAATTTTGTTTTTGAAAAGTAATTGTATACGCTTATTACCCTAGAACAGCATAACATTTCTGCCAAATATAGAGGTGAAGAATTCCCAGACTGAGGTAAATGGGTTGATATAAATCTCTAAACATTCAGTGAATTTGTTCTTCCTTAAAATGTACTCCATTCTACAGCAATATATAAAGTATACTAATCCATGACTCTACTCCATAATTAATGTTTACTTTATATTCATTTCAAATTTTCTTAATTGCTTTTGTTTAACCTTCAGAGAATTTGGACTGTCAAGTTATTTTTTTCTGCTATTAGTTTTACCTTTTATGTTTAGAGTGATAGGAAAGATGTTGGAAATGCTAGTAGTGTGCCAGTATCTTTGTATAGAGTTCCAGTTGGATTTTTTTTATTATTATTATACTTTAAGTTTTAGGATACATGTGCACAATGTGCAGGTTTGTTACATATGTATACATGTGCCATGTTGGTGTGCTGCACCCATTAACTGGTCATTTAGCATTAGGTATATATCCTAATGCTATCCCTTCCCCCTCCCCACACCCTACAACAGTCTGCGGAGTGTGATGTTCCCTTTCCTGTGTCCATGTGTTCTCATTGTTCAATTCCCACCTATGAGTGAGAACATGTGGTGTTTGGTTTTTTGTCCTTGTGATAGTTTGCTGAGAATGATGGTTTCCAGTTTCATCCATGTCCCTACAAAGGACATGAACTCTTCATTTTTTATGGCTGCATAGTATTCCATGGTGTATATGTGCCACATTTTCTTAATCCAGTCTATCATTGTTGGACATTTGGGTTGGTTCCAAGTCTTTGCTATTGTGAATAGTGCCGCAATAAACATACGTGTGCATATGTCTTTATAGCGGCATGATTTATAATCCTTTGGGTATATACCCAGCAATGGGATGGCCGGGTCCAATGGTATTTCTAGTTCTAGATCCCTGAGGAATCGCCACACTGACTTCCACAATGGTTGAACTAGTTTACAGTCCCACCAACAGTGTAAAAGTGTTCCTATTTCTAAGAGTTTTTACTATGTATTCCTTTGATTGGACAAACAGCTGTAATTGGCAAATTTTTCTCACAATAATGGTTCATCCCTCACACTCGTGATCTCTTCGTTATCTGCCCTAGCAGACTGATACATCAATGAGAAAAATAATCTTCAAGTTGAGTGGTCTTTTCCTATGGTTCTTTCATTCATGTTGACTTTTTCCTTATCATTCACATAAGCCCCTACATAGTAGTCCTCAGTTTTACTTTCTGTCAGAATCAGGTGGTGTGCTTGTTTAAAGCTTCATTCACAAACCTCCAATTTAGTGGAATATAAATTGTACCTGAGGAATGTGGAATAAACTCTTTTTCAGACATAAATTGGGGAAAATGGAATTGTAAATAATTAGAGAATGAATTTGTGCCATAGGAAATGAGACTGGTTCCTAGGCTATAAGGATTGATATGGCAGAATATGTTCCAGCAACCATGTGATGGGCATTAGTCTTTGTCTGCATGATAGAAGCATCTGTAGTGCATTCTGGCATAGGAAGAAGAGAAAGTGCAATCTATTGCTTGCTGCAAGAAAATTACGGACTGAATTCCCAGATTCTTTATTCTTACTTATCCTGGACATTATCGTAGAAAAAAAAAAAAGAAGTATTTTTTTAATCTAGAATTTTACCCTAAACCAAAAGGTACACAGTTTAAACAGTAGTTAAATGTAAGAAGGAAAAAAAATATGACCAAAGTTAAGAAATCTTAACTTTCTATCTTTAATTTACCACTTACCAAATTGTATAACCTTGCACAAGTCACCACACTTTTTTAACCTTAGTTTCAAAATCAATTAAATGGATTAGATGATATCAGAAATTGCCTTCCAGCTATTATAGACTGAATTTGGATGTAAGGGGGAGATAAGTCACTGTAATTCATTATCTCCTTATTTTCTAGAAGGAGGACATCTAGTTTTATAAAAATTCTGATATGAAGCTAAAAGAATGTAAGGCTACAAATAACTATATTCGTCCCTCAGTACACATGGGGTATTGGTTCCAGGATCACCCACGTATATAACCAAATATGTGCATACTGAAGTCTCACAGTTGGTCCTGGGGAACCCACGTGTCTGAAAGTTACCCTGTGCATATGCTTGCTCCGCACCTGGTGAATGCTGTATTTTTGATCCATGTTTGGTTGAAAAACAAATCCGCGTATAAGTGGAGCCATGCAGTTCAAACCTGAGTTGTTCATGGATCACCTGTAATTTTGAAACAGTTTCCTACACACTGCTTATTACTGTTTGGCATGATTTCCTTCTTGGGCACACGACTATTGACAAACTTTTCATTTTATACCCATAACCCACCTACCTGAAGTATTCCTGAGTTTGGTTCCTGTAATACAATATGTAATCAAACAAATAAAACTCAGAAAGAACTTTGCTGGTATAGAACAGAGAATGTATACACCATTTTTATCCTTCAGGGCTAGAACTCCCCAAAAGCACACCAAAATAATCACCCCAAATTAAATAGAATATCAAACTATTTATGTTCTGTGAAGACAACATAATACATTTTTCCCCAAGGGAGGACACCTGACATTTAGAAGGGATGTTCCTGAAACTTACCCAGAGAGGAGAAGGAAGTGTAAAGAAAAGGTATTTTCTCAAAGTCCAATAACATAACATGGCATAAGATTGAAAAGTCTATCAGGGTTTGATCGCCTACATCTGGATATTTCTCTGAAAGCCTAATATGAATAATATAATAAAAGGAAACATATGAGACACTTACTTATAAGTTCTCCCTTAGTTGCAGAAACTTGATGATGTGTAATATGAATTAAATATATATATATATATATATATATATATTTTTTTTTTTTTTTTTTTTTTTTCTGAGACACAGTCTCACTCTGTTGCCCAGGCTGGAGTGCAATGGCAAGATCTCTGCTCACTGCAACTTCCGTCTCTCGGGTTCAAGCAATTCTCCTGCCTCAGACTCCCGAGTAGGTGGGATTATAGGCATGTGCCATTAACCCTGGCTAATTTTTGTATTTTTAGTGGAGACGGGGTTTCACCATATTGGCCAGGCTAGTCTCGAACTCCCAGCCTCAGGTGATCCGCCCGCCTCAGCCTCCCAAAGTGCTGGGATTACAGGCGTGAGCCACCGTGCCTGGCCTCTTGTAATTTGTTTGTGCTCAAGTGTTTGCATGCATGGCTATACACTAGCGATGGAATGGGAGCTTTTAAAATAACAGCATAGGTTTAGTGTTAAGCTTTTCTGGAAGTAGGAGAACAGAGCAATAGTGAGTGTACATTAAACCATATCTATCATGACTCATTTAAAAAGTTTATAATTGAATTTTATTTATTCCATACTGTTTTTTTTTTCCTCATTGTTCTGCACTTTCTGATTTCCTGCTGTAAAGAGAGCCTGAAGCAATCTTCTCTAGTCTTGAGGAACTTTGATGACTATTACACTTTCAGTGTCTCTGTTGCTCTAAATTTTTCTTTCCCAGGTAAAACAGTGTTCCACTATTTTAAAACCTTCTCCAGTGATGGCTTCATGGATTTCTTGTATTTCTTTATACTTCAGTATCTAAATATTCTTTTGGAATCACTGTACTACCAAAGTGATTTTTGTTGCTATTTTAAAATCACATTTGTTCTACATGTCTAATTAAGTTCTGCTTGTCTTCATAACCATCGGTTGTGGGTTGCCACGTAACACAGGGCAGAACATGCGTTCAAGCGTGCAGTGATTATTATGGCTATATATTATCTTCTCATAACATATTTGCTTCATGTCTTGTTGCTAAATATTCAACATTTTCCAAAACATGCCTTATCTATCCTAATGCATTGAAAAATAAAGCATCAACCAAAACCAGCATTAACTTTTTATGAGTGTGGTAGATTAGAAAGTTGACAGATTAAATCTCATTGGGTTACACATAGGTTTCACTTACAAGAGTATTTCTATAAGTATTATGAAAATATATTTAAAGCACCAAAAACATAGCAGAGAGTCAAATCAAATTTTCATTTGTAGCTTGTAACTTTATATTCTAAAAAACGAGGAGACTCATACACACTTTGGAATGGGGCCCTTGAAGCTGCATGGATTTTGTAAATAAGAATTATCACAGATAAAGAGAAATTGAAAAACCCTCATCAACTGCATTTTTAGAATCAGCATTTTTAAGTGCATGTAATTCAAAAATTACTTTCAGTGATGTCATATGTAAATTAGATCCATTGTAAAGTGGTTTTTAAAAATCACATAAGCTTATGATAGTCTTTTGTCATGTGCAATTCTTCTAACTGCTGAACATTAGGAAAAAATTCAAAGAATAAGATGTCATACAAATCAACCTACAGGCTGCATGTGGTGGCTCATGACTGTAATCCCAGCACTTTGGGAGGCCAAGGCAGGCGGATCACAAGGTTAGGAGTTCAAGACCAATCTGCCCAGCATGGTGAAACCCTATCTCTACTAAAAATACAAAAATTAGCTGGGTGTGCTGGTGCGCACCTGTAATCCCAGCTACTCGGGAGGCTGAGGCGGGAGAATTGCTTAAACCCAGGAGGTGGAGGTTGCAGTGAGCCGAGAGCGCACCACTGCACTACAGCCTGGGTGACAGAGCAAGACTTCATCTCAAAAACAAACAAACAAACAAAAAACAAATCAACTTACCAGTTAAATACTATCTTATGCTGTTAGCATTCTATTGCCATGCATAGAATGTTATTCTATGTTGCTAGTGTCTAGTTGTTTTGTAATACCGCATTGCCTTGTTACGATATATTATAACGTATAAAGGCCTCCAAAAAAAGATGAAAAGTAGATCACTTACATTTCTTAAAATGTGGTATGTTGTATCAAACCTAAATACCTAAAATTTCTTGATTCCTTAGCATTTTAATATCATGCATGAACATGTTTCACCTTAGGTGCATTATCCTACTAAAATCATCAAACATACTGGATAATAATGTAGGTAATTCATTTGTCTAATCAATTTCTTTCAAAATATTCTTTAAAAAAATTCTCAAATGTTTTCAGAATTGCATGACTACAGCTTAGAAGTATTGTGTTTCTAAAATTGTATTTGGGGTTAATGAACACTATAATTTGGTAGAGTTACTGAGTTTTCATATTTAATGTTTACTTTGATTGGAAAATTTTCATTATAGAATGCTGAGGTGATGCTTGAGTGAATCGGATTTTGTGTACAGACACTTGATTCCATACTTCAAGAACGTAGGTGAAAATCACAGTTGATGTCAAGGCAGGTTGTGCATGTTAAGATGACACCCACAGTGTGTATCTAACTCTTCAGGTGTCAGTTTCTCTTAATTGGAAGTCAGGCTTGCCCTAGTAGTAGAAGACTGACAGGGGAATGTCCTTGATCCATAAAGCTATATTCTCACTCAGAAGTCAGCTTAACATATGGAATCCTGATTTTGTAAAAAATAAAATAAATGAATAAATAAAGTCTTATGTAGCCTGTTCTGCTTCCTTGTGATATAAAGCTTAATCTGGCTCAGAGCTCCGACCCTTGCCATTGTTATGCCATGCCTTTTATCTGGGGTCCCCTCTTTACCTCCTTTTATATACAATACTGTGACATTTCCGTTGGTACCTCATTTGCTTAGGCTATTCATTAATCAATAAACATTTGGGTCATGAATAAATGAACATTCCCATAAAATCAAATTTACAAATATTGCTGGGAGACAAAAATAATTGATGAAGCATTTACATAGTTAAAACATTTGATAGTTTACTTCAGTTACAAGCACAGAGAGTATAGAAAAAGATTTTGATGTTCAATATACATAATCACAACTAAAATCAGGGAGTACCTCCTCTTTAACCTCTAGCTGATCTTGGAATTTCTTTTGTAGTGTATAATTGGGAAACAATAGGGACCAATGCTCTTTCCTGATCTCAAAGAAGCCCACTCTCTAGAGAGAAAAGCAAGACCTATAATATTGAAGATTTGAGAAAAAGTTAAATTGTGATAAAACATGCTGATTTCTCACACTGACTTAGGAAAAGCACCTAAGCCTCAAAAACTAGCCTCAAAAAGCACCTAAGCCTCAAAAATTGTCTTAGGAGTTAATGTTGTGGCTATTCTTGTCCTGGCATTTGGGTGAATGAATGAATTCTTTATTTCAGTCTATAGAATAAGATAAACTATCGAGAACTTCAGGTTGCTGCATAATTTTGACAGCCATTCCCTGTACCTCCCATAGTAGTATATTTTACTTAAAAAAATGTGGAAGGAAGGAAAGGGCACTCATAAATATTTCCACAAAGTAATCAAGACTTTGTTCATAGGCCTTGTGAGTCAATGATAAGGTAACCTAAGACACATTTTTTAATAGCTATATAAATACAGCATACGGCTATGCACATTCTATTGCTGGGCAACAGTGGACAGTCATTAATTCCCAAGGAAACAGAACTTTAAATGAGAAAGGCTACCTTGGAAATGCTCAGGATAAATAAAAAGCAATTACAGTGAATAAGCCTGTGTGAGTTCATGGAAGAATATATTTGTAATGAATAATTCTTAATTATCTGCAGACTAGGAATATCTGTGTTTTAACGTAGGGAGAAACAGTAACCAACAGATCAGAGGTTTCAGATGACTCGATTGATGGTTTCCTGGCAGTTTCTAAGAAAAGATTCAGGGAAACTTCAAAAAGTAATTATATTTTTTCTTTACATATAAAGAAAAAAATTTAGTGTAACCATAAATAAAGTTTTATTTATCCATTCATTGATTTGTGTAAGAAATAATCACTGAGCTTCAACAAAAAAAATGTAACTCAGTATGATAGTTTCCTGTGTAATTTATCATAAGGGAGCACAAGATAAATGACCTTAGGATTCTGTCTATAAGAAACTTACAATACTATGTATAAGAAAATGGCATGTTCACAAATAAGAAAAACTTACACTGTAAATTGCCAAACGTAATAATGGAGGCACAGAATAACCGAATGGGAGTTCAGAAGAAAATGCACTTAATGCTAGCTTGCAGCTGAATGGAAAATCATGAAATTTTCATAGATGAAAAATATATTTGATTTTTATGCACAAAGGTGGGTACTTTGGACATCTGGCAAGGGGGGAGGCGTCTCATCTAAATGTAAGCAAAAGCACATATGAAACAATATTCCAGAACGTGAGTACTTCAAGGAGTACTTGAATTAGATTGGCG
The DNA here is from genome assembly GCF_028858775.2 of Pan troglodytes. NCBI lineage: Eukaryota > Metazoa > Chordata > Mammalia > Primates > Hominidae > Pan > Pan troglodytes. Next base: position 89,397,968 of record NC_086015.1, read on the forward strand.
GAAATTCAGATTGGGAAAGAACAGTTTTGACCACATTGTCTGGCGGAGGAAGGTAGTGGGCTAGGATGACATGTTAAAGAAATTGGTTTATTTTTGAGGAGAAGTAGGGAACCACACATGATTTTTGAGCAGGAGATAATTGTTTTGATAACAGAAATAAATTTGATGATTTAGAAAAAGTGAGATGTAAAAGAATAATTAGAAAGCTGTTCAATTTCTTTCGCTGTGCAGAAGCTCTTTAGTTTAATTAGATCCCATTTGTCAATTTTGGCTTTTGTTGCCATTGCTTTTGGTGTTTTAGACATGAAGTCCTTGCCCATGCCTATGTCCTGAATGGTATTGCCTAGGTTTTCTTCTAGGGTTTTTATGGTATTAGGTCTAACGTTTAAGTCTTTAATCCATCTTGAATTGATTTTTGTATAAGGTGTAAGGAAGGGATCCAGTTTCAGCTTTCTACATATGGCTAGCCAGTTTTCCCAGCACCATTTATTAAATAGGGAATCCTTTCCCCATTGCTTGTTTTTCTCAGGTTTGTCAAAGATCAGATAGCTGTAGATATGCGGCGCTATTTCTGAGGGCTGTGTTCTGTTCCATTGACCTATATCTCTGTTTTGGTACCAGTACCATGCTGTTTTGGTTACTGTAGCCTTGTAGTATAGTTTGAAGTCAGGTAGTGTGATGCCTCAAGCTTTGTTCTTTAGGCTTAGGATTGACTTGGCGATGCGGGCTCTTTTTTGGTACCATATGAACTTTAAAGTAGTTTTTTCCAATTCTGTGAAGAAAGTCATTGGTAGCTTGATGGGAATGGCATTGAATCTATAAATTAACTTGGGCAGTATGGCCATTTTCATGACATTGATTCTTCCTACCCATGAGCATGGAATGTTCTTCCATTTGTTTGTATCATCTTTTATTTCATTGAGCAGTGGTTTGTAGTTCTCCTTAATGAGGTCCTTCACATCCCTTGTAAGTTGGATTCCTAGGTATTTTATTCTCCTTGAAGCAATTGTGAATGGGAGTTCACTCATGATTTGGCTCTCTGTTTTTCTGTTATTGGTGTATAAGAATGCTTGTGATTTTTGTACATTGATTTTTGTATCCTGAGACTTTGCTGAAGTTTCTTATCAGCTTAAGGAGATTTTGGGGTGAGACAATGGGGTTTTCTAGATATACAATCATGTCATCATCAAACAGGGACAATTTGACTTCCTCTTTTCCTAATTGAATACCCTTTATTTCCTTCTCCTGCCTAATTTCCCTGGCCAGAACTTCCAACACTATGTTGAATAGGAGTGGTGAGAGAGGGCATCCCTGTCAACAGAGTGAACAGGCAACCTACAAAATGGGAGAAAATTTTCACAACCTACTCATCTGACAAAGGGCTAATATGCAGAATCTACAATGAACTCAAACAAATTTACAAGGAAAAAACAAACAACCCCATCAAAAAGTGGGCAAAGGACATGAACAGACACTTCTCAAAAGAAGACATTTGTGCAGCCAAAAGACACATGAAAAAATGCTCATCATCACTGGCCATCAGAGAAATGCAAATCAAAACCACAATCAGATACCATCTCACACCAGTTAGAATGGCAATCATTAAAAAGTCAGGAAACAACAGGTGCTGGAGAGGATGTGGAGAAATAGGAACACTTTTACACTGTTGGTGCGACTGTAAACTAGTTCAACCATTGTGGAAGTCAGTGTGGCGATTCCTCAGGGAGCTAGAACTAGAAATACCATTTGACCCGGCCATCCCATTACTGGGTATATACCCAAAGGACTATAAATCATGCTGCTATAAAGACACATGCACACGTAAGTTTATTGCAGCACTATTCACAATAGCAAAGACTTGGAACCAACCCGAATGTCCAACAATGATAGACTGGATTAAGAAAATGTGGCACATATACAGCATGGGATACTATCCAGCCATAAAAAATGATGAGCTCATGTCCTTTGTAGGGACATGGATGAAATTGGAAAACATCATTCTCAGTAAACTGTCACAAGAACAAAAAGCCAAACACCACATATTCTGACTCATAGGTGGGAATTGAACAATGAGAACACATGGGCACAGGAAGGGGAACATCACACTCTGGGGACTGTGGTGGGGTGGGGGGATGGGGGAGGGATAGCTCTAGGAGATATACCTAATGCTAGATGACGAGATAGTCGGTGCAGCGCACCAGCATGGCACATGTATACATATGTAACTAACCTGCACATTGTGCACATGTACCCTAAAACTTAAAGTACAATAAAATGAAATAAAATAAAATAAAATAAAGAAAGCTGTTCAGTTAATCCAGACAAAATACATATGAGCTACTGAAATGAAAATGGAAGCCTAGGGAATGGAGAGCAGAGGTAAAGTGAGGGAACATTATGAAGGTAGCATTGATAAGACATATCAAACTTGAATATGTAAATGTGAATGGGGCAGATGAAAGTAAGGAAGATGGAGATTTTTTCCCTTAGGATTCCAGGGCAATAAAGCTAATAGTAGCACAAAAGGCAAATAGCTAAGGAGGAACAGATTTTGAAGAGAAGTTACTTTCTTCCATTTGTAGCATCCACCTGGTTTGAAGTGTTAGTGAACCATTCCAGAATGAACATCCCAGTACACAGTTTTAAAGGAGGAACAGTATTGGGACATAGGTTCCTTATTCGCTTATACCATAAATGAATATTGTGGCCTATTATGTGCGAGGTACCATGATATGCTCTGGGAAAATAAAGATTAATAAGGCACAAGCTCCTTCTATCAATGATCTAATGTAAAATATATCCATCTAAACAGGAACTAATAATTTTGTATTAGTAACCTAGTATTTGGATATTAATTAAAACAAGTACGGGGAAATGTAGCCTTGGCTGATCAGGGAAAATGTGATGGCAGTGAATTCTAGGCAGTTTATGACAAGGCAGAATAGGGAGGGGTAGAGGGAGGCAAAAATGTTCAGAAGAGAGAAGCATCTATATACAGCATTCAACAAATTGCCAAAGCTGGAGAAAGTCATTGGCCCATCATAACAACGAGTTGTCTATACAAATAGTGAGTTTGGGTAATTCTATGAAGAAAGAGAATTAGGAGATCTAAAAGAAAACTTACAGTAGGTGGATCATTTGGAAGTATCCACATAGGATACAATTAGTAGGAGGGACGGAAAGAAAAGGTGGGACAGGGAGACAGAAGCAGCCAAAGAGGTAAGATAACAACTGATTGTCACAAGGAAGATACAGTGTCATACACCATCTATCGCTGTCCCATTTTACAAAGGTAGGGCATCAACTAAAAATTTTCATTGGCATTGGCACAAAGGATAATATAATATTGATACTCTTAAATAAATTTATGGAATATAAGAATATGTGTGACAGAGGGTTTAGAAAAGTTGAAAAAGTTTTGCAAAAAACGGGAACAGAATATATATGGATATTTCATAAGTTTTGGTAATAAAAAGAAGAATGGGTAAAGTACACAATTGGCCAGAAGCATGTACTTGGCACATAAAAGGATGGTCACCATCACCAGTCATTAAGAAAATACAATTCAAAGCCACAATGATATACCACTTCGCAACATTAGGATTGCTATTGTAAAACAAAACAAAACATAAAATAACAAGTGTTGGTGATGAAGGCAAAAAATTAGGTCCCTTAAGCATTGTTGATAGGATTGTAAAATGGTGCAGCCTCTGTGGAAAACAATGTGATTCTTTCTTTCTTCTCTCTTTCTCTCTTTCTCTCTTTCTTTCTTTTCTTTCTTTCTTTCTCTTTCTCTTTCTTTCTTTCTTTTTTTCCTTCCTTCCTTCTTTCTCTTTCTTTCTTTCTCTTTCTTTTTTTTTTTTTTTTTGATGGAGTTTCGCTCTTTTTGCCCAGGCTGGAGTACAATGGCATGATCTCAGCTCACTGCAACTTCTTGCCTCTCGGATTCAGCCATTCTTCTGCCTCAGCCTCCCTAGTAGCTGGGACAACAGGTCTGCACCATCACACCCAGCTAATTTTTTGTATTTTTAGTATAGATAGGGTTTTGCAATGTTTGGCCAGGCTGGTCTTGAACTCCTGACTTCAGGTGATCCACACACCTTGGCCTCCCAAAGTGCCTGGATAACAGGTGTGAGCCTGTTATCACGGTAGCCAGTACGACTATTTCTTTAAAAGTTAAATACACAATTACCATATGATCCAGCATTTCCATCTCTGGGTATATACGCAGAATAATTTAAAGCAGGCACACAAACAGGTATTTGTACAGTCATGTTTCTAGCAGCATTATTTACAATAGCCAATAGTTGGAAACAAATGTCTGTAAATGGTTGCATAGATAAAATGTGGTGTATGCATATAATGTAATGTTAGCCTTAAAAGGAATGAATTTCTGGTACATGCTAGGGTGTGGATAAATCTTGAAGATATTATACTAAGGGAAATAAGCCATAAAAAGACAACAATGCATGATTCCACTTCTATGAGGTACCTAGAACAGTCCAATTCACCAAGACAGAATGTTGAATAGTACATACCAGAGTCTGGGTGAGGAGACAGAGTTTCAGTTTGAGATGACATAGGAGTTCTGGAGATGGCTGGTAGTGATGGTTGAACAACAATATGAATATACTTAATGCCACTGAAACATATTCCTAAAAGTGGTTAAAACAGTAAACTTTATATTATGTATATTTTACCACAATAAAAAAATTAAAAAATAAAATGGCACATTAAGAAATAGATAGAAGGGATGTAAACTTTACAATAAATTGTTACAGGAATTATTTGAATTTAAAAAAGTGCTTTTAAGTTAAGGAGTATTTAAACAAAACAACAAGGAAAAAGTGATTAGGATGTATCTTCAGAAAAAATCAAGTTGGGATCAAGAAAGCAATTCTTTAAAGCTTGTGTTTTATTAGGTTAATTAAGACATAACTAGGTAGTTAACTAAAACCCTAAATAAGAAGTATGGGAACTATACAGCTTATCACACCAGATGCAGCATATATTAATCTGGACAGTTGCTATTTTGTGTGGTTTTTAACAAGTTTATTTATTATTTATTAATTTTTCCATTTGATGAAATAATGTGCTAGGTTTTTGGACAATGACTCAAGGAAGATGTGGGAGGAGGGGGAAGTGACTATAATATAGTTACTTAAAAAAAAACTTTTCATGGTTGTATGCAAACAAATAATTCATAATCATCAACTGTCATAGCTATCCTCAAACTACAAGAACTCCAGACACAGATTATTTTTCTTGCTAACGAGGGTGTCCATAAAATTCATTCTCCAAACAAAATAAATTGCAAGTGAAAATAGATGATAAAGATAGCATTAATATACATATACATATACATAGAGAAAGAGAGACAGTGGGGAGAAAGAGAGGAGAGAGAGAGAGAGAAAGACATCATCAGGCATAAACTGAGGCTAATTTTGAAAGATAGAAAAGTAGGGGGGAAAATAGTAAAGACTCAAGAGTTCAGTTTTTAAACTCTCAGCCATGAACTCATTTAAATGGCTTAGTGAGGCATAGTGGGATGGTATAGAAAGAATAATCCCAACTTGGGAATGCTGCTATGGAAACAATAGCATCATTTAAAATTTATCTTCTTGTTATGAGGGAAAAGTAAAGAGAAAAGGATGGTATCACATTAGGCTCCAAACCATTTTAATTTCTAAAAATCAAGAGGAAAAGATTCTTAATTAATTATTTATAATGGTTAGCATATTATCTTTAAATATGTAAAATTTATAGTACAGGAGAGTAGTGACTTTATGTACAATACTTGATATATTGGTTCACCATGTATAATCAACTAACATAGCACATTTTTGTTTACATACAGCCTTGGTTCAAATTTTACTATTGTTTATAAAATACTAGTTTTCATAGCTGTGAAATTTTTGATGTTGTGTCTTTGGCTTGAACTGTATCAAAACGCTTGTCAAATAAAAAGAAATCTACTTTAAGACAATCCCCCATTTACCGAAACATTGCAGTAAAAGTGAATGGCTGTCTACAATTACTATCTGATTTAGGAGACACTTGGAAAAATACAAGTATTCATTGATGAGGATATTTAATGTTGTGCAACAATTTCATCCGAAGCAGGGTGTCCTTTATGCTGCTGAGAGAAAAGAGATTTAGGAAGGATAACTTTACAAAGAAAAGAAAAATAACAATTGAATGGGATTAATTAATCCCATTAAGCAGGAGGTCTATTCGTATAGATAAGATTGCAGAGAGAGAGAGAGAGAGAGAGAGAGAGAGAGAAAATAAGAGAGAAACAGTGGGGGGCAGATTTTATTTCTATCATTTGCACTCTTCCTTTCCACTTTCCCCACTTCATATCTCCAGCTTTGATTTGAGCAAAGTCAAAAGAGAGACACAACACTCTCATTTCTTAACCTGGTATCTACCAGGCCCTTTATGATTGTCCCTCCTTTCTTTATAGCATGTATAATACTGAAAACATGAAGAGAAGGGGAAAACAAAGAAAAGGATCCTCAGGATAAAAAATGATTACAAATCATATGTTATAGTGCAAAGGTACAAATCCACAAAAGGTTTTTCATAGATCAATGAGTCATGCTTTACTAAAGTAGGTGGCACTGTTGGACTGTCAAAATAAAGATATATTTAAGGAAATTCAAAGACTTTTCTATTTGTTAAGCTGGCGAATACACGCATATGCCCTTTCAGAAAAATTACATTCATTTTTTCTGAGATATGAGTGTGAATTATTTATCTAATTATTTTGGTGAAGACAGAGTTGCAATAGAAGGACATAATAGGAGGGCAAAGAATGAAGGCCGAGGAAGAAGGAAGGATCTCAACGTTTCTTATTTTCAAATAGTTTTCCAAACAATCCACAGCCAAGATTTGTCTGTTTTAAGCTCACAAAGAAAGCAAATGAGATCATTTGACTCCTATTGATAACTATCTAAAATAGTTTTTGGAAGCTTTTGTTTATCATTCAGGGCAACAGTATGTCTTTCCCATCTACCTTTTTATGTAAGCAACTTTTTAAAAGTACATGAATAATGTAACCTAAGTAACTTGTGATATCAGATCACTCTGGCAAATTTATAAAATCAATTATAATTCTTAGGACAACTTTATTCTTAAAAGTATCTGCTTCCCTTCTTGTGAATATTTCAAATCATATAGGTATGAAAAAACATTTTATATGCATTTATGAGGTCTTTCTTATATTATCTGTCATGAGAGACAATATAATCCAAATCAGATAACATTTAAATTTATATGACATGGTCCAGAAGTTTGCTTTAAATTTTTTTTAAACTAACTTTTTAAAGTTAAAAAATACTGGCTTTACTTTGTCAAGAGGTTATATGGTTCAAATTTAAGCCTGTATACCCCAGCTTTTGTAATTTTTGCAATATATGAGGCTGCCTATTATCTATGTTTACATGAGAGCTTTTAAGTATTTTGATGAAAATATGTATTAGTGTTCTTTAGAGATCATTATGTTAAGTGAAGTAAACGAGGCACAGAAAGACAAACATCATACGTTCTCACTTATTTGTGGGATCTAAAAATCAAATCAATTGAACTCACAGACAGAGAGTGTAGAAAGATGAGGCTGGAAAGGATGGTATAGGGTTGTGGAGGAGATGGAGATGGTTGATGGGTACCAAAAGAATGGATAAGACCTACTATTTGATAGCACAATAGAGTGACTGTAGTCAATAATAACTTAATTGTATATATTTTTAAATAACTTAAAGAAATTGGATTATTTGTAACTCAAAGGATAAATACTTGAGGTAATAGATTAAATTAATTTAAGGAAATGCCATCAACTTTCAATTTTAAGATAAAATTGAAAGATTTTATCTTAACATTTCCAAAACATAGCAATAATAGTCATATAATGGTTTCTAATTTCGTTGTAGGATTCTGTACTCCAAATGGTGACTGAAATGAGATATGAGGTTAAACAAATTCCATTAGAGCACCTATCTAAAAAATAAGGGCTAGTTTGAGATTTCTAAATACAACGTCTTCTATTAATTTCTAAGTTCTTAACAATGTTTACCAACTTATAAAGCATTCCTTTCCTATCCTTCCACATAGTTACAAAGTTATAGATCGATGTGCAAAAAGTGTTGTTGATGGAAACTCTTGCAGCATAGAGTGATAACATACCTCTTATTTCACAAGATATTAAAATATCATAGATCCATATATCCTTCTCATCAGCATTCCACTGGAAACCAATGGCCAGTTTAAACATGCTGCCCAGTATGTGTCATGTACAAAACAAATTTTGTATATTTGTGAATAAAATCACAGAATACTGCCTCTTATTTGAAAATTCTGGAGAAACTCTCTTTTTTTTTTTTTGGCATTTAACTCAACTATAAAGTGAAGTTAAAATACACGTATAAGTAAACTTTATGATCAAAATCATAAAGTGTTAAAGATTCCCCAGCATTTCAGAATTCTTTATTCCTCTGTACTTCAGCTGAATTACCAAAAAGTAGGAGGAAAAGTCACTGCTGTATGATTTCACCCCGTATAAAGTTGACCTACAATTTCTTACATCCTTGCAAACATTTTAGTATGTGAATTATTACAAAAATTCTTCAGTACTATATATAAAATACTTTATTTCTGAAAATTTCTATTCCAAAATTATATTAACTCTACTCTTGAGGATTCAGGGTGAATTCTTCTATAAAATAACAGTAATATTAGACTTCCTTATAAAGTCTGTCTATGTCAAATACTAACAACATTAACATTAGACTTTCATAAAGACATATGTCCCCTTTTGTAGATTTGCAGATAAGATATTCTTCAACAATTATAAAGGAAAAAAATCAATGTATGTAATAAGATTAAACAGCTCAGATAATATATACATAATTTTATATATCCATACAATATGTACATTTATCATATATTTTATATTTATATTTATGCATTGCATATATACAATTTAATAACAAATTTATAAATTATACACTTCTGGATTTAGTTGCTCATAAAACATTTACCTATAGATAAAACTTACACAAAATTTTTGTTTCAGTCAGCTTTAATATTTTCTTCTTCAGCTCATTGTATTTCTTAGTTTTCCACTGTATTGATGTCTACTTTATTTGCTAGATAAAGCTATGAGTTTGTTCATTCCTTTACTGAGTGAATACTTTGTTACAGACATCATGCCAATCAATCTCTCATTTTACTGAATGCAGAGCTGAAAGTTGCCAAGACGTTTGGCTCTGCTGCCCAGTAATTTATAACAGATAAAGAAAATTCAGGTTGAAAACAGCCTTGTTACTAACAGATCCCAGGCAATTTAATTGAATATGAGTCAATACTACCACCCTATTGGAATTGTTAAAATTAAATGAAGTACATAAAATGCCTGAGACCTAGTAGGCACCACTACATTTTTTAGTGGCTGTGTAGAGAGAGGATAGTGTACAGAATAAAGTTCCACCAAAGTAACACTAACTTTCTTGGAATTAAAATAGTAAGGTCATTCTTTCAAAAACATCAGTTTAAACAAAAATCAAAGGTAAAGCAAAATAATACAATTTAATCCTAATATTGAATATTCAGTTGATGTACTGAAATATTTTACATTATATACTTCTAAATGTAATTAAAGCAATTTTATTTTAATATTTATTGCTTTTTTTTTATTCATTCTTTTTTTTGTGTGCTATAGGCAATCCTACTTATCAGGGGTTTAATGTGAGACCTGTCTTGTTCCAGTACATACTATTGTGGAAAGGACTTTAGAAAGGGAGAGGAAGAAGTACACTTAGAATTTTATAACTTATGATAGTATATAGTTAAATGATATCTTTCATCATAAGTCTCTTTCAAGTGTCTTCAAGTTTCAATAGCTGTAAGTAAGCAGTGTGATGGCAAGAGAAGAAAATAAAATTTAATCTCCCACAGAGCAATTTCCCCTCCACTATAGATTCCTTCTAAGCTAAATAATTAAGCCTAATATTGATAGATAATACTTAGTGGTATGTTTGTGCGACCTTGTTATTTTTACCTCATAAACCATAAGTATAGGATCCATAATTAGTCTCTGTGGTAGTATCAGCAAAGACATTGGACCTGAGCTCTGAGAAAAATTCTCTCTTTACAGTTCCTCTGCAATTAGGGTTGCAAGGCTTAGCTCACTGGGAATAGGTGTGTGTTAGGGGCTGGATGGGGGACTGGGGAGAAGGGAAGTGAATAATGGATAGGCATAGAGAAAACCCCCATGGGCTGAATCGATAGGACAGAAGTGTGAATTGTGGTGAAAGTAGGCGTGGAGAGAGACAAGGAAGAGAGGCATCCTCAGAGTAGGTGTGGGTAAATGAGGACAGGTTTTGTTTAGCTAAGCAACAGGTAGTTGGTTCTCTTGTCACCCTGACCTGGCCTACCCAGGGCATTAGAAAAATTAGGTTTTGGTTGTATACTGTCTTCAGAGATAAAGTCTGGATCTGAAAGTTACCTGAACAGTAATTAACATGCCCAGACATGGCTCTAGAAGTCTGTAGTTCTGAAAGTAACCTGTCTACAGTATGATATATTGGCTATTTCATTGATGAATTCAGATATAACTCTATAGTGCTTGTTGTCATTAATTGGCTTAAACAGTTCAGTGAGCATCAGATCTGGTGCGAGATAGGTTTGTGTTTAAATATCTACTCTCACACCTATTAACTGTGTGACCTTGGGCAAATTTTTTAACCTTTCTAAGACTTAGCTTCATGATATGTGAAATCAGGATAATAATTTCTGTGCCAGTTAATATATTGCCAGGCACTTAAAACCAATCAGTACTTTTTATATGACCTTTTTTTCCTTATAACCATTTATTATGTTAAAGGGAAAGGATTAAGGGAGATCTAGATCTTAGTTCATATATAGAAATGTTCATATAAAGAGTATTCATATAATGGGGCCTAAAGCAAACCACACTGAAACATTTTACACAAAGCCCTTTTACTATTCTCAAACATTCTGCAAAGTCTTAATGAAGTCTCAAATGTTATTTCATTTATATCTACCTGGAATGCTTAAAATTTCAAAAGAAAGAAGAGCCAATGATGATTTAATAGCCAATTTACTTCTTATAAATTTCTACTCTTTCTTTAACTACTTGAATGCTCTTTTTAATGATGTCCTAATTCTTGCTACCCTACAAGGTCTGATCTACCTTAACTTATTCCTGGAAATGACAGTCAATCTGAGAAGGAAAATGCTATAAGTTAATAAGCAGAATTTTAAAATGACCCTCAAGAGCAGCAGATGAATTGCTAATTAGAATTATCACTGTTGCCTCAGTAAGACTGTTCTAATATCTGAATTATGTCAGTACATTAAAAGTAGAAAGTTCATTAATGTTTTTAATTCATATCTATTATTTATAAAGCAAGTATGAGATGGGAGTATAGATGTGAGTATATTTTCTGCTTCTCACTATCTGTCCTCTGAGTTTCTTATTCTTCCCTTCTGGCAGGAGGACTAGAATGAGACTGGGCTCTTGCAGTCAATTGGGTCTTGGTTCAAGACCCAAGATAAGCACTTAACATTTGTATGACCTTGAACAGGTGATTTAACCTTTCTGAAATTCATTTTTTTCTTTGGTAAAAATCTAGGATTACAACAAGCCCAAAATTTTATTATGTCAAGGTAAAAGGTTATTAATATACAGCTTTAATGTTTAATGGTAGATTTTCTGTGCCTGACAATGATCCTGTGCTTCCTAATCTCAATCATAGGCTTTTCTTTTCATATTAGACAATGCTAGTGACACATCAGTTAAAGAGGTGTGAGCTCATGGTGATGGCAAGTGTGTGTTGAATTGGATCACAGTCTCTATCTCATCCAGTCCCTCTTGTACGCATCTTTGAAGAGAGTAGCTGTGGATATGGGTGGAAGCATAAAGGATCCTAGTAACTGAATAACATCAGTAACACATTCATGATTTTATCTTCATTAGCAATAAGACTCAAGCAATTGAAAAACCATTGACTTTGTAAAAACACATGTGCGTGGGCCAGGCACAGTGACTCACGCCTGTAATCCCAGCACTTTGGGAGGCTGAGGCGGGCAGATTACTTGAGGTCAAGAGTTTGAGACCAGCCTGCTCAACATGGTGAAACCCAGTCTCTACTAAAAATACAAAAATTAGCTGAGTGTGATGGCACATGCCTGTAATCCCAGCTACTGGGGAGGCTGAGGCAGGAGAATCTCTTAAACCGGGAGGCAGAGGTTGCAGTGAGACAACATCACTGCATTGCTCTCCAGCCTGGGCAACGAAGTGATCTCCGTCTCAAAACAAACAAACAAACAACAAACCAAAAACAAACAAAAGCACATCTGCTTGCTCTTGTGTAGAGAGATTCCTTTTTGATTTCTTTGTAGCACTAGTTTAAAAAATAAGAAAATTAAAATAATAAGCTTCAAGTTCCTGAGTTATCAAAGGTAAGTTAGCGTTAATATATTCATTAATAAAAAGTGATATTGTTATATGAGTCAAAGTTAGTGAAAGAATTGAACACGTTTGATTATATCAAACTTCTAGAAAATAATCATCATATTTACATTATATACTTCTCAATGAAATTAAAGCAATTTTATTTTAATATTTATTGCTTATTATTTTTATTCATTCTTTTTTCAGTGCTATAGGCAACCCTACTCATCAGCAGTTTAATGTGAGGCCTGTCTTGTTCCAGTACATACCATTGTGGAAAGGACTTTAGAGAGGGAGAGGAAGAAGTATATTTAAAATTTTATAGCTTATGATAGTATATAGTTAAATGGTATAAAAAAATCATGTTCTTACCTTAGGACATTTTTCTGGTGTATGGTGCAATATGAATACTTTTAGTAGCAAATAGCTAAAGATAAGACAATTTTAGACCACGGGCAGTGACTCACCCATGTAATCCCAGGAATTTGGGAATCTGAGGTGGGTGGATCATTGAGGTCAGGAGTTCTAGACCAACCTGGCCAACATGATGAAACCCCGTCTCTACTAAAAATACAGAAACCCCATCTCTACTAAAAATACAGAAATTAGCCAGGTATGGTGGCACACGCCTGTAATCCCAGGTACTTGGAAGGCTGAGGCAGGAAGATTACTTGAACCCGGGAGGTGGAGGTTGCAGTGAGTCAATATTGTGCCACTGCACTTCAGCCCAGGCTACAGAGCAAGACTCAGTCTCAAAAAAAGAAAAAAAAGAGAAAATTTTATGATTTTTTTTCTTCTAAATATGATGGTCAAAAGTAATTCTCAGTCTTTTGAAAATAGTAAAGGATGCGGTAAAATATATATAAATAAAAATAACCCTAAGGATTATTATCTATTTCTCAAAGAAAGTTAAAATAATACAAGCTTGGATATGGCTGACTTAATTAAAACTAATTAACATTGTTATTGTGTAACTAATGGCTTGAAAAGAGCAATGTCATGAGCCATCAATTATGGATTAGTGTAAAAAAGAGTAGGTGCTATAGACTAGAATGTCACTATAAGCCTCAGGGTGTTTTGATTTTTTAAATGTATTTATCTGAAGTATATTTATCAGATTATAATATAGCATTACAGTTGTTGTAAAATGATAAACATAATATCACTAATGAATTGTTTATCACTAAAAAACTGTTTACATGGTGTTATAGGGATTAGGGTGTTTTATGAAGTTAAGATTTTTTCTGGACTTCAGTAGTTCACTTACACATGTATTTTGTAAGGAAGTCTAGAATAAAATTGGAGGTTTTAAATACTTATAAAGGATGTCTATTTCACTGGTTATTTTCTTCCTTTGTGTTGAGCCAATGGGCATTAGATTTTTTATATTTTGGGAGGAGTTTTATTTATATTTTCTGAAATGATAGTTGATTCGGCCCTATTATAATGAAGTTTCATGAGGCTTTTCACAATTCTAAAAATTGTTTTCTTCTCAACTTTGTTTCCCATGCATCCTACATTGAATTTTTTTAAAATCTTTGCTTCTCTAAACTGCTAGTTTCTTCTGTGACTTCTCTTCGAACTCTTCCCTGTACTATCCTACCCCTTTATTTTAAACTTTTAATATTTTGCCTTACATAAAGGGTTTTTTTTTTCTTTTTTTCTCTATACATCATAAATTCTTCAAGGATTGTGATATTAACTTATTCATCTGTTAATTCTCTCAGCATTTTATATGAAGTTATATGGGATATATATGAAAAAATGCCCATAAGAGTACATAAAATATTAAATAAAATTGATATATTAAAATATGTTATTTTGGAATTTGTAATACATTAACAATGAGTATCTTCAATCTAACCATGTGTATTAGTCTGTTTTCACGCTGCTGATAAAGATGTACCCAAAACTGGGTAATTTATAATGGAAAGAGGTTTAATGGACCCCAGTTCCACGTAGCTGGGGAGGCCTTACAATTATGACAGAAAGCAAAAGGCACGACGAACATGGCAGCAGGCAAAGAGAGAGCCTGTGCAGGGGAACTCCCCTTTATAAAGCCATCAGATCTTGTGAGTCTTATTCACTATCACGAGAGCAACATGGGAAAGACCCATCCTCATGACTCAATTACCTCCCACTGGGTCCCTCCCACAACATGTGGGAATTGTGGGAGCTACAATTCAAGACAAGATTTGGGTGAGGACACAGCCAAACCATATCACCATGTTTTTATGAAAACGTTGAAGAAGTTTAATGTTGTCCATTTATTTATATTTATTTATTTACTTATTTATTTGAGACGAAGTTTCACTCCTGTTGACCAGGCTGGAGTGCAATGGCGCGATCTCCGCTCACTGCAACCTCTGCCTCCTGGGTTCAAGCGATTCTCCTGCCTCAGCCTCCTGAGTAGCTGGGATTACAGGCATGCACCACCACACCCAGCTAATTTTGTATTTTTAGTAGAGACAGGGTTTCTCCATGTTGGTCAGGCTGGTCTTGAACTCCCAACCTCAGGTGATCCACCCATCTTGGCCTCCCAAAGTGCTGTGATTCCAAGCTTGAGCCACCACACCCAGCCTGTCTATTTATTTTTACAAATGAAAAGAATCTCCTTATGCTCTAGTAGATATGTACAATGTTCTAGTTAAGAATGTTCTATTGGCCAAGCATGGTGGCTCACGCCTGTAATCCCAACCCTTGGGAGGCTGAGGTGGGCTGATCACTTGAGCCCAGAAGTTCAAGACTAGCTTGGGCAACATGGTGAAACCCTGTCTCTACAAAAAAAAATCCGGGCATTGTGACATACATGCGGACCTATAGTACCAGCTACCCAAGAGCCTGAGGTGGCATTATTTCTGAAATCTTTGTTCTGTTCCACTGTTCTATATATCTGTTTTGGTACCAGTACCATGCTGTTTTGGTTACTGTAGGCTTGTAGTATAGTTTAAAGTCAGGTAGTGTGATGCCTCCAGCTTTGTTCTTTTTGCTTAGGATTGTCTTAGGTATATGGGCTCCTTTTTGGTTCCATATGAAATTTAAAGTAGTTTTTTTTTCTAATTCTGTGAAGAAAGTTGATGTTAGCTTGATGGGGATAGCACTGAATCTATAAATTACTTTGGGCATTATGGGCATTTTCATGATATTGATTCTTCCTATCCATGATCATGGAATGCTTTTCCATTTGTTTGTGTCCTCTCTTATATTCTTGAGCAGTGGTTTGTAGTTCTCCTTGAAGAGGTCCATCACTTCTCTTGTAAGTTTTATTCCTAGATGTTTTATTCTCTTTGAAGCAATTGTGAATGGGAGTTCACTCATGATTTGGCTCTCTGTTTGTCTATTGTTGGTGTATATGAATGCTTGTGAATTTTGCACATTGATTTTGTATCCTGAGACTTTTCTGAAAAGAAACTAGCGTCAGAGTGAACAGGCAACCTACAGAATGGGAGAAAATTTTTGCAATCTATGCATCTGACAAAGGACTAGCAGCCAGAATCTACAATGAACTTAAACAAATTTACAAGAATAAAATAAACAATCCCATCAAAATGTGGGCAAAGGATATGAACAGACATTTCTCAAAAGAAGATGTATATGCGACCAACAAACAAATAAAAAATGCTCATTAACACTGGTCATCAGAGAAATGCAAATCAAAACCACAATGAGATATCATCTCAAGCCAGTTAGAATGGCGATCATTAAAAGTCAGGAAACAACAGATGCTGGAGAGGATGTGGAGAAATAAATGGTTTTACACTGTAGGTGGTAGTGTAAACTAGTTCAACCATTGTGGAAGACAGTGTGGTGATTCCTCAAGGATCTAGAACCAGAAATACCATTTGACCCAGCAATCCCACTACTGGGTATATACCCAAAGGATTATAAATCATTCTACTATAAAGAAACATGTACAGGTATATTTATTGTAGCGCTATTCACAATAGCAAAGACTTGGAACCAACAACATTAATGATAGACTGGATAAAGAAAATGTGGCACATATACACCATGGAATACTATGCAGCCATAAAAAAAGAATGAGTTCATGTTTTTTGCAGGGACATGGATGAAGCTGGAAACCATCATTCTCAGCAAACTAACACAGAAACAGAAAACAAAACACCACATGTTCTCTCTCATAAATGGGAGATGAACAGTGAGAACACATGGACATAGGGAGGGGAACATCACACACCAGGGCCTCCTGGGGGGTAGGGGGCCAGGGGAGGGATAGCCTTAGGAGAAATATGTAATGTAGATGACAGGTAGATGGGTGCAGCAAACCACCTGGCACGTGTATACCTATGTAACAAACCTGCACGTTCTTACCCCAGAACTTAAAGTATAATAAAAAGAAAATTAAAATTAAAAAAAGATACATTGCTCTGCATCTCCAGAAATCTCAGCTGGTAACATTCACTCGACAAATCTTCATTGTAATAAACAGGGAATCCTAGTGAAACACACTGTGAAGTACATTCCAAAAGTGATATTTCCATGAAGGAGCTTAAGCCCCTTGGAAAAGTCATCACCTAGAATCCAGAGATACTTTGAAATGCAAATAGTCCACTTGAGACAAGGAGGCACCTGTTGTTCTGCCTTGATTATGTGTTCAGGCCTCAATTTCAAGTAAATGAAAGAGCAGAAGGAAGGTGTTCTTTTGATGAGTTCTGCCCTCAGGGTAATAAAGGCAGAGGGAGAATTGCTAGGTGGTATCCATTCCTAATTCTTTCCTGGCCATCAGTAATTACAAAACACTCACTGTCATTTTGAGATGTGAGCAAAGTATAACTTTGGTTATATGCTGCCGGTTTTTCATTAATAGTTAGCAGTGAAACTGAAAAGTTAAAAGAGTATTTACTTGCTGTCTGTGGGAAAAACAGGAAAGGAAAAACCTAAGAAGAAATTATTACATATTCCTGTATGTCTCCAGGGAAACAAAGCATGGAAGAAGGGTAGGTAAGTGACAATCACTAAGAGGCAGGAGGAAAGTGATCTGCAAAGGATAAAGAGATGAGAGAATATGGCGAGGCTTGGATCTGAGAACAGGTACTCACACTTAGCACACAAATAACGTGATCATGAAATGCTGACTCAAATATGTCCATAGATGACCTAAGCTATGCAAAGGACAAGAGATACATCAATAAATAATTTAGATATATTTTGTGTTATTTAGTATTCAATACCATTCATCAGTAATATTACCTATCTTCATTCATCAGTAATATTACCTATCTTCATTCATCAGTAATATTACCTATCTTTGGACAATTCTCACACTTCCCTAACTACAGTAGTCATTTACCTATCTTCTTAAGCCTCCTACTCAATCATATTATTTTTATTATTTCTGCATTCTTACAATTTTAAAATATAATTAAAGTTATTTGGCATAAACGAATTTAGTTTTCTTTTTCCCTCTCTCAAATATATTGACATTTTCATTTATCTCCAATTTATCTTCGCTATCTTATCTCATTCACAGGAGATGAGGTGCTCCTTCTCTGCATCCTCAATCGAGTCCAATCTTTTCACTTTTACATTTGATCTCATCTTTTTTTTTTTGTCAACAGCTACATTACTCCATCAATATATCCTCTATTCCATTTATATTTGACCTCTAACTCCTTCAGTCACCTCTCTCATCCTGTTTATAAGGAATTTTCTACTGTTTTTCATTCCTAAGCTCCTCCTCAAATAAAAAGCCTTTTATTAACAATACACATCCTAATTATACTTACAATCACTAATCTCTCAGTTTTAATTGATTCACCAACACATTGCAGTTTGTTTTCATTTTCATCCTCAAGACTCTAATTAAACATGAAAAGTGAAGTTCATCAGTGACTCAATATTGCCAAATCCAGTGAGAATATTCACTCAAGTTACTGGACCTTTTTACTGTATACTATACACCAGGCACAACTGTCTATAACTCATTACTCTCTGGTATTCTGTTACACTATTTATGTAATTTTCATTTGTGGGCTCTTACTCTCCCTATCACTTAAATATTAGGACTGCCCACAGTTCTCTCTCAAATCCATTACTCTTTATTTCTCTTTGCTTTCATATCTGTTTTTGAGTTTTAGGTATGAACCATGATTGGCTTTGGTGATTCCCGAATCTCCATGTTTAATCCATACATCTATATTGACTTTCATATTCATATATATGTGTACATATATATATGTTTATTTATTTATAGCCAAACATACCTACTTTGAATTTTTGCAGCCACCTCAAACAAACTTTCACCTCTTTTCCTCAATCCTTGCCGAATTTCTTTTCTCTGATAGTATCACCTAGACCCTCAAGGAAATACCTTAAAGTCACGTAAAAACATTCTCTTCTTCCATTGTATGGCTCTTATTCATTGTCTTCTCAAAATTTACCTCTTTTGGGAAATTATTCCTCTCAGAAAAGCTTCCATTAAACCTCAAACTGAGCTAAGTCTTCACCTCTATCCTCTTCATGGGTATTTAACACTACATTTGACACAATAATATGACATATTTAAATGTGTTTACCTACCTAATGAGGGAGTTTTCCATGAAAAAGATACATGATATATTATCTTATGTTCCATCAAACTTAACTAAGATTCCCATGCTTTTTTCCTACTTTTTTTCCCATGCTGTTTTTCCTCCCATGCTTTTTTCTTTTCCTCCTAGAAAAATATAAAGTTTCTAGTTAAATGACATTGGGTTTTTGAGCCTGATTTCTTTGTCAACAACTTCATAGTGACATCACAACTAAAGCCAAGAAATAATACTCTTACGATTTAAAGGGCAAAGCAATGAGGTTTCTTGTTATTCCTTACTAATCACTGCTTGTTTTGACTCTGGAGATTTCCTCATTTCAAAGGGTAGTCATAAGATTTATGTGTAAAAACGTATAATTTTATTGTAATCTTTTTTGGTGTAGGCTGTGTTCAATATCACTTACTCTGTGGATCTTAAAAGTTCAAATACAGTGACCTCTAAGAGGGGCACTCCTCTGATTCTAATTGCCCCAAAATTGATGTGATTGCTTTCTGAAGAAGTAAAATGAATTTAAGTATTTAGACATTTATTTAAGTGGATGATTTTCTTTCCCTAGGAAGGACATAACTGAAACAAGAAAAAATAAATCTTATAAAAGATTTTCAGCAGTTTATTGATATCAGGAGGCAAATTGTTTAATTAAACATATATATTTATATATATGTACACACACATACACATACACATATACATATTTAAATCTGTTCTTCTATGCTTTATCTTATCCTACAGATATTCAATATTCTTATAAGGTTACTCAAAGCTACATGTGATTATTTGTTTGGACATTATATTAAATATAGTTGGTTTCAAAGCAAAAATTGCACAAGACAAATTTTAATAGAAAAGAAAGATTTATTCAAGGCTATTGCAATAGGAGACAGAAGCCATATCTATGTTTGAACTCAACTCTGGAAACAAATGTTGGGCTGGGATGAGCTATATAAGTACTGGGGGATATTAGTGGGGAGGTTGATCAATGAGCTATGTTGAGCACACTGAGTTATTTCCTGTTTGCAAATGCTTTTCTCTGTAATTAGGTCCCCTGTGTTTGCTAATTGGGGCCCTTCTAAGTCAGGGATCTACTTTCTCATAGGGACTGGGAAGATAGGGGCACAATATTCCTTGATAATTGCATTTGAAAGAATGGCTTCCAAGTCCTTAAGAAGGACGTTTATCTATTGTAAAATTGTCAATAGGCTTTTAGAAAGATTTACATATACAGATATTCCTTGACTTGAAGTTAGTTCCAATAAACCCAAAATAAATTGAAAATATTCTAAGTGGATGAGGTGCAGTAGCTCATGACTATAATCTCAGCATTCTGGGAGGCAAATGCAGGAGGATTGCTTGAGGACAGAAGTTCAAGATCAGCGAGACAACATAGTGAGACTCCATCTCTACCAATTTTTTTTTTTTTTAATTAGCGGGGCACGGTGGTGCATGCCTGTAGTCCCAGCTACTTGTGAGGCTGAGGCAGGAGGATCCTTTGAGCCCAGGAATTGGAGGCTGTAATGACCTATGATCACCACTGCATTTCAGCTTGGCTAACAGTGCTAGATATTGTGTCTCAAAAAACAAACTAACTAACAAACAAAAACAAGTAAACAAAGAAAATACTGCAAGTGGAAAATGTATTCAAACATTCAATTACACCTAAGCTAAGGAACATTATAGCTTAGCCTACCTAAAAGGTGCTCAGAGTAATTGTATTATTACATTAGCCAAAAGTCAGCAACATCATCCAACACAAAGCTTATATTACAATAAAGTGTTGAATATCTCATGTAATTTATTAAACACTGTACCAAAGTTGAAAAAGAGAATTGTTACATAGGTACTCCAAGACAGTTTCTGCTGAATACATATCATACAATAATAAAATTGAAAATTGTTAAGTTAAACCATTGTAAGTTAGGGCCATCTGTATCACAAAGGGGCAGAGAATTTGCAATTACATGTTTTCTAAATAAAATGTTCTAAGAAAAGGGAGATCAGAGCCAAAAGTCAGGAAGAAGCCTGTCTAAAATTTAATCAGCAGAGGGAAACATTAAGGCCATCTTAGTCATTGAGCTTATTAAGAATGTCCAAATTCCCTAGACACATGTTAAGTAGAGGACTATGACTGTGGTTTTATTTTGTTATCAAAGCTGCTCAAGTGTAACCTAACTCAGGACATCATTTAGGAGGAGAACACGGTAAACCAAAATATATTAATAAGGAAGTGGCAGCCTTAATATATGAGATGGCATATTTTTAGAAAAAATTCATGTAAGTGAACCATAGCAGATATGAAAACAAATTTTGGCAAAGAGAGGAGACATTCATGAACTTAGATTTTTTTTTGAGACAGGGTCTTAGTCTGTTGCCCAGGCAGTGACACGATCACTGTCACTGCAGCCTTGACCACTGGGCTTAGGTGTTCCTTCCACCTCAGCCTCCTGGGTGGCCGGGACTACAGGCGTGCACCACCACACCTGGTTAATTTCTTCTATTTTTCGTAGAGACAGGGTTTTGCCATGTGGCCCACGCTGGTCTGGAAATCCTGAGCTCAAGGCATCCACCTGCCCTGGCCTCCTCCCAAAGTGCTGGGATTGCAGGTTTGAACCACCATGCCCAGCCTACTCTTGGGGACTCTTCAGTTGCCTTACTTAGACAATTTATTTCATGGTTTTGTGGCAGGTCTACTGCCTGCCAATAATTCATAACTGTAGCATCCTGGATCAAAATTATGGCACATGTAATCTTAGTGTTTATTTAATTTAGCTCTAATGATAATGAATAAAAATAAATTTGGCATTTGAATTAATATTTTATACTGCCCCAAACTTAAAATTCTTTTTATCTGTAAAATTAGAAGCCAATCCTTAGGTAATAATGTCCTTCTTTTTGTTTTAAGATAATTGTATAATGTTCATTGTATCTTTTAAAAATCTGTATTTTCTTATTTTCTAGATATTTGCAGAGGAAAGTAGTTTATACCAGACTATGATATCATATATACATTACTATGATCTATAATTAAACATAAATAAAAATATTGTACATTACTCTTTTGAGCAGCATTTAATACTGTAAATTTTGTATGAAGAGTCACTGCATATGAATGAATAGCTCTACTTTTGATAAGAGCCTAAAAAATCTGTATACAGGCAGAGTTTTCCCCTGAAATTATAATAGGTAGAATCAGTGTGAGTATTAATTCTTTTTTGAATTTAAAATAATTCTTGTCCCATTACTATGTGTGAGGCTCTGTTCTAGGAGCAGGGAATACCACAGTGAAGTAAATAGGGACAAAACTCACATACATATGGGTGGAGTCTGAAAGAAAGGAAAATAAAGAAACAATAATATAGTATATTTTAAGATTGTTAGTGTTGTGGGGAAAAAAATCAGAAGTTAGATAGGGAGTTCGGCAGTTCACATTTAAAATTTTAAAAATAAGAAACATTTTCTTTTGCAAAGTTTTGTGTGTGTATTTTTTTAAAAAAATTTGCTTTTTAAGAATATTTAGCTTGGTCTTTTATTTCATGCTATTAAATATGCTGCCATTTTTATTCTGTTAAGTTTTAACCATATCTGGCATTCAGTGTTAAAATTAATAAAATCACTACAGTTGTTTTATGTGTCTTTCTTTAACTTTTCCTTACATGTCCAATATGATGAAATATTGTGGCATATTATAAAGTTTGCATCATTTCTAAAACAAAGTCAATGAACACAAAAATGAGTAGATTGATATCATTTTTACTTATTTCATTTACCTTATCTTTCCTGTTTGTTGTTATTTTTAGGTGGGAGAATCATATTGCTGTGAGTTATTCTGCTAATTTCTTTTTTCTAGGATAAAGGAAAAGTACCTGGATCAAGAGTTTAAAAACTAATTTCATTATGCAAATAGGTGTATGGTATGTGCATGCATTGCTTGTTATTTGGATAGTAAGTATCTGTTGAGAATATTATGATTTCATTATACAATACATAGGAGAGTCAGAGAACATTATTTTTAAGGACAATTTTTAGTAGATCCATGATGAACTCAGATTATATGAACTGTTAACATTTTACCATTTAAAACAAACATATCAATATTGACATTCAGCATAATAAAATCAATTTTTAAAGCGTGATTAAAAAAGAGAAAACCAGGCTTTATGCTTATATGCAGAAAACATATCTACCAAAATATATTTATATGTATTAAGCTTCCTTTGAATAATACTGTGCTTCAATGGAATAATAGACCTACTGGCCGCTTTTTAGAAAATAGAAACAAAGTCAATTTTATTACAATTGTTGTCCTTATAATAATGTGAATTAGAAAACTATATGTTTTCAGTAAAACCTCTTGTAAGGACAATGGAGTTCTTGAAATGTGGGCTTTCGTAAAGGGCCAACTGGCCCAAATTTCAACCTCATTTGAAGAACGGTATATGATTGGCTTTGCCCATTTCTGACAGGGACTCAGCCTGGAGAGAAGGGGGCTTCTGGGTCAGATTACTTTTTTAAAGTCGTGAATTCCCTATGAATTTAATAATTTATTTATACTTCTACCTGGAGAAAATCAAACAATGCTTTTTCCTTTTAAAATTTCTTACGTTTGATATTGCCACCCCATGGCTTCTATTTTTCTCTTCAAACTGGTCTTTTATGCTTACTTTTAATTTAGGACAGGTATCATCCTGGCTTCTGTATACCTTTAAGGATTGATTTAGGTGATACATGTCTCAAGGGGCTCCCCTATCTCTGACACATATTTGATTTTAGAGTTTCATTCAACAATGATGCATTGGTCATAATTGCCCTTGATTTTTTAGACAATTTCCAATAAATGTGATCAAATACAATCTACGTTTGCCCTAAACAATACAGTTTCTGATAGCTGCTTGTGACTATTTAAATTTAATTAAATAAAATTAAATGGTATTCAAATTTAGTCCCTCAGTCACACTAGCCCCATTTCAAGTCCTCAAGAAACGCATGTGGCTAATGATTACGGTGGTATAGGAGAGATAGAGAACATTTCCATTATTGCAGAAAGTTTATTGAATGGTGCTTATATATGTTTTTATTGAGAAATAATGCAACTGACTTTTAGATTAAAAATCCATCCAAGTTCTCCACAACTCTATTAAACAGAAAAGCTGAAACTAGCTTCCAGATCTTTTGGCATCAAGTAAGATGCTTTTTAAGAGTTCAGCTGCGCCCAGGAACATGGGCCATTTATAATGCCTAATTTTCTATTTAATGGTTTTCCTTCCTTGACCTTGCAATCAATATAGGAGAAAAGTTTCGCTGTATTCATTTATATGAAGAAGAAAATTATTAGAATACCAGAAGTTATATTTAATTTTTTGTTTGACAATGTATACATGTATCTAGATTCTTTGATGTGAACTTAATATTTAATGATGATCCTTAAAATATCAGTATAGCTTAACATTTCTAACAATCCTAGAATTGAGAGATAATAGAATATTTTGACAGTATGAGTTTAATTTGTGTTGTAAAGGTCTTAGAAGGGTCTGAAAGCCTCATGACAGGTCAGAAGGTGGAAGGCATTGTCAAGATACCTCATTTACAGATCACAAATATATACTGTACCATTGAACTCATCTTCCAACTTTCTTGTGAATCAGATTTGGGGTTAGGTTAGACCCCAAAAGGTTTTACTACCTATGGGACAGGTTAAATAAACATGTTAAGGCTAAATTATGTGGGTGCATTAGAAGCAAGTTTTTATTGCTGTAAGAAATAAAAGCAGAGTTTTTAGAGAGGCTTTTATAATGTATCTTTAAACACTTTATTTACTGTGGGGCAGAAATTACATACAGTTTATCTTCTATGCAATTCCTTCCAAAAACAATTGTGTATTTGTCACAACACACACATCAGATACTGAGAGTTAAAAATAGATATACCTACCAGCAGATGCGGTATTTTTCATTTTCAAGTAACTCTAGTCCAAATCATGTTTTCTTTCTTGGGGTGTGTGTTCACTTTTTCATTGACATACCAGTCTGTGGGTATCTTCAAGTTATATGTATTGCAGTCGTGGCACTGAAACCCGGTCCATAGCCAGTTCACCACATCAATGCTTAGGCCCAAGGAAGATTAAGTTAAAGTAGCTCAACAGTGCATCTGGGAAATAAGGCCTTTCACCTTTATTTTTTTCTAAAATTGATGGTCGCCTTCAGTAAAGCCAAAGTAAAAGAAACCACAAATCCTCCTTAAATAATAATCTTTAAACTTTTATAGGGGTTTTCATTTAATGCAGATTGTTTGCCTCTTGACTACCTAATATTTATATCTCTTTTTATTTACTTTATTTTAACACTGTATTTCTTTCGTGTAGGCAATTGTGTATTTAAGAAATGATGGCCATTATCACTTTAATTTTCTCTTTCTTTCCTGTAATTGACTAAATTTATAAAAATATTCTGAAACTTTTGTGTCACATTAGAGTAGTAGTTTGATTCCAGTTGAACCAACATTGGAAATCACTTATTTAATCTTTTTCTGTTCACTTCATGTGGCTTCTTCATACAAGTGTTTCTTAGCCAGCACACACATTCTTATCGCCTGAGGAGCTTTTGGAAAAAATGAATGCTGGTGCTAGGATATTCTCCCAGATCAATTAATAATTCCCTCCACCAGATATGACAAGGTATTTTTATTTTACAACCCTTCTCCATTTTTCTTGAATTTGCTGTGATCCCACACTTTACGTAATTTGGCTAGAACATTGAAAACAACGTGCTTGTTAAAAAGCTAGTATGTATACATATAAACCCATGTTTGTACTATAACACACTGACTCTAATAACTGGGAAAATACCCATAATGAATCTTAATTTCTTTACTAGGAGATTTATGGGGAAATATTTTGTTGATGCCTTCCACGCTTTTAATGCCCTCACTGTGTGATAAACAGGAACCATGTATCAGAATGTAGCCAGGTGTGGATTGAATTGGAAAGAAAGGATAGTTCATATCCCAGCTTAAGTTATCCATTAGGAAATACATGTGAATTTAATTCACCTGTTTTCATCTTTAAGATTATGCACATTAAATAGAGAGCAGACTCACTTATTTAAAGACTTGTTCAGTTGAGACTGGGTTTACAGTAATTTTATAAGTATAGACATCTGTGTTTAGTGCCACGTTCAGCATAGTTTGTTGAATAAAAACCAAATTTTAAATTCTAGAAGAAAGTTTTGATGCATTTTTTCTAACCAAAACCCAATATATTTAAAATATAGTTTAAAGTGCTAAATGGCATTATTTTATCCATAGTTTTCCTTACCAATACAATTGTTGGAAAAAAAAATCTGATTATCACAAAGATGAATTGCCTAAGTCCAGGAAAATGTGCAAATATAGAACCAGTGAAATCTTCAACCAATCTTCTTAGCAGAATGCCCAAAGTTTCTAATTAAGGTCAGTCCTTAAGTGACATGTAAATATATTCAATCTAATATTGATGAAGCCAGATACAGCATAGTGATTAATTATGCATTACTTCTACAAAGTTTTCAAGTTAAAGAGATTAAGTTTCCCTGTATAAAATAATTGGTCATAGGGAGTAGGTGAATGAAAATAATTTATTTTAGTCTTAATAACACAGGGTGTTTTAAATTAATTATAGGCTCTTAAAATCCATTGATTTTGTAAGTAGACTTTTATTTTCTTATTAACCTTAAGTTACTGATAGAAAGTTGAAATTGTTAACCATTTTTTTGTAACTTTTCAGCCAATTCATATAAACTCTTTTTTTTTAATTTTTCTTTTTATTTTTTAATTATTATGTAGCGTTATTAATCTGTAATAATTTGTCATAATTTTCATAAGCAGTTGCTAGAATTTATAGCTATATTAAAACAAATTTTATGCTAGGCATGGTGGCTCAGGCCTGTAATCCCAGCACTTTGGGAGGCCAAGGTGGGTGGATCACTTGAAGTGATGAGTTCAAGACCAGCCTGGCCAACATAGTGAAACTCCGTCTCTACTAAAAATACAAAATTAGCCGGGCGTGGCATGCGCCTGTAATTCCAGCTACTCAGGAGGCTGAGGCAGGAGAATCACTTGAACCCAGGAGGTAGAGGTAGCAGCGAGCCAAGATCGCGCCATTGCACTCCAGCCTGGGCAACAAGAGTGAAACTCCATCTCAGAAAAGAAAAAAAAATGCTATTGAAATAAAAACAAAGAGCAATACATAATATGATGAAGATTTTAAGAGAAGTACAAAATACTTTTTATTCTCAGAAACTGTTGAATTTTAAAGAAACAAGATAAAATGATTGACAGATAGATAGGACAATGAGAATATGTAAGTTATCTCTATAGTTAAGACCTCAATGTCCAAAGACACAGTTTTTTATTGAAAATAGTTATTCTTTCCTCCAAAATTTGCTAATCTATACTACATCAGATAAAAACATAATAAACCTCATTGACTTACATAATAATTTCTAGTGTGAGAATACCTTTTCAAAGGAGCATTGTAATACCCCTATAACGGAGACAAATGTTTTCATGCATATTTCACAGAAAAGGAAATGGAATGGATACTATATAGCAGGGCCCATGTTAGTCATCTTACAAAGATTACCATTAATATTCTCCATTTGTAAGGTAATATAACTTACCTAACCATATCATTTTGATTATGTCATAATGACCCTTTTGAAAAGTGACTATTCCTTTTAAAGGATTTCGTGAAAATGTTCCCCTTCAAATTTATTATTTGGCAAATAATATGTTTCTCCTGAACTGATGTATTGTGACTGAAGGAAAAAGTCACATACACTACAATACAATTAAATTCTGCTAAATAACTGGACTATTTGTATTAATATTAACAATGTGGCTGTATAAAAAAAAAACAGGTCAGTAGAGACACACAGGATAATCAGGTGAATTGGAATACACTGCATATAGATCAATAGTTACTCCAGAACAAAGTTTGAAGATGATATAACCTATGTCATATGTATAAGAAAATAATGTGGAAAATATGTTTTCTTATGTCTTAAGAGATATTATTTGTGGTGAGAATGTTTTCCTGAAATGAGAAGGGATAATGTTTTCAATTTTTAAAAATCCTTATTTTACTAACTATTGGTTGAGGACATGATTAAAGTTGTATTAGCCTTTTCAGTTAAAAAAGGTTGATCTTCAGTTTCTGATAAACTTACAAAGCTCTTAATTTGTTTCTTGTAGTTTAGCTTTGGACTGTCTTAGCACCTGATCACTGACTGTAAGAACAAAGAACCCCGTGACTACCTAAGGAAACCTTTAACTGGCCTTATATTGTCCATAGTAATCCACAATGGAATGATTTAATGAAAGCCAGTTTCTTAGAACTTTGGAGTTTGAGGTTTGGTTTTACAGGTAGAGGCTTAATTAAGTGGCACCTGGCAGGCAAGGGTTGGTCTGGACTTGATCTAACAGATTCCATTTACAAAATCACCTTCAGAGGGTGCTTCCCTGGGTATATTCAGCTCTACAACTGATATTTCAAGTGTTTTTGCAGTATTTTACTTTCTGCTCATTTGTAAGATAATGAGATAACAATTAATCCATTACATAAATTTAGTTTTGAAATATAAACAAGGATATATATTATATATATATATATATTTAGTCATTAGACCCTCTCAGTAATTACAAAGATTCAATAATAAATTACGCCTTCACTAAGGAGGTATCATTTAGGCATGTTCTGTCAATAAATGCAAAATGTTCCTCTATAACCATACGTAAGAGGAAACTAACATAAGGGAAGCTTTTGTGTTTTTTCCATGCAATCCACATGGTATAGTAGTGTATAATACTGTGTCCGGAATTGGTGGGTTCTTGGTCTCGCTGACTTCAAGAATGAAGCCGCGGGCCCTGGCGGTGAGTGTTACAACTCTTAAGGTGGCGCGTCTGGAGTTTGTTCCTTTTGATATTCGGATATGTTCAGAGTTTCTTCCTTCTGGTGGGTTCGTGGTCTGGCTGGCTCAGAAGTGAAGCTGCAGACCTTTGCAGTCATTGTTACAGCTCTTAAGGCGGCGAGTCTAGAGTTGTTCCTTCCTCCAGGTGGGCTCCTGGTCTCGCTGGCTTCGGGAGTGAAGCTGCAGACTTTCCCAGTGAGTGTCACAGCTCATAAAAGCAGTGTGGACCCAAAGAGTGAGAGCAGCAGCAAGATTTAGTGCAAAGAGTAAAAGAACAAAGCTTCCACAGTGTGGATGGGGACCCCAGAGGTTTGCCACCACTGGCTAGGTCAGCCTGCTTTTATTCTCTTATCTGGCCCCACCCACATCCTGCTGATTGGTAGAGCCCAGTGGTCTGTTTTGACAGGGCACTGATTGGTGCGTTTACAATCCCTGAGCTAGACACAAAGGTTCTCCACGTCCCCACTAGATTAACTAGATACAGAGTGTGGACATAAAGGTTCTCCAAGGCCTCACCAGAGTAGCCAGATACAGTGTCGATTGGTGCATTCACAAACCCTGAGCTAGACCCAGGGTGCTGACTGGTGTGTTTACAAACCTTGAGGCAGACACAGAGTGCTGACTGGTGTATTTACAATCCCTGAGCTAGACATAAATGTTCTCCGAGGCCCCACCAGAGTAGCTAGATACAGAGTGTCGATTGGTGCATTCACAAACCCTGAGCTAGACCCAGGGTGCTGACTGGTGTGTTTACAAACCTTGAGCTAGATACAGAGTGCCGACTGGTGTATTTACAATCCCTGAGCTAGACATAAAGGTTCTCCAAGGCCCCACCAGAGTAGCTAGATACAGTGTCGGTTGGTGCATTCACAGACCCTGAGCTAGACACAGTGTGCTGATTGGTGTATTTACAATCCCTGAGCTAGACATAAAGGTTCTCCACGTCCCCACCAGACTCAGGAGCCCAGCTGGCTTCACCCAGTGGATCCCTCACCGGGGCTGCAGGTGGAGCTGCCTGCCAGTCCCGCGCCGTGCGCCCGCGCTCCTCAGCCCTTGGGTGGTCGATAGGACTGGGCGCCGTGGAGCAGGGGGCGGCGCTCGTCTGGGAGGCTCAGGCTGCACAGGAGCCCACGGAGGGGATGGGAGGCTCAGGCATGGCGGGCTGCAGGTCCCTAGCCCTGCCCCGCGGGAAGGCAGCTAAGGCCCGGTGAGAAATCGAGCGCAGCGCCGGTGGGCTGGCACTGCTGGGGAACCCAGTACACCCTCCGCAGCCGCTGGCCCGGGTGCTAAGCGCCTCATTGCCCGGGGCCGGCAGGGCCGGCCGAGCCGGCCGGCAGCTCCGAGTGTGGGGCCCGCCAAGCTCACGCCCACCCGGAACTCCAGCTGGCCCGCAAGCGCCGCGCGCAGCTCCGGTTCCCGCTCGCGCCTCTCCCTCCACACCTCGCTGCAAGCTGAGGGAGCCGGGTCTGGCCTTGGCCAGCCCTGAAAGGGGCTCCCACAGTGCAGCGGCGGGCCGAAGGGCCCCTCAAGTGCCGCCAAAGTGGGAGCCCAGGCAGAGGAGGCGCCGAGAGCGAGCGAGGGCCGTGGGGACTGCCAGCAAGCTGTCACCTCTCAATACCACACGCTATACTAGTAGTATATAAGGATGTTTGCTACATAAATCATCTTTAACATAAATTGGTAAGTAGCTATGCCATGAGCTATTCATACTTACACCACAGTTTTTGTAATTTTAGCAGAGTTGGTTATACATGTTTAGTACCAATATATCCGTTATTTTTTAGTTGTTGAAATTAAAAAGAACCTTTAGTCAAAATTCAAGTCTTTTTAAGATGTCTTTTACTTGATAAGATTGTGGTGGTTAATCTTCTTCAATTCTTGCTATATACAGCTAATCGATTGTCCACCAAAGATTATAACAACATAGAATTTTAAGGTAAATTTAAATATAAGAGATTTGCTATATATAATTGTGCAAATTTAAAAAAATTTTTAATTATTGAGAGATTTTATTTAATTTTAATGAAACTAATTGTATTACAGATATCCCAAATGGGGAGATAATTTCAAATAAGACAAACTGTGCTCTTCCAGTATTTTGAATATTGTTCATTATACTGCTAAATTTAAGTAATACTATTTGAATAACATGGAATGGATTATACTTCTTATAAGTTAATGTAATTCATAATAAGTATTTTTATTAATTTATGTAATTTTTAACAAAAAAAGCGATGTCTCTGATAAAAATTATTTTTATTCATAAGTAAATATAAATGTGTATATAAAATGCAAAACAATGGTTTTGAAAATCAGAGATTATAATATATTAGTTGCATTTCTTTGATATAAGCAAACAAAAACATTTGGTGTGAAAATTAAAATCATTTTACAAAGCAAAAAATAGTCATATTTTAAATATATTGTAACATTAGAAAATTCTTTTTTCAGAATATTCTATCACTGGTAATGTAAACCTTTGGACATGACCACAATCATAAATTCAAAATTCTCTAGAACTTACTCCCTCTCTAACATATTTATTATGGTAATATATAATTATGCTGTTATATAATGAGGGGTACTTCGGTTTGCTTTTCTATTGGCACAATATAATTTTGTAATGTAAACATAAATGTAGTCATGTTAAAATATTACTATCTTATAAATGTATAATGCTGTAGAATTTAAATTTCTATTCACAATCAAAAGCACATATAGTACTCA
This sequence comes from Pan troglodytes, assembly GCF_028858775.2. Taxonomy (NCBI): domain Eukaryota; kingdom Metazoa; phylum Chordata; class Mammalia; order Primates; family Hominidae; genus Pan; species Pan troglodytes. Next base: position 89,429,659 of record NC_086015.1, read on the forward strand.
TCATTGTAATCAGAAATTACAGAAATCAGAATACCATCACTGCTTTACAGGTGTGAAAAATTAGCTTCAATAAGTTTAAGTGGCCAGATTCAGTACATGAGTTTTTCAGCATTCTAATAGCTGCCTCCACAAAACACAGAATGTGATTGGCAATTAGTCAGTTGTAAATATTATAGTATTCAAATATTGCTGTAGAAGCATTATTTCAATACACAAACATTTTGTAAAACTTTTAATTTATACATCCAGTTGTGTTTTTTATACTTTCATCAGTAGTGAACAAATGTCTATTAGAGAGCCGTAGTATTGAATTTAGCTCTCTGAGTTCAAAGCACTTACTTCTGTTTAAAATTAAGTGCCATGATCAAGAATTGTTAACTAATTTTTAAATTTGTATTCTCAAGTAAAGAGTAGAGACCCTAGAGATTTATAGCAATCTACAAATCTCGCTTGAATATGTAGGTGTCATTTATCTATTGGTGTGTTTTATTGTGAAAATGGTTTCAAGTATCATTGTCTGTACATTTGGATAACAGACTTCTAGAAGTAGGCAGAAAGAGGGTTGACAGTGACTGAAATGTTTTACACTATTTCGATTTCCCTCATCATCACTTTTCATGTTTAGTTAAAGGCATGTAGCTTCATTTTGAGGAAATTAGAGTTCTAAAGGAAGAATAAAATAAATAACTAGGAAAAGCTGCGAGTGGTAATAAGAAGCTGATAGTGGAATTCACCCCCTAAATGTAGCTTTTATTTATTTCCTGATAATCTAGTAGCAATTAGGTACTGAGTAATGTGGGTATGTGTGTGTGTGTGTGTGTAACTTCACTTTCTCCCTATCCATTCCACCTGTTACATGGTGTTGAAAAAGTTTAGAAACAGAAGATTGTATTTTTGAATAATATGTTAGCTATATTCTGAACAACATGTTTGATATGTTTTACTTTGACATACAAACACATATTAAAATATTTCTAAATTTAAAACAGTGCTTCCAAAAGCAATGAATACATAATTTATCTATTTTCTAGACTATTCACATACATTATGATTTTGCCTTAAAAAATCAATTAGACCCAATGGTTTAGATTTGGATATATTTCACTTTACAATCTAACTGCAAATTAAAACATTTATTAAGCAAATTACTTAAGAATGCAAATAACTTCAAGAAAATAAGTCAATTAATTAATGCATTTTTAATGACTACCTCAAAACAGCTATTTCATATGTAAGCAAGCTTACTACATTCTGAACCCACTCTATTTTAAGTACAACTTCATAGGAATAAAATATGCATTTTAAACATACTACCTTTTGACATTTTGTAATTGTGTAAATCATTAGATTCAGTTTGCATTGTAGCAACTTGAAGATGTCATTGTCATAGGCTGCATTTTTATATTTAAAAATATGCAAATAAGATATTTCACACAACGACGTACCAAGAACAATTACGTAAAAATATAAAGATATTTTCCTTCAAAAATCCAACTGTGGATTATATTGGGGTATCATAATACAAAAGCATAAATAATTAATCATCTACCCAGGATATCTTTGGAATTGTTTTGATTCTATTTTCCTGAGGGTATGCCACATCATTAAGACATCAATTAAATCAATGAAGTGGATTTCATTTCATCTATATGCTCAAAGAAATGAACAATTGATATTTCTTAATTTCTAAAACTGAGAAAATTTAGTTATTTTTAAATCTAACAATTATAAAGAAACTTTATTTTATAAGACTTTGTGTCTTTTTACAATCCCAGGACTTTTACTTTTATTGCTGTCAAAAATATCATTTTTGCAGGTCCGTGGTGGTTTAGCAGAATGTACTTAGTGAAAAAAAGCATAAATACTTATGCTGTTATTTTTATTACAAATAACAACACAACATATTTCTGTAAATATTCAGATGGTTTATATAGTTTTATAATCTAAAACAAATTTTGACTTTGCAGTTTTCTGGGGTTTGGATAGATTTTACAAATATTTACTCTACATCTTGGTGATTTAGTATAAACCCCTCATATTTAGATTATATCAGAATATAAATACTGATTTTCACAACTTTCTGAGTTTCCAGTGTTTTTACCAAAGCACTTTAAAATGAGTTAGATTTTCTAAGTTTAGGAAGCCGTGTTTAAATGCACGACAGTAATTTAGTAACAGAAATAATTTTACTGTTTGATTTTGAGGCAGTTGTATTAAAGCTTATCCTAATTTTAGACTTGTAAGCATTTGATATGGCTTTAAAACATCAAGAATATTTGGCTGAATCATACACATTGACAAAATTAATGTTTCTGAATATTTGGAATATATGTATGTATAAAACTTTTAAATATATATTATAGAACATTCAAATATAGAATTATTAATATCCTTAATCTCAATAGATATATCTAAGAGGTTTTTCTTTCTTTCATATAAATGTACATTCATAGAAATAGATTGAAATAGATGGAATGCTTTCTATGTTGACCTCTTTCAACGTAATCAGAAAAAAACAAGATACAATTATTTTTATAGTTCATAGGACAGAGTCGATTTTGGTTACTGGCAATTCAGCAGGTAGAGTCAGAATTCTTCAGTGAGTCATGCCATTGTTTTCAGCTGTTCTTTCCTTTGTTGCATTCTTTCCCCAGCAGAGAAATCTGCAACAATACACTTTATCTTCAGTGTCATGGAACACCTTTTTATACTTAGTACGTTTTTCTAGTGATGGGTTACAGACACTTTTCTCAAGAATGGGAAAGGTGCTGCCATTGGAAATGAGATTGTACCCTCAAAGAGGTGAGAAAATACAAGAGACTCAGTGAGTCTCTTGAGGCTTTCTTCAGAGGTTTTTCTGTTTATGATATTAGTAGATTGCACTTTATTTTTCAAAACCAGTTGGGCATTCAGACTTAGATATTTAGAACCAATCTAATATTGGGCAAAGATATAAAGTAAAATACAATTTTAATATCTAAGAAGGTATTTTTCTTGCTAATTTTTAATGGTTATTTTATGATGCAGGATGCAATTTATATTTGTAGTTATTGCCATATTATACTATACTAGTATTTTCAACATAAAAACAAAAAATTGGGGTGTCATTAGTTGGCAAATGCTATGTTTGAAAAATATGGTGAACATCAAAAACTCTTTTGTCTCCATAAGGGTGTGATATTCTTCATGTTAAGGCCACCGTCCTGGAGGAGACAGCACAATATGAGTGAATAGTCAGGTTGCAGAATTTACTCTAGCGGTGTCATTTTGGCCAGCACGTTCACATTCCATTGGCTTCAGTTGCTTTGTTTTACAGTAAAAGTATGAGAAAACAAGGATGAAGTATAGTATTTTATGATTCTAAAGGCCAGCTAGGTGTGATTTCCTTAATCTGCATTTAGGAAGATAAAGGGGAAGTTGAAAAATGGTAGAAACAGTGGAAGTAACACAGCACATTTGAGTTCTATGTGTTCAGCTCATTGCAAGGAAAAGTGCCACATCTGCTACTGGCATCGGTGAGTGCAGGTTGGGCAGTTATCTGTGTGGCTGTATACAAGGGTCAAGCACAAGACACAGACTCAACCCTGCCGCTAATCTTTCTGTTCCTATTGGTCTTTTAGAAATTTTTTTCTCTAGTAGATTAGGAACATCCTTGAGAAGGAGCAATGCATGAAGTGACTAACTGTGTATATGCGTTTCAATAATGTCAATACACACAGACACACAAACACAAATCTGTTTTTTTCAAGTGAGCCAAGATATCATGATTTTTGGAATTCTTTTGAACTATCCAATTATATCCCCCAAAATATCATTTGAGGCAAAATAATTCAAGTTTTTGAGAATTTTGAACTAAATGTCATATTTCAGCTTTTGAGTTGTTCTTTTACATTAATCAATACTTATTTGTTTGTAATTGCATTATCTAGTTGGCTATGCTAACTTCTTATTTCAGGGAGTTTGTATTTTACCAGCTTATACAGTTGATAGTATTTTATTGATTTATTTTGCCTTTAATACTATGGGCTTTTCTTTGCATATAGAATTATATATACTTATTCTATGTAGATTTTATTTATAAGAACTATAAGTTACTATGCAAAGAAGCTTAAGGAAAATATGAAAAAAAGCCATGTAATAGCATAATCAATGAAGTTAAAAATGTAAGTTGGGCTATGATATCTGATGTTAACTAATGAAGAATTGTGTCCATTTTTATGAGATTTGGCAATTTTAATATAAATAACACAATTTGGTGGCTCAATATTCCCTCTGAAATGAGAGGTAATTACATTTACTACTTATAAGGGTTTTTTCAAGGATAAATTACCTTATGAGAAGGCAGAAGCATCTTGCCTGTGGAGTGAAGGGAAGGATGTAGGAAGTAATGGGTGGTGAGTTATTCAGAAAAGAGAGAAGACAGTGAGATGAGGTTGTACAGAACAGATAACACGTTCAGTTTCAGGCTGGAGTTAAAGACCAGTGGATAGGGAAGGCTGTTAGCAGATATAATTGCCTAATGATGATATGCTATAAACCAGGCTTGTAGCTAAGATTCGGGAGCTGGAAAGCCATCAGGTTAAAACATGGGCTCAGTCATCAGAAAGCAACCTATATTTTCAAAAGCCTCCCACTCTACCGGGTTCTCTTGGATCACGTACAGTTACTATATATTTTTATGTAGCATTTTAAGTGCAGTTATCCTTATCCAGAAAGTTTATAGTTAGTAATTTAATACCAGTTTACATAAATTAAATTCTTTGTTAACAAATGATGCATTTTTCTGTAGGAAGTTTCGAAGGGTGGGGTAAATGTGATTTCTTTATTGTGCATTGAGTAGGTCAAAAAAAGGTAAGAACATTATAAGGAAAGTGGAAATGGACAGGTAAATAACTCGTATGACTTGATCTAAACATGTAAATTGGTAGTATATCTTAGAATAAATATTTAAAACACAGCTATATTCTCAAATACGTTTTTAACACTGTCCTTGTAAATCCTCCCATATCTATTAACATGCCTGGAAATGTTCCAAGTGCCTTGCCAACATTATCTCACTTAATTCCACATTGATCCTGAGCTTGCATTATTGTGTTGAGTTTGAAGATCAGGTTTTGGTGGCTTAAGAGGTTAAGTAACTTGCTGAAATTCACACATCCCGTGAATGGAAAGTCATTTGACAGGTAACATGTAGACTTAGGTCCAGACAGTTTCTCTGGGTCATATGTCCTTTTAAAATGGCTGGTGCTTCTCAGCTGCATGCCAGAATATCACAGCTTGTCTTTAACTTGGCAGGATTTGCAGACTTGCTTTTAATTAGCTGATTATAGACTTTGGTTATCTAAATTAGCTGTTCTCCTCCTTAGGGTGGGGAACCCAGAGACTTGTGTCTTGAGAGTACACTGGTTCCTACTGAAACCAACCTACACAAAACTTATGATGTCTAATCTTCCTTCATCTATGATTTTTTGACAATGAAGGTAAATTTAGTCAGAGACTAAATACATGTATTAGTAGCATTCAGTGTGTCATTTTCTTCTGTGAGGCTTCATATTTTGCAAAACCCTGGATTTCATATGAGAGCCAGTTATTTTATGTAATACACTAAAGGAAATTAATGGCCAATCATTGGTGAGCAGCATTATAGTTTTCAAAAACACAGACTCTGGAGCCAGAATACCTGGGTTTAAATCTTAGTTGTACCAGTGACTGCCTGAATAATCTTGGGCAAATTACTTAAACTGTTTATGCCTCAATTTCTTCATCTTTTAAATTGGGATGACAGCAGTAGCCTCCTGATGGGATACAAATTTGAGGATTAAATACTTAACACATGTAAAGTGCTTAAACAGGGTGTGGCATATGGGAAACACTGTAAAAACGTTTATTCTGTAGGAGATATTTGAGGAGTAGTAGTGATAGTAGTGGTTTTATTGATGCTATTCATGGAAAAAGATGCTTCTAAAAACTACTGATATACTTTGACCAAAACTTCTTACTTGATTCTCAAGGGTAAACCCTATTATATATCATGTGTCAAACATAACAATATGTAACAATATGCTTTTATATATAAATATTTAAGGAAGTTGTAACAGAGATCCAATCCTTTTTAATTCTGGCATTTTTTATGAATATAGATAGGATATATGTTAATGGAAATAGTATAAATTCCATCAGATAAAACCCACAATTATCCGGAACTCTCATTGACTTCAGTGTCCTATTTGGGGCAATTTAGCACGTTTTCACATCTCAATATAACTACTTCTAGTCTTTTACCACCTGCTTCATTTATTAGATGATAAGATCACTTGCTGTGTGCACCCCAAGATCTCAGTGACTTAACCCAATGGAGATTTATTTGTTGCTCAAGCTAGATTCTCTAATATGGGTTGGAAAAGAATTGTGTTTATATTAATCATTCAGGAATCCAAGCTAATGACACTTCACCATGTGTGGTTTCAAAACTGACAAAAAGAACCCACATCAGTTTATCCACATTTATTAGCCAAAGGAAATCACATAGTTACACCTCACTTCAAAATGAGAAAGGTAGTATTAGATTGGTGCAGAAGTAATTGCGGTTTTTACCATTAAATGTAATGGCACCAACTTCTGCAACAACATAAAACAATTCTATTTTTGTCAGAAGAAGAATTTTTGGCAAACAGCCCTCATGGTCTCACATTGGAAATAAGCTTATCTTCACTCTTGCACTGTGGTCTTAGCTGCCTAACCACCAGCCTGTAGCTATAGTTTTCTAATCAAATTAATATGTACCATGGATCAGTTAAAATACATCATATCTTGATTTGAACATAGAATTTTTAAAATGTTCAGATTGCTTTACTAAGCATGCTTTAGGTTCAGTGATATGAGAATATGAATGAAAAATGGAAATTATCCAAAAGGATTTGGTGCTGGCAGAGAGCCACTTAGCACTGTGAATGCATATGGGAAGCCTTTCCTCCATCCTCATTGCTTACAATATGTGTATAATTGCAACGGATATTTTTGGATTATTTTTATTGAAATAGTTTAAGTGGTTATAGACTTACAGCATTATGAAGAAGAAAATGAACTAATTATTCCCAATGAGTTAAAGTGAGGATAAATTGCAACAAATTTAGGTGATGATCTACCTCTCATCCTTGTAAAATGAAGAATCATAAGCTACGAACCTTTTAACTGAATCTCTTCATGGAAAATGAATAGGGCATGGCAGAGTCAATCTGTTAATTTCAGCTATATTAACCAGCCATGAGAATTCCCGCACAGTCTCTCAGAGCCAATATAAATCAGGACGATGACCCTAATGAACAGATTGTCCACCAGTTAGTGGGATTCACTGAAGTGTAAAGGCAAAGATTGTATTTTGTGTGTTTGGAAAGTAATTATTTTTCCAATTTGCCTTATTATCCCATTTGATAAAATATGTAAAGATATATTGCAAATTTTCTTAGCAAATTTATTATAAATTATCTTAGAGAAAAAATTCCAAATATGTCAAGAATTATTAATGGTAAGCAAATCAAAAGCATACAAACAGGCAAGAGATGACAACTTACATACTAAGAAAACTTTTTAAAAAGTATTTAGTATTATAAAATGATTTTGAAGAGGGAGTAAACAAAATTTGGAATAATTTTATTGTGTGACTGAGTGTGGTGGCTCATGCCTGTAATCTTAGCACTTTCGGGGGCCAAGACAGAAGGATTGCTTGAGCCCAGGAGTTTGAGACTAGCCTGTGCAACATAGTGAGTCCCTGCTTCTACAAAAAATAAAAAGAAAAAATTAATCAGGCATCGTGTCACACAATTGCAGTCCCAACTACGTGGGAGGTTGAGGTGGGAACATCACTTGAGTCAAGGCTAACAGTGAGCCATGATTCTGTTACTGCTCTCCAACGTGGGCAACAGAACAAGATCCTGTCTCAAAAAATAATTAATATTATTGTGAAAATCAGTATATATTTGAGACAGATTTTTCAACGACCTTTTCACCTAATTACCAAAATGCATTGTTTTTGTTAATTGTATGCTACAAATAACTTGTGTGAATGATAAGAACATAGCTTTAAAGAAATCAATATCCAAAGTATCATTTCTATTTCAAGATAAATTTAAGGGCCTACTTACACCTTCTAACTCCATGGTCTAAAAAGTAAATTCTCATCTTCTTTATCCTGGGGTATTACCCTAGCTTCATCACTGGCCCCCCTATTTCTATTCTTGGCTCCCTTCAGTTTATTTTCAACACTGTAGCCAGAATGTTTCTGATTGCATATTCATAGCATGCCATTCCATGGCTCAAGTTTTCCAGAGGTTCTCATTTCACTCAAAGAAAACCAAAGTCCTTTGAGTGGTCCTTGAGGATATACACAGTATGGCTATTTCTGAATTCATCTTCAGTTATACTTCTACCAGCTCTCTGCTCAAGTCACATTGGCCTCTTTGCTGGGCCAGGAACACAGCTCAGGCATCTCTCCCTGAAGTACTTTGCACTGTTTGTTCCTTAGATATTCTCTTTCCCATTTGGATTTCTACTGCACCAAAAATGTTGTAGGCTCTTACTCAAAACTGCAGACTCTGTTAACTTTTTCCAGACCATATTCCTGACCCACTATTACATTACCTACCCTGCTTACCAGCTTTATTTTCTATGAAAGTTATCACCATCTAAAGTATTTTGTTACACACACACACACACACACACGTGCACACAATCTTTCTCACGTCTTTAAAATATAAACATCATAAGAACAAGATTTGTGCTGGGCATGATGGCTCACTCCTGTAATCTCAGCACTTTGGGAGACCGAGGCGGGCAGATCACTTGAGGTCAAGGGTTCGTGACCAGCCCTGGCCAACGTGATGAAACCCCGAGTCTACTGAAAATACAAAAATTAGCTGGTCTTGGTGGCATATGCCTGTAATTCCAGATATTCAGGAGGCTGAGGCAGGAGAATTGCTTGAACCCAGGAGGTGGAGGTTGCAGTGAGCCAAGATCGCACCACTGCACTCCTGCCTAGGTGACAGAGTGAGACTCCATCTCAAAAATAAATAAATAAATAAAGAACAAGATTTGTCAGATACTCAATGCATGGAATAAGACTTGGCAAATGTTAATATTTATTCTTGATTATTGGTTTTGCTTGAAAAGGAGTTCAAGATATTTTCTTAATTTGATTCAATAATTTGTATTTTAAGTGATTTGAAAGATCAATTTCAGACATCATAATTACTGGTAAAAATTACAAGATAGATAAATATAAGCACAATGTTTTTAAAAGACAAATACATCAAATCATAAATGGAGAGCAAGTCTTTTAACCACTCTTAATGAAATTTATCAATACAAGATAGGTGTGTGCAAAGTGAAGTGTCAGATGTATGCCAAACCTTAGAATACACGTTGTACATCTTTCTAAACAGTCAGTTTAACTCAAAGATATTAGAGTGCACTGAAAATGGGCCACTGGAGACCAATTTCCAATTCTTCTAGAATGTTTTACTGTTCTATGCTAAGGAAAATTTTTTGGAAATATTTAAGAGGCATTGCTTTAACACATCCTATGTTTTTAAAGGTTTAATTCAATTTAATTCAACAAATATTTATTTGTTCACCTACTGTGGGGAAGAAAATCACACTAAAATGACCACATTTATTTTGTTACTTCACTTGCTTGAATAGTGCTTGTTTTGAAAACAGTGGTTGAATTTTTGTAAAGATTTTACAACAATGCCATGCACAGATTAAGCAACATAGTCTAATTCCATCTATCCATCCAATCTGTCTGCCTATCTATATTAGGTTTTCTGTGTTTCAAATAAGGATGACTTTTTTTCCCACAGTATTTTCTGTCTCCTGGTGTCCCTGTGTAGAACTAAATCACAGTCTTATATTATTTGCAATTTTTTTTTTGGTGAAGAATAGGGGCATTTTAAAACACACTGGCTTTTCAGGATTATCATAACTTTTGAAAAACTGTAAGGTAGGTGATATAAACAAATAAAGTCCAGGGACCATAAATATTTTACGTAGTGGTGTCTATCACCCTTAGTTTGGCAGGCAAAAGAATCATCCCTGTCATGCTCAATAATGTGGACAAATAGAAGTAATGGAATGGTATAATTTAAATTGATTTTGGGGTGATTAATTTCATTTATAGTAAATAGTATCATTTGCTAATATTTGTATACATTTAAAAATAGGACTTTTCAAAATATGTGGCCTTTTGGGTACATTTAATTTACATGGAACATATAAGTTATTTCCCCATGATCCACCTGATCCATTAAGTTTGATGTTAACACGGCAATGGTAGAATCTTTGTGCTATAATTTGGAGAAATATTAAATAAAAGAAAGTTCTTCCAGTTTGGCATAAAAGGTTAAGGAGAGACAATAAAGACAAATTCTTTGCGTTTGAAATTCCAGCTTTGTTACTTAGTAGCTGTATGACTTTAAGAAATATTTTTAACCACTCTGTGCCTTGGTTTTCTGTCTGACAAATGAGATTAATGTTTATATCCCTTAGGATTGCTGCGAGTTAATATCTGTAAACATTTAGAGCAGTGTCTTGCTTGTACTATGCTAATAACTAGACTTGGCATCAATGGATTTTTACATTTTAACAACACCCAAATAACCAAATAATGATCTTGTTGGCCTTTTATAATATTAATAGTAATTGTATTATGGTATATCTGTGCTTTGTATAAGGGTATAAATTAACACTTTCTTGTGGTGACTCTTGTTGATGAATGTCTCATTAAAGCATCATCATTCCTTCTTAGATTTTTAATGAGGTCTCTTTTTTTTATGCAGTGGCAAATGAAAGCAGGTAGAAGCAACAAATACAAGCAAATAATTCTTTAATGGTATCTTAAATCTATTAACTTTCTTTTGGATTTATTCACGTATCATGATAATTACATTTTAAAAGTTATTTCAAGAATAACTAATGTTGAATATTCTTCATGAAAGTAATCATTGATTTATATAAATAGTAATTACTCTGTTGTCACATGTTTGAATGTATTTGGAATTTTATTTACTTTCAAATAAACTATATAAATAGAGCCAAGACATAAATTTTTAAGTTTCCAAATATCACTTTTGTGGATGCATGCTTGTAGAGACAGCCTGTGTGGGATTTTCTGTCTCAGAGAAACATACAGTATAAATAAGTCAATTTAAGGCATTATTTCATTGAAGATTGAGAATAATTGTATCGTGTGACATTTCAAACTTTACATTTGCATGGGTTTGATTTTTAAGTTATTTCTTAAATGCCATCCTGAAAGTATGGAACATATGAAGACATTTGAAAAGGAAGGGATAGGGTTTGAATACGATAGTGGATTAAGGGGAAAAAAAAAAGGTAAGAACTAGATGAAATACTACATGAGTAAGGCCGGGCGCAGTGGCTCACGCCTGTAACCCCAGCACTTTGGGAGGCCGACGCGGGCGGATCACCTGAGGTCAGGAGGTCAAGACCATCCTGGCTAACACGGTGAAACCTCGTCTCTACTAAGAATACTAGAAAATTAGCCGGGCATGGTGGCGGGCGCCTGTAGTCCCAAGCTACTCAGGAGGCTGAGGCAGGAGAAAGGCGAGAACCCGGGAGGCGGAGCTTGCAGTGAGCTGAGATCGCGCCACAGCACTCCAAGCCTGGGCGACAAGAGCCAGACTCTGTCTCAAAAAAAAAAAAAAAAAAGACTACATGAGTAAGAAGTAAGAAATTTCCTGAGGGGATGACCAGATTGTTTAGGCAGTGACAAACATGGCTTGAAATGGAAGAACAAAAGTGAGGTATTTTTTGAGAAACTGCTGGATTAGTATCTTGGGAGTTAAACTGTACTCTTAATCAAATAATATATGTGATTACCCTTGGTAAACTGCAGAGTGTTAGGCATTATCAGTATTGCCATAATAATTAATAACATTAATAATGTAATGCTATTGATTTATCCATGTTGGTTTTCTTTTCTTTATGCTGACAATTTTCTTAATCATGCAATTTCTGAACCGTTCATAGTCTTCATAGATATGTATTCATTTACTAAAGTGAGATAATAATGTAGATCAATTTAGTGTTGCACCAATAAAGAATTAATATCTATCTATAAATTTGTTCAGGATGTTAAATGATTAAGAATTTTATTTATGTTGATCAATTTATGCTATTTCCATTCATCTACTTAGCACCAAGGTATAAGTATATAATAGGAGATTTAAAAAGGAGGAACCAGAAATTTAAAATTTAGAAATGTTTTGTTAACATTTAAAATATTAATTACTAATTATAAAGTACAAATTATAATATGTATATAGTTGTAGAATAGTACCGTTATTAATTCATATAACTTGGAAATTATTTTAGAAATATATAATCACACCAAGTTGCTGTTGTTGGAGCAATGATCACACTTAGAAGTTATAAACTTTATAAGTCAGATGTTGTAGTACTCACAATTTTATTAGGCACAATGTTGACCCAACCTCATCTAGGCAGGTCATTTAATGAATATCACAGCGTGTAAACAGACATGTCAGGTTGAAAAAGGCATTATCCTAAAATGAGGTCAACATGAGTTGATTCTCTCAGCTGTACGGGCAGCTGAGCCCTCTCCAAATCCAAAGCTAAGTCCGACTCAATAGCAGAGCTTCCTAGGCTGCTAAAAAAGGAACAGCTGCAGCAGTAACAGGGCAACTTCCTCCTTTAGCAACTACTTGAGATGAGGGGCAGCACACTGCCTACACTAGGAGTAATGAAAATTACAGATAAACAAATTAAAAAATCTTTCCAGTTACCTTATGTGTAATTTTCTGTATACTACATTATGCTCATGTGGCAGACAGAAATTAGAATTGTTGGACACAAATCTCTCATAATTTAAAATATCTTTTAGTTTTTTACATCATATGTAACTGAAAAATTTCTAGTATCCTGAATGTTAAAGAACTCTCACAAAACAACTTGTGTGACAAGTGCATTTGACCCTCAGACAATGCACCATTCTCCCAAGCTATCAAAAATCTATGTATAACTTTTGACTCACCCAAAGCTTAACTACTAATAGCCTACTGTTGATTTGAAGCCTTATTAATAACATAAACAGTTGGTTGTATATGTATTATATAATGTATTCTTACAATAAAATAAGCTAGATAAAAGAAAATGTTCTTAAGAATATAAGGAAGAGAAAGTATATTTACTATTCATTAAGTGTAAGCTGATACTAAATATATTTATCCTTGTTGACTTTATGTGGAGTAGGCTGAGGAGGAGGAGAAAGAGGAGGGGTTGGTCTTGCTGTCTCGGGTGGTAGAGGCAGAAGAAAGTCTGCATATAAGTGGACACGTGCAGTTCAAACCCATGTTGTTGTTCAAGAGACAAATGTATTTTCTCCCAATACGTGACTGTCTTTTAAATTTCTTTATGGATCCTTGTGATAAAGATAAATTTTTAATTTTAATATAGTCAAACATCATTTTTATGGTTAGTGCTTTTTTTTTAAAATCAATAATTAGAAAAATATATTCCCCCAATATTATCTTTTTAAATAAGGTTGCCATGGTTTGACTGTTTATCCTCTCCAAACTCATGGTGAAATTTGATTGCCATTGTGCCAGTATTAAGAGGTAAGGCTTTTAAGAGGTGATTAGGCCATGGTATGAACACAGCAACAAGGACCTTGTCAGATGCTGGCCCCTCAAACCTTAGACTTCCCAGCCTCCAGAATTGTGAGCCAATACTCTTCAGTTCATTATAAATTACCCAGTCTTAGGTATGCTTTTATAGCAGCAAAAATGGACTAAAGCAAAGACATATACAAATTAATAAATTGAGCCGGGCACGGTTGCTCACACCTGTAATCCCAGCACTTTGGGAGGCTGAGGCAGGCGGATCATGAGGTCTGGAGATCGAGACCATCCTGGCTAACAGGGTGAAACCCCGTCTCTACTAAAAATAAAATAAAAAATAAAAAATTAGCCAGGCATGGTGGCAGGTGCCTGTAGTCCCAGTTACTCTGGAGACTGAGGCAGGAGAAAGGCGTGGTGGAGCTTGCAGTGAGCTGAGATCGTGCCACTGCACTCCAGCCTGGGCAACAGAGCGAGACTCCGTCTCAAAGACAAAAAAATTAATAAATTGTAGCATTATAGACACGTTTTATTTTATTTTTAAAAGCTTCCATTTAACACACCTAGTTCAAATCGTCTGCATAAAATTATTTATAATAATCTGAATCTGTGAAAATAACAAATCAACTCTTGTATCCACTATATCCTAGAATCACAATTCTCTCAAACACACAGTATTTCCCTCTAGTTTCACAGTCTCTTAACAATGGATATTGGTAGGTTGAATTTTCTGATAACTAGAAAGAAGCTACATGGTCTTTTCTGGTACACCAGCGTGTATATCCGAGTGAAGGTTAAGGTTAACTTAATTTCTCACTTCAGTTGAAAATCAATTCTTCTACCCTTTTGTCATAATCCTATCAACTACATAGAGAAGCTGTTCTATTTGAGAGATATATTTGAATTTGCACAGGGAATTAAATTTTAGCTTTCAGAAGCTGAAAGGTTTTAGAGGATGACAGGACCTTTTTGTCTGTATTTACTGTAATAAGTAGTGACCCTGGAGTTCTAAAGGGGTTTTCATAAGGGGCTTTTTCTAAGAATAAAGGACAGTCAGAGGAGGAATTCCAGAGTATATGGTCTTTCTGCTTCTGGCAGATGGTGTACAAAAGACACTGCTAAACTCTCAGAGACAGAAACAACTGTACTTTTAAAATACATTTAAAATTTATGTATTGGCAATAAAACAGTCATTTACATTTCTCCAGTAGTTTTTCTTGAGCTGTCAGAAATTTTTTTTCCAATGAAGACCAAATACTTTCTTTATTAAGTTATAAAGTAGTTAGCATACAATTGCAATAAGAGAAAATGACCCTGCCAGTTTCCTGAGTTAGCATTTTAAATTTGTTTATTTGCTGAAATTCAATCCATTAAGAAAGCATTTGGGCTGGGCATTGTGGCTCACGCCTATAATCCCAGCACTTTGGGAGGCTGAGGTGGGTGGATCACAAGGTCAGGAGTTCAAGAGCAGCCTGGCCAACATAGTGAAACCCTGTCTCTACTAAAAAAAAAAAAAAGAAAAAAAATTAGCCAGGTGTGGTGGCAGGTTCCTGTAATCCCAGCTACCTGGGAAACTGAGGCAGGAGAATGTCTTGAACCCAAGAGGCAGAGGTTGCAGTGAGCTGATATCGCGCCATTGCACTCCAGCCCGGGCGACAATGCGAGACGCTGTTTCAAAAAAATAAAAATAAATAATAATAATAATAATAATAATAATAATTGGATGGCAAAGAACCTTTATAGAATGCAATTAGATGAAAAGACAAGATTTTCCTTTGTTTATTGAGGCTTGAATTTTGGAATTTTCTTCCAAGTTCTGTGAGCAGAGCAATGGTAGATGGGGACACAGGGATGTAAGAAAGAACAAATGGGTATGGGAAAGAAATTCTACACCTGGCCTGAGCCTAGTCTCCATGATCTATGTTGCCTTTGATTTTGGGAGTGCTATAGAGGCTGCTCAGTTAATTTTATACAAATTCTCCTCATAACTTGTTCAGTTTTGGGCTTTTCTTTACTATATTCCTAGCCTTTCCGTTCTACTGAGAAACCCTTCCTCTTAAAAGCACCCTTCTGAATGATTGTGTACTTTTTTTTTTCACTTCTGCTTTTACTTACTTGAGATGGCCTTTTTCTGCTAGTTTTGCCCTTTTTCTTACTCCTAGAATTATCACTATTGGAAATTTTAAAACTTTATTATAGTTAGGAGCCCTTCATTATTTCAGTCCAGAATAGAACATAAATACACTTTCTTTCAAATGCTAACAGTCTTATATTTATGCTGCCAGACAAAGGCACTGATCTCAATATATTGCCTTAGAGCAGCCGATTAAAATCAACCTTCAAAAATCAACTTCTTATCTTCATTCTAAAAATCCAAGTTATGATGGCTCCCTCATAATTTTTTATGGTTGCTTTAATCAGCTCAAGGTGTTATAACAAAATATCATCCAGTGGGTGGTTTGTAAATAACAATACATTTATTTGTTATAGTTTGGGAGGTTTGAAAATTCAAGGTGAGGTCAAAGGTAGATTGAGTCAGGTGAGAGTCAATTTCCTGGTTCAGAGTTGGCTTCTTGCTGTTCTTCACAGCAGATTTATAAGTAAAGGTAGATTGACTTGAACAAATCGTTATAGAACGTAAAATTTGCTTAAAGCAATGCCTTATTAATATTATGATCAATGAGTAGAGTATATTAAAGAGCTTTTAGATCATTGAATATCACAAACTTTAAGAAAAAAGGTTATTTTTTTATTTTAAATATCAATTGATGATAGTTTCAGTATTTATCAAATTCTTAACAATCCAAATTTCTATATATCACAAACTTCAAGTGATTTCTGTCTCATTTCTTATTTTCTCTCTTCTCCTAAAGAGAGACTACCCAGGGACCGTTTTCTGTATTATTACTTCACTTTTCAGCTTTTTCCTACCAGTCAGTGTAAACATATTTCATATAATTTAATACTACTCTATATAATACTCTGTAAAGTTGGTTTACTTTCAGATCTAATATTCATATCCTTAACTACATTTGACTGTTGACTGTGCCTCTGTATGTGGGTGAGTGTACTGGGCCAGTAGGTGCCTTCGTTACAAGGATGTGTGGCCAAAAGAGACTGTAGTTATGGTAATCTCCATGTGGACCCATCATCCTACTCTCTTATCCTGCTTTTTACTGTGTCTGTGCTGACTGAGACAATTTCATTTTCCTGTGCTGCATTTGCTTGAAACGCTTCATCCTATTCCTCAGAGAGCAGATATGTCTTTAATGTTTTAGTTTCTCAATACTAATATTGATGGTGGAGTTGGGGGTCATATCCTCCTCCCAACCCCACCAAATTGTCTTTAATACCGCAGTTCTTCAGTTCACCATATAGTGACTACTTAGATAACCTTCTGTCACACATTCTTTCTAAAGTGTTTATATTAAAACGTAAGGCTGGGCACGGTGGCTCACGCCTGTAATCCCAGCACTTTGGGAGTCCGAGGCGGGTGGATCACGAGGTCAGGAGATCGAGACCATCCTGGCTAACACGGTGAAACCCCGTCTCTACTAAAAATACAAAAAGAAAAAATATTTGCCGGGCGTGGTGGCGGACGCTTGTAGTCCCAGCTACTCGGGAGGCTGAGGCAGGAGAATGGCGTGAACCCAGGAGGTGGAGCTTGCAGTGAGCCGAGATGGCGCCACTGCACTCCAGCCTGGGCCACAGAGCGAGACTCCATCTCAAAAAAAAAAAAAGTTAAAAAAAAATCTTTCAATTGGCAATTTGAAGAAGAAAAACGTTGTAAAGATGGGAATAAAAATTACCTGCATTTGAAAATTAACACTGCGGGGGAGGAGCCAAGATGGCCAGATAGGAACAGCTCCGGTCTCCAGCTCCCAGCGTGAGCGATGCAGAAGACGGGTGATTTCTGCATTTCCATCTGAGGTACCAGGTTCATCTCACTAGGGAGTGCCAGACAGTGGGCGCAGGTCAGTGGGTGCGCGCACCGTGTGTGAGCCAAAGCAGGGCGAGGCATTGCCTCACTCGGGAAGTGCAAGGGGTCAGGGAGTTCCCTTTCCTAGTCAAAGAAAGGGGTGGCAGATGGCACCTGGAAAATTGGGTCACTCCCACTGGAATATTGCGCTTTTTGATGGTCTTAAAAAATGGTGCACCAGGAGATTATATCCCGCACATGGCTCTGAGGGTCCCACGCCAACGGAGTCTCACTGATTGCTAGCACAGCATTCTGAGATCAAACCGCAACTTGGCAGCGAGGCTGGGGGAGGGGCGCCCGCCATTGCCCAGGCTTGCTTAGGTAAACAAAGCAGCCTAGAAGTTCCAACTGGGTGGAGCCCACCACAGCTCAAGGAGGCCTGCCTGCCTCTGTAGGCTCCACCTCTGGGGGCAGGGCACAGACAAACAAAAAGACAGCAGTAACCTCTGCAGACTTAAATGTCCCTGTCTGACAGCTTTGAAGAGAGCAGTGGTTCTCCCAGCATGCAGCTGGAGATCTGAGAAGGGGCAGACTGCCTCCTCAAGTGGGTCCCTGACCCCTGACCCCTGAGCTGCCTAACTGGGAGGCACCCCCCAGCAGGGGCAGACTGACACCTCACATGGCCCGGTACTCCAACAGACCTGCAGCTGAGGGTCTTGTCTGTTAGAAGGAAAACTAACAAACAGAAAGGACATCCACACCAAAAACCCATCTGTACATCACCATCATCAAAGACCAAAAGTAGATAAAACCACAAAGATGGGGAAAAAACAGAGCAGAAAAACTGGAAACTCTAAAAAGCAGAGTGCCTCTCCTCCTCCAAAGGAACACAGTTCCTCACCAGCAACAGAACAAAGCTGGACGGAGAATGACTTTGACGAGCTGAGAGAAGGAGGCTTCAGATGATCAAATTACTCCAAGCTACGGGAGGACATTCAAACCAAAGGCAAAGAAGTTGAAAACTTTTTTAAAAATTTAGAAGAATGTATAACTAGAATAACCAATACAGAGAAGTGCTTAAAGGAGCTGATGGAGCTGAAAACCAAGGCTCGAGAACTACGTGAAGAATGCAGAAGCCTCAGGAGCCGATGCGACCAACTGGAAGAAAGGGTATCAGCGATGGAAGATGAAATGAATGAAATGAAGTGAGAAGGGAAGTTTAAAGAAAAAAGAATAAAAAGAAATTAGCAAAGCCTCCAAGAAATATGGGACTATGTGAAGAGACCAAATCTACGTCTGATTGGTGTATTTGAAAGTGACAGGGAGAATGGAACCAAGTTGGAAAACACTCTGCAGGATATTATCCATGAGAACTTCCCCAGTCTAGCAAGACAGGCCAACATTCAGATTCAGGAAATACAGAGAACCCCACAAAGATACTCCTTGAGAAGAGCAACTCCAAGACACATAATTGTCAGATTCACCAAAGTTGAAATGAAGGAAAAAATGTTAAGGGCAGCCAGAGAGAAAGGTCGGGTTACCCTCAAAGGGAAGCCCATCAGACTAACAGCGGATCTCTCTGCAGAAACTCTACAAGCCAGAAGAGAGTGGGGGCCAATATTCAACATTCTGAAAGAAAAGAATTTTCAACCCAGAATTTCATATCCAGCCAAACTAAGCTTCATAAGTGAAGGAGAAATAAAATACTTTACAGACAAGCAAATGCTGAGAGATTTTGTCACCACCAGGCCTGCCCTAAAAGAGCTCCTGAAGGAAGTGCTAAACATGGAAAGGAACAACGGGTACCAGCCGCTGCAAAATCATGCCAGAATGGAAAGACCATCGAGACTAGGAAGAAACTGCATCAACTAACGAGCAAAATAACCAGCTAACATCATAATGACAGGATCAAATTCACACATAATAATATTAACTTTAAATGTAAATGGACTAAATGCTCCAATTAAAAGACACAGACTGGCAAATTGGATAAAGAGTCAAGACCCATCAGTGTGCTGTATTCAGGAAACTCATCTCACGTGCAGAGACACACATAGGCTCAAAATAAAAGGATGGAGGAAGATCTACTAAGCAAATGGAAAACAAAAAAAGGCAGGGGTTGCAATCCTAGTCTCTGATAAAACAGACTTTAAACTAACCAAGATCAAAAGAGACAAAGAAGGCCATTACATAATGGTAAAGGGATCAATTCAACAAGAAGAGCTAACTATCCTAAATATATATGCACCCAATACAGGAGCACCCAGATTCATAAAGCAAGTCCTGAGTGACCTACAAAGAGACTTAGACTCCCACACATTAATAATGGGATACTTTAACACCCCACTGTCAACATTAGACAGATCAACAAGACAGAAAGTCAACAAGGATACCCAGGAATTGAACTCAGCTCTGCATCAAGAGGACCTAATAGACATCTACAGAACTCTCCACCCCAAATCAACAGAATATACATTTTTTTCAGCACCACACCACACCTATTCCAAAACTGACCACATAATTGGAAGTAAAGCTCTCCTCAGCAAATGTAAAAGAACTGAAATTATAACAAACTATCTCTCAGACCACAGTGCAATCAAACTAGAACTCAGGATTAAGAATCACACTCAAAACCGCTTAACTACATGGAAACTGAACAACCTGCTCCTGAATGACTACTGGGTACATAACGAAATGAAGGCAGAAATGAATATGTTCTTTGAAACCAACAAGAACAAAGACGCAACATACCAGAATCTCTGGGACACATTCAAAGCAGTGTGTAGAGGGAAATTTATAGCACTAAATGCCCACAAGAGAAAGCAGGAAAGATCCAAAATTGACACCCTAACATCACAATTAAAAGAACTAGAAAAGCAAGAGCAAACACATTCAAAAGCTAGCAGAAGGCAAGAAATAACTAAAATCAGAGCAGAACTGAAGGAAATAGAGACACAAAAACCCTTCAAAAAACTAATGAATCCAGGAGCTGGTTTTTTGAAAGGATCAACAAAATTGATAGACCGCTAGCAAGACTGATAAAAAAAGAGAGAAGAATCAAACAGATGCAATAAAAAATGATAAAGGGGGTATCACCACCAATCCCACAGAAATACAAACAACCATCAGAGAATACTACAAACACCTCTACACAAATAAACTAGAAAATCTAGAAGAAATGGATAAATTCCTCGACACATACACTCTCCCAAGACTAAACCAGAAAGAAGTTGAATCTCTGAATAGACCAATAACAGGATCTGAAGTTATTGGCAGTAATCAATAGCTTACCAACCAAAAAGAGTCCAGGACCAGATGGATTCACAGCCAAATTCCACCAGAGGTACAAGGAGGAACTGGTACCATTCCTTCTGAAACTATTCGAATCAATAGAAAAAGAGGGAAACCTCCCTAACTCATTTTATGAGGCCAGCAGCATCCTGATACCAAAGCCGGGCAGAGACACAACCAAAAAAGAGAATTTTAGACCAGTATCCTTGATGAACATTGATGCAAAAATCCTCAATAAAATACTGGCAAACCAAATCCAGCAGCACATCAAAAAGCTTATCCACCATGATCAAGTGGGCTTCATCCCTGGGATGCAAGGCTGGTTCAATATACACAAATCAATAAATGTAATCCAGCATATAAACAGAACCAAAGACAAAAACCACATGATTATCTCAATAGATGCAGAAAAGACCTTTGACAGAATTCAACAACCCTTCATGCTAAAAACTCTCAATAAAATAGGTATCGATGGGACATATTTCAAAATAATAAGAGCTATCTATGACAAACCCACAGCCAATATCATACTGAATGGGCAAAAACTGGAAGCATTCCCTTTGAAAACTGGCACAAGACAGGGATGCCCTCTCTCACCACTCCTATTCAACCTACTGTTGGAAGTTCTGGCCAGGGCAATTAGGCAGTAGAAGGAAATAAAGGGTATTCATTTAGGAAAAGAGGAAGTCAAATTGTCCCTGTTTGCAGACGACATGACTGTATATTTGAAAACCCCATTGTCTCACCCCAAAATCTCCTTAAGCTGATAAGCAACTTCAGCAAAGTCTCAGGATACAAAATCAATGTGCAAAAATCACAAGCATTCTTATACACCAATAACAGACAAACAGAGAGCCAAATCATGAGTGAAATCCCATTCACAATTGCTTCAAAGAGAATAAAATACCTCGGAATCCAACTTACAAGGGATGTGAAGGACCTCTTCTAGGAGAACTACAAACCACTGCTCAAGGAAATGAAAGAGGATAGAAACAAATGGAAGAACATTCCATGCTCATGGGTAGGAAGAATCAATATTGTGAAAATGGCCATACTGCCCAAGGTAATTTACAGTTTCAATGCCATCCCCATCAAGCTACCAATGCCTTTCTTCACAGAATTGGAAAAAACTGCTTTAAAGTTCATATGGAACCAAAAAAGAGCCCACATTGCCAAGTCAATCCTAAGCCAAAAGAACAAAGCTGGAGGCATCACACTACCTGACTTCAAACTATACTACAAGGCTACAGTAACCAAAACAGCATGGTACTGGTACCAAAACAGAGATATAGATCAATGGAACAGAACAGAGCCCTCAGAAATAATGCTGCATATCTACAACTATCTGATCTTTGACAAAGCTGAGAAAAACAAGCAATGGGGAAAGGATTCCCTATTTAATAAATGGTGCTGGGAAAACTGGCTAGCCATATGTAGAAAGCTGAAACTGGATCCCTTCCTTACACCTTATACAAAAATCAATTCAAGATGGATTAAAGACTTAAATGTTAGACCTAAAACCATAAAAACCCTAGAAGAAAACCTAGGCATTACCATTCAGGACATAGGCATGGGCAAGGACTTCATGTCTAAAACACCAAAAGCAATGGCAATAAAAGCCAAAATTGACAAATGGAAACTAATTAAACTAAAGAGCTTCTGCACAGCAAAAGAAACTACCATCAGAGTGAACAGGCAACCTACAAAATGGGAGAAAATTTTCGCAACCTACTCATCTGACAAAGGGCTAATATCCAGAATCTATAATGAACTCAAACAAATTTACAAGAAAAAAACAAACAACCCCGTCAAAAAGTGGGCGAAGGACATGAACAGACACTTCTCAAAAGAAGCCATTTATGCAGCCAAAAAACACATGAAAAAATGCTCACCATCACTGGCCATCAGAGAAATGCAAATCGAAACCACAATGAGATACCATCTCACACCAGTTAGAATGGCAATCATTAAAAAGTCAGGAAACAACAGGTGCTGGAGAGGATGTGGAGAAATAGGAACACTTTTACACTGTTGGTGGGACTGTAAACTAGTTCAACCATTGTGGAAGACAGTGTGCTGATTCCTCAGGGATCTAGAACTAGAAATACCATTTGACCCAGCCATCCCATTACTGGGTATATACCCAAAGGACTATAAATCATGCTGCTATAAAGACACATCCACACGTATGTTTACTGCGGCAGTATTCACAATAGCAAAGACTTAGAACCAACCCAAATGTCCAACAATGATAGACTGGATTAAAAAAATGTGGCACATATACACCATGGAATACTATGCAGCCATAAAAAATGATGAGTTCATGTCCTTTGTAGGGACATGGATGAAATTGGAAATCATCATTCTCAGTAAACTATCGCCAAGAACAAAAAACCAAACACTGCATATTCTGACTCATAGGTGGGAATTGAACAATGAGAACACATGGACACAGGAAGGGGAACATCACACTCTGGGGACTGTTGTGGGGTGTGGGGAGGGGGGAGGGATAGCATTGGGAGATATACCTAATGCTAGATGATGAGTTAGTGGGTGCAGCGCACCAGCATGGCACATGTACACATATGTAACTAACTTGCACATTGTGCACATGTACCCTAAAACTTAAAGTATAATGATAATAAATAAAATAAAATAAAAAAATAAAAATTAAAAAAAGAAAATTAACACTGCATTTATTTTAGTGATTTATTGTGTGTGTGAGAGAGAAAGATAGTTGCATATATATGTTGACGTCTGCGTGTGTGTTAGTGTGTGAATGCTGAGAAAGTTCTGTTTACAGCAGAAGAAGTTATAAGTTTTATAACAGTTTATATTCAAAGCTATAAGCATATCTGTGTACATATGACCAAACTACCTATAAAAATATTTTATACTTTCTTTACTTAATGATTTGCAAATTAATGTCTCTTCATATCAATAGTCTTCAAAAATAATTTTACATGATTGCATCATATTCTGTCATAGAAATAGAACGTATTATTAATGTTTTAGGACTAACAGCTCTTATGCCCACTGAGCAGTAACATACTAATACATCAAAACCACAGGGGTTGCAGGAGAGAACGAGTTTAAAGATGGTGGTCCAGTGGAGAGATGGGAGAAGACCCTCAAATCCATCTTCCCCAGGAGTTCTGGGCTAGGGATTTTAAGGGGATTGTGGAAGGTGATGGGCCAGGAAATTAGGGTTGTTGACTGGTCCATGTACATGGAGTAAAATCATCAGGATGTGGAAACTATAATTTGGTGAGTCAGCTCCTCCTGAGATCCTTCAGACTCACTGGTGTCAGTGGTTTCACGTGAGACAATACTTTAAATGGAAAAATTTTTTGCAGTGCTTATGTTGTTATCTGTAGAGCAGTTAAGGGAAGCCATAATCTTGTGACAGCGATTCTAGGGCAATAGGTGAACATCTATGAGGAAGTGGGTCAGAGAGCAAGCTAACCGAATGATTAACGCTGAGTGTGCTACAAGCTTGGTTTATTTTTGCTTCTTTTACTCCCTGGTTCCATGACGAATTTTACAGAGTTTTTAGGGAAAGTTTCATCAACTGTTTCATGTTGTTTATAATTCATACCATTTACTGTTTGTAATATAAATTTCTATATAAATAATGAGAAGTTCAAGTGTCATATGAAAATTGGAATAACTATATCAAAAGTTTTACCCATTAATAAATCCATGCTTTTCATATTTGGCAAATTCCTTTTCAGAAAGCTGTATAATTTGAAATTTTTTGCGGCAATATAAGTTTGTTTTTAATAATGTTTTATGATGATTAGAACACACACATATCTGGATATATACATACAAATAGGTGCATACATACATACAGAGATAAAGGGGAGAGGGTTGGTAGCTAAAACGGCATTAAAATTGTGTCTTTTTAAATTACCATTCTTGAGATGGAATATCACCTATACTTTTAATTTCTATGCCTTTCTAAATGAGGGTTTTCAGCATTTCCAATGTTTTATTATATCTGTTGTTGTCAAATACATCAACTGTTACTAAAAATTTCTTCCCAAACCCAAAATTATTCATTTTTTTCTTACAGCTCCATTGTTGTGATTTTAGTTTCCTCATTTAACTCTTCAATCTCTCTGTAATTCATCATGGTACATATAAAGTAAGGATCAAATTTGATTTCTTAAAAGAAACCAGTTTCTTATTGGAAAAAGCTCTGAACTTTTCCCACTGGTTTATAAAGTGCACAGGAATGCATGCACACACTCAGTCCCAAACACATGCCTTCATTCACATCTACAGTAGGGTCTCCTCTAAGATTATCTATTTGTTGCTCATATTGTAGGTTTTAAAAATGAGTTTTTTAAAAAAATATCTACTGCGTAAGTCCTCCTATTCATGGTCCTTCTCAATAAATAATTAGGCTATTTTCTCCTGTTTATTCTTTGAGATCAAATTTAAAAACATTACTTCAAGTTAAAAATACTCAGTTGTTATTTTCTTTAAGCTTGTACAAATCTTATAAATTAACTCTCAAAGAATTGACATTTATGCAATAATTAGTCTTCCCATGTAGGAATAATGCTCTGAGGAACTATATAACCAACAAAGGAATTTAATAATTGGAAGTGTTTTCCATCTTATGGGTTGTAGAGGAAATAAATATTACTTCTGTCCTGAATTTAAAGTAAAAATTATTGAATCATTTGTACCAAGTCTTTGACGTGCACCCTATCTTATCAGCCAGTTTTCTTTTTCTGTGGACTCAGACTGTGTCAGAGGCAAAGAAAGCTTGTAAAGCTCCAGGATGGATACTCATCTTGGTAAAGCTACTTTTTGTTTTCATTCCATTAAATACAATAAGATGAACTATTTGTTCTATTGGTCACATTCTATTATAAAAATTGTGCCTTCCTGTTTTCTAATATTGAACGCTTTAGCTAAAAGAGAAGACATTTTATATCACAGTATTTATTGATTGGCTTTGATGAAATGAATTTTAGTCTATTAAAGTTTTAAACCTTTGCTTTAGAGCTGTGGAAAAAAATGTTATGTTGAATAAGAATTTTTGGGAACCTCAGTGGGAAAATTTGGTGGGTGAGGATGTGAAATAACTCATTGTACTGGATTGAGTGGTTTTGTAGAATCTATGAGGAGGTCAGAAGAGACGTTCTCTCCTGTTTCTGTATGTCAGAGGTACGTCCTGGGCTCCTTCCATTTTCTTAGGTCCTATGGCGGGACTGGGATCCCCACTTATGAAGCTCAGTTACATGTTATTCCTCCAAGTTCAGGGAATCCACAGTTTCGGGGCTCAGGGTTCACATGGCCTACTAAAACCTAGGTGAATGTCACAGAATGTACTGTCAACAATTTGGAATTTAATGTATAAAAAAAATGAATGAGTGCAGGAACCTGGGAATGGGATGTATTTATCTGCTGAAAGAGAAGACGTGAGAAAGTATTTATGAATCATATGTTGACATAGATAGGAAGGTGGACAGGTGTGTATTACTCAGAATGTTGAGTAAAATACAATAGAAATTTCAAGGCTGGGTGCGGTGACTCATGCCTGTAATCACAGCACTTTGGGAGGCCGAGGTGGGCGGATCACTTGAGGTCAGGAGTTTGATACTAGTCTGGCCAACATGGTGAAACCCATCTCTACTAAGGAAACAAAAATTAGCCGGGCATGGTGGCAGGCGCCTATAATCCCACCTACTCGGGAGGCTGAGGCAGCAGAATCCAGGGATGGGGAGGTTGCAGTGAGCTGAGATCACATGACTACACTCCAGACTGGGCAACAAGAGCAAGACTCCATTTCAAAGGAAAAACAAAAAGAAAGAAAGAAAGAAAAATCAAGTACCTTTGTCTTTTAACCGTCAGTGATTGGTTGCCCAGATATTGATTGGGTTCATTATATAAACCAGAAATATCTAACTGCTAGGCATTTAGCAGTTAACAGGGAAGTTCCTGCTTACATTCGAGGGTGTGGATGGGTTTTTACAGTTTAATTTTTTAGTGCATGTTAAAATCTGTCTCATTATAAAGAAGAGACAATTAAATATGTGATCCAAAAAATGCTACCACAGAAAAAATATATATGCCATAACACTTGAGTTAGGAAAATAATACTAATTACCGGGATTTATGTAGCGTGCTTACCAATTGTTCCTGATCATTATGCAATAAATAATGGCTTTCTATATCAACAAGCATGTCAAAAAATTTTTGGTAGGTTTGGATAGGTTTACACTTCTAATTATTCTCCCTGATTTACCTTTTAATATAAAAATTCTGGAAGCAATGGACACAAACCAAAAATACCATTGTTTCAAGTTTCAAAAGTTTAATGGAAGTCAGCTAAAAGATGTCTACCATTAAAAAAAAAAAATATATGGTTGAGGTTTGTGTTTCTAGAGTTTATACAAAAAGGCTTGTACACAGATCACTCAGAATTTCAATGACATCTATACACTGTTATTAACATAGTATTTTTAAATAGTAATATTTTTGAAGCTTATATATTATGGTCTTACATGGAATTTAATCTTGGAATTTTAACTTTTGCTTATAGATTTTAATTACACAGCAGAAATATTTTCTACAACATTATCAAGAATTTATTCTTATATAAACCCTATGTTTTGACAGCATCCTTGGCAATAATACATTTGTAATTGTAAATATTACCACAACACTATTAAATGACAGTAATTAGTATGTATATGGAGATAGACATATTTTGAAGAAAATAGACATATATATATGACTATTGAAAGAATACAATTTGATGATCATCTACCTGATAAACAAATGGAAATTTAAGTAACCTCAGTCTCAAACTTAACATGTAAATTTGAAATAGTTATATGTAATGCTGACTCATCATTGTTTATGCAACATGGTCATGTTACTACATGTCATATTCAATTATAACAGTATGAAATTTGTGATTAATGTGACCCTATCATTAACAAAAACAATAATACATGTTTGCATTTCTGTGAGTTTGAAAACCTCTAGTCCATGTAGACTGAATGTATTACAAGCCTACTAGCAGGTTATTTGTTGAGATTCATGACTGAGCAAATAGGTATTTGCCAGATAACATTTGAGGCAGACCTTTAAAATTTGGTAAAAAGTTTCTAAAGCAATATGGGGCAGGCGATAAAAAGCTTCTTGGGCATCAGAAACATCGTGAACTGGGATACTGAAGCAGGAAAGAATTCATTGAAAATGAGTAGTATATCTCAGCCATAATAACGAAAAATTGGTATATCAGAAGCCATTAGGCTGAGGACACACCAATACTATATAATTTGTCATTTATTTGGAAAACAAAATCGACCCTCAGGATTTTATGCCCTCAGACAATTAATCTGCATGTATTTAAGATACAAAAATACATATATACCATCCACATACCCTCATCTCAAAATGAGAACAGCTTGTGTTAAAACATAAAGACTATGACAGTTCTTACTCATTTATCTTTTCACAGTTAACTATTTCATTTAGATTTTATGGCAATCTGTATTCACATGCTAGCATAGAAGTCATATTAAAAAACCTTGATTGAGAGGTAATTCACATATCATACTATTTACCCAATTAAAGTGTACAATCCATATGGTTTTTAGCATGTTCAGAGTTATGCAACACCAATACAATCAATTTTAGAACATTTTAATCACTCAAGAAACTTCAGAACCATTAGTAGTAATTCCTCATTTCATACACCCTGTACTCTCCCACTACTCATTCCCCCCAGGCAATTATTTGTCTACTTTCTGTTTCTATATATTTTTAAATGTCCAGAATAGAAATAACTTCATATGTTTTTGAAAACTTTGGTATCAACTACAGTGCTTAAAATGAATACCAGTAACTACATGTATTATCTTTGAACAAATTGCTGCTGTGAAATGAAGAAGAACAAAATTCATTTTGCCTTTGGATTTTTCTTGCTATCTTTCTTATTTTTATATACTTTTCACATGTAATATTGAGATGACTATGTGAAGGTGAGCTGGGTTATGATTAAACAGAAGAAAACAGATAACTCACAGATACTGGCAAGTATAATAAAGTGTTTAGTTACATCCTGAGATTGTCTTATTCAAAGATTTTAAGAAAATGAACTTACAGACACTACCAAGCTATAATCCATATTTTCTGCCTCTGAGAGGCCTTAAAGAGAATTGTGAAAGATGTGTGGTTAAATCTTTGCTCCTATTTAGGCCGATTTTTAACCCTATCCCTTGCCCTCAATCAACTGTCAGGTATTGCTCTATTTTCAAAATTACAAACATCTAAACAGCAATCTGTCACGGGAAGACCTGAGTTCTTTGAATTTCAGTATTTAAAGGCAATGTTTCCTCCAATTCCTAACAGAGAATGTGTTAGGCAGACATCTCCTGAGACTTGCTCAGAATGCAATCAGGCATGTCTTGATTTGTATAGGCAAATCTCTGCAATTGCTGTATTTCTTTTAGAATGAGAGAATGTGCCCCAATTGAATAGACACATTAGGAGTTGCCCTTATTTGGAGTTTGTCTTTCACATGCTTAAACATGATGCTATTTATACATTATTATTTTTGTAGAAGAGTAAATTCAAATTTATTTATTTCCACTTTTAAATTAAAATCGTGCTTTCAAGCTTGATAAGAGCATGTGAGTTTTTTTTAACAAAACAGTTTATATAGAGCAATCAAGAAATTATTTGAATATTAAAGGTATTCTTAAATATATATAGAAAGTGTATGTGTGTACGTATGTATGTGTGTGTGTGTGTTTCACGTTGGTCAGGAGTATCACATTGAATGGAAAATGTTTAAAAGTACTCCGAAATTTAAAAGTCAATAGCTACATGATCAAGGGCCCCAGTATAATGGGATTTTAAGTTAATTTTTGGTATTAAATATAATTAATCATGACTGTAATAAGCTATGTCACCAATTTCATAAATTTATGGCTAACTCATATAATCAAATCTCTTGAATTACATTTACTTCTGCATGTAAGAAAAATGGATGAGGAAGAACAGATGTTAATATTCTCCATCTCTCTGTGAGACGATATTACTTCCGCAAAGTTTAGAAAGCAAAATTAACCTTATTGTATAGATAAAGCTAAATATATTCACAAATCTTTAAAGAGTAATACTTAAATTAATGGTCTAAGACAATTTTAAGAACTTAAGAATGCACTTAAAAAAGGTCCCAAGCTATTTTAAAAATTGCTCCTAATGTTATTCCACTTTAGGCTTCACTTAAAAAATGTACAAGAGGGAAATAAATGCTTTTTCATATTGATGTAATATGTGCTTAAGGGTATACATTTTTAATATGTGTTTTTTCATAGTGACTTACACTTTTGATAGTTAAAAGAAATGGAAATAGTAGAGGATCCCTTTGCTTTGGTATGTCTTAGGAAATGAATAAATCTGATGAGTGTGTGATAAATATCCCTGAAGACACAGAGTTTATATATACTGAAGAAGTTGCAACTTAAAAACAAATGTGGGCAACAGTCTATAGAACGTCCAAGTTTCATTTAAAATTGATAGCTATTTTTCTCAGAAAGTAAGTGATACAGTATTTGCCTTTTAGGAAAATTGAATTACTAACCAGTAATTATAGTTCTCTGAATCTAATATTCTCAGTGGATTTGTATCAACTGTCTTGGGGCATTTTGGCATATGAGGTATAGTGATGTAGCTATATTATAAAATAAAGAAAATTAAGTTCTGATAGATTGCATCTTAAATCTATCTAGTATCATTCTATAAAGCCACTTTATAATTTTTTTCCCAACAGTTTTGTCAAGTAAATTCTATTAACCCAACATGTAGTTCTTTAAAGCACAGGAAGTTTAAAATACAGGCTCAAGATCATAATGACATTTATAAAGCTAGAAATAAAATCTGTAGTCCTGATAACTGTACAGATCCACTTTGTCATATGTAGTCTATTTTTGCAAAATTGTGTAGAAAAGCACTATATATGGAATGTGCTAATCTTTAGAAGATTTTAAACATCCGTCATCCGCACTATCTCATGTGCTATAATATTTTTGAACCTTTAATTCAGTATGGCATGATATATATTAAGCTGTGGATTGCTTATTAAAATATGTATCTGAAAATTTGGATATAACATGGAAATTTGATTATTTTATAATGAGATTTTAGAAAGCATGATATATGAGAATCAAGATTCTAGAATAAAAAATATTTAGACATAATTATCCTATTCAGATTTACATGAACAATAAGAAACACCTAACCATTTGAAGCTTCATAAACAATGAAATACATATTTCTATTGCATCCAAAATTTCTGAAGTATAATATAGCTAAGGAAGAACTAACATCTTCTGGAAAATAGAAAGACAATAATTATAATTAATGCTTATAAAAATTTGATTTGGAGAAAGTATTAAAAGACTAATTAGAAAGCTTAAATTCTTCTAAATTCCAAATGTTTGCCTACTGTTGCCAGATCGGGAGATCCCCTTTTTCTCTGCTTATATCAGTAAGTTTAAA
Source organism: Pan troglodytes (assembly GCF_028858775.2). Lineage (NCBI taxonomy): Eukaryota > Metazoa > Chordata > Mammalia > Primates > Hominidae > Pan > Pan troglodytes. The sequence continues at coordinate 89,461,057 of NC_086015.1, forward strand.
TACTGTTTTTAGAAAATATATGCTTTCTCATCAATAGGGAGGTAAGAATACTGGAGAATGTCATTTTAAATACTCGGATGATGAAAATATCAATCATGCCAAGGGATTTTGTTATCATTTTTTCCTGTAAGAGGACTCAATTTATTTGTATTGTATATGATAAAATTAAAATACATTTATGTATGTGATCATCTGAAAACAAATGTTCAACCAAGAAAAAATAACTAGCAACAAAATATTCAAAAGCATATTTTACTGCTGTTGAGGCATATGCCTTAGTTCTTGTTTGTCCTAAGAAATAGAGATTGCATGATAAAAAATTTTTTTTTCCTAAAGCCTTTGTCAATATATTTGGAACTGTGAATTAACTTTCATTTCAGATGAATATTTTGGTTTCTTATTTTAAGGAATATGTACATTCAAAAGATTCCAGTATCAAAAGATGACTCCTGCAGAAAGGGTTTGAAGGAGATTTAAATGGTTTTCGCTCCTCCTATCATGCAGTAAGTGGAAAAATCTCATAGAAATTTGAGTTAATATGCTCAGCTCTTAATTCCATTTAGCAGTTAAGAAATATTTTATTATATATCAACAAAGATGATTATATTTGTACTGCTTTTTCTATTTTTAAAGAGAAATACATAATAAAATGGATATAAAATATAAAACCAATAATTTATAGATCCCTAATTTTATTAATATGACATTTTATGGTAATAATAAAAGCAGGAAACATTTGAAAGCAACTGTGAGTGCCGAATACTTTGTAAGGAATCTTTCATTTCAAGTTTACAAGAGTTTTGCATGGAGAGCTGTCTTCCTTATAAACTAGGAGGTGTGAAGAACTGAATTCAAACCCAAATTAGCTTAATCTAAAATGAATACCCTTAACCAGTGGGTTACACTTTCTCCATTGATTTTATTTAACAATTAAACCACTTTTAATCCATTTCCAAATTTTAGTTTGCTTTCAGTACTATTCAATACCTTTCTTTCAAAAAAACTTCCTTATCATATAAGTAGCATATGCTAATTTCAAGATATGCAAAAAGTAAAAAGTAAATCAGAGAGAATGCATAAAATTATCTGCAGTCATACTATCCAAAACACATTCACTCATTAACTACACATTCCTTGGGCTTTCTTCATATGTTGGGTGTGTATATATATGTGTATATATATATATATATATATATATATATATATATCTCCACATTGCCCCAAATAACTGTTAGACTCCCTGCATCCTAGAGCTACGGGCCTAAACAGTGAAAGGGACTAAGCTCAAGTGGTACCTATTATTACATAGAAAGTGATAATGCTAACCATAAACTTATTTATTTATTTATTTATTTATTTATTTATTTATTTGAGATGGAGTCTCCCTCTGTTTCCCACGCTAGAGTGCAGTGGCTCGATCTGGGCTCATCGCAACCTCCACCTCCCGGATTCCAGTGATTCTCTTGCCTCAGCCTCCCAAGTAACTGGGATTACAGGCACTCACCGCCATGCCTGGCTCATTTTGTGTGCTGTTAGCAGAGATGGGGTTTCACCATGTTGGCCAGGCTGCTCTCAAACTCCTGACTTCAAGTGATCTGCCCACCTTGGCCTCCCAAAGTGCTGTGATTACAGGCATGAGCTACCATGCCCGGCCCCTTAACCGTAAACTTTATAGCTTTAGTTTTGTGAAAACATAATGTACATAATTGACCATGTTGTCAATGTTCACAACATTATTGATAATACGTGTGTGGTATTCCAGTAAATATTTGTTATAATTATTTAACACTTAGTTTCTCTGGTTTGTCACCATTTATATAATATTTCAAGAAACATAATTCAGACATTAAAAATACATTTTTATTGTATTAGTCAAGACATGTTCATACTGATTATATTTGGTATTCTTTAAAACAGTGTCTTTTGCCTTAATTTTATCTAATCTGTAATTTGCCATGGTGATACTTTCGCCCAAGCCAATATATTCTTCCTTCACTATCTAATATGGATTCTGAAATAAAACTTAATAGACATATCTCACATTCATTTCCAATGCAACCTGGATTTCTTCTGTGAAAATCATCATAGTTATCGTTTTATTGCATTTCTTAGTGTAATATTAGCTACAGAAAGACAAAGTTCATATTTGTCTATTTTTTGGCATGAATCAGGCATTTAATATATATTTGAATAGTGGACAAATAAAATTGTTTTTGAATTTCTTTATTAATATTTAGTAAAGATTTATTTATTTATTTATTTATTTATTTATTTATTTATTTGGGATGGAGTTTCACTCTTGTTGCCCAGGCACAGTGCAATGGTGTGATCTCTGCTCACTGCAATCTCCACCTCCTGGGTTCCAGGGATTCTTCTGCTTCAGCCTCAGGAGTAGCTGGGATTACAGGCGCCCACCGCCAAGCGCAGCTAGTTTTGTTTTGTTTTGTTTTGTTTTGTTTTGTTTTGTTTTTGTTTTTTTAGTAGAGACAGGGTTCCAGTTCCACCAGGTTGGCCAGTCTAGTATCGAACTCTTGAACTCAAGTGATCCACTCACCTTGGCCTTCCAAAGTGCTGGGATTACAGGCATGAGCCACTGCACCTGGCCAATATTTAGTAAAGTTTTATTCTACTTAGTTTTGTTTCTTTCAAACTTGAGTCCATATACCTATGGTTATTTACATGATTGTGTTTTATTAAGAGTCCTCTTCTCAGTTTAATCCTTCTAGTAAATTAAATGTATTATCTGTAAAATAATTTTTATGCAGCCAATAAAAAATTACTTAAGAAGTAAGCCACTTCTTGTATGGGTGTGGTGGCTCCCATCTGTAATCCCAGCATTCTGGGAGGCCGAAGCAGGTGGATAACCTGAGGTCAGGAGTTGCAGATGAGCCTGGCCAACATGGTGAAATCCCATCTCTACTAAAAGTACAAAAATCTGCGGGGTGTGGTGGCACACTCCTGTAATCCCAGCTACCCAGGAGGCTGAGGCAGGAGAATTGCTTGTACCCTGGAGACGAAGGTTGCAGTGAGCGAGGTGGAGCCACTACACTCCAGCGTGGCGACAGAGCGAGAATGCCTCAGTATTCATATTTTTAAAATAAAAATCACCAACAGAATTTAAAAATAAGATTACTAAAAACATATAATGATTTTCAATGATTTTCAGTATACTGAGAAAACAGCTCATCAAACCACAGACCATGATACCACTATTTTAATGTGAAAACTTTTTGTGACAGAATTATTCATTCACAGAAACTGTTGAGCAAATTATTTATCTCTTTGCCACAGAGAAATCAAAATATGTGTTTCCCCTGTGCTAATGGTGTGGTATGATTGTCACAAACTAAAGAACCCTCAATAGAAATATGACCCTACTATCTAGCTACTGTTGGAAATAGCAGCTCCTTTAAAATTAACACTACAACCTTTTATTCAGCTGTCCTCTGCTATTTAATTGGCATCTATTCGACATCTCCATGTCTGGGTCAAATTTTTTATTTACCTAGAAATACATTGTGTGATTAATTTATTCCGGCGCCTTTAGAGTAAGTTGAGCCGCAGAAAAGTAGATGTCTTTTAGGTAAAATGTAGTGTTTTTAATAATGAATATGATGCTAGATTGGTCACATCTTTTTCTAACTTTTTTTTTTTTTTTTTTTTTTTTTGAGACAGAGTCTTGCTCTGTTGCCCAGGCTGGAGTGCAGTGGCGCGATCTCAGCTCACTGCAACCTCCGCCTCCCAGGTTTTCGCGATTCTTCTACCTCAATCTCCTGAGTAGCCAGGATTACAGGCGCCCGCCACCACGCCCGGCTAATTTTCGTATTTTTGGTTTAACCAGGCTGGTCTCAAAAACTCCCAACCTCAAGCTTCCGTCTCCACCTCCCATAGTGCTAGGATTACAAGCATGACTCATCGTGCAGGCCTGTTTTTAACATTTTAAAAATAAAATTCTTCATGGCTTTTCTCTGCAGTGCTGAACTTTGAAGCTTTTTATATTTGTCCTTATGTTGGACAAAGCTGACCCAAATATACTTTCAGAGGGAAACAATACTTGGCTCAGACAGCTCTCACTAAGCCCATTTACTTGAATAACTTGGTTGTGAGAGTCTTGGTTAAGTTCCTATATAGAACAGAGTTGAACTTTAATACTGTGTCAGCTTGGTAGACCACAAAATATGTAAACCTGTTTTGTTTGATGAACAACAATCACCATTTTACTCAAGTATCAACAGCCTGGGGCTTTTTTTCAGTTAACTAATTTCCCTAGGTTGTCACAATTCTATAACTGAAGGAAGTCAAAGAGCAATGGAGCAGTAATCTTATGTGACACGATTTGATCCCTGAAACAAATGTTTTAATTTTTTTTGTAAATGTACATGAGGCATATAGAAAAAAATGTTAAATTTTTCTAAAGTCAATACCCTGAAGTTATTCACAAGTGTTATCTTTCAAACAGAATTATGTCATCGTGTATGGTATTCATTGAAGAGTTTGCTTATGTCTATATAGAAATATTAGGTGAGTTACACTCTAGATTTGTGGACTTCAATATCCACTATAAGGTGGTAAAAATAAACCAGCCCATATCATTGAAATGTACCAACTTTTGACTTTATTCTATTAAATCAAAAGAATCATTGTTCTTTACATGTGTTATATCTTTAAAAATTCTTATTATTTATTACAGCATGACAAAATGACAAATTATTCTTAGGAATGGAATAATGCATATTTTTATGCATATATCTAGTAAAAATAGATTTTCACATTTAAAGTGCTGTATATACACTAATTACTCCTTATAATTTTCCACTGAAAGAAGCAAGCACCACAACTGTTATTTTAGAGGTGAGACACAGAAAGGCTTAACTCACTGGCTTACTAAGGCATAATGTAGAGATCGTGCTCAGGTTAATTGTCTATATTTTATTCTTGTTTGTTCTTTGGCAACCCCCTATCAGTAGCTGTTCTCATCAATAGATTGAAAATTAAATAATTTTGTATGTACAGTCGCATGTTTTTCTCATTTTAGCCAAAATTTAACAATATAAATTTGAATAACTTACCTAATCAATGAAATATGATTTCAAATAAAACAATTTGCATAGGGAAACCTCATGGTGTGATGCAGACTCTCAAGAAGCTGTTGCGTATATACATTATATACTGTACCAAACTTATTTTTGTGCTTCTGACATCGCATAGATTGAATTTACACTGAAAAAAGACTGTATAATTACAGCTGATATGGCATAATAAACTTGAATTTTAAGCTAACAATAGATATCTTTTACTTTCTTGTGCAATTTATAGAAATTAAAACTAAAGTTAAATGCATTATCCTAATAAATTAGTCTCACATTACTGTGCCATTAAGTTATTATTCTTGTACTAAAGTTGCAGAGCATTGCCTACTGTCAAAAAAAATTAGGTTACCTGGGGATGAATATTCTCTAATGGTAAGATCACCAGATGGCAGTCATGGGTGAGCCCCAGTTTCTATTCTTGGAACCGCCTGATACTGCCCAGCCTAAGCTTCTGCAAGTCATTCTAGCCATCTTCACTTTTGTTTGTTCAATTGTAAAAAAGAGAGTTCAATTCAATACATACTTTTGGTCACTTATTAGCAAAGTAATATGAAAGCAATTCGGGGACACAAAAACAAATGAAAGATAAATATCCCCCTTAAGAGATGACATGCTTAGTGGCAAAAGCATTATAAAAATTATTATTCTAATCAAATGCATATTATTTGTAGAAATTCAAGAGTAGTAATTACTTTCAGGTGGTGAGGTCACTACAATTTATCTAAATGCTTCCTCCTCTAGCTAGGGCAACAATGTGAGCAAAGGCTTAGAACCTGACAAGCGTAGGATGTGCAAGAATGGTGGTGATATTCAGGAACTAACTTGTGAGAGTCTTTGAAGGCCAGGTTAAGAAGTTTGAATTGTTTTCTCTAAGCAATGGGTAGACATTGAAGGTTTTAATAGGGAGATTTAAGTGATGGTCTGGTCTATGGCTGCTGCTGTTGGAAGATGCTGTAAGGCTGTTGTAATTGGTGGCTCTGCACATATGGTGAAAGTTTAGCTTGAGAGGTCTGAACTATGCAGATTATATATTATATATATTATATATAAAAATATATGAGATAATGTTATATATTATATATAATATATGTAATTATATATTATATATAATATAGGTAATAATATATAATATGTTATATAATATAATACATAAACATATATATATATATGTTTTCCAATTTCTGAAATATCTAATACCTCTTTTTTTTTTTTCTGAGATGGAGTCTTGCTCTGTCGCCCAGGCTGGAGTGCGGTGGCGCAATCTCAGCTCACTGCAAGCTCCGCCTCCTGGGTTCATGCCATTCTCCTGCCTCAGCCTACCAAGTAGCTGGGACTACAGGTGCCCGCCACCATGCCTGGCTAATTTTTTGTCTAGTAACTATTTTTACATATAAATATAGATAGATATGGGTATGTAGATAAGGATTGACAATTTCAGTATAAATGTGAGATACGGAGGAGACAATTACTACATTACCATTTATGTATAGGCTTTCTAAGACTTTTATAAATCAGTTTTAAACTCTTCAAAATAATGATTTTCATGTGACTGTAAATTATAAATATTTCTAACTTCTATCTCATGTAACAATAGGGGATATTTTCTATTTTGAAACTTTTTGTTTCAATATAAGCATTACTAACTCATTTAATTCAATGTTTCTGCTAAAATTTCTCAAGTTTTTTCTTGACTAAATATAATGTCTCTAACATCATTAGGATGTGAAGTCATTATGTTCTTATGAGTGATTGACAATTTGATAAATTTCTGGACTATCCTATACACGTATACAAGTATATTTGGCTGCCCACAAATATAAAGATGACAGGAAGACATTTTGAAAGGTAAAGACCTTTATTTTATTTAAAGAAAATTCATTGAAGCATGAGAGAATGATGCAATCGAACCCTGCAGTAATATGAACAATTCAAGTTTTAAGCTATAGCGACAGGCAAAATCTGTTCTTAAAAATGATTTCTTTCCAAATAATGCCCAATTCTTATGTATGTAGTATCCATACCTACGTGTCTTAGTTGTGTTTCTGTTGGTCATATTTTGTTTATGTCTAAACCTATAGATAAATTCACTTCTCAGGGTACAAGCTTTGTCTTTTTATATTCCACACAATATTTAGGAGAGCTCTTAGAATCAGAGAAACAGGAATTTTAAGGGACTCAGGAGGTAATCTATTCTAACCTCACACACACATACCACACACATACACACACCTTTTTGTGATGCTCCTGACTTCTGATTCTCTTGTTTATCTTTGAAAATGCACAGTGGGCTCACTCTGTTCCAGCGCACCCCATCTCATTGTTGGGCAGCTCTCAGGATTAGAAAGTTCATCATTCAATTGAACTGGAAGTTGCCTCGTTTTAATTCCTAAACATTGTCTCTTTCCTTTCCTGAGAAACATAGGTGTCTAATCCTTCTTTCACATAATAAGATTTCAAATATTTGAGGAAAGCTGTTGTGCCCTGTAAGAAAGCGAAAAGTACATAAGAGTAGTTTAAATTATCAGGTTTGTTATGTCCTTTTGTTTATTTTTTAATTTGCTTTTTAGCGAAAAACCCCCAGAAAATTGAGATTCACTGTTTGTAGAGAGAATGTTTATCATTTCCTACGGCATTAATGTGAGGTGACTTTTCCTTATCAGAAAATTTCTGCTGAAATTTCTTATGTTTTCAGCTGACTTGTATGTGTGTGTGTATATATATATATACATACACACACATATATGTGTGTATATATATACACACACATATATACACACACATATATATTTTTTAATTACACTCTTTTCAAGCATTCCTATTAAAGATTAGGGTGACCTTAAGGAAAACAAATAAATGAAATTCAACTAATAGTATTTTGCCTTTTAATTGCTACTTACTTAATATCATAATTAAAATTTACTCTTAAAATGTATTCACTCTTTCAAGCTTGCTAAATTTTAACATTGGCATAAGAGTTGGAGAAATTTTTCCCGATCATTAAAACGTAATGAAAAGGAAAGGGGAAGATAGAAGATTGACTTATTAGAGGATAATGCATCAGTTTCAGGAAATAGGGACAACAGTACATCATTTGTGTCATATGTTTTAGTTTACTGTGTGATTCTAGACACAAGAGATTGTTGTTAAAACTCGACAATAACAGCAACATCAACAATACAACAAGCAAACTTTTTTTAGTGGGCAAAGGACTGGAATAGGCATTTCTTTTGAAGAAGATATACAAATGGACAATAAGTAAGTGAAAATATGATCAATATCACTAGTCATTAGCAAAATGCAAAACAAAACCACAATGAGATAATACTTCACACTCATTAGGATGGCAACTATAAAAACAATACATAACAAATGAACACAATCCAGAAAATAATAAGTGTCTGTAAGGATGCAGAGATACTGAAAGCAGTGGTACAGCCACTGTGGAAAGTTGTATCGTCATATTTCAAACAATTAAACATAAAATTACCATATGATCCAGCAATTACATGTCAGTGCATGCACCCCCCGAAAAGTGAAAGCTAGGACTTTCTCAGATATTTATATGCTCATTATTCCCAATAGACAAAAGGTGGAAGCAACCTAAGTGTTCATCATTGGATGAATGGATAAACAAAATGTGGTATATAAATACAGCAAAACATTATTCAGTTTTTTAAAAAGAAGGAAATTCTGACATGTGCTACAGTGTGAATTAACATTGGAGACATTATGCTAAGTGAAATAAACAAAAGACAAGTTGCATAATTCCTCTTGCACGATGTTCCTGGCATAGCCAAATTCAGAAAGAAGGTGGTTACCAAGGGCTGGTGGGAGGAGAGAATGGGGAATCATTCATTGTTTAGTGAGTTAAGAGTTTAAGTTTGAAGTGCTGAAAAAGTTCTGGAAATGAATGGTGGTGACAACAATGCGATATTTTAATGTCCACAGTGCTACAGACCTGTGCACTTTAAATGGTTTAAATGGTAAATATCATATTATATATATATTTTACCACAATAAAAAATAGATCATTGTTAAGGAAATAATGAAGTATTACAAGAAGTGGAGTAACAAGAGTAAAAAAGCCTCTGATAAAAAATGTGCGTCACATCCAGCAACTGTTACATAAATGACACCACAGTTTATCTGAGTTATGTCCTAATCTTTTGATACATGGAGCATTAGAAGAGGGAAATGGTCAAGAGGAGAAATCAATAACATTTAAAGTGTGGTCCAGGCCAATGTGCAATCTTGATAGGTCTATTTAATGGGTTTTGAAAGGTTGCCTTAAGCATTCTAAGAAAGGTTCTGTCTTTATCATGCAATAGGCTGCTCTGTCACTTTCAAATGGTACATGCACTTCCAGCAGCCATACCCTCTCACCAACTCATAAATATTATCTATAGATTTATATCTAGCTTTCTTGTGATATTTATGTTTTCTGTTAAACAGGTATTGCCTTTATCCTTAGATTGTATAAACTAAAGCAAAAATAGGTCAATTCTATTGGGAATAATTTTAAAATGATAACTTTGAAACAGTTTCATTAAATGAGATTCTTTTAGATGAATGTCAGAAACCTCACTTTTTTTCTATCAGTAATGTGAAGTTTGCTTTGGGGTTTTATAATTTTCTAAAACTGAAGACTTGATTGCTTTGGGGAAATTCAGATGCAGATTTTACCTTGAAGAGTCAAAAAGCGTTGCTAAATGATGGATCAAGTATAAAGGGATTAAGGATTTTTTCCATCCTTTTTATATTAATTACCCATCCATAAAGAGAGAAACTAATCACCCTGTCCCTGACTAATGCTCTGTAGGCTTTTGATATCTGTTTGATGAAACTATTACAAAAGATAAAGCTGGAAAAATTATTTTCTACTTTAGATATGCATATAACACTAGAGTTGGCAGGATTTGAGTTTCTGAGACCAAATGAGTATGAAGTGATGAAATGCCAGCTACATTCAGAGAAGCAAAACTTAACAGCTATCTTTGATGTTAAAAATAAGTGTGATAAATGTGTTTCTAAAACCAACATCTTAATGCCCATTAATCAGGCTCTGCAGGCATAAAGCTGTGGCCACATGAACTTTGGCTGAAGATGAATATATACATCGTCAGGATGTTATGAGCTCACTCCCTATCCATAGCAAAAGTGTGTCTTGCTTAGACCTAAAAAATACTAGGAGAGAGAAACAGTGCAAGTCTTTAATATAACATGAATATTTGTTCATTTGATGTGACTCACTTTTATATAAAGACAATCATTTTACTTTTTGCAATCATTCCCTTATGCAAATCCATCTTCTCTAAAACTACCTGGGGAGAAAATAATCCAGTAGCAACTCCTAGTATGGGGCAGTAAGTTATCCGTGTATATGAGTGAATGGTCTTCTATATTCAAGATATTTTGTGTTAGTATGTGTGTTTTTTTCCTCCAGTGGGGAGTCAAAATTTAAATTTATTGAAATATTTTTATGATCGTTTATACCTTTAATTTTATTTAGCGTTTGAAAGTTGGAACAAGAAATAATAAGTTTACACTTTTATAGCAAACCCTATAGGTAATTTCAACTAATGGAAATTAAAATGATCATATAATATCTTAAAATTATCTACAATGTATAAAAATAGACATATAGAAAGTCTAAATATGAATGAAAATGATAAAAATAGAGAACTTGAAACAAGGTGACTGCAGAAAACCCAAAAATATAGTTAACTATATAAATGTAAATATTTTAAGCACTAAAAATAATGACTGTAATTGGATTGAAAAAAATTTAATATGCTACTTACAGCAAAATAATGCAAGGTAAAATTATATCTAACATAAAAAGTAAAAAGATGATCACTTTTCTTAAGCACCATACAATACTGTTGGTGTATCATGCCATATCTTCTAAGAGAAATAGAAAAGCCATAGTTGTCACATGAAATTTTAATCTAATATTGTTATATATTATGAATATACACACTACAAGAACACTGTGTGGGGGAGAAAAAAGGCGGATAATCCAATTATTGAATTTAGTACAATTGTACTTATATACAAAGTTTTGTACATTAAGCATGCAATATGATTCCTAGTATGCTCATGATTAGATATTTAATATTGGAGATGCAAATAATTTTCTGTACTAATGTTCTGAAACAAATCTTCAATCCTATATGTAGCTTGATGCAATCTGGGATTAACAACAACAAATGTATATAACGCTAGGAGGTATTATAAATAAATATAGAAGTCAGTTTTCCTTCATATATATGGGTTAAGCATTAAATATAGCAATTTGGCTAACACATATTTCAATGACTCAAATTAAAATTATTTGCCTAGGCAGCCCGAAGAAATATGATCTACAGAATATATTTTTTATTTTATTGAATTTTTATAATTGGTACACATTATACATGATATATAAAAAACAGTATTTAAACATTGATATATAAAAATATTATTTGGGATAAACCCTTGGAATAAGCTTTAGATTATTAATAAATTGTTTATTGAATTCCTTTCTTTACTACATCTTTTTGGAAACATTTAAAGCCTCTTAGTCTCAAAAAGTACACTGTACTGTTTGTAAAAAGTGAGAAAGAAGATAAATTTAGAAGTTCTGACAATGGAGCCCATGTATTACATACTTTCTTGATTCTGGAGGTACTGAATAAAAGCCTGTAGAAATATGCACTGAGATATTTATTTTGGTCATGTTTAAAATCAGAAAATTCAAGTGTAGTACATTATCTTTTGAGATAGACTATTATTGAAATAAGTAAATTTAAACTACTTGGCGTTGTTTTTTGAATATTTACGTCAATCCTATTTGTATATGTTAAATCATTCTTAAGTTATAAAAAATGTAAAAATACGTGAGTCTACTTAAACCTCAGGTTTAAGTAGACTGAGCACGTTTACTTCTGAAAGTTCTCTTTTGGTTAACAAAAGCTTCAATAACTTTACTCCTACAAAAGGAGTATAGCACCTATTTTCTCAGTTATACTTGGAATGCTACAACTGAATGATAAAAATAAAACTTAAAATTATACTTTTGAATGAAGAACATTTTACTTAACACGTCATCAAATTATACTATACATCTCCATGACTACATAAAATGAAACCAACATTATTATAATTTTCCTAATAATTTAATCATTATTACTGAGGTATAAGTGAAAATACAGTGATGCATTAAGCAGCTAGGCAAGTGTCTAGATGTCTTCTCCATATATTGCTAAGGTGTTTGAATGTTTACCTGTGTTCTTTTCAGTTTCTCCTTATAATTTTCTGACTGTCTTTCAATTTATCCTAAAACCTGCAGTGAATAAGATGATTAATATCAGCATTCTCCCCTTTCTAAATGGTGCTTCCAATCAATAGGGAACACAAATATCCAAATTTGTGTGAATTTAGTACAATTTTTAAAAGTGTGTATATGTATAAAGAATGTGACTTCTTATAATGTGCATGAGATTTAATATATGACTTTGATAACAACTGTCTGACTCTTTAAAGGGGTTTTTGGTTTTTGCTTTTTTTTGATATGTTTCTTTTATGTATTTGTGATATGTCGCAGGAAATGCTTTTTTTAATATGAATGCAAGATCAGTACAAAAATTACAATTTTCTACATTATCTCTTTTCTCTAAATTTTTCTGAATATGCAACTTCTGGGGTCATATTATTAAGGTACTATTTAATTAAGAGTAATAGAAAATATTCAGGATGAGGAAGTATCTATTTCAAATTCGTATATTGAGGTCTTTAAAACACAGTTTTTGGATAGATTTTTTTCCACAAGTGCTTAGACCCAGCTGGTAGAATAACTATGTATAACACATCTGAAACACAACTAAATTTAGTTTATTATTTTGAATAAAAATGCGAAGCCAACCTTTTTAATATTTATGTTTACATTATCTTTTTCATTTAATAGGATGTTAATATGACCAATTGCACAAGTGCACCCTCATTTATTTGAGAGGATTACTTTAGTACCTTTTCATATTTATAGTCCCATAAATATTTACTAAGCACGTATTATATGCATAAAAATGCTACAGGCACTGGGGATACAGCAGTCTATAAAATATAGGCCTGGAAATATAGACAAGTACATAAGAAATTATTTATTGATATTATGTTATATAAAAATCTTTTATTTTACATTCAAATTGGGCTTATCGAATATAAATAAAATAAATAAGTAAAATATATAGTAGGTTATATACTGCTGTGTCTTATTGGGAAGATGATTTTTGATACCTGAAGAAATTACAGAATTGGCAAAGATACTTTCAGGTTAAAAAAGGGGAAAAAGGCAGAGCACAGTGGCTCATGCCTGTAATCCCAGCACTTTGGGAGGTTGAGGTGGGTGGATCCCTTGAGGTCAGGAGTTTGAGACCACCCTGGGCAATGTGGCAAAACCCTATATCTACTGAAAATTTAAAAATTAGCCAGCCTTGCTGGCTTGAGCTTGTAATCCCAGCTAATTGGGAGGATGAAGTGGGAGGATGGCTTGAGACCAGGAGGTGGAGGTTGCAATGAGCTGCGGTAGCACCACTGCACTGCAGCCTGGATGAAAGAGTGAGACCCTGTCTCAAAAAGAAAAAAAAAAAAAAAAAGGAGAAGGAGAAAAAATGACCACCCTACCTTCTCTCTTGTCCACTTCTAAAGACTTAAATGCTACTTACTCTTAATTTAAGTGTTTAGTTTTTGCTATTACTATCTATAATTCACAAAGTTCTGCAGGATTTCTAATGTATTAATGGAAAACATTCTCCACACAAACAATATCTATATCAAAATATAGGAATGGATAAATGAATGTTGTTCTGATTAAAAGTAAAGAATGAGAATATAATTTATATTTCTGGAATATAAAGCTATGTTTTCTGATAGGAATCAAGTTTTTATTAATCACACAATACTCCTTGAAATGTGATCCACAAAAAAGTTTTGGCTGACATAGAGACGTGTCCTTAGGGAATTAATGCTACTAATGCTTCCAGGTATAAGTGATTAGTCCCTAAAGGAGAATGTGATGAAGAAATTTTATGGAATTGTTAAGAGGAAAAACAGAGGGTCTGGGATTCATCTCTGAGAAAGTTATAAGTGAAGTAATGCACAGTGACTGAACAAAGAACTCCCAGAAATTCACTTGAGGAGCTTAAATGAACTCAGTGATTTTGAAGAGAATAAATTGATTAATAATACAAGAAATAATAGGATGATAATTTTATAAGAGCAAAGTAGAGCATGCATACAAATAAGCATGGCATATGCACATACAAATCAACCTATTTGACAGTTGTGATGTAACTTAAATCTTTTATGTGACTAAAGATCTTTAAAAATTATCCTTAGAAACCCATTTTGTGGTTCTTTAATTCTTTTATTCATTTAGTTAATCAATAAAATGCTATTGAAAGGCATCTAAGTGGTAGATGCCATCCTCATGTTGGGGATAAGTTGAGAAGAGGATGTTGTCTTTCATTGAGATGAAAAAAGTAATTAAACAATAAAAAGTAGTATTTGTTAGAAAAATGAAGTGTAATATGAGACAAAGTCACTCTGGAAAGCCTAGTTTAGTCTGAAGAGTAAATGAAGCTCTTTCTGAGAATCTGCCATGTAAGTTGAGAATTGAATATCAAGGTATCACTTTTTGGAAAACTTTAGCGTGGAAGTTTATCTAAAAATAAGGGCATATTTAGTGTAAATTTAGTGCAGGCTCACTGAGGTTTCTACACAAGCAAGTTTGCATTTACTTCATTCACTATTTATTCAAATGTTCATAGAGATATTGTAAAGAAGTCTACCCACAGAGATTTTTTTCCCATTGATTTATTTAACAATAATTTACCTTATTATATCTTATTGTTATATATCTCTCTCTATATATTATATATAGTTTTAATACTTTTTAAATATACTTTTTAAAAAAACATTGCCTTAATTTACCACGTAAGAATTGTAAAGATAATGATGGTGATATAAATCGATATGACTAAAAGAAGAATTGAAAGAAGATATATATTCTTTTAATATATTATAATTTATATTGAATAATATTTTATATATTAAATCACATATATCTTTATACATATAAATTATGCATATTCAAATATACATTTATCAATATTCCTAGGACATTAAAGTTACATTGCATCTTCTAAATTGAATGCAAAATTAGTGGCAAATCTATAAATAGAAACACGATATATGCATAACTTCAAGTATCCTCCTTAAAATATTAATTACAGTGGTGCTTTTAACATACATCCACAATTTAACATACTACCTTCTCCAGGGGGAGGAGCTTAATCCCTCTCATCTTCAGTGAGGGCTGAAATTAGTGGCTCACTTCTTATAGAATCTGGAAAGGGATAATAAATTTACATTTCAGAAACCTGGAAGAGTCTACCTTAACTAAATCATCCAATTTAACCAGTAATACCATGTTGGCATCTTGTACCCCATAATATAATGAGATATGCTATTATAAAAAAGGAATTTCACCTTGTGGTAGTCTTTACTAAAATCTACAACTCTTGATCGTGAGAAACATCAGACAATCCCAAATTGAGGGACATTCTACTATGTACCTTCAAAAGTGTTGATGACAAGGAATCACAGATTAGAAGAGACTAAGGAGATGAGGTAACTAGATGTAACATTGTATGTTAGCTTGGACGGAGGAATATAAAATTTAATTTTGATAAACATACTATCATTATGTAAAAAGCTAACATTGGGGAAACTGGGTGAAGAGTTTATAGAACCCTATATACTGTTGCATGTCTCTTGTAAATCCAAAATTATTTCAAAATAAAACATTTTAAAGATTATGAATTAAAATTATCAGTTGTCTTATTGTGCTTGTCTAAAGTGCTTTTAAAATTCCAATTCTCTGTATATTTTTTCTTGTAAAATTCTCATTTTTAATCTGCAGTGAAGTATTAACCTATCCCTGATAACACTTGCAAGTATTACGTTGCTCTTTAGAATTCAAGTTGTTTTATTTTAATTTTAGTGTCTTATGTTTAGACAGTATCATTTATTGCTATGCAAAAAATAAAGTGAATACAATTCAATTATGTAAAATATTACATGAAGATAGCTCTAAAAAGTATGCTATGCATAATTGCAATTTACACAAGATGCACTCTGAATCTCCTTTCCAGATGATGTAAATAAAATGATACTCTCAAATTAATACTAAGCTTTTCAGAGATTGTATCAGTGATGTTAAAGTAGGATTAAGGCATTAGAGGCTAAAATCTGTCAAGTATGGTTATGCATCTGAGATTCATTTACTGCACAATGAATGCACTTTTATTTTCCACAAAAATTCACTTATAAAAATGAATGCTGTAGTTGATTGTTAATGCCAGCAAAGATAAAAATAGAACACATTTTGCAATACATTCTGTTGTTCTTATTTGTAATTGTGATCCTGAAATATTATCCTATAAGAAAGCATGAAAAGATAATAAATTTAACACATTTATTTAAGGAATTCACAAAGAAAAAAAAACACGCAATATGTTCCATTTCAATGTATTATGTAGCTGAGTGCTGAGAGGAGCCAGTTGCACAGTAATTTCTAAGCCTGAGACACTTTCTAACCTGCTGATTAACCCCATCCCACCAGTGCCTTCAGAACGCTCTTTCTGCTGAGACAGCTATTTGATTTCATCGTGATTTTGCATATGTTTAGATTTAAAGTAACCAATCTCTTCATAAATCTTACTATTCCATACAAAGTTGAGCTATCCAGCACATTATGAAAGGAACAATACTGACCTATGAAGTATTAATACTCATTAAAGCCTTGAAGATTGCAAAGTCTATAATGCAAGGCGAATTTGTAGAACATAGCTCCAGAATAAGGAATGGAGTATTTGTCTTACTATTGTGACAGGGATGATAATGTAAGAGAATGATGCAACTCAATGCAATTAATTTAATAAGCATTAACTTAGTGGGATCAGAATTTTAGAAAAAGTAAAGGCTTTGCCATTTATTCATAAAATAAGAGATAAGTTAAAATATTGAGTTATATAGCAAAAGGACATGAACAAGAATAAAAATGGTTAGATCATTAGGTGTTTGAATGACAAGATGTCCAGAAAACTGTAAGCAGGTGATCAAGGAGTTAAGAAGTGAGTTGGGAAAGTAAGATGTCACAGAAGCCAAGAAATGAGAGTAGTTAAGATGTATGTGTGAGAGGCAAACACAGCATGGAAGTTGACAAAGATAATAAATGAAAAAAAATTGATTTTTTGATTGAGAGATTATGTGACCTTTGATACAACAGTTTCAATAGATTTGTGAGTGTGTTTCCTAATGGTTAAGAAGCCAGTGGTGGTTTGCAAAGAACTGCAGAAGTAGGCAACTCTTTTGGTAAGTGGGACAATGCAGAAAAGGACAATTGTCCTAACACCAGCATTTCTGTAACTTCTGATTATCTTCTAGGGCTGAGAAATGACCTAATACTTATTGCATTTTTTTTTCCTTTTTGAAATGAAAATATGCAACTTTAAAAATATTACTCTGCTTATTATTTTTAGTTCTTTAAACATTTGCTGAATTTCTACTATGTGCAAATTATAGTCATAGACATTATATGTGATGCTAAAATGAACAAGACATGCTCTCTTTCCTTAGGAAAATATATTTTAAAAGGAATTTGAGACATGTCGATAAGGAATGTAGGGTAAAGTAGACCTTGCTCTGAAAAAAATATTCCTCATAAGCACTCATGAGAGATAAACACCTAAATAAGTTAGCTGAATCAGATTAGGAATAACTTAACATCATGCTGTAGAAAATGAAGCTTATTGTATAGATAGGAGTGCATTGCTTGTGATAGTAAGAAATTCTAATTTTTGCATTAGTGAAGAGTCTAGAAAATAGAATTTGTCAAGATAAATATCCTAGACCTTAGTTCTTCACTGTTAGGGGGATAAACTCTCTTCAAAACTTTGCATTGCCTTGAATATTATGTTGGGCTTTGCTTTAAATTAAGGCAAAGCAGCTGCCTTTGTGGAATACTCAGTAGTACAGACATAATCAGTACTTTGAAACATCCTTACAAAGTGCTAATGCAATAAGGTCCCTATAAGAGAAATGTAACCCTGGCTCCAAGATAGATGACAGATAGGGTATTATTTTTGACATTTCTGAGACAATATATTGCAGCACTCTTCTGAGTCCCAAGATAGGAAAAATAGAACCCAGAAGGCTTCTCTGTAGAAGATGCCCTATCTTTTTTTGGCTGGGATAAATCTGGAGACAGTTCCCAGCAGCACTATGACTAATGTTCTTGGAAGGAATCATCTATATATTGATCCAAATAACGAATATTTATTTCAAGATTGGCATCTAACTACTCTTTCTGTTCCTTGGGAAACAAAAAATGAAAAAAAAAATGATGGTCCTTATTGGAAATAGGAACATATGTTTCCCAAAACATTTAGCAGCCTTTTGTATTATCTAAAGCAGGAGTGAATAAAATGTAATAAACAAAATATGTTCTTTTTCCCATATCATATGCAGCATAAGCACTTATATGTAGCATTTTGAAAGTTAAGTCCACATTATTTATCATAGTATGATATATAAGCTTATTCATAGTAGTAAGAATAATGACTTACCTTTAGACACACCATGCCACCCCACCATGTCTACTTCACACATTCCTTCCCTGGTTATCATGCTGATATTTTCTTGACAAAATGAAAAGAGAACACATTATTCTTGATTCTGTATGATGGAGCATGAATTTCCTCTACAATGGAGCCTCTGAGGATTTGGTTAAGAGCAATTGAAGAGCTGTGAACTGCACTTAAGGACCTTTAAAATAAAAGTCTTTAATAAACGGGAGTCATTTTGCTTCTTCAGCTGCTCTTAAGGATAGCAGCCCACAAGGGGAGAAAATACAAGAATGAGTGAATACTTAATAAATATTTGTTGAATTGAATTGGGTAAGTAATTGATTATTCTTCAACCGCAAAAGAAATTCTAGAGCTTTTCGAAGGAGATATTATGGCAATTTAGCTTGATCTATCTAGCATTAGAGTGCCAGGCAGGTGAAAGCTCCTGCCATGGTAAGGCAGCAGGCCTCAGCACGGAACTTGATATAGCACAAGTATTTGAATACTGTTCAGGAGACTGTAGTTGCTGGAAATTTAGATTGTTTTTAAAAAAGTATATTTTTAAACTAGAACGGAGACAACAGTTCCTGACACATAGTAGATCCTTAAGTCCATTATGAACGTTATTTTCTTTTCTTCCCTTTCAGGGTGGGAAATGAGACAAATTCCTCTGAAGTTATCAAGCCTTGGGCATCCAGGAAAAAGTCTGTAATTGCCTTCCAGCACAATAGTGAAATGGTGCTCTTGGTCAAAAACTCAATTTTGAACAAAAACCTAAATGGCACATAATCTAAAACCCAAGCATTAACAAGCCAATAACACAATGACACAACAGGCTTTTTCTTATTTTTGTAAAGTATTTCATATTTTTTCCTAGTAAGAAAAACTTGTAGATACATTTTAACCTTTTCAGGCATGTTTCTTTTGTTATACTCATTATAATTTATACCTTTATGTGGTATAAAGAAATAAACATTATACTGAAATACACAGGGCAGTGCTTCTAAAATATAGCACAATTGAAATTTTGAGCTGGATATTTCCTTCTTTTGAGAGCTGTAGTCTGCATCTTAGGATGTTTAACACCATCCTTGGCCTATACACACTAGATACAATAGTAGTCTCTCCCAGTCTTGACAATCGGAAACGTCTCCAGAGGTTACCATGAGCCCAGAGGGACAAAATTGCTCCTGATTGAGCAATCTTACCAATGCTAACTAATAAATTACATGTATATACTTCCAGTTAGTTGTAAGTGTATAATACAGATCTAAAAACAACAGGTAATTTCTGTAAGGATATATTTAAGAAAGGTGAGATTCCTTTGCTTTAATATGCTTTGAAAAAGTAGCCAAATGCTGTCGTTAATATTTCCTGAGTGATTAAACCATGAGGTTTTTCTGTATGCCTTTGTAAAATAATGCAAGTTCTTTTTACAGTGGACAACAATTATACCTCAGGCACTGAACTGGGGTCATTACATATATTATTTAATTCTGAAATAAACCAGTGTGTATAGAATGTACATTTCACAGTTAAGGAAATTGGTATGCAGAGGATTTACATTGTTCAATATCACACAGATAGAGCCCAAACCCAATTAATCTTCTAAAAATGGGTAGCCTCTCTTTGACAGCACAGTGCAATTGCATGGTTTTGGAAGCTGAGAGAAAATATTCTATCATGTCTATATTCTGTTGGCCTCTGACATAGTATTAAAATTGATATTATTTTAATGATTTCTCAATATTTTGAATCTCTATACATTGAAAGTTTAAAACAATATAATATTAATGATTTTTTCCAAACATGTTTTATATTCTTGTGAGTCCTCTGAATAATATCAACTCAGATACAAAAAGAAACATCTCCTCATAAGTTTTTTTAAATGGCTATACTAAACAATAAAACTATATGTAACTCTATTTGAGAGAAAATATTAGATGATATTATTCACTTGTCATTTTGTTTCTTTATCATTTAGTAAATTCCCAACTTGCTGGTTTATGAACCTCCTCTGGCCTGAAAGAGCCAAGGTAAATTGCAATTGGCAATTCTATAAAGAGATTATTTTCTTGCATGAGTAATATCAAAATTTAAAGTATAATTATTGTTTATTAAATGTCAACGTGGATTTTTACAAGTACATAAATAGAAACTCTTGTCTTTAAAAAAGGTACTTTATCTTCAATTCTCTGTAGACTTTGAGGGTTTCTTAGGGTATTTTGTATAAACATATAAGGTACTTACTATATTTTATTGTAATAACAAATACTTTTTTTTTTCAAATTTCAACACACCTGAATTTGTGAAGTATCTTGTGAAGTCCTTGATGTATCAGAATTTAATTAGGAGTGTTTTCATCTTTTCTTATAAGTCAATAAAATAATAATGTAAGTTACAGTTGATGCTATCTTAGATTCCCACAATTAACAATGAAAGTTATTATCTAAATTATTTAACATATAAATTAATATTTCTAGAGTCAATATTTTCAGTGTAATGCTAGAAATATTAACTTATATGTTAAATAATTTAGGTAATAACCTTAATTGCTAATTGTAATTTTCATTGGATATGATTTAATTTCGGTGATAGAAGCCTATGGAATACATGTGATTTTAAAATGTTTTCAGCATAACTTTTATATGCTGTCATATTTTGACAGCTTATGCATTCTTATTTTTATTTTAGTGCTATGTTTATACACAAACCATTTGAAAGATACAAGATAAGCCTTTTCAGAAGTGTGTATATGTGACCAAAAAATGCTATGTTTCTATCAAATAAGCCTATTATTTCCAATAGTGGGCTCTTGTTCCCATGTAGGTACTCAAAAAGTATTTGACACAAAACTCAGAATGATAATTACAATGTCTATAATTATTTCTGTATTTGATCAGTATATTTTCTGCCTAGTAATTATTTTTATAAATATAGCAATTTATTCTATTGATATATAGTTTGCATGATTCAACATTTCATATTTCATAATATATAGAATTCAAGTTGTTTTTTTTCATATTTATATGTTCATAAAAATATCCTGTGGGTGTCAATCAGTATAACCTAGTTTGAACAGGAATATTATTGTAGGATTACATTTCATTCTCTCTCTTTTTCTAAGCGTGAAAATCCCTTGATATTATATCATTTAACTAAGTACTTTAAAAATGAAGAGCAGGCCAGGCGCAGTGGCTCACACCTGTAATCCCAGCACTCTGGGAGGCTGAGGTGGGCGGATCACGAGGTCAGGAGATCGAGACCATCCTGGCTAACACGGTGAAACCCCGTCTCTACTAAAAATACAAAAAATTAGCCAGGCGTGGTGGCGGGCACCTGTAGTCCCAGCTACTCAGGAGGCTGAGGCAGGGGAATGGCGTGAACCTGGGAGGAGGAGCTTGCAGTGAGCCGAGATTGCGCCACTGAACTCCAGCCTGGGCAACAGATTGTGACTCCGTCTCAAAAAAATAATAATAGTAATAATAAATAAATAAATAAATAAATAGTGAGCAAATATACGAAGGTTCTGAAGTTTGCATCTGTTGATACAGAAAGTAAGCTATTAATATTATATGTATTCAAACTAATCACAATTTAAAGAATTAGCTGTAAGTGGAGCCATGTAGGATATATTTCATGCTTTTGATTTCTTGTGATTTGAAAGGAAGATGTTTTTCTCTGACAGATTACAGAGGATTTGTTATCAATTTTCCATTCCAGAAGTTGAAGTTGCAAGTTTTTTTTTTAAGTGACAAAGAGAAGGATCTTGAACCTTGAATAAATAATTTTTCATACCCAATAATCCAAAGCTAAAGTGAACCAGGGATTTGAGGCAATTATGTAGGTAACTGAATTTTAAATCAGCAGCTCATTTTGATAGAAAATCTTATTTTTGAACCCATAAAGAGAATATGTTGAATAATGTATATACATTTAGGTTCTGAAACAAATGATGTAAAACAACTTTGTAGGCATTACTTTGCCTGTCCTCCAGAAGCTTAGTATTTTAACAGAAAATGTACTGTTACACCAAGATACAATAAATTTGAGATAAATTGAATAAATGATGGCTCATTTTAAACAATTAACTTTTCTTATTTGATAATTCTGTGAGTCATGAATCAAGGCATTCTTTAGGGGGGACCTCCAGCTAAGAGGCTACCATGAAGTTGTAACCAGGGGATATAGTGGGGTTACTACCATCTCAGCTTAACTGAAGAAAGATCTACTTACACGCTCACTCAAATGGCTGTTGGAAAGCATCAGGACCTTGATGGCTGTTGTCCAGAGATATTGTCAGTTCCTTTCCATATAAGAGTCTCCATAAGCAGCTTACACAAGGTAGCTGGTCTCCCTCATTTTTTTTTTTTTTTTTAAGTGTCTGCGTGAATGAACCTAGCACTGTTTTCCCTCAGGAGCAAGAGAGTGAGACAGACACCCAGTGAGGGAGAGCAAGACAAAATCCAGCCTTTCATAACCTAATCTCTGAAGTGAAATCTGTTATTTTGACATATTCTGATCTTTAGAAACAATATCCTAGGTCTAGACCACACTCAAAAAATGAGGGGATTACAAAAATCTTGGAATCCTCAGAGTCTAGAATCACTGGGGATCATTTCAGAGGCTACTTGCCCCCATGCCACCAGTTTTCAATAGGATGTGCTTGTTCACTTCTAAACCTAGAACGTATTTTTCTTCTCTCCTTTTTGTGGCTATGTCATTCCCCCCTTAATAATCATATTTTGGTCTTCTCTTCATCACATCTTTTTTTCATATTCTGAAAGTTTTATAACCACACTTTCTCACTCATCTTAAATGAGAGTTAGTAGGTACATTCCTTTGTTTGCTGAAATTGGTACTCTTGGCCATATGAGAAATGTAGTGTTATGAAACTCTATGGCTGTGTTGTGGTTGTATTTAAAATGAATTAAGGAAATTATTCAGTAAAATTTGCCTATTACATTATATTATTCCCCAAACTCACACAAAATCAATATTTGCTGAGATTTAAAAGAAAGGCGATAATTTTGAGCAGGACCCTTTTAGAGGTGACAGATAATAAGGAGCAGTAGAATAATATTAAGCAAATTAATGTACATCAATCCGAATCTCTGAATGCAATAAGGGAACATGCCCTCCTATGTGCTGCTGTCCTCAACTTGTAGAATGTAGTGATTATACTTTCCTACTGAGTTCCATAAGTTTTAATTTCCCTTGATGAACTAGGATTTATTGTTCTCATAAAGTTTTCTTAATAAATGCAATGAGATTGGTAACTGAGACAATTAATTAGTGAAGTACATGTAAAATCCCTAGTGTTCATTTAATTTGATCTTTAGAAAAGAATCAAAATACAGATATGTAAAGAGGTATAATGTATAGCAACTTTTTTATTTCAGTATTTTATTTTAAAAAAGGAATGGGTGTAGTTCATTTTGCTTTGTAATTAGCATAGATGAATGATATTCTATTGGCAAAATATATTAAATAAATAGAAGTCTTTAGTACAGATGTAGGCCAGGTAGCTAATAATTATCTTTGGAAAATTAATAGCAATATAAAGTTACATCCTGCTAACTATTCCCTCCTTCCTTACTATTTTATTTAAATATAACTGAATTCAAAGTTTCATTCTTTATCCATTTTCATTTATTCATATACCATTAGAAAAATCATAACTTATTTTTGAGTCGTCAACAGTAAGGAACTCACTTTTATAACAAATATATATTGCTTATAATAATCATATGATATAGTAAATTAAATATAACTATAGGAAACGTTTATTAACATTTACCATATGTCAGAGAAATTTTTAAAGGTTTTACTAATATTAATATTTAGTCTTCAGTACAATGCTTTGACAAACATTTGTTATAATCCCCACTTTTAGATGAAAAAAATTGGGACATTAATAAGTTACATAATTTACTCAAAGTTGGGATTGTGAACCTGTCAGCAAGTTTGGCTCCAAGTAGATGATGGTTTGACTGCAGTCATAGTGTCTAATGTAAACCAGCAGCTCTAATTATAAACACCATCAGAGAAGGGGATCCACTATACATCCAAATAGTTGTCAAATACATAAACAAAGGAATAAGTGAGTGTATTAATGTTCCATCTGACTAGCTGGGGCACAAATCATCCCTGAATTCAGAACCCTGATAGGCAATGATGATCTAATTTGTTCAAATACCAGTCATCAGATACAATGTTTTGTTAATTTCTGGAGGTGTTTATTCTAAACTAATTCAAAGCCTGTAGTTTTCAGAAGGCTTCCACATGTAGGGTCAGCAACCTCATCTTGTAGAAGAACTGCCTCTGAATAGAGAGTAATAAGATGAAACAGTTGTGTGTGTGTGTGTGTGTATTTTTTTAACCACACAAAGCTCAATCCAACTCTGTTGGACAATGTCTCATAAACTCAGTTGTTCAAATGAATAAAATTTTACCTGTAAAATGATATATTTATTGACAACTTATAATAAATCATTCATAGTAAAAAAAAAGACATCAAATTGTCTAGAAAGAAGCATAGAGATTAGGGGCCTGTCAAATCAACTTTATGGTGTACTAAATGGTGTAATTAGGACACACAAAATTTAATTTTCAAGATATGAAGCAGCTCTTTACTGGAAGATTCTAATGCTTCTTCCTCAACATTTAAATAAAAGTCTTAGAATTCAATTATTTGGTAAACACAGCACTCATCTTTCTCTTTAGCTCAGTAGTGGATTTCTGTATGTCATGTTGACATTAAGATAAAGACATATATTCTAGACCACATTTTTAAAAAATTGTTCTCTTAGATGTTCACAAGAGCTCATCTTTCCTTAGCCATTGCAAAGACAGCTTACTGAACACCTGCCATGTGCTAAGTGCCTTGAGCCATACCTGGTGAGATACCAAGAAGTGGAGAAGTAGGAAGGAACCCCAAAAAAGTCTTAAAAGTGAATATATATATATATGTACATATATACACACATATATATATGAATTCATATATATATATATAAAGTTTAAAAATAGTAACCTATAAAAAAATCCATAAAAATGAAGATCAATGTGAAATGGGAAAAATTGGAAAGATTTGTGCGGGAGGTGGGAAGTATGATTTTTATCTTGCTACTTAAAGTACCAGACTGACATGGAGCAAGAGAAAAGGTGTAACTACAAGATTTAACTTACTACAGGGTTAATGTTAGATAACAGAGAAATAAGATGGGTATATTTACAAGGGCCTTTAAAAGTCCAAATTTGACCAAGGTGGTCAAGACAATAGAGAAATATTACAAATTCTTTTAAGATTAAAACAGCATTTAAGGAGATTCTTCTGGAAATATAAATGATGCAAGTATAAATGATGGATTATAGGCAGGAGATTTAAGAGATGCAGAAACTATCCAGAAAGGGAGATGCTTTGGCTTTTTAAGCCTAAAGTAATGAATGTCTGAAGTTCCAGAAATCACAATGGTATAAATAAAGAAGAAGTGTGACTACATTTCCAAGTAGGAAGTCTTGATATGACAGAAAAGTATTAAAATATAGGGTATATATGGGATATATGAGACATTTTCTGAAAGATTCATAGGACTTTGTAAATTAGTTGTCTGACTTCATTTTTAACTGGATAGCTAGAAAGAATGATATCAAGGATATGATAGATCATTTTCTCTGGTCTTTATGTGTGTCTTTATGCTGATGATGATTGACTTTAAGGAGTCTATCTAAAAAATTTGTATCTAAAAATCTATCTAAAAAATCTAAAAAAAATTGTAGCAGATCTATCTAAAAAATTGTAAAAGCTTTTCATGGATAACTCATAATTTTCAACAATGAGTTTATAATTTATCTAAAATCTGCTCTCTTTATGTGATAGATTTTCCTGATAGTCTCATTCTAATTCCTGCATATACAACAATTTATCAGTGATTCACATTATGCCCACATTTTATTCAAATACTAGGATCCTCACTCCTCACCCTCTATCCATTGCTGCTTTCCAGACAAAAAAAGTTAGCAATGGATAGAGGGTCTCACTTTTCCTACCCTAGGTTTTTACAGTCACTCCTCACTCCAATGTGATTTCTAATTGCTATGAAGCTTCTTTCTGCATTGCAGATTTGATCATAATGGGCCCTAGCTTACAAAATGTCTCCCTCTATTGTCCACAATGTAATTCCTAACTCCCTAGTGACATAAAGGATCTTTTAATGTTTCATGCATTCAACAAATGTATGAACTGAAAACCTAAAACATGCCAAATGCTACCTAGGAGGGCTCAAGGAGAGCCAATGCTGTCGTGCGGACATGGTCTGACCCTGTTTAATTTAAAGTCCATTTGTGGGGAGACTGATGATAATCAAATAATTATGTCAAAATATAAAGTGGCAGTTGCAAAAGTGTTGCCAAGTGGTTTGTATAACAGGGATTTTACCCAGGCAGGGAAGTCAGAGAAGCCTTCCTAAAGAAGTAGTTTATGAACTAAAATCTGGAGGATATGTTGGTGAAAGAAGAGAAGAATGGTTTTCATAAAGCAGGGGTTGTGGGAGAAGGAAGCGCTTTTGCAAAGTTTTGTTGCATATGTAAGTGCGCTAGGTAAGAGGGTCTTTAAAAAGTTCAATTATTCTGGACCAGAGAGAGTGTGGGGCAGGGTGTTCCAAGACAAGGCTCAAGAGAAGGAATAGAAACCGTAGAGCTTTGTTGAACAGCGTAGACTACTGAGTATCTCTTATAACATTGGGAAACTAATGAGAAGTTTTATATAGGAGGGTGACATGATCATAATTCATTTAGCAAAGAAAAAATGATGGACTGGCAGGAGGTGATTAACTTGGGCAGACCAAACAGACCTAGAAATGCTTGTTAGAACAGTTGTGATGATGGTGGTAATCTTGAAAATCTAAGAAAAGAGAATTTATTTCTAATGATGGAGATCTAGAAAATGCCTATATTTCACTAGAGTGTGAATGAAGGAAAGACGTGAATAAAGAATAGAAATAAGGCTAAAAAATCAGGAGGCAGAGAGAAGATAAATAAGAATCTAGGTCATAGAATCTGTGGCAGAAAGAAATCTATTATTGTTATGGGGACTTTAGAATCCTCATCCATTAGAACCACCATACTTGCTACCCAGGAATTACAGTTTTCTCAGCAGCATTCTTACATAGATTAAGAAGTGTCGTGATCCCATTATTCCAGGATGCATAATATTACAGTTTTTCCAAGTTCAACTTGAGGACTACCTGCATTAGAATCAACAAATATTAAAAAAAAATCTTGAAACAGAAGTAGTTCCAGATTCTGTATTTTTGTTTAAAAAAAAATGAACTCCTGGGCTAAAGCAATCCTCCTGCCTCAGCCTCCTGAGTGGCTAAGACTACAGGTGCATGCTATTGTGCCTGGCTCTGCATTTTAAACCAGTCCAATTAGTGGTCCTGATGAAACCTGAACTTTGAGAAGCAGTTTAAAATCTATTGAAACATGGATTTAGTGGCAAAAGTACTCAAAGTCTTGCATATATACAAGGGTTCATGCCCAAAACATGTCAAGAGGCAACATGATGTATTGAGAAAGCATTACTTTTATAGTAAGACTTGGAATTTAAATTGTAGTTGAATTGCTTGACTAAGTGATGTTATATAAGTTATTTAATTTCTGTAGAGTCCAGTTAAAAAACTATGTATTGGCTTTTTCAAGTCTCCTGCCTCTCATTAGTCAAAATTGCGTTTTCTATCTTTCTGGGTCTTTGTACACCATATCTATGAGCAGTTTTAAGGAATGCCAGAGGCTCTCTTGAGTCCCATCAGGTAAAACCTGGGTACTATGAAACCTCTGTGTCTCCCATGTAAGCTATGACCTCACCTGTGAGACACTGAGACAGTTATTTCATAATAAAAATATATATTTTGACAATATATGTAAACCATGAAAACCAGCAAGACACACACACACACACACACACACACACATTTTGTAATTGATTCAAAAAAGTCAGTAGAGCCACAATATCTAGTTATAAAATTTGAGCTTGAAGTCTGCAACAAAGTAGGCTATAAATTTACATGCATGTGTTAAAAAGCTGAGTGACAAGTATGTGCCTAAAACTCCAAAGTTTATAGAAAGTTTCTTTTATGCTTGTAATTTTCTATTCAGATTTTTTCCAAAAGGTATGTAAAATAAAAGGGCTAAGTATCATTTCCTCACCTAAAATAGTGTTTTATTTATTAATTGATAAAATGCAATGGAAAATGAAATATTATCTAGATATAATGAAACAGTTGTCATTTTAAACAGAGCTATTGCAATATTTGAAATACAGTGAGGAATAAAGTTATTTTATTTTTGTTTACAAAATTAATCAGACAATTTACCCAAGTCACCTTGAATACTACTCTTTCCTGGATAAAAATTTAATCTGAGTCTGACAATTATGCACATGGAAAATCTTTGTGCTGGGTTAGAGTGTCCCCAGCAGCTGGTTTACTTAGTATTAGTGATTTTCAATTGTTGAATATTCAGATTGGTAAATGTGCTGGAGAGTTTGAATTGCCAAACTTTTTTCTACCTCCAGCTCGTCTTATGACAATTTGCCTTCATTTTAAACATGTTATTATTAATCATAATTTAAAATTAGTGTCAAATTTATGAGGTGGCTTCATGAATTGACTGTACAAGGTTTTATTTTGTGTTAACAAAAATAAAAATACATTGTAGCTTTCTGGTAGCTTGTGGAATATATTCAGATCTTAAAGACGCAATGACTACTGTTTTCTAGGATCTCTTCCATCAGTTTGTTATGAGTTACATCCTGAAGTATAATCAAATGCCTACCTTGTTATAATTTATAAGATGATACTATTTAAAAATTATGACTCATCAGGAGAGTAGTTAAATTTTAATAATTATTTCCCAAAGCTAGGAGGACATGGAAAAGTTATAAAGAGGTTTATAGGTTTTAAATAATTGATTGATTGATTCTAGAAAAGATAAAGCAGAGTCTTGATTTCTGTTTTGAAGTACATGAAGGCTTGTTTTGCATGATGATGGACATGAGAATCCACAGGAAAACTCATTGTGTGAAAACAACACTATTCTTAGAAGAAATTGCATCTGGGAAAAGTCATTTAAACATCTCTATATTTTTGTTCACTAATCCATACATTGCAGCTAAAAATAACCATCCTAATTGTATCACAAGTTTTTAGGAGAATCAAATGACTCCATTTCCTGCTAAGTGGTGACCATAATGGTAGACAAAGACCATCTTGCTTCAATTCCCTGGTAGAAATCAGTTACTTCTTTGTTGATGAATAAATTACTCAAATTAGAACATAAATGGAAAAGCAAAGTATATATGGTAAAGCATTATTTTGTGAATTTTGTTATAGAAGGAAATCTTAATTGGCCTAGGGAAAACCTTTGCTACGTTTTAGGACAACTGTTA
The DNA here is from genome assembly GCF_028858775.2 of Pan troglodytes. Lineage (NCBI taxonomy): Eukaryota > Metazoa > Chordata > Mammalia > Primates > Hominidae > Pan > Pan troglodytes. The sequence continues at coordinate 89,491,263 of NC_086015.1, forward strand.
TCAGTTACCACTTACAGAAACCCTTAGACACCTAATAACCTGGTAACAATTATTTGTTTGTTTTGTAATATTGAAGAAGGAAGAATCAAATGTATTGTGCCTATTTTATAAATTGAGGATAAATTTATTGAGTTATTGAACAAAATGGACATGAATTTTGCCCTCATGGATTTATTTCTAGTTAGAGGTAGAGAAAAAAAAATCCTACATAATTTTATAAACACAGTTGTGATCAATTCCATGTGTTAATGGAGGCTTAACAGGGTAACCTCACTACATAGTTTCCAAAGTGAAAGAAAATGTATTAGAAATTTTATACACTTTATTTTTTCAACAAACATTGATTTTGTGCATACTTTGTGCCACTCTGTCTAATACTAAGGTAATAAGAGTAAGCAAGAGAAATACAATATCTGAGACATCCCGTGCCTGTGGATTGGCTCCATTTTACAGATGAGGAAGCAGAAGCTTGAAGAAGTTAGGTTGCTTTTCTAAAACCATACAGATAGTTAATTGAGACTCCAAACTAGATGTTTAACTCTACTGTGCTAGTTCCTCTAGTTCATTTAGACACTGAAGTTGGACAAGTGTTGTTTAGGGACTCTTCCATTTGGGGGATTTAATATACCCAATGTAAATCGCACAAGTCAGCACAGGAGAATTATCTAACTCTGATGTTATGTTGTTCAAATGTCATGATGTTTATTTCTTATCATGATGCTGCTTGTATTTTTACTTGTTTTACATGTGCCTCTTAGGAGTACGTATATAATTAAAAGCGTAACTTGTCCAGGGAATGGTTTGTAGTGTCTGAAGGGCCTCTTGTTGCTTGAAGCAGGTCATGGATTCATCATTCGTATGAAGTCTTTTGTCTTCAAGTCAGGTTGTTTTGCTGATCACAAAGGTTTTCCCATAAATTCTCATCACTGCTTACTTCGGTAAATATTTCACTGATATCCTAGCTTGCCCTATTTAGTTACCCAGTGAAGCTAATAATATGGTTTATTTAACTCTGCTTCTTTTTTATATTTATCTTTTAAAATATTAGTATAGTGTCTTTAACATAGTTATACTAGTACACATGTATTGAAACAAATTGGCCTAATTAACAGAATTATAATTTTATAATTAGCATTCTCTTCCAGTAGTTAGAGAAGCAATGATATTCTAAAATACCCTAGCATTTCCATGTAAACATCTGTAATCTAGTTATCAGTTCACATTTTCAAAATAATTATTCATATATAATTTTTAGCAATATTAGAATGTCCTTTGGTACAGCTGCAGGGGAGATGTGTTCTTTATTTCTTTTGATTATATTCACTTACATGGTCCTATATCTTTTTTTTTTCACTGTTTACAACCCATTTTACCTTTCTTATGTTGGTCTCACCACGATGTTAATAGCATGTTTTTTTTTTAGTTGCAACAATGCTCTTCAATAAATATTATATGCTAATTCAGGCAGAAACCACAGAAGCAGTTTCTCTTGGCTAACTTTATATGATAAACTACAAGCAGGAATAGTCACTTATCTTCAAAGGTGATATTGTAGTTTCAGTTTCTTCAAAAATAATTAGTTTATGGTGTACATTTTAATTTTAACTCATTATTTTATCAAATGTGCATACATATATTTAGCTAACAATATTAGGCACTAATCATTTCTGTAATTTGTGAATAGCATAATTGGTGTTAAGTTGTCCCTTCTACATTCTTTCAGTTGTAATTGTTATGTCTCCAGTTTTTTTATAATTAACAATTTATGTTAAAAATGGTGTATTTTCATATTAAAGACTTAGAATACCAAATAATTATAGTAAGTTCTCCCTTAAATATATTCAGTCTCTTATTGTTCTGGACTGCATTGAAAGAAGTTCATTTATTTCTCCATATTTGAATTAAATGTTGTCTTCACTCCTCTCTAATTGGTATGTGCTTACTTTTCCTCCACTGCAGGAAGGTAGCTATTTATAAATTTAACTTCTATTAGATTTTCCATCATTTGATCTTTACTGATCCCTTACAATACATTGTCCTTTATGATTCATGTTGTCTTACATTTATTACTACAAACTACATTTGTTTTACCTTATGACATTTTTAATATGCACTGTACTGTGCATAAAATATCATGTGATCTACATGAGCAATTGGTGAGAATAGCTATTTGTATTCATTTTAATATGTCTGAACAATTATTTGTGAATTTCTCACAATGGATTATCAATGTGGGATGGAGAAGGAGCAGAGAATGTCTTCTGATATAATTCTCTTTGTGTGTGTGTGTGTGTGTGTGTGTGTGTGAGAGAGAGAGAGAGAGAGAGAGAAGCCCAAATAGGCAGAGAAAAAGGAATAGACAAAAGCTGACAAACAAAAACAGAGAAAATAATTTTCATTAGTAATTTCAATTTTTTTATTTAGTTAAACTTACACAGTTTACAAACATTTAAAAGTAAATATAACTTTTCATTCACATGTTCACCTCACAGCCTAGCATTGTACATGTTCATGGCAAATGTTTCTTGAATGCAGGCAAATTGAATTTATAAATCTCTAGTATATGTAATGGAAGTATTGAGCATTGAACCACTAAGTGTTTTCTGAATTAATATAGTAATGCACAGATTTAATTGTTTGGATAAAATAAGGAAGTTCATAAAATTTCTAACTTCAAGTCTATAATAATTAAGTGGGGAAAACAAACCTGTAGTCAAATAATTATAATTAATCTTAAAAAGTCCGAGTTAAAAATATAAACACATTGAAATTTTGGAGAAAGATGTAACTGACTCTGAAAGAATCAATGACATTGTACAGAAGTGATTTTTCAGCTGCTTATTGAAAAGTTTACTGTATCTTATCTGTGAAATTCGTGGGCAGGTTATGCAGGTAAAACTGCATAATGCATATATCAGTGTTTAGCAAACACTAACAAAAAAGAATGTAGTTGATGTTACATTTACGAATATTTTTTATTATGTCCTAAATGCCCTTCCATGGGTTAACTGAAAGCAGTGTAAAAGTCAATGTGGAGTCTTATCTGCTTTGAATTCAGTGAAAACGTGGTTTTAAGCAAGTTTCTACTTTCTTAGAAATTCAGGTTTATCATATTTAATATAGACGTTAATATGATCTTCCTTGCAGGTTTAAGAAAGGTACATAGATTACGGGTATGAAAGGCACAATACGGTCATTAATTTATATACAAAACTGTGTTTTCCCTTGACTTTCCTTTGCCATTAAGATACTGTTTCTGGTAAACCGTTTCCACTCATTCGGTGAGATCTTGAACAGCTAATATTTTTTAGATACTGATAACTTGGTATGTGAAGCTAACAGTTGGAGTTCTGAGTTTGGTGGAGAGATAAAGTTGATTCAGTGAAAAAAGTTTGGAAATAGGGACACGATGTACCCTTCACTTGGACTGAGTATATGAATACAGTGATCATGAAGGGCTTTCTAGGAGAGATCAGTCATCAATTAGGAAAAAATGAGATACAGTAGTGACAGTAAACAGAACTGAGGTAATAGGACAAATATGCGGATTGCTGGAATGAAGAACTATGAAACCTGGGGAACTAAAGAGGCAAAGTGAGTGGTATTCTAAACAGGCTAAGTGGTATTCTATGTCCATTATTTAGCAGAGTACAAATAAAAATGTTGGATTTTTACAACCTTATATTTCAATGGCAAATATAAATTTGTTAAAATGTCCAGATAATGTAAAACATGAAACCTGTGTGGTATTTCCAATTAACTCCAGTTCCTATAGCAACTTTTATTAGATAGAAAAATACCTCACTTCTTTCCATTTATGCCTAATTTGAATCTATCTTAAAGTAGTTATATGTAATTATTAACCATTTTCACTCTCTTAATACAAATGTGTGTGCTCTAACTTACTTTACATGTGCATAATTAAATAGACCTTTTCTTATCAATATCCCTGTGATAAGTAATACATGTTTATTCATATTAAATATTGTAAGCATCCTCTTATTCGTCTATATTACTGAAGGTTTTATAAAGTATTTTCCAATGATTGATTCTGCAAATGATTTAATCAAACTTTATGCATTTTTCTTTCATGGTACTTTAATACTACAAATGTTGAACTACAGGCATACCTTGGAGATATTACAGGTTTGTTCCAGATCACCACAATAAAGAATATATCACAAAAAAGCATGTCACACAAATTTGTTGGTTTCCCACTGCATATAAAAGTTATGCTTACACTATACTATAGTCTATCAAGTATGCAATAGCATTATATTATCTGAAAGAACAATGTACAAACCTTAATTAGAAATACTTTATTACTAAAAATGCTTATGGTCATGTGATACTTTAGCAAGTTATAATATTTTGGCTGTTGGAAAGTCTTGTTGATGGTTGCTGACTGATTAGGATGGTAGTTGCTGAAGGTTGGAGTAGCTGTGGCAATTTCTTAAAATAATGCAATGATGAAGTTTGCCGCATTGATTGACTCCACCTTTCATTAATGATTTCTTTGCAGTATGTGATGATGTTTGATAGCATTTTACCCACAGCAGAACTTCTTTAGAAACTGGAGTCAATCCTCTCTAACCCTACCACTGCTTTGATAGCTAAGTTTACAAAATATTCTAAAATTTTGTTGACATTTCAACAAGGTTCACAGCATCTCCATCTTGAAAAGTTTCCATCTCCATAAACCACTTTCTTTGCTCATGTAAAAGAAGCAGCTCCTCAGGCTGGGCACAGTGGCTCACACCTGTAATTCCAGCACTTTGGGAGCCCGAGGCGGGCGGATCACAAGGTCAAGAGATCAAGACCATCCTGGCCAACATGGTGAAACCCCATCTCTACTAAAAATACAAAAATTCGTTGGGCCTGTGGTATGTGCCTGTAGTCCCAGCGACTCAGGAGGTTGAGGCAGGAGAACCGCTTGAACCAGGGAAGAGGAGGTTGCAATGAACTGAGATCGCACCACTGCTCTCCAGCCTGGTGACAGAGAGAGACTCTGTATGAAAAAAAAAAAAAAAAAAAAAAAGCAACTTCTCATCTGTTCAAGTTTTATCATGATAAGTTGCAGCAATTCAGTCACATCTTCAGGCTTTATGTCTAATTCTGCTTCTCTTGCTAACTGTTTCCAAATTCCTGTTGATCTTTTGACTTCCTCTCATGAATCACAAATTATCTTAATGGCATTTAGAGTGGTGAATCTTTTCCAGAAAGTTTTCAATTTACTTTGACCAGATTTATCAAAGGAATAGCTATCTATGGAAGCTAAAGTTTTATGAAACTTATTTCTTAAATATAGGGCTTGAAAGTGGAAATTACTCCTTGATCCATCAGCTGCAGAATGGATGTTGTTCTTCCTGCATATCTCCATCAGAGGTCTTAGGTGACTAAGGGTATTGTTGAGAAGAAATATTTTTTTCTCCAAGCAGTAGGTCTCAACAGTGGGCTTAAAATATTCAGTAAATCACGCTGTAAACAGATGTGCTGTCATATGGGCTTTTTGTTTCATTTATAGATCATAGGCAGAGTAGATTTACTATAATTCTTAAAGGCACTAGGATTTTTGGAATGATAAATGAGTATTGACTTCCACTTAAAGTCACCAGCTACATTAGTTCCCAAGAAGCAAGTCAGTCTATTATTTGAAGTTTTGAAGCCAGACATTGACACCTCCTTTCTAGCTATGACAGCCCTAAATGGCACCTTCATCCATAATAAGCCTGTTTTGTCTACATGGAAAATCTGTTTTTTCCTGTAGCCACCTTCATCAATAATCTTAGCTAAATCTTCTGTATAACTTCTTGTAGCTTCTACACCAGCACTGGCTGCTTCACCTAGCATTTTTATGTTTTGGAGACAGCCTTTTTCTTAAATCTCATGATCCAATCTCTGCTAGCTTTGAACTTTTCTTCTGCAGCTTCCTTACCTTTTTTGCCTCCTTAGAATTGAAGGGAGTTACGGCCTTGCTCTGGATTAGGTTTCGGCTAAGGGAATGTGGCTGGTTTGAGCTTCTTGCAGACCACTCAAGCTGGATCTCTTTCTTATCATTTGTGCTTAATTATTGCTTAATTTCCTGCAAGAACCATTTCTTTGCACTCTCAACTTCAGTAACTGGTGCAAGAGGCTCAGCTTTCAGCCTAACTCGGCTTTTGACATGCCTCCTTCACTTAGCTGAATCATTTCTAGCTTTCCATTTAAAGTGAAATATTTACAAATCTCAATTTCATTTGAACATTAAGAGGATATTGTGGGGTGGTTACTATTAATAATTTTAATATTATTGTGTGCAGAGATAAGGGAAGCTGAAGGAGGAGAGAGAGAGAGAAAGAAAGTGTCAAGGGAAGGGTGGTTGGTGGAGCATCAGAACACACACAGCATTTATTGATTAAAGTTTGTCATCTTATGTGGGTGTGGTTGTGGTGCTCTAAAAAAGTTACAATAATAACATCAAAGATAAGTTATTATCATCAAAGATATAACAATGAAAACATTTGAAATACTGTGAAAAAATACCGAATTGGGACAAAGATATGAAGTGAGCACATGCTTTTGAAAAAAAGCAGTTTGTAGACTTGCTCGGCTTAGGGTTGCCACAAACCTTCAGTTTGTAAAAAGCCATGCAGTATCTGCAAAGCAGAGTAAAGCAAAGTGCAGTAAACTTGCCTGAATTGACCATATTTCTTACTAGCTCTAGCTAAGTAAAATAGGCTCTATAACATATTAGCTTGTATTTCATAATTTCAACTCTTCACTCTTAAAGTAATATCATTCCTCCTATGTAATATGAAATTGCCAATAAAAATCTTTTATTGCCCATTTAAAACATATTTCTTCCTATTTTCATTTAATAGCTGACCGTGAATGATGAAAGAATAATCCTTATACAATTAAAAATGCCTATAAGAAGTTTTGATACTTTCACTGAAATTTAGCAATATGATTTTGAAACAACTTGGTTTTATCGAAATAAAAAGTGATGGTTTCACTAGAGCTCAAATGAACAAAAGATTTGCCTTGCATGGTTAGGTCCTTGTATAGTTAACAACAATTTAAATAATCCCTCAGAATTTAGTTTTTTCATTGTTTTTAAAAATTTATAAAATTGTGACCTTTTAATAAATTTTTTGACATTCACTGTAAATAGGATGCACAGATATTTTAATCAGTTTAAATTAATTTGTTGAATTTTTAGTAACCTATTTTGATTTAATTTTATTGATTTCAAACCAATTTATTGTAGGAATAAAATTCCTATTTGACTATTTGTTACTTAATAATATGTACCTTGCCACTCTACCCTTCAGAGTTTACACTCCAAAAGTAAGGCCCTACTTTAGATCATTTCTTCCTGTAATTTTGGCAGTGACCTCCTATTTCGACCTTATTTACGTTCCGTCTCCTCTAAGAAGATCACTCTTACAAACACAGAGAGATTAGTTGCTTGTTCCTCACTATTACTTAGGCACATTTTGTCTCTTCAAAAATTGTATTCATGACACTATAATGTAATATTTTTAAAACTCCTTGCCCCCTCAGACTAAAACATTAAAAAAATTTCCATCTATCACAGTGCTAAAACAAATTCATGGTACCAAATTTAACGTATATCTAGAATTTGATACACTAGTTAAATACCTGTGATCTATGTTTTGCTAGGAGCTTTGATTAAATATAAACATATAAAATCCTATCCTGATATTTTGACAGAACAATAAAAATTAGGAGAGACCATAAAATAATTTGTACTACTATCTTTTTCTTTGACTAAAGAATGATATAGGGACATTTAACTCAGAACAAGTTTAAAGCTAATACAGAAAAGAACTTATAAAAATAAAATGAAGATTTTCATAAATTATTATGTAATTAATAATGAATTTAGCACTGAGAAAATGAGTGGTTTTACAGATAATATAAATATACTTTTTAAAACTACTTTACTTATTATTATTTTTTTTGAGATAGGATCTTACTCTGTCACCTAGGCTGGAGTGCAGTAGTGTAATTGTGGCTCACTGCAGCCTCCACCTCATGGGCTCAAGCAATCCTCTTGCCTCAGCCTCCTGAGAAGCAGGGAATACATGCAGGTGCCACCGTGCCTGGTTAATTTTTCTAAAAAAAAAAAAAATTGTAGAGACAGGGTCTCACTATATTTCTCAGGCTGAACTCAAACTCCTGAGCTCAAGCCATTCCACCACTTCAGCCTCCCAAAGTGCTGGGATTCCAGGTTTGAGCCAACCTACCAGGCTTGAAAACTATTTTAAACATACTGCTTGAAAATCTGTTTAAATTACAGATATCTTTATATTTTGAAGCATGATTTCTATCTAGGACTATAAATAAATATTACTACAAATGTTATAATTTTATGTAATTCTTTTAGATTTTTCTCCTGAAGTTCTATCTATATAGAAAATCACAGTGAATTTTTACATCGAGATAGATACAGAAGTATTAAATTATGTAAATAAGAGACACTAAAATCAAAATATGCCATAATTTTAGAAAAATAATTCAAATTATGTTTAAAAAGAGTAAAAAGAAGTAGCTTATGCATGTAATAGTAATAAAATAGATCATAGATTATAATAAAAATAACTTGATGCCAGTAACATATTATTTAAAAACTTTTCTAGTTTCCTATTACAATATATTTGTAATGCTCACCAGAAAAAAAAAGATGTGAAGTTGGACATCATAATACATGAGTATTTAATTTGGAGGTCAAATTAACATCACCTTCTGATGATTGAACCTGGAATATTCTCTTAACGTTTTTAGAAATCTCTTTTGTGTCTCTATGATATTGAATCTCCATAATATATAATTTTCTCTCAGAAATAGCTCAAACTAATTCAAAAATAAAAACCTAAAGCAAAAGCAAACAAATGAACATTAAGCACTACAACAACAACAAAATACTTCATGAAGAGCCGGAAAAGAAAAGAAGAAAAAACAAAACACTACAATGACCCCAGTGTGATATAATCAAAGAAGTTCTGGATGTTAAGTCAGGTAAACTGTTTTTCAGTTCTGGCATTTACCTCTGGCACACATTCGTTTTGCTTTTTTTTTGTTTGTTACAGATAATACTACTTAATTTTATTAATCTCACTTTCCTCATTTGTCAAATCAGAAACATAAGTATTTGATCATTGAAGTCAATGACTCTTTTATAAGTGAAATCTTGTCAAATCAAGCATTCAAAGCACAGAATTTAGGTCTTTTTTTTTTCTTTTTCTTTTTTTTTTTTTTTGAGATGGAGTCTTGCTCTGTCACCCAGGCTGGAGTGCAGTGGCGCAATCTTGACTCACTGCAAGCTCCGCCTCCCAGGTTCACACCATTCTCCTGCTTCAGCCTCCCGAGTAGCTGGGACTTCAGGCGCCCGTCACCACGCCCGGCTAATTTTTTGTATTTTTAGTAGAGACGGGGTTTCACCGTGTTAGCCAGGATGGTCTTGATCACCTGACCTCGTGATCCGCCCACCTCGGCCTCCCAAAGTGCTGGGATTACAGGCGTGAGCCACCGCACCCGGCTGAATTTAAGTCATTCTATGAGCTGATTTAAGTAACTTTTTTCAGACTGTCTTGATAAAATAGCTAAGATTTTCTAAGAACTTATGCTTTTCATTGTCTTTTTTTCTGTTTTAAGTTTTCTATTTTATTTGATCTTAATCTACTTTATATCTACTTGGATAATAAACATAAATACATTTATATCTTTATGATTTATTAATTTACAAACTTAAAATTTATTAAATATTAAGTTGCTAAGAAAGATGAAGAACTTGTATTAGTAATATTTTTATTAAACTTCATAATTATAATATTGGAAATGGTTTGGAATTTGTCATGGTCTTGGCCTCCTCAAATAAATAATATTTAAGGCCATAACCTCCCCCCTTCAAAAAATAAAATAAAACCACAACATAACAGGAGGAGCCTACTAGGCAGAATCAGTTACTTTGGAAGAAATAAATGTGTGTGTGTGTGTGTGTGTGTGTGTGTGTGTGTATGCATACACATGACAATAGCATGTTATTTCAAAATTTAGAGTTTGTTCATCATGTGTTTAAAATACTTGCGTGAAACATGTTTTAATGCAAATGCACAATCTGCCTTCAGAATAAGTGTTGACTCTTATTTTCTTTCTGAGGATACACTTTTTATCTCAAAGATATTGATCTAAGCTGTCTGTTCCAAATCTCTCAGAAAACGGATAAATGAAAGTTTCATCACTGACTATTCATTTCATCCTCTGAACATTTATTTTTATTTTTAGAGGTATTTCTGCTTTATATCTTGGGTAACAGACATTTTATTTTATGAGAACCACACTTCATTTAAGTAAAACGTTATATTTTGCATATATATTTATAATCTCTTCATATTCTTCTCATGTCTTTCTATTTCATGTCAGTTGCCATAGTAAAATCTTCCTTCCAAGGAAATCTCAAATTTTACTACTATTAGCAGCCATCAATTTTACTGAATTTGAAATTATAAAGTATTCTAAAACATTCTTGACTAAAGTATTTTTATCTAGTGGTTTAATGGTAAGACTGAAAAGCACTAATATGTATGATTTAAAGTAGGTGAAAACGAAATAAAGACATTTAAGTTCAGTTAAGGACATGAATTACAGAGAGTCTCTTTAAAATAAGAAAACCAACTGGCATACTTTTAATTTGAATCATTTAATTTGACAAACATTTGGCTTATGCTGTTTTTATAAGGTCAGCTTGACAGGTTGATAAACTGTATCTCTTGAAAGGAGTTTTTTTGTTTTTAATCAGGGCATAAGAAAGCCCTCCCGTTTCCTTTCTCCTTTGTTTTGTGTATATTTCTAGTATAATCATCATGAACCTCTATTGCAGTTAGATACATGTATAAATCCCCCAGTAGAATTTAAATCTCTAGTAAAAGACTGTTTTAATCTTTGCCTCCCTGACAAATGCCCAACACATAATTCCTTACATATTGTCTACAACACTGTATGATGATGCAAATGTCACATTTAGTATGTTAGCATCTCAGAAAGGAGTGATTTGCCTTGCACTTTTTACATTATTGATATGATTGAGTTTTGAGTTTTCTTCTATATATAACCTACATTTTCCAGGCTCTAGGTTAATTCACAGACCTCACAAAACCCAAATTTAATTTGAAGATTTTAAGTATGCTTTGTTATAACACCCTTTTATGTAATGTTACTAGAAACATTTTAATAAAAGTACAATTGTAGGGCTATAACAAAGGGATAGCAATAAAGGAAGGTGTATGACTTAGTCAGATAAGACTTGCCATAGGGAAAAGTAGAGCAGCTTTAATATCCATACAGATGGATCGGAAACCAACAGTGAATTGAAAAATGCAAAGTTTTGCTCACAAGGTGACCTGGGAAAAATGCATTTGCAGGGGGTGAAGATTTTGCTGGTTTAATAATAAATAGGTATACATAAATAATTAATTTGTGACAGTTTTAATGACAACCCAGCCACAGGAGAAGACAAATCTACATATTGAAAGAAAGCAGTTAAAATGTTGACTTGCAGAATGACAGAGGTAAAGAGGATACATTTAAGTGGAGACAGGCAGCTTGTCTAAATATGGCTAATATTAAATACAGGTGATTATAGCATTTGAAATTGAAATTAAAAATAATCTCTGATTCACTTATTTTAAAATTGCCAAGTCCCCTCAGCTGCATATTTCACCAGGTGCTGGTGCAGTTGGAACAACAAGCATATCCAATGATTTAAAAATAACATTCACGGGTGTCACCTGATGTCACTCCAGATAAGAAATGATGTTCCCAATCAGAGAGAACACTCTCTAGTATTCATCTTAACACCTCCTAAACCTGTGCTACATATTTATGTCATGAATTTTAAAATAATCTTTTGGATATTGAACATATTAAATTAAGCTTTCTGAAAGTTGTAAACACAGACAAGAAATGGAAGACTTTCATTCTGGAAACTGTGTGTACAGAACTCCTTTTACATGATTGAGCTTAAAGAAATTAAATATGCTGTGATTTGTTTTTCCTCCAAAATACTACAAACTGAGTTAAATATTAGGGTAGTATTCATGATTTCTTATTCTTCAAAAAGATATTTAAGATCTACAATTTTAGGCTTCTCAAGTAGACAGCTTTTTACATACGCTGGTTCAGATTTGAGGAAGGAAGAAACATTTATCAAGGCACTCAGGCAAGCAATGTGCTAAGTGCTTTGTGTGCATTTACTTTTCCCAGTAAAAGTCTTCTGAGGAGAGTATTTTATCTGTTTTACAGATAAAGTAACTGAAGTCCTGAAAGGTTAAGTTGATTTCCCAAGATCAGAAAGAAACTCAAATTCTCTCGAAGCCCAAGCCTTTTCCATTTATGTACTTAAATATTTCTGTAAAGGTTATTTCTCAAATTTCTCTGGAAAGAAGTAATAAAATAATTTTAAAATGCATTGATATTACTTCCCATCATTTCCCCCTCATTTGACCTCAGACTCTGTAAATAAAGAGTCTTGAATCACAAATGCATTTATTACTATTTCTAAAAGCACAGATTGAGCTTCTCAGGCATCTTAAAAAAAAAACATACAGAAGAAAAAACACACAGCCACCTTGAAACATGTTGCTGCACACTGCAGGCATTTCCAATTAGTCTGAAAGTGAACTAACGACTTGATTTAAAACACTACTAGCTCTCTGTTTTCCAGAACCTTTGAAAAGTTCACAAATGGGCACCTTGTAATGTTATAAAGCAATTCTGGGTGAAAAGATAGTTGACAGGATCGTAGAACATAAAACTCAAAATAGCAGAGAGAAGACAAATGAACATGAAATATCAGTAACACATAGTTATTTTGATGATTTAAATACATTTATAAACCATGTCTTACCTCCAAAGGTCATGGAAATCTGGAAGAAAAATAGAAACTTAAAGGAAACATCAGATAGGAAAAGTCTAGCATGGATAAATTGCTATTTTAGAAATTTTCCAGATAAAGCTGTACGATACTAGCTATTGGTCTTTTATATGTGGTTTTTATTGTTTCGAGGTATGTTCCTACTAGTCCAGTTTCTTAAGAGTTTTTATCATGAAGGAATGTTGAGTTTTATCAAACTATTTTTAGCATCAATTGAAATGATATGTTTTTTGAACTTTGTTCTATTGATATGATGTATCACATTGATTGATTTGTGTATGTTGAACCATTCATGTCTCCTTGGGGTAAATGCCATTTAGTCATGATGAATATCTTTTTACTGGTTTGTTGAACACAATCAGCTAGCATTTTATTGAATATTTTTGCATTAATGTTCGTCAGGGATACTGGCCTGTAGTTTTCATTTTTTGATGTCTGTTTGTTTGGTTTTGGTATCTGTTCCGGTATCTGGTATGTACTGGCCTTGTTGAATGAATTAGGAAGTCTTCTCTTTTCCTCTATTTTTGGGGATTTTTTTCTTTTTTCTTTTTTGAAACAAGGTCTGGCTCTGTTGCCCAGGTTGGAGTGCAGTGGTGCAATCATGGCTCACTGCATCTTCTGCCTCCCAGGCTCAAGCCATCCTCCCACCTGAGCCTCGGAGTAGCTGGGACTGCAGGTATGTGCCACCAAGCCCGGCTAATTATTGTACTTTTTTGTAGAGCTGAGTTTTTGCCATGTTGCCCATGCTGACCTCAAACTGCTGAGCTGAAGTGATCCACCCACCTCAGCCTCCTAAAGTAGAAGATTACAGCCATGAGGCACCACACCAGCCAGAACAGTTTGAGTAGTATTGATGTTGCTTCATTAAATGTTTGGTAAAATTCAGCAGTGAAGCCATCAGGGTCTGGGCTCTTTTGCTGAGAGACTTTTAATTATGGCCTGAATCTCATTACTTGTCATTGGTCTTTTCAAGTTGTGAATTTCTTCATGGTTCAATCTTGGTAGGTTGTACTTGTGTAGGAATTTATTTATTCATTTCTTCTAGGTTTTCCAATTTATTGGCATATATATGATCACTCATAGTAGTCAAAAATGAGCCTTTTAATTTCTGTGTTATCAGTTGTTATGTCTACATTTTGATTTATGATTCTATTTCTTTGCATCTTTTCTCTCTCTCTCTCTCTTCTTAGCCTGGCAATAGGTTTGTCTATTACATTTATCTTTTCTAAAAACCAGCCTTTTGATTTGCTGATATTTTGTATAATTTCCTTCATTCCAATTTCATTTATTACTGCTCTGATCTATTTTACTTCATTTCTTCTACTAATTTGGGGTTTGGTTTGTTTTTGCTTTTTTGGTTCTTTAAGATGTATCATTAGGTTATTTGAAGTTTTTCTATTTTTTATGTAGGCACTTATTGCTATAAACTTTCCCTTAGTACTGGTTTTGTTGTATTTTATAGGTTTAGTATGCTGTGTTTCAATTTTCATTTGTTCAAGAAATCTTAAATTTTCTTCTTAATTTCTTCATTAGCCAGAAGAAATTAAGAAGACCAGAAGTTCACCCAGGAGTTTACTAATTTCCATATGTATGTATAGTTTCCAAAATTCCTCTTTGTGTTGATTCCTAGTTTAATTTCATTGTGGCTAGAGAAGATAGTTGACATAATTTCAATTTTTTAATATTTAAAACTCGTTTTGCAGCTTAGCATATGGTCTATTTTCAGAATAAGCCATGTGCTGAGGAGAACAATGTGTACTCTGCAGCTATTGTATGAAATATTCTGTAAATATCTGTTAGGTCTATATGCTATATAGTACAAGTTAAGTCTGATGTTTCTTTTTTTGATTTTCTGTCTGGATGAATTTTCAAATGCAGAAAGTGGGGTGCTGAAGTCTCAGCTCCTATTGTTTTGGGGTCTGTCCCTCTCTTATCTCAAATAATATTTGCTTTATATATCTGGGTGCTCCAGTGTTGGGTGCATATATATCTACAACTGTCATATCCTCTTGTTGAATTGTCCCCTTTATCACTACATAATGACCTTCTTTGTCTCTTTTTATAATTTTTGTCGTGAAATCTATTTTGTCTGATATAAGTATAGCTGCCCCTCCTCTTTTTTGGTTTCCATCTACATGGAAATTTTTTTCTATCTCTTTTTGTTCAGTGTATGTGTGTCTTTATAGATAAAGTGTATTTCTTGTAGGATCATTGGGTTTTGTTTCTTAATATATTCGGCCACCCTATGTCTATTGATTGAAGAGTTTAGTCCATTCACATTCAGTGTTGTTATTGATAAGTAAGGACATACTCCTGCCACTTTGTTATTTGTTTTCTGGTTGTCCTGTGGTCTTATATCCCTTCTTTCTTTCCTTCCTGTCTTTGTCTTAGTGTAGGTGGTTTTCTCCGGTGGCATGTTTTATTCTTGCTCTTGATTTTTTATATATCTGTTGTATGTTTTTAGATTTCAGGTTACTATGAGGATTACAAATAATATCTTTCAATTCATTATTTTAAACTAATGTCAGCTTAACAATAATTGAATGAACCAACAAGTAAACAAATAAGCAAAGAGGAAACTAATACAAATTCTACAATTTAACTTCATCTCACACTTCTAAATTTTCTGTTGCATCTATTTATATGTTATTTTACTATGTCTTGAAAAATTGTTATAGGTATTTTTTGATATGTTTATCTTTTAGAAAGATAAAACCACTCAAGATATGAGTGGTTTATACACCCCAATTACACTGTTATAATATTCTGCATCTTACTATTACCAGTGAATTTTTTGCCTTCAGATATTTTCTTCTTTTTCTTTTCTTTCTTTCTTTCTTTTTTTTTTTTAATGGAGTCTCACACTGTCACCCAGACTGGAGTGCAATGGCGCAATCTCCGCTCACTGCAACCTTTGCCTCCTGGGTTCAAGGGCTTCTCCTGTCTCAGAGACTCCCTAGTAGCTGAGACTATAGATTTACGTCACCACACCTTGCTATTTTTTGAATTTTTAGTAGAGACGGGGTTTCACCATGTTGGCCAGGCTAGTCTCAAAGTACTGACCTCAGGTGATCTGCCTACCTTGGCTGCCCAAAGTGCTGGCATTACAGGTGTGAACCACTGTGCCCGGACTTCAGGTATTTTCTTATTGGTCATGAATGTAGTTTCCTTTCCTTTTAACATTTCTTGTAGAACAGGTCTGATGTTGATGAAATCACTCTGCTTTTGCTTGTCTGGCAAGCTGTTTATCTTTCATGTTTGAAGAATATTTTCACTGGATATAATATTCTAGTATAATTTTTTTTTTCTTTTTCCTTTACAACTTTAAATATTTCATGCTACTCTCTCCTGGCCTATAAGATTTCCATTGAGAAGTCTGCTACCAGACATAGTGGAGCTCCTTTGTATGCTATTTCTTTCTTTCGTTGCTTTTAGAATCCTTTCTTCATCCTTGACCTTTGAGAGTTTGATTATTAAATGCTTTAAGGTAGTTTCCTTTAGTTTATATCTGCTAAGTGGTCTATAACCTTCTTGTACTTCCATATTCGAAGTACAATATTTGACATTTATTTGATATTTATTTCCTTCTCTTGGTTTGGAAAGTTCTCTGTTATTATCCCTTCACCTCCTGTTAAGGCTAGTAACTCTTAGATTTGTCCTTTTGAGACTATTTTCTACTTTTTCTAGACATGTTTCATTCTTTTTTATACTTTTTTCCTTTGTCTCCTCTGTGTATTTTCAAATGGCCTGTCTTCATGTTCACTAATTATTTCTTCTGCTTGATCATCTGCTGTTAAGAGACTCTGATACACTCTTCAGTATGTCACTTGCATGTTCAACTCCATGTCTGCTTTATTCCTTGTAATCATTTCAATATTTGTTAAATTTATCTGATAAGAATCTGAATTCCTTCTCTGTGTTATCTTGTATTTCTTTGAGCTTCTTCAACGTAGATATTTTGAATTCTGTCAAATGTCTCTGTTTCTCTGGGATTGGTCACTAGTGTGTTATTTAGTTTGTTCCACATATTCGAAGGGACTCAGGTGTTGTGATCCAAGTCTTTGGTCACAGTAGCCATACCCATATTATGGGGCACCCCAGGCCCAGTAATGCTGTGGCTCTTGCAGACCTGTATTGGTTCCACCTTGGTGGTCTTGGTGGTAAGATATGGATGAATTCCATGGATTACCAGAGACTCTTGTTCTCTTCCCTTACTTTCCCACAAATAAAGTGAGTCTCTCTCTCTTTGCTGAGCTGCCTAGAGCTGGGAGAGAGGTAACACAGGCACCTCTGTGGCCACCACCGTTGGTATTGCACTGAATCAGACTTGAACCAGAATAGCACTGGGTTTTGCCCAAGACCTGTGGTGATCACTGCCTGGCTACTGCCTGTATTCCCTCAAGGCCCATGGACTCTGCTAACAGCATGTAGCAAATCCAGCCAGTATTGTCTTTCCCTTCAGGGTGATGAATCTCCCCCACCCCCCACCCCTGGTCCTGGCCAGGTTCAGAGATGCCACTTGGGAGCCAGGGCCTGGAGTAGGGTACCTTAGGAATCTATTAATACCTGGCACTCTATTCTACTGTGGCTGAGTTGGCAACCAAGCTGCAAGACAATGTCCTTCCCACTCTTCCCTCACCTTTCCTCAAGCAGAGCAGTCTCTCCCCATGGCCACCATTGTCCCCAGCCCATGGCAAGTACTGCCTGGCTACCACTGATGTTCACTCAAGGCCCAGGGGCTCTTCAGTCAGCTTGCAGTGAATGCTGCCAGTCGTGAGTCCCTCCCTTCAGAAAAGTGGGTTTCCATCTTACCCAGGGCAGGTCTAGAAATGCCATCCAGGAGTCATGGCCTGGAATTGGAGACTCCAGGAGGCTGTTTGGTGCTCTACCCCACTGTGGCTAAGCTAGTACTCATGCTGCAGGACAACATCTCCTTTAATCTTCCTTCCCCTTTCCCTAAGCAGAAGGAGTCTCCCTCCATGGCCACCGTAGCTAAGAATGCTTTGGATCACACCTGAAGCCAGGACCACCCTGGGTCTCACCCAAGGCCCATGGGGAGTAATGCCTGGGCAACACTGATGTTTATTCAAGGCTCAGTGGCTCTTTAATAAATAGCTAATGAATCCTGCCAGGAAGGAATCCTTCCCTTCAAGGCAGTGGGCTCTCTTATGGCCCACAGCATGTCTAGAAATGCCATCTGGGAACTAGGGTCTGGAATAGGGCCCTCAGGACTCTACCTAGTGGCATTCTATTCTGGTTGAGCTGCTGTCTAAGTTGCAACACCAAAGTTTTCTCTTTTTTTTTTTAAAAAAAAAAAAAGAAAAAACTTTTATTTTAAGTTCAGGAGTATAAGTTCAGGTTTGTTACATAGATAAGTTTGTGTCATGGGAGGTTGAAGTCCTTTTTACGCTCTCCTCTCCTCTCCTCAAACAGAGGGAAGGTTTTTCTCCCAAAACTGTGATCTGTGTTTTCTGGGGTTGGCGGAGAGGTAACACAAGCACTCCCTTAACCACCCAAGCTGGTGTCTCACTCTGTCAGATGCACCCCTAGTCCCCTGGATTCGAACTCAGTACAGCACCAGGAATTGCATTTCTTGAGGCTTAGATGGGCTTTCAAGTTTATGTAGGACTCCAGAGGACTGCAGGCCATGTTTGGGGGTCTTTCCGGGACTCAAATTCCTACTGCTGGGGTAGATGATTCACCTCTGGCCAGGGCTGGTTTAGATGCTGTTTTCATGTGTGCTGGCTGAGTTCTGCCCAATGTTGCTTTCTGCTGTAATGGGGCAACACTGAGTTGCGCTGCAAAATCTGACCATCACTGTGTTCTCCCTCCCACAAGCACACAGGTTCTCTCCCCACACCATGCAGACGCTGCTAGAGAATGAGGGAGGAGGAGGGATGGTACATGTGATTCAAGACTGTGTTTCCTTCCCTCTTCAGTGTCTCTTTCCTTACTATGATGTTAAAGCCAGGTACTATGTTTGTTCACCTGATTTTTGGCTATTTTGAAGGTGTAGTTTGGGGATAGTTGTTCAATATGGTGTTCCTTCAGTGGGGGACAATCACTGGAGGTTTCTATTTGGCCATCTTGCTCAACCTCCTTCCCTATAATATTGTTTTCATGAAAAAAAAATTCTTAAAATTATGAAGAATATATTTGTAAATTATTTTTGGAGCTATAGACTATTAAAATATTTAATAGTTTATCTATTAAATATATTTATATTTAATATATTTATATATATTTAACATATTAATATATATTTAATGTATAAATATATTATTATATTAATAGTAATATATTTAATATTAATGTACACTTAATATATTAATTATTTATTACATTAATTTTACATTATCCAATGAAATTTAAGGCACTCATGCATAATTTGAGAACTGTCCATAAAGAGATTAATTTGCAATAATTGATCATATTCTTTGCTGCAAATTAAAAAAATTACAGAAGACATGCCCAGAAAGCCACATCTTTTGATACAATAAAGCTGCTTTTTCAGACTGACAGAAAGCTATTAAATATCAGCTCATTGTCACCATTGTTTGGTAAAATATAGTTGCTCTGGCTGTTGTTTCAGTCAACATCTTGGTTACAAAAGCATATTAAGGAAATTTTACATGTGTACTCTTCCAAAAAGATTGATTGAGTTTATCTTGCTATAAAGGTCATATTTATGATTATTTGTAGAATTTAAACTATTTGCATCATTATGTAATGCAGAGCCAATTTTTAATGGGTGGCCAACTCTAATATATTTTCTTTGTAGAATAGGATGAGAATATAATAAAATGGCACATAAAATATTGATATGGTAATTCAAATTAGAATTTTTTCTCAACATTTACATTGCTATATCTGTTTTTGCATTATATTATTCCATTGCTCTCTGAAAGAAATACATATAATTTAATTAAGGGAGAATACATTCTTTCTTATAATAAAATATATTGTATACTATTAAGATTCACTAATGAACTGGGGGTAAAATTAAATTACATTTATCTAAAATATTAAGTGGTCATAAAAAGTAAGAATTCTTAAGAAAATATTAAACAAAGTAACACACACACAAAGATGTTTATTTACCTATGGAAATATCTTTATTTTAGTCTTATAACACTGGCACAAAATTATGAAGATCATATAATTATAAAATTGTTTTTAAAATAAGCATTTACTGATGTTTGTTGAGAAAACTCATAAAATAAGCATAGCAAATTTGATTAATTTAGGGATAGGATTGAAATTAAGTTAGAAAAATATCATAAAATGTATGTCATTGTAGAGTTATATGAAACACAGTAAGAGACAAAAGATATGAGCACTTTAGCGTTTATATGTATTTTAATCCACACACACATTATGTTGCATCTAATTAGACCTACAAACAATTTTATTGTAATTTGTAATTGAAAGCGGAATTGTTTTTGAAATTATTAATACCAATTCACCTACATTTATGTATTAAATCTGTGATAATTTTCTTATGAATAGAAACAAATAATATCTCTCTGCATAAAAATATTATAACACTTAATATGAACATGATTTGTTAGCAGTTATAGAAAACTATTAAAACAGAAAAATTACAGAAATTTGGGGAATCACTTGTGGCCACTTAGTGTTCCATGAATGTAATACTTCCAAATTATAGTAGACTGTCTCATTCTCAATTTTCTTAAACCCCATAAGAAACTGGGTTTAATGACAAATGTCATGGAAAATTATAAAGCAATTATTTAAATGTAACAGTAGTAGATTCTTTTTTTTTTTTTTTTTTTTGTTAGAACAACTCAGCAAAATAAAATTCCTGTTTATTGTTGGACAACATTGTTTCACACATACATCAAACAGGCCAAAAAAAATAAACAGCAACTTCATAGACAAAAAAGGAAAAAAAAGAAACCTTTTATCTTTGGCCTTTTTAACCATCTCATACAAACCAACTACTTATAGTACAGCTAAGTACATACACAAAAAAGTTACTGGAATGCTCGGAATAAGATTGTTTTTCTGTTGTCATTTTTGCTTTTTTTACAAGGTTTTTTTTCTCCTTTGAGATTATAATGAACATGGTCACACCACAAGTAAAGTCAGAAGTAGGACAGAGAACGCTCCGAAGGCTGGTTTGGTCATCCGAGATCATTAAAAATGGCTGACCCTAACAATATGTACAAAAATATAAAATGTAAATAAAAAATACAAACAAATTTCCTTTTTAAAGTACTTTTAAGAAAAAAAGCAGGGCCTTGGAAGTTTTGGTTCTTTTTTCCTCCCCTGTTGCAAATTCTCATGGTTTGGGTTGGGTGGTGGAGA
Organism: Pan troglodytes; assembly: GCF_028858775.2. NCBI lineage: Eukaryota > Metazoa > Chordata > Mammalia > Primates > Hominidae > Pan > Pan troglodytes. The sequence continues at coordinate 89,512,531 of NC_086015.1, forward strand.
GCGCGTGTCATCTGCGGGTGGCACTGCCCACGGTGGGCGGGCGGGCCTCTCTACTCGAAGGTGACCACGTTTAGATTCTGAGACGGGAAGTGGAGGGTGAATAGGTCACGGCGGCCTTTTTTTTTAGTTTAACTTTTCCTTTTTTGCTGTCTAGTCATCCTCGTCGGTCTTCTGCTTCTTGGTATCGACATCATCATCCTCATCATCTTCAGCTGCCCGCTTGCCCGTAGCTGACTCAGCTTCCTCATCTTCATCTCCATCCTCTTCCTCACCATCACCTTCTTCTTCCTCCTCCTCTTCCTCCCCACCTTCTTCCTCTTCTTCATCTACCTCATTGTCAGCCTCCTGCTCCCCATTTTCCTCATTAGCATTCCCGTTAGCAAGGGCGTCTCTTCCATTTTCTGCCTCTTCCACAACTTCCTTCTTCTCCTTTAAGTCCTTGGTGGTGATTTCGGAGCTGGTGTCTACGACTGCGTCTGACATGGTGGGGCACGCCGGTGATCCGATGCAGGGGATTAAAAAGAAAGCGAGAGTTCAGGGACTCTGGCGATAAAGCTGCCGGAGTCCGCGGCGGCGGAGGAGGCTGCGGCGAGCAAGGAGGCGGACGAGGAACAATGCAAAGATGGCTTTTCAGAGCAGCCAGTCAACAGTAGTAGATTCTTAATCCATTTTTATAAGGCTTTTTAAATCAACGATAAGAAATTACACTTGCTTAGCCTTTTAAATAATTTTAACATAATGGTCACCTTTTTTATTCTCTTTAAATAACTTTGTTGTATATTTGGATATTTGGCCTTTAGCTGTGTATCCATAAATCAAACATTTAAAAATATTTTAATTAAAACAAAATGCTTTTTGTAATCAATTACTTATGTCATGCAGTTGGTTATTTGATAATCATAATTATTTTATTAGACATATAATAATTAGTTTATGAAATAAAGCACTAGATTGTGTAAAATACAGTGTCTTTTTTAAAAAAAATTATAAAAATGGAAATTGTGTACTAGCTTAATGTAGATGAGAGGTCACCTGGAAGTGAGTTATATTCCAGACTTAGCCATATTTACCATTAGAACAATGTAAAAGTAATTTAGAAATAAAAAAAATCCAAACTCCCCAATTGTTTAAGTTGTTATAAAAGATTTTGAGAATGTGTAAGCAAAGACCAAACTATAGTGATGCAACATTTCTGATGCAGCTGGCTCCCCTATCGTCAGCCTGTTATTTAAATTATATCATTCACGTCATAACCCCTCAGTGCTCCAGGCGGCCTTTAGAGATGATCAAGAGAAATGTACTTATATCATAAACGAGGTAGCTGAGAGCATAGGGAGGTAAAGTGTACAGGCTCACTCCTGTAATCCCAGCACTTTTGGAGCCCGAGGTGGGTGGATCATGAGATTAAGAGATAGAGACCATTCTGGCCAACATGGTGAAAACCTGTCTCTGCTAAAAACACAAAAATTAGCCTGGCGTGGTGGCAGGTGCCTGTAGTCCCAGCTACTCGGGAGGCTGAAGCAGGAGAGTCACTTGAACTCGGGAGGCAGAGGTTGCAGTGAGCCGAGATTATGCCACTGCACTCCAGCCTGGCAACAGAGTGAGACTCCGTCTCAAAATAAATAAATAAAATTGTGTGCATTTATGCAGTGATGGCAATTTTCCAAATCATAGGTATTCAGATGTATTACTAATAACACAGGACTATAATCTAGTTACCCTAGCGGATTGCCCTATCAGCCTAATCTATCTTACCTTTTGGTTGAAACTCACCAAAAACAGTGCTTTTAGCTCTAAAGCCATGATTGCCTTGCATATCATGAAGATGATTGTGTAAAATGTAAGATTACTTTATATAAAACTTGAAGACTTATCTCAACATCAATTTGAAAGAGAAAAACATAGAATGCATAGGAGGTATTATAGGTATGGTTTTGAACTAATGGTGAAAAGAATAATATGATATAAGGAATACAAAAAGAATAGTATGATCCAACACTCCAAATGTAAACAATGCATGTATTTACATGAAGTACAAACATTGTTTCCTAATCAGAGAGCTTTTAATATCTGACTTTGTTTTTAGTTGATTTGATTTTTTATTTTTAGTAATATTTAATGGATTGAGAGACTCAGCCATTAGTGAATGTAATGCTCTAGGAAATTGACTCCAAAAATACACTGATCTTGTCATAACCTAAAACGTTCACTTCAAAACTGTTAAATTCAAAACAGAACTGCACTTGCTAAGTCACAGTGCTACCAATAGTAATTTTAGGTAACTGTCACTTTAAAAGTATCCATCAACTCTGCCTAAATGTACATTATTTTTATATAAAAACCCTGGTATCTTCTTTCAACATGTATTTCAAAGAAAGCTAATACAGTGAATATGCCTTAAAAGCAACTGCATTTCCCTGTTATGCCACTGTGAAAGAAAATTGTAGTCATTAGACAAAAAAGTGAATAAAATTTGTTATATGCTACATGGTGACCTTGATATTGGTTTTTTAAAAAATATTCTTATACCTTGCATGATACCAAAACAACTACTGTTTCACAACCTTACCTCTTTAAAGAAACTATTTTCCATTTGAAAAAAACATTATTCACTTGACAGTCAAAGAGAGAGCATATTGGCCAGGAACATTTTTGTAGCTGGGATTATAATGGTAGAGACATGATATTTTCATAATACAACTGCATACAATTTGAGGCACATGAAATCTTAAATTTATTTTAAGCTTCATGGAGTTTTGAATAAGTAAGTATGCATATGAAATCCTATTTTCAACTTAGAATATTAGGAGGTATAATGGAAATAGATAAAATTAAAAATTGTGTATTTGTTTAGTCAACATTTTGATTAATGGGTTTTTAATATGTGCTCTTGTTTTCCATACCTCTGAAATACGCTAGAAATCCACCTCTGAAATACACTAAAAATTTGTTGGCTAGGTTTTCCAACAAAATACTAGATTTTTGTTGTTGTTGTTGTTGTTGCTGTTAAGATGCTGCCTATGAGCCTCAGGCAATCTCTAGGTCTTTTTTAGTTCAAGAGATTTCAACTGAGAAAGTGCCAATTAATTCCAATTTTGATGGTGATATTCATGATGTAATCTCTAATGCAACAATTTTTGGGGAAAATTTGGTGACATGTTTCCTCAGGATATAGACAAAGACCAATATACTCAGCATTCTATATTACTGTCTAAATGTGACATAGTCTGTCAATGCCAACACATTTAAACAGAAAGTGAAAAACTCAATTCATTTTTTGTTTGTCTCTGTAATGTCAAGTATACAAGTCAGGTTCTTGAGAGTATCTTGGTATCTGACTAGTTGAACATCTAGGGCTTATGTTTGTAATCTGGTGATAACAGTCATTGGCCACATTGACCATACTACAGGAGTAATAGTCATATTAAATTTAAATCTCCTCAGGTAAAATCATATCTGGAATACTGTATTCAGTCATTAGAACTATATTTTAAGGGAGACATTGATAGTGGGGCACATCCATGTGACTATGGCCAGGATGATGGGAGAACTTGAATACAGCCTTAGGAGAAATGATCAGGGTTACTGAGAAGTTCCAATTGAGGAAGAGAATGATTGCTTAGAAAAAAAAAAATGGTTGTTTTAAAATATTGCACACATTTTCCTTTGGATAATACTCTAAACTGAGTCCTATAAGGCAAAACAAAGAACTAAAATCAATGGGTAAGTTATTTGGAAATTCAAAAGAGCTAGAATTCCCTGAAAATTATAGCTGTCTGAAATTAGAATGCTTTGTCATTGTTAGATGTCTTTAAGAGTGGATGAATCAACCTGCCTGTGAAACTGTAGGAGAATTAATGCCCAGAGTAAAGAATCGGATGAGGAAACCTCTATTGTCTCATGTAATTTTGGTGTTCTATGAATTTAAAACCTGAAATACTTCCTCGTTATAAACGATACACTTTTTTCCAAATGTTTCAATGTTCCAAATATCCAATACAGGATAATAAGTTGAACTGTATTCAATTGCCAGCTTTGTAGGTCCTAGGTGGTTGAATCACAGTAATTTAATGTGGTTATCTGTGTCCATAGCTCTGTAAGACTATCCTGAAACAGGATAGAATGAGGAGGAAAAAAATGCTAGTAATCTCTATCTTTTTAGTATTTGCTCTGCTAGTACACTTGAAACCAAATTCAGGACACTGTAGATGCTTCATTGCTATTAATTATTATTAATATTATTGCCAAGATTTCAAACTCTCTTCACACCATCTAATTTCTTGTTTGATCTAATAGAGAAACAAACAATAACCAATCTGAAAAACAAACAAAAAATTAGGTGAGCTAATAGTAGGGAAAATTCTTGAAAATTGGAGAGTATTTTGGAAGTTACCCTGTATCTTTATGGTTACTGTTTTTTACGTGTCCATAAGCAGGGCATGAGAAATGGATTTATAGGCATTATGCCATAAATATATATAAGAAAAAGTAAAGCTATGTAAAAGGAGAAGTGTGAGAAACAAGCTAATGGTAAGTGGTGATAACCATTGTAAACAGGCGTTAGGACATCTGTCCTCAGTCTCAAGTGTCACTAATTCTTTAAGTGACTCTGAGCAAGGCATGACATCTTTGATGACCTGAATTGGCTCTTGGGTAACATGGTGAGTTGGACTAATTGAGCTCTAGATACCGTTTGAAATCCAAAATCCTATTGCTGTTTGAAATGATAAAGAAAGCAAAATATAGCATCCTAGTAAATGCAGTTGAAGAAGAAGAAAATTTAACAGGGAAATCGATATTTTATCACAATGAAGTTAATGGAGAAAAAATATTTAGAAGACAAAATTATTATTGAAGAATAATAGTCCATGAGAGAAAAAGATATACACCATGCCATGTTTTTTGTCGTCGTTTTTGTATTTTGGTTAAATGTATTGCATAGACTTGGTTTGAAGGCTGGTTTGGTCACTTGTTGGCTTTGTTACTGTGACCAGCGTGAGAATACCTCTGTCGTATATCTGATTACAGGAACTATTAATAAATGGTTTGTGGCACTGTGTGCGATAACAACCAATCACTGTGGTTGGTGTTGAGACCTCATTTCTCTTTGGCTCCTCCCAGCCAACGACTGAACATGGCAGGAGTATTAAGACACATTCATTGTTCTAAGATGTATGACTTCTCTGATGGTGATTCTGGCTTAAAAAAATACCAGGTGATGCTGGTATTCTTGCCAAAGTCTCCTTGGAGCTGCACTGGATTTTAAGATGCTTCCACACAACCTTCCTTCCGTGGCTGTTTCCTTCACTCAGGATCAGAGCTACCTCGAATCTGATAGTCTCCTTCTATTGACTTTCACCTCTTTCGCTGTCACATATATTTTCCCTGATAATCTGTAACATGTGTAATCCAATCCAGGTATCTACTTCTTGGAGGACTTGGAATAATAAAACTCTTAAATTCTTCATATTATATTCAGCTTTGTCATCTGAAAATTGGAGATAACACCTAACTCATTTGGTTATTATGAGGTTAAATGATATCATCTATGAACATTTAACATATTGCTTATATAATGCTAGCATTTACTATTATGCTATAGCCAAACTGGATAACTCATTATTCACTGAATTATTTGGTCTCATCCCTTGAGTTCAAATTATGCACCCAACCTAAACTGCCCTCATCATTTATACATACCTATTTTTCTCCATCTTTTATTAGAATCATTATTAAAGCCCTCCATTTCATAGAACTTTCAAAAAGATGTATTATTTTCCTCTTTAGAACTACTATCGAACTTAAAATATTTTCTCTTGAGCGGTCATTATGCCCTATTCTAGATAGTAACTGTTAGCGGGCCAGTGTCTCTGCCTCAGCCATTTTTGTATTTCTGGAAACCTGGCACTCAATAAATGACAGTAACTGAAAAATGTAAAATTAAAATGTAACAATTTAAAAACTTTATTTACTGGTAAGTCAGAGATCATAAGTAGAAATTGGCCACAAAATCATGCAGTTTTTTGTCAAGTTCAATGAGAATACCTTCAGAGGTATGAAAAAACAGGATGTATGTTTTATATTTGATTCAGCATATACTCTGTGGGGAAGATATTGGGCTAGGATTTAAGGTCTGTTCTAAAATGAAATGTTGTATTTGTTATATCAAAGATTTACAGTTGTCATATATCTATTGCCTCTGTAACTTAATAATCATTCATCCTATCTCCCTAGAAGCCCGCACTTGAATATTCTCTGGCATTAATAACTAACCTGTGTTTGCCTAAATAACAGATAAAGACTCTGTACACAAAAAATATATTTATCCCGGAGTAGGACATTACAATGGGGATATCTGTGCCATAGTAAACTATGTGTGTATTCAGAGAGGTAAAGGAAGACAAATGTTTTTATGTTTTATTTTTATTTTTTATTTTTTTATTACACTTTAAGTTCTGGGGTACATGTGCACAACATACAGGTTTGTTACATAGGTATACATGTGCCATGTTGGTTTGCTACACCCATCAACTCGTCACTTACCTTATATATTTCTCCTAATGCTCTCTCTCCCCATGCCCCACTCCCCCAACAAGCCCTGCTTTGTGATTTTCTCCTCCCTGTGTCCATGTGTTCTTACTGTTCAGCTCCCAAGTATGAGTGAGAACATGCGGTGTTTTGTTTTCTCTTCTTGCGTTACTTTGCTGAGAATGATGGTTTCCAGCTTCATCCATGTCCCTGCAAAGGACATGAACTCATCATTTTTTATGGCTGCATAGTATTCCATTGTGTATATGTGCCACATTTACTTTATCCAGTCTATCACTGATGAGCATTTGGGTTGGCTCCAAGTCTTTGCTATTGTGAAGAGTGCTGCAATACATATACATGTGCACGTATCTTTATAGTAGAATGATTTATAATCCTTTGGGTATATACCCAATAGTGTGATTGCTGGGTCAAATGGTATTTCTGGTTTTAGATCCTTGAGGAATTGCCATGCTGTCTTCCACAATGGTGGAACTAATTTACATGCCCGCCAACAATGTAAAAGCATTGCTATTTCTCCACAACTTTTCCAACATCTGTCGTTTCCTGACTTTTAGTGATCACCATTCTCATTGATTGATGGTATCTCATTGAGGTTTTGATGTGCATTTCTCTAATGAACAGTGATGATGAGCATTTTTTCGTAAGTTTGTTGGCTCCATAAATGTCTTCTTTTGAGAAGTGTCTGTTCATATCCTTCACCCATTTTTTGATGGCATTGTTTGATTTTTTCCTTGTAAATTTGTTTAAGTTCTTCGTAGAGTCTGGATATTAGCCCTTTGTCAGATGGATAGATTGCAAACATGTTCTCCCATTCTGTAGGTTGCTTGTTCACTCTGATGATAGTTTCTTTTGCTGTGCAGAAGCTCTTTAGTTTAATTAGATCCCATTTGTCAATTTTGGCTTTTGTTGCCATTGCTTTTGGTGTTTTAGTCATGAAGTCTTTGCCCATCCCTATGCCCTGAATAGTATTGCCTAAGTTTTCTTCTAGGGTTTTTATGATTTTAGGTCTTATGTTTAAGTCTTTAATCCATCCTGAGTTAATTTTTGTATAAGGTGTAAGGAAGGGATCCAGTTTCAGCTTTCTGCATATGGCTAGCCAGTTTTCCCAACACCATTTATTAAATAGGGATCGTTTCCCCATTGCTTGTTTTTGTCAGGTTTGTCAAAGATCAGGTGGTTGTAGATGTGTGGTGCTATTCCTGAGGCCTCTGTTCTGTTCCATTGGTCTGTATATCTGTTTTGGTACCAGTACCATGCTGTTTTGGTTACTGTAAACTTGTAGTATAGTTTGAGGTCAGGTAGTGTGATGCCTCCAGCTTTGTTCTTTTTGCTTAGGATTGTCTTGGCTATGCTCGCTCTTTTTTGGTTCCATATGAACTTTAAAGTAGTTTTCCCCAATTCTATGAAGGAAGTCAGTGGTAGCTTGATGGGGATAGCGTTGAATCCATCAATTACTTTGGGCATTATGGCCATTTTCATGATATTGATTCTTCCTATCCATGATCATAGAATGTTCTTCCATTTGTATGTCTCCTCTTTTATTTCCTTGAGCAGTGGTTTGTAGTTCTCCTTGAAGAGGTCCTTCACATCCCTTGTAAGTTGGATTCCTAGGTATTTAATTCTCTTTGTAGCAATTGTGAATGGGAGTTCACTCATTATTTGGCTCTCTGTTAGTCTGTTATTGGTGTATAGGAATGCTTCTGATTTTTGCACATTGATTTTGCATCCGGAGATGTTGCTGAAGTTTCTTATCAGCTTAAGGAGATTTTGGGCTGGGATGATGGGGTTTTGTAAATATACAATCATGTCATCTGCAGACAGTGACAATTTGACTTCGTCTTTTCCCAAGAATACCCTTTATTTCTTTCTCTTGTCTGATTGTCCTGGCAAGAACTTCCAATACTATATTCAACAGGAATGGTGAGAGAGGGCATCCTTGTCTTGTGCTGGTTTTCAAAGGGAATGCTTTCAGTTTTTGCCCATTCAGTATGATATTGGCTGTTGGTCTGTCATAAATAGCTCTTATTATTTTGAGATATGTTCCATCAGTACCTAGTTTAGTGAGAGTTTTTAGCATGAAGGGCTGATAAATTTTGTTGAAGGCCTTTTCTGCATCTATTGAGATAATCATGTGGTTTTTGTCATTGTTTCTGTTTATGTGATGGATTACATTTATTGATTTGTGTATGTTGAACCAGCCTTGCATCCCAGGGATGAAGCCGACTTCATCGTGGTGGATAAGCTTTCTGCGGTGCTGGTGGATTCAGTTTGCCAGTATTTTACTGAGGATTTTCACATCAATCTTCATCAGGGATATTGGCCTAAAATTTTGTTGTTGTTGTTGTTTTTGTTGTTGTTGTGTCTCTGCCAAGTTTTAGTATCAGGATGATGCTGACCTCTTAAAATCAGTTAGGGAGAATTCCTTCTTTTTCTGTTAATTGGAATAGTTTCGGAAGGAATGATATCAGCTCCTCTTTGTACCTCTGATAGAATTTGGCTATGAATCTGTCTGGTCCTGGATTTTTTTTTTTTTTTTGGTTGGTATGCTGTTAATTACTGTCTCAATTTCAGAATCTGTTATTGGTCTATTCAGAGATACGACTTCTTCCTGGTTTAGACTTGGGAGGGTGTATGTGTCCAGGAATTTATCCATTTCTTCTAGACTTTGTAGTTTATTTGCATAGAGGTGTTTATGGTATTCTCTGATGGTAGTTTGTATTTCTTTGGGATCGGGGGTGATATCACCTTTATCATTTTTTATCGCACCTATTTGATTCTTCTCTCTTCTCTTCTTTATTAGTCTGGCTAGTGGTCTATTTTGTTGATCTTTTCCAAAAACCAGCTCCTGCGTTCATTGATATTTTGAAGAGTTTTTTTTGTGTGTGTGTGTCTATCTCCTTCAGTTCTGCCTTGATCTTAGTTATTTCTTGCCTTCTGCTAGCTTTTGAATTTGTTTGCTCTTGCTTCTCTAGTTCTTTTAATTTTGATGTTAGATTGTCAGTTTTAGATCTTTCTTGCTTTATCTTGTGGGCATTTAGTGCTATAAATTTCCCTCTACACACTGCTTAAATGTGTCCCAGAGATTCTGGTACATTGTGTCTTTGCTCTCATTGGTTTCAAAGAACATCTTTATTTCTGCCTTCATTTCATTATTTACGCAGTAGTCATTCAGGAGCAGGTTGTTCAGTTTTCATGTAGTTGTGTGGTTTTGAGTGAGTTTCTTAATCCTGATTCTAATTTGATTGCACTGTGGTCTAAGAGATGGTTGGTGTGATTTTTGTTCTTTTATATTTGCTGAGGAGTGTTTTACTTCCAATATGTGGTCAATTTTAAAATAAGTGCTATGTGGTGCTAAGAAGAATGTATATTCTGTTGATTTGGGGTGTAGAGTTAGTTCTGTAGATGACTATTAGGTCCACTTGGTCCAAAGCTGAGTTCAAGTCCTAAATATCCGTGTTACTTTTCTGTCTCGTTGATCTGTCTAATATTGACAGTAGAGTGTTAAAATCTCCCATTATTGTGTGGGAGTCTAAGTCTTTTTGTAGGTCTCTAAGAACTTGCTTTATGGATCTCAGTGCTCCTGTATTGGGTGCATATATATTTAAGACAGTTAGCTTTTCTTGTTGCTTTGATTCCTTTACCATTATGTAATACCTTTCTTTGTCTCTTTTGACCTTTCTTGGTTTAAAGTCTGCCTTATCAGAGACTAGGATTGCAACCCCTGCTTTTTTTTTTTTTTTTTGATCTTCATTTGCTTGGTAAATCTTCCTCCATCCCTTTATTTTGAGCCTATGTATGTCTTTGCATGTGAGATGAGTCTCCTGAATACAGCACACTGATGGGTCTTGACTCTTTATCCAGTTTGCCATTCTGTGTCTTTTAATTGGGGCATTTAGCCCATTTACATTTAAGGTTAATTTTGTTATGTGTGAATTTGATCCTGTCATTATGATGCTAGCTGGTTATTTTTCCTGTTAGTTGATGTAGTTTCTTCATAGTGTCGATGGTCTTTACAATTTAGCATGTTATTGCAGTGGCTGGTACCAGTTGTTCCTTTCCATGTTTAGTGCTTCCTTCAGGAGCTCCTGTAAGGCAGGCCTGTTCGTGACAAAATCTCTCAGGATTTGCTTGTCTGTAAAGGATTTTATTTCTCCTTCACTTATAAAGCTTAGTTTGGCTGGATATGAAATTCTGGGTTAAAAATTATTTTCTTTAAAAATGTTGAATATTGGCCCCCATTCTCTTCTGGCTTATAGAGTTTCTGCTGTTGGTCTTATGGGCTTCCCTTTGTGGGTAACCTGACCTTTCTCTCTGGCTGCACTTAACATTTTTTCCTTCATTTCAACCTTGGTGAATCTGATGATTTTGTGCCTTGAGGTTGCTCTTTTTGAGGAATATCTTTGTGGTGTTCTCTGTATTTCCTCAACTTGAATGTTTGCCTGCCTTGCTAGATTGGGTAAGTTCTCCTGGATAATATTCTGTACGGCATTTTCCAAGTTGGTGCCATTCTCCCTGTCACTTTCAGGTACACCAATCAAATGTAGGTTTGGTCTTTTCACACAGTCCCGTATTTCGTGGAAGCTTTGTTCACTTCTTTTCACTCTTTTATCTCTAATCTTGTCTTCTTACTTTATTTCATTAAGTTAATCTTCAGTCACTGATAACCCTTCTTCTGCTTGATTGATTTAGCTATTGAAACTGTTTTCTCCCCATCTTTGTGGTTTTATCTACATTTGGTCTTTGATGTTGGTGACCTGTGGATAGAGATTTGGTGTGGACGTCCTTTTTGTTGATGTTGATGCTATTCCTTTCTGTTTGTTAGTTTTCTTTCTAACAGTCAGGCCCCTCAGCTGCAGGTCTGTTAGAGTTTGCTGGAGGCCCCCTCCACACTGTGTTTGCCTGGGTATCACCTGCAGAAGCTGCTGCAGAACATCAACTATTGCTGCCTGATCCTTCCTCTGGAAGCTTTGTCATAGAGGTGCACCTGCCAGTTGCCAGCTAGAGCTCTCCTGTATGAGGTGTCTGTCAGCCCCTACTGGGAGGTGTCTCCTAGCCAGTCTACACAGGGGTCAGGGACCCACTTGAGGAGGCAGTCTGTCCATTTTCAGATCTTGAACACTGTGCTGGGAGAACCACTGCTCTCTTCAGAGCTGTCAGGGAGGGACATTTAAGTCTGCCGAAGCTTTGCCCACAGGTCCGCCTTTCCCCAGGTACTCTGTCCCAGGGAGATGGGGGTTTTATCTATAAGTCCCTGACTGGGTCTGCTGCCTTTCGTTCAGAGATACCCTGCCCACAGAGGTGGAATCTAGAGAGGCAGTTGGCCTTCCTGAGCTGTGGTGGGCTCTGCCCAGTTTGAACTTCCTGGCAGCTTTATTTACACTGTGAGCATAAAACTGCCTATTCAGGCCTCAGCAATGGTGGACGACCCTCTCCCAACCAAGCTCGTGAATTCCAGGTCAATCTCAGACTGCTCTGCTGGCAGCAAGGACTTCAAGCCAATGGATCTTAGCTTGCTAGGCTCGGTGGCCATGGGACCCGCTGAGCCAGGCACCAGAGGAAATCTCCTGGTCTGCTGGTTGCGAAGACCATGGGAAAAGTGCAGTATCTGGGCAGGATCCTACTGGTACAGTCTCTCACGGCTTCCCTTGGCTAGGAAAGGGAAATCTCCCGACCCCTTGTGCTTCCTGGGTGAGGCGACACCCCGCCCTGCTTCAACTCGCCCTCGGTGGGCTGCACCTACTGTGCAACCAGTCCCAGTGAGATGAACCAGATACCTCAGTTGGAAATGCAGAAATCACCTGCCTTCTGCATGGATATTGCTAGGAGCTGCAGACCAGAGCTGATCCTATTTGGCCATCTTGCTGGACCCTGACAAATGTTTTTAAAGGCAAAAAATCCTTTAAAAGAATTATATACATGTTTTGAGAGTATTGTCTTTGGCTACAAAGATTAATAACAAGGATTGATGCCAAGTCTGAAGATGGGCAGGTAATTGAGGGGCAGATACCCTAGCAAAAGTATTTTTGGTGTAAGATTGTCATGGCCTCAGGTGTACAAGTGTGAACAACCTTTCTTCCTGTCTTCATAGCCTTTCTTGGCTCTGTTTTTCAGGTTTTTTGTTTGGCATTAATGACTACATTTTGATTCTGGCAACTTTGATATCTGTAATATAACCTGTGTCATTACACTGATATCTGTAAGATTACCTGCGCTATTAAACTGATATTTGTAAGATAACTTGTGTTATTAAACTGATGAGAAAGACACGTGGGTCTCAGGATAAAATGTCCTTTCCCACATTGAACTCAGATCACTGACTCTAATGCTGGGAAATCAACTGACTGGCACTGGCAGGAATTAAACAGCAAATATTCTCGCCTCCCTGGGCCCTGGTATGCGCTGATAAATGGCATATTTAAAAACCTACAGGATTTATTCACAGCAAGGAGTATATTATGAAGAATCTCAGCACAGGCATATGGTGGTAGACTTCAGATCTTTGGGTATTTGTCTTAAATACTGTAACTTTATTATTTGGATGGATGTGGATTCCTGCATTATCAAACATGAAGGAATGAGAATACAAAATGTATTATATAGCTAAGCCTAAATGACACTGTCTCAGATTATCTATGGTTCTTATCCCCTCCATTAGTGCAAGTAATCGAGTATTTGAATTTGAAAGTGCAACTGTATCTCATTGTTCCATTATAGGTAATAAAAGTGACCTGTGTGAGGATATTAGATTAGTGATTTTACTTAGTATTCACCTTATGCTTAGAAGGTGTGAAATTGTTAATTCGTTCAAATTAGGTCATTATCCAGTTGTGTAACAAATAGACTTGTGCTTAAAAAGCTTAACTAAGCAGGTGCATAGAGAAGCACCTCTATCAAATGCTTCAGGAGACCCTTTCTATTGCTGTTCTTTATTTTTACGTCTCATTAACAACAGTATTAACTCTCACATACTGCTTGTATAAGGAAAATAGGGAGAAATTAAGTGTTCTGCATAATCTTCTTAAAATATCCTAAGTACAAGAAAGAGTTGCTTTTTTGTGTGTTTGTTTCTTTTTAATAAGCAATAGCCTAGTGTCCTTTTGAACCTTCTCATTACTGACAGGTAGATATACGAGGAAAACTGTATGTTATTTTTCTAGGGCTGCCATAAGAAAATGCCACAAACTGGTTGGCTTACACGACAGACATTTATTTTCTCACAGTTTTGGGTGCCGGAAGTTGAAAATCGAAGTGTTGCATGTTTGTTTTTTTCTGAAAAAAAAAAAAAAAAAAACTCTCTTGCCTTACAGATGGCTGCTTTCTCACTGTGTCCTGATATGGTCACCCTTGGCCTGCATATTGTCTGTGTCCTAAATCTCTTCTTCTTATGAGGACACCAGTAATATTGAACTAGAACTTATATCTATTACCTCATTTTACCTTAATTACCTCTTTAAAGGCTCTATCTACAAATAGTCATATTCTGAGTGTTATTCAACCCATAACACTGAGGCAATTTTTTTCATTGCTATGATTTATGTTTTTTCTTTGTGTGCAAATTCTCCCAAATTTATAAGAGGATGAGGCTTTGTAGTGAAAGCAGCTATGACATTGCTATGTGGCCTTTTTACATTTTCATAGCTACTAGTTTTTCTAAGTTTCAAAGAGCTCTGTGTAGTACATTTAAGCTTGGAGGTAATCAAGAAGAGAACAAATAAGAAAAAAAATAGAAGAGGATGGATATAAGAGAAAAAAGGAAAACTAGGTTCAGAGGTGGGCAAACACATGCCAGGATATCTAAGATATTATAGTCAATATTTCTCCTCTTGAGCCTCATAAAGGACACTGAGGAAGAATATTACTTTCTGGAGCTTTATTGCCCAGTTCTAAAAATAGAAGAGATATAGATGGATAGTTTTTGTTACTTTTTGAGTCTGGGGCTCAAAAAAAAAAAAAAAGAAGTGGGGTAGGGGGAGTATTATTGTTTCCTTTCTTTTTTCTTTTTTTGTTTTTGAGATGAAGTTTTGTTCTTCTCACCTGGGCTAGAGTGTAATGGTGCAATCTCGGCTCACTGCAACCTCTGCCCCCCAAGTTCAAGTGATTCTCCTTCCTCAGCCTCCCAAGTAGCAGGGATTACAAGTGCCCGCACCACACCCGACTAATTTTTGTATTTTTTTTAGTAGAGATGGGGTTTCACCATGTTGGTCAGGCTGGTCTCGAACTCCTGACCCCAAGTGATCCACCCAGCTCAGCGTCCCAAAGTGCTGGGATTACAGACGTGAGCCATTGGGCCTGGCCTCAAGTTTCTAAAGGTGATAAAACTTAAGAGATTTGTTCTCTAAAGGGGAACATCTAATCAGATTCTCAGTTCTATGCTCCTTGGCCCCTTTTTTGTGTTATTTTGTTTGATTCGAAGATATTATTATTATTATTTAGTGATTTTGTTCAGTTCAAGGGTGAAATGTTCTCTTATTGGTCAATGTATTGCAAAGCTATTAATAAATGTTACTCTGAGCTAGTTTTAAAACTGCCAGGGAAAGATCCATGGGGACAACATGATCTTGAGCATTTCAGAGTTATTTCTAGAAAATTCTGAAGTAGGACTTTACATGGAAGATTATATATCTCATACAAATATACATACCTCTTTAAAAAAGTTTTCTCTGAGTTCTTATTTGTTCCTGGCTAATCAGATCTTCTTTTTGTACTCCTTTGTAAACTTTTACTTAAAAATACAAAGAAAAGACAAGCCACAGACTGAGAAAATATTTTCAGAGCACCTATATCACAGTGGACTTGTATGAGAGTATGAAATATAAAAAGAACACTTCAAATGTAACAATAAGAAGACAAACAACCCAATTAAAAATGTACAAAAGATATGAATAGATATCTCACCAAAAAAGCTTTACTGATGGCAAATAAACATGTGAAAAAAAAAACCCTATATTATTAGGGAATTGCAAATTGAAACAGCAATGAGACACTCCTACACACTTCTCAGAATGGCTAAAGGCTAACAAAGATGTGGAGCAATACTGACTCTCATTCATGGATGTTAAGAGTGCAAAATGGTATAGTCACTTTGTAAGACAGTTTGATTGTGTCTTACAAATCTAAACATAGGTTTAGTATATAATCGGATGACCACACATGCAGATATTTACTTAGAAGAGTTGAAAATTTATGTCCATACAAAAACCTACATGCTAATATTTATAGTAACTTTATTCATAATTGCCAAAAATGGGAAGAAACAAATACCTCAATAGTTGAATGTATAAGCAAATGAGGTAATTCATATAGTGGAATATTACTTATTTATAAGAGGAAATTAGCTATGAAGCCAAATAAAGACATGGGAAAACCTTAACTGCATATAACTGTATGAAAGAAACCAGTCTAAAAAAGCAAATTACTGTATGATTGTAACTTTATGGCATTTTGGAAAAGGCAATACTATTGAGACGGTGAAAGATCAGTAGTTGCCAGAGGTTCAGTGGAAAGGAGGGAGGGATAAATAGGTGGAGTACAGGGTGTTTTTAGGTCAGTGAAATTATTCTGTGTGACACCAAAATGATGCTGATATTATGCATTTGTCAGAACCCATAGGCCTTTATAATACAGTCAACCCTAAGGTAACCATGGACTTTAACTAATAATATTGTACCAACATTGACTCATCCATCGTAACTCATGTGCCACACTAATGCAAAATGTTAATAAGGGAAACTATGTGAGGGGAGGTGGATTATATGAAACATCTCTACTTTCTGGGTCAGTTTGCAGAAAACTTAAGGCTATTCTAAAAAAGTAAAATATATTAAAATAGTTAGCAAAAGTAACTTGATTTAGACTCACTTTTATAACCAATGATGAAGTATTTTCATGGCTTTATGTATATTAGACAGCGTAGATGAGATTTAATCAATTTTATTGAAATTGATAAGCAGCAGAATGATTTATTTTTCTTTTGTTTATAATGGTTTTAATCCTCAATGGTTTAGAAAGATTGTTTGTGAAAAATATTGCAGATTATAATGTTAATCCTGACTTGTTTCACAAAATACATTGTTAGCCAAATTAGAGTATATGAGTAGTCTTTAGATTAAAAAAATAGTTCAAAGTATTGATTCATAGTAAAAATTTTTATTCACAAAATGCATATTTAATTCTACAAATATAGTATGAATTATTTCCATTCTTATCAAACCAATATTAGCTAGCTTAGCTAGCATTTATTAAGCACTTATTTATGTCAAGCACTCTTCTGAAGTTCTACATGGATTATCTCAGTTAATTCTCAAAATATGTCACTTGATTAGGTACTATTATTTTCCCTGTTTTGCAAATAGGTTACCTGAGTTATACAGAAATTAGTAAATTTCCCAAGGTTTCATAGATGGTAAATTGTGAAGCAAGGACTTGAACTTTGATTATAGATCCTCTTTACTTGATATTTAACCACTATATCATGCTACCTTCCACCAGCTACCATTTCAACTTATTTTTGTCCCCAATTAAAACACTTAAACGTTTATAATATTGAGGTATAATGTATATAAATGGAAATATTAATTAAACAGCATAATATAGTATAGAGTTTATAGAATTTGAAGTTAGTACCTTACTTTGAATTTCTGTATCTGCCTAAACAAACCTCCTAATCTCTCTAAATCTCAATTTCCTCAGCTGTAAAAAGGGAATAACTGTCATCTCCATTTCACTAACGGCTTGTGAGAATTAGGTGAAGTAACATATAGTTAAACATCTTGTAAACCATGAAACTGTAAAATATAAAACTATCATTTTTATGTATGTATAAATATGTAGTCTTCTGCCTTGAGAATTGCCAACTGCTGTATATCAAGAATCAAATCTTCTCCATATGTTGTAAATATCCTTAAGTGCGAAAAATAGACACGTGGTAAATACTGGTCAGTGATGATGATTCATATTATCTACAGTTTTATTATACAATGTAGAACTTTTCTCCAGAGTAGTAATTTCTCTCTCCAGAGTAGTAGTACTCTCCCGAGTAGTAGTAGTTTTTTGCAATTGCAAACATATTCACAAACATGTTAACACCGTGTTAACTCCATGGTTGGAGAGTGAGGTCTTCTGTATAAACAAATGTATAAAACATAAGAGTAGAACATAATACATTAACACAAAAGCTGCTATGAACTAACAGAGCTCTTTGTATGTGTGCTGAACACTGGGTGTGGTGGTCATGTTGGCATTTTGTGTCTCAAACCTCAGTCCTCTGGTTTGCATTATTAGTGACCTCTCTCTCTCTCTTTCTCTCTCTGTCTCTCTCACCCCTGACTTTTGTTCTCTGACTCTCCCTCTGTCATCCTCCTTAATCTACAATCTGTTAATGGAGATGACAGCCAAATCTCTAAACGGAAAAAAAATTTTTGGATTTATTTGAGATAAAACCGAATAGAATATTTCATGTAGATGATTTTTTGTGACATTTTCACTGTAATAACACTGAACATCTCTTGATCACAATTATTTGCTATATTGCCTTTGATACTGCCTAACCTTATTGAAGTTTGAGTAACATTTGACTTCCTGGGACCTCTATGCCTTGGAGTTTTTGAGTGATAAATAAATTTGTACTGCAAACCTAAATACTTATTACTTATGAATTATATCAGAATGGAATATATATTGGTATAAACATTCACTTCACATCCTCTTAGAATTGATTATAAATGTTCATGCTGTATTTTGATGCAAGAATTAGTTGGTAGAGTTACAAATTATAAAACATAAAACTGAAATGCTATTAAATGCACTGTATTTGATTTTATCTTAGTTTTATAATTTACAAAGATATGTATAGACATTGTTTTGTGAATCTAGATTTTATCATAATCTCATTAACTTTCTCAAACTTTGTCTTAAAACTTTAATTGAAATTTCATTACAAGTATATAGTATTTTGAAGTGTTGTCTCCCATTTATGATAAGATCTATCTCTAAGGTTATTTTTATGTCCTCTTATAGATTTGTCTTTTCTTCTTTAATTTTGCTTTTTTACCGCTGCAATGCTTTCTTTATGTTTTCAGTTAAACTATGTGGTTCCTAATTAATGATGAAAAATAGTATAATGGATTTTTAAAAGTCAATCCTGTAGGTAACCACACTAAAGCTCTTATTTTACGCTGTATATTTTGTTGAAGCATCCTGTAGATTATTAGGGTATATGGTCTGTATCTGTTGTTATCAGCTCTGTAACTACATCAGGCTGTGTTGCTACCCTTTTATTAACCAGTGGAGCCCTGGCTGGCCTAGGAAAGGTTCTGTTATGCCGCCTCACAATTTTTTCCTGGATGGATGATGTTATTCTCAGGACACTGTTGGACAGGCCAAAAAAGTACTTCTCACGGTTGCCCCAGCAAAACATCCATCCGTGCACTAGCTCCCTTCTAATTCTCCTGCTAGTCCTTTCCACAAAGGATAGAAAGGATAGAAAACTTCCTTCCCTCAGGTGTTCATATATATATATATATATATATATATATATATATATATATGAACATGTGTATATGTAGAATTATATGCATAAAATTGGATTATTAATCTTTATCATTTTTGTGTAATAGCATCTCTTGGATTGTAATTGGAAGAAGGATTAAGACGTCAATTCTAGCCATAACTAGCAATACAAAATGAGAGTAATAATTGAGATAAACCTTCTTTGCTAGAGAGTTAATTTGGTGTCAAAGTTATACTTGATATGATTTCACTTGCATTTTTTTAATGGTTTATTTTTAAAGAATAGGAAGACTCAAAATTAATTGCAAAGGATGTAATTAGATATAGTTATTTGCCATTTAAGCATACTTATTAACTTTTGTGATGAAAGATAATGATGTGATTTAAATATTTTTTAAGGAAATCATTTTTATATAGTTCACATGATTTGGTGACATGTGAATGAAACATTTGTATACATAACAAGCTATGCTACCATTGGGCCTTCTCTACCAACCATCATTGGCTCCTTCTTCACATACGTATTAATGGATTTCAAAGTATTAATGGATTCTGTATGAGAAAAGTCATTGATAGGGCTGGTATAAATGGAAGGGTGACCTCAACTAGAGAGAAATGCTTAGCAGGAAGGGCTGTAGTAACAGAAAGGACAGACAATTTCTTGTCTTAGGAGGTGAACTTCTGCTATGACTCAGTCATTAAAATTGTATACCAGACTCTGAGCACCTCCAGATACTAGCTTAGAATCTGAATCTCAACAAGTCTCTCAGCAAAGTTTGTTGAATGAATAACAATAATTGTGGATATTTATTAAACCATATTTAAATAAGGGCTTTTATGACTACATTGAAGATAAGGCAATTGAGGCTTTGATCTATTAAGTAATTTGCTCAAGGCCACACATATACCAAAGGCAAGCGATTAGTTTTCAAAGTTAGGCCAGCCAAACTTCAGAGTTAAAGCATTAACTACTCAATGAGACAGATAATAGAAGGGACAGAATAAGGGAAATGAAGGATTGTTGGAAGCATGAGATTAACTTTTAGTCATAATTATAAATATCTATTAGGTTCAAAATTACCTAGATGTGTCAGAGGCATGTATTCAGATAATATGCTGTTTCAGTACCTTGTGTGTTACAACTCACCTCAAAAAAAAAAAAAAAACCTAATTTAATCATGGAGAATAATCCTAATTTTACAGGTAAAGATATGGCGATGTTTGTCTCTGTTGACTCACAGTGATGACAACTTTTCACTCTATATATAATGAAAAATATTATTTCCAAAACTTGATAAGTTTTTTATAATTATATAACATATTACTTAGAATATATAAATACATAAATATAAATTTAAATTGATTTTAATATAATACAAAAGTAAACACTGAATTATGTTGTATGGATAGTACAAAAATTCATAGAATAATTACATATCATCTTAATTCTTCATATTTTCTTTTTATATGGTTACTCTAAAGATTGTGCTTCTTAAAATATAAAGTTGTCTTCAAGTATCAAGGCATCAAATTTTATACTTTAATATGCAGTGATTTTTACATTACTAGTTCAAGATACATGTTGGTAGTTCTTGAAAATCCTGGTATTTAATTATCAATGTAGTTATTTGGAAAGTAAGTAATGTTACATAATTAATTGCCATTTTTTTCTCTTAAAATTGAATTTCAATGTTTTTATTTGATCATTTATTTTTTGGAAAGTATCTTGATTTCTAATATCAGCCCCATGATTTGCTACTATTGTTGTTTAGTTTTTAATTAAAATATAGAAATAATAACAATAACACTTACTTGGTAGTATGAATAACACCTACTTGATATTGAGAATGAACAGCATCAGTGCTTTAAAAATCTTTTCATCTGGCTTGGTACATCATTTTGAAGAACTATGGCTATTTTTCTTTAAAAGCTGTAAATTTTAATTTGCAATTAAATATTTTACTTTTGTATTGTTTTAATTTCTAAAGGAGAGGAAATCCTGGAATTCTCCTTAAGAACGTATCAGTGTGCCATATTTACATTCTATAAAGGAATGGTATACTATTTTTAATGAGTACATATTAAACTAATAATTTCTGTAGCTTATATTTCACTTCTTATGTCAACTTTTCTATTTTTCACTCCAAATCATTGACATCATTCTGTTTACGGGAAGAAAAAGCAATTGTATAGAAAATAATCTGGAAAGCAAACAGTGTGGTCTCAGACCACTGAAGGATAGCAACTTCTCCTGGTTCAGCTCCCAGAGGTTAGAAAAGTAAAGATATATCTTCCCTTGGGATAATCTGTCTTTCCTCTGAGCTCTTTGAGTGTAGGGAAGGGCCCAAAGGGAAAAGTCAACTAGCCAGATCAACAGCTTAGATGACAGTGAACAAATGCTTGACTAGAACGTTTGTTCTGATGAAGAAATTCAATAGAATATTTAGTGTCATGGGCTTGGAATATTAAGATACTTTGTTCAGGTAGGTCAGTGATTATTTACTGACAGACTAAGTTACATAGGAAATAATGACCTTCCTAAAATCTTAGTTATGTAAAATCCCCAAATACGATTTACTTTGCAGAATTGTGATACAAATATACATATCAAAGTACAAAGCAATAGGGAAAGACCCTTTTAGGTCAAGATGCTCCTGTGTATAAAATGAAATATTAAACTTTTTTTTTATTCAAGGGATGCAAACTAACCATTATCTTTCTTCTCTTTCTCTTTCCTTTTAGGTGAGTAAGTGAAGGTTAAAGCCAGAATTCCTGGATTTGAAGTGTTATATGCTTTTTTATTAGTGTCCTGTGGGTAAGTAAAGAAAAAGCCTTGGCTTAAACACCAGACTGGATGCTGAATCATGCATAGATATAAATTAATCAGATGTGGCCATTTATCATCAATGTCATGATCAAATATTTAAAACTACTCAATGTTAGACACAAGCATGGAGGAGGAATTTTTTTTTCTAATTCTTAGTTATTATAATTGTGCCATTTAGAACTAGCACATAAGTAAATTAGGGTGCTTCACACTTATATGCCAATGTCTTTTGACAGAGCTGTTGCCAGTGGATATACTTTAGATGGCAGACTGTGTGAAAAACATAAATGAAGATATAATATTGGCTATTTCAAACTAAAGAGTTAAAACATTTCAAACTAAAGAGCTGTAACACTAAAGAGCTATAACATTGTAAAAAATGAAACTATCTTGAAACCTGGAAGTAAAAACTGCTTTACTGATTAAAGAAAAGCCTTTATAATTTAGATTTTTAAACATGGATATATGATGGACTTCATTTTTAACGAATTTAATACTAAATCTACATCAAATCCAGAAACTTAAATGTAACTTAATGTTTTAAATAAGATATTAAGAGAAAATGCATGGATCATTCTATTCTTAAGATTATATTAGAAAAACATCTCTAAATGTATTAAAATAGGTTTTTTATAATTACAAGAAAATTGTTTCCTTTTGTGAGACATTTTTTAAAAATAAATGCTGATTTGGCCAAACATACTGAAAATATTTTAAATAATTGACTTCTTTAAAAATTATTTTATAATTTTATTTTATTCAGTTCTTAGTCTGAAAATGTCAGGAAGGTATTTATTAAATATTAATTGTATTCATGGAGTTTATCAGTGCACACTGAAATTTATGAGCTGGAAATATACTTAAAAATTTAAGTATTCCCATAAGATTTGATTATGGCATTAATAAATTATAATATTTAAAGAATATATTCCAGAGAAAGTATCTTTATAGTAAGAATGAATGAGATTTCTGACATAATCAAATGCCATTTTGTAAGAAATTTTTCATTGTCTTTCTTTGGCTCCCTTTGGTTTAGTATCATTCATAAAATGTGCTATTCACTTTGTTACCAGATTCAAGTGTAATCTAATGATAAATATTTTAGGTGAAATTTTAATAACTTATGTTGTTGCTTTATTTGTTTATGTTGTTATAATAAAAGTAGATGGATGGGAAATATGTATTTTTTCTAGGTTTACATTTGTAGCCTAATGCTTTTATGCCTTGATAAATTGTTTTTAGCATGAAAAGAGCTATTTCTTGAAATCATCTATTGGTGATAATGCTATTTATTTTATTTTATGAAAATTATTTTTAAAGGTCATAGATATTACTTTAAGAAAATGAATGTTAGTGCTATCATATATCAACTTTAGTCATAATGATTATTGCTCATAAAATATTTAATTAGACCAACATCAACAACATATTCAATCATAATATATTATCAGACTAGGTTAATAGCTCCTATTTTGGAGGTGATTAACATGACAAAATGAATGGTTTGAGGATAGATTCAAATAGGGAACCCAACTCTAAGTGTGTTGTAGCAATCTCAATGGGGCAAGGTATCACGTTATTTCCTCTAAGACTAAGCAATTTCAAAATCCTGTTTATTTTCTCAGTTTGCTAAGACACCTAAAGATAAGCAAGAATTTGAAGCTATTTCAAAATCCTGTTTATTTTCTCAATTTGCTAAGACACCTAAAGATGAGCAAGGATTTGCTTGGATGATAGATACACCTATTATTTTGTAATTTTTTGCCATCTTAACTTTTTCTTTAACTTTTTAAATTTTTAATTGTTATGGAGACGTAATAGATGTACATATCTTTGGGGTACATGTAATATTTTGATACAGGCATACAATGCATGATGATCAAATCAGGGTAACTGGCAGATTCATTACCTCAAGCATTTATCACTAATGTTATCAGAACATTTATTAAGAAATATTTGGGGGTTTCAAAATAGATGACATAGCATGACTTTTGAGCATATAGAAAAGAAAACTAAGTGTTGGAATTGACACTTTTATCATTTGAGATTGAGTTCTTGGGTGTTCATGTGTTTAATTATAAATGTAATAGACTTAACCTACTCCCGAGATTGACAGAAAAGCAACAATGAAATTTTATTAAGCACCATAAACCTAAGAATATGACCTCTGTGCAACATGAACAAAAGTCTAGTGCTTGAAAAATAAGAGAATATTGAAAAGCATTTTAGCCTAGATGATGATAGGACATTCATTGTAGAGAAAATATATGATGACATTAATTTCAGAGCATGTTCTGGCTTTATAAAAAGAAATAGTCTGGGAGAAAGGAATTGCATACAAGGTACGTGTTTTTAAACGAAAACTTGAAGTTGAAATTGAGTAGTCAGGATAATTTAGATTTCTAAATAACTTTTCATTCAGTACTTCGGAATTATAAATCTAAATGTCCCTGGCTTGTGAGATAGATTCTTAGGATAATATCAACCATTTAAATGCTGTTTATTGTTTAAGAATGGAAAAAAAAATCATAGTCAGTTTAAATGTTCAGTTGTTCAAAAAAACATATTAGGTAAAATGATTTAGGTTAATTACATCACTAAACTTAGTAGATACATTTATTCTTTGGTAGAAATAAGTTATCATAAAATCTTTATTTGTATATTTATTCATTCATATGTATATGTATATTTCAATTTATATGTATTTCAAATGTGAAATCAATCAAGGAATAGCCTCATCTCTTTCAGGTAGGTCATTTACTTCATGAAAATTGTGCACTTCCGGAAAATTTTATTCTGTTAAGGAAAAGGTAGAGGACGCATTTTATGCAGAGCTAACATATAATAAATTTTCTGAAAAATGTTCACAATTCAGTCTTCTTTTCTACGGCTCTCTTTTGAGAGTCATGTGAAGGGTGATTCAGCTGATATTAATAGAGTAGTTGCATGCCCCGCATGATTCCTTTAGTCAAAACATCTTATTTCTTATAAGATTAAGGAAATCAGAGGTTTAATTCTGTTTCTTTTTATATATATATAAGATTTGGGAATCAGAAGAGCCTATATATAACTTTTTAAGTGTTCTCATGAAATACTATGAACTTTTCTGGTATAAAACTTTTCTACTTAGACTCTATGAGTATCTAGATAAAAACACATTATGGAAAATCAATTCAATATCACTTATTTTATATTTTAATAGTAAGTTTAATGCATTTAGTTTTACTGTTACTGTTGTGTATTTTTTTAATGTAGAGGAAAACATGTTTTTGGAGGGGTGAAAAAAACAGTATTACCATATAAACTTACTTTGTAAATAAGCTTGACTTTATTCTGACAATTATGGCCTCCATTATTTAAAAAGAGCATCATGAAATCTACATTTTGCCTTTATAGGAAAATGTTTTTTTACTGCTTCAAGTCTACTGACCATATATTATCACATATCTTTGTATTTTAGAAATTTAATCAAATATTCTAATTTTCAAATGTTGACCAAATTTTTGAAAAGATTAAAATTACTAGGGATTTTTGCTTTTGGCTTTTTAATCCTCTGAAGATGTAATTAATTTGTTGTTTTACCTCATCAATGTCTGGGTTTTAACACTATCTTGCCATCATTGATACACTGGTATTTTTTAAAGAAATTATGACGTTAGAGCTTAAATTAGATAATACAAGATCTCAGGTCTGACAATTCAAATACATATTTTTCATTTTAAAAAATTGTGTAAATTGATATTCAATATTATTCCAAATTTCATGTAGTTAGTTTATTCTTTCTGTTTTGGTTGTGGAATTTATAATTACAACTCTTGTTCAAAAGGCCTAAAATTACAACACATCAATGATGTTTGTTGCTTTTTTTCAAAACAGGGCCATAATGTTTACTCAAAAATTATATTTTAAATGGATAAAAATAACTCATGTATCGTTGTATTGACTTCAATAAAATAAGTAAAATTAAAATTACTTTAGTTCTGAGGTCACATAAAAGAAAGTATCTATTCAGAAAGAAGAATAGATGTGCACCACAAATTCCAAATGAGAATGTAATTAAAGAGACATTTGAAAAGAAAGTAAATTGTATTAAATGGAAAATTTTCATTTTATATTTTCTTTTTTTATAGAACATAATATTTCTACTGTATTTCAATAGCAATATTTACATTTGATTTTAATTAGTTGTTAAATATTCCTGAATGTTTTGGTTAATGAGTAATATTTTCTAGCATTCTAAGTATCGTTCAATGAAAAACAGTAGGTATCGTATATCTTTTTACCCTGATGTATTTTATTCTTATAAAATTTCTAGAACTCTCATCAGGAAAGTAAGAAAATGTGATGTAAGTTATACTGCTTATCACTTAGGTATGTGCCCAACTGATTATAGGGTCATTTCCAAAGAACTATCATTCATATATTAATCTTGTCAAGTGGTACTTCTTTATTACTAAAAGCACTAATTACGTGTCTGAAAGTAATAATACTTTGCATTTGTGAAGTACTTTATGCTCTTCAACGTAATTTTGCATGCATTATCTCATTTGGTCTTGAAAGAGGGAGAGTGCTCATTAAGTGATCCAGATGGAGTGGGGGTACCAGAGTGTTCAGCCATAACTAATGTCCCCTCAAACCAAGGTGAATACATAACTGTAAGAGTGCTGTCTATAATAAAGGAGAAAAAAATTAACATTTCTAGCTTTATTCGAATAAAAATTTGGGGAGTAAATCCACTGTCGTCTTTATGGACTTTTCATGATCCTCTTTTCCCAGGATAGTTACTGTCAGGACAAAATTCAGATAATTTATTCTACTATGTAAGATCCAATATCCTTCTTTGTTGTTGTTATATAAATATTTGATGTGCAAATATTTATATAAAATCATTATTAAATGTATGATTTAAATCTCAACCCCTATTGTGTAGCCCAACCCCCAAAGATTTATAGAAAAACTGCTGTAAAAACTGAATATTTTCAAAGATTAGAAGTGAAATTTTAGAATATTTTCTACACTTGAGATAGTAATCTCAGCCTTTTATGTTGCTAAGAAAAAACTCGCCTACCCTAAATTTGGATTTTATTTTACATATGCATAAAAGTCATTTTATCTGTGAAAATACTGGGTACGTGGCTAATCATGCTGACCACTTTTTCAGTCTCTAGTTTATCATAACAAATAGTATGGCAAAAAAACTCAATAACACGCAAGGACTGTGTACTTGACTGAAGGATAATGTCTCTCTTGGGCCCTTTTGAATAAAACCTCAGCCAAAAACCTTGCACAGTAAAAGGTTTTAAAATAAGCATTGATTGAACATCCGCAGACTCAACTTGTTTAAACCAAATATGCAAATCTTTCTATTTATATGTATTTGAGAACTTCAGGTTAAATAACATTAGATAATACCGTAAAGTTTTATTTCGGTTTTCCTTTATTGACCTTGCAAAATAGAAAAGGAATGTGAAAAACAGTTTCTGCAGAAATACCTTTAGTTATGTTTATAACAATTTAGCTGTTATTTCTCATTAGCCATTATTTCTTATTTTCCAAGCTGTGATTTAGAGCAATAGCATAGGTATAAATCTTCAGATACAATTCAATTCCTCTCCACTGAAGGCTGCTATCCGAAAGTAACTCCTTTATAGGACTCCAGGGATGTCAAGAGGTTTCTGAGGTCATTGATTCCATTATATTTTTCTGTTGAATAAGTCCTTCACTCCTACCCTCACCACCATCCTACTACCAAGGTATTAATTTGCTATAATCTGTAGAAGAAATATTACTGGGCTTTGATCATTCTTTACAAATCTACCAAGAGTTAGAATTTTGGAAATAGTGGAAAATAATAAATAGTTTGATTTTTTTCCACAAAGAAAAGGTACTGGCTATTTCCCTATTATTTTATCTATTTTACAAAAGACTAAAATGACACCTGCAATACAGTATTACTCTTAAGTCATATAATAGTCATTTCAACATGATTATTCCCAATCAGGAGTCTAGCCAGGAAAACAAGACAATCCTGTACATAAGCAGGGGAATCCAGGCAACAAAAACAGAATTGCCATGTGAACCATCAAAGGAAAAAAGACCCCAGTCTGATTTTCATAAGTCTGGACGAGTGCTCTGTGGATTCAAGAACATGCAATAAATCTGTAACAGTTGGAGAGACTAAATTGTCAACTAAAGGAGAATTTAGCCTGTAATCCCAGCACTTTGGGAGGCCGAGGCGGGCGGATCAGGAGGTCAGGAGATTGAGACCATCCTGGCTAACACGGTGAAACCCCGTCTCTACTAAAAATACAAAAAATTAGCCGGGCGTGGTGACGGGCGCCTGTAGTACCAGCTACTTGGGAGGCTGAGGCAGGAGAATGGCGGGAACCCGGGAGGCGAAGCTTGCAGTGAGCCGAGATTGCACCACTGCACTCCAGCCTGGCGACAGAGTGAGGCTCTGTCTCAAAAAAAAAAAGATAATAATAATAAATAAATAAAATAAAGGAGAATTTCACCTGAGGCTTTCCTCCCAGTCCACCACCCTTACATACGTGTGCACCTCCACAGGTGGTCTCCTGTGGAATTGACCATTTGATCAACACTTAAGGAAATGACTCTTTGCTGTCAGTCACTTCTTACTCTTTCTTATTTCTACCTTCCCTTCTCAAATTTGATGGTATAGATAGATTATTGTTTATAAATGCATTAGCTATATTAACCTAAGTTACTTCCACATGCCAAGTAGTGTGCTGCTTGCTTTGACTGCATTTATATTTGGCCTCCCAGGAGTCACACAAGACAGGTGTTAATAACTTATGTAGGAATAATAGTGGCTCATAGGCTCATAGTAGTTAAGCAAATACCAAAATTCACCTAGCTAGTCAGTGGTAACTAAAGAACTAAAAACCATATTTGTCTGATTCCAAAGTCCGCACTTCACTTCCCCCACTACATTTGCAGTATACAACTTAGAAGCTCAAAGACTGATAATGTAAATAATTTGGTTAGTTTGTCTGTACTTGTGTTTTAAACAGTTACTTTTAAAATTATTCTACTATGCAGCCATAAAAAAGGATGAGTTCATGTCCTTTGTAGGGACATAGATGAAGCTGGAAACCATCATTCTCAGCAAACTATCGCAAGAACAAAAAACCAAACACCGCATGTTCTCACTCATAGGTGGGAATTGAACAATGAGAACACTTGGACACAGGAAGGGGAACATCACACACCAGGGC
Source organism: Pan troglodytes (assembly GCF_028858775.2). NCBI lineage: Eukaryota > Metazoa > Chordata > Mammalia > Primates > Hominidae > Pan > Pan troglodytes. Next base: position 89,541,655 of record NC_086015.1, read on the forward strand.
CTGTTGTGGGGTGGGGGAAGGGGGTAGGGAAAGCATTAGGAGATATACTTAATGTAAATGAGGAGTTAATGGGTGCAGCACACCAACATGGCACATGTACACATAGGTAACTAACCTGCACGTCATGCACATGTACCCTAGAACTTAAAGTGTAATAAAAAAATAAATAAAAAATAAAATAATTCATATATTGTCATTGGTACTGAGGTATATTGAATAAAATTATTAATACCAAATGGCACAAGTTAGAATGATGGTTATTTAGCATTTCTTATTTGATATGAAAAAAGATTCCAGGATAATTGTAAAATATAAATTTGTCTCATTCTAGGAATAGTCTCTTTAATAATTCAGAGTCTGTAAGGAGTTAACCAGATTTCCAGTACATAGATTTCAAAAACACAGTTATAGTGAAACAGGCTAGGCAACTGATCATTTAGAATAAATTGTGAAGAACATACAAGTGTTCAATTCTTTATTATCAGTGGGTAAAAATCTCAGGAAAAATAACTTTCTGCCAAATTACTTCCACTTTAAATTGCCTTAGAGTTCTTGAATTTGTTTGCTGTGTATATTTTGTTGGTGTTTGTGTGAGAGATTTCTTATTGTTACAGATTTTCTTTGGAGTTTTATTGATATAGTACTTTATACCTGTAATGATTTTTACTTATATAATTTAACTTACATTTTAATCTCTATATGATATATTGTTGTTTAATCAGATCTGACTTTTTATTACCTAAGACAATGAAATTAAATGGTTAAGATATAAAAAAATTAGGAGCTTATTGTTACAATTGGCATTTGACATCATACTAAGTATAATAAAATAAATGTCATGTCTAAAAACACAGCTAACTTAAATCATACTCTGAAAAAGGCATAGTGTAGAGCATTAAACTGTATTAAGTTCACTGTAATTCACATTAACACAAAATACTGAAATACAGTAAGTGTGGTGTTATGTTAACTTTTTCTAGATCTCACTGGAGTAAAACAAAATATTTACTCTAACATTAGTGATGAGGAATTTAATTGCTCAAAGTATGAGAAAAGATACATGAAAGATAATCTTTTTTCTATTTTCCGAGAAAGAGCATAACTGTTGTTTTAAGGAGTTTTAACTAAGAGAAGCACACTATAATTTACAGAGGACTTTAGGACTCTTAGAGTTTGTTCTTACATTCAACAAATATTTGGAATTATAAGATATTGCAAAAGGATTTGTCTTTTCATAAAGGCATTTAAATATCCAAAATGATATACTTCAGGCAAAGATATATTTCTATAAATGATTATAAATTAGGTGAGTAATCCTGATTGTATAATATAATTCCCTAATTATTTAGGAGCTGCGAATTGACTTGGAATAGTATGAATTATGTTTGTTTTCGTTTTTCACTTTGCTTTTGACAAAGTCACGTTTCTAGAATGTTTGCTGATGCTGATTTAGCCACTTTATGCTCTTCCTGTGTCATGATAGGTAACTGAAAATGAATGGAAATGTATTCCTAATTAATTTAAATTCAACAAATACTTGCCAGGCATGTATTATAAAACTATACTGGGTACAACAGAGATGCTAGTTCAGTGTCTTATGTAAAATAGATATAAGATTGTTGAATATATATGAATAATTTATCATTGGTTTTATTCATTAGAATTATTAAATTCAACCAAAATGCATATCCATATAATGTTACAAAAATTCATCATCTTCTTTCAGCATTTGAAAAATCCTCACTCAGATAGATTGTGCATCATATTTTCACCTATGACTTGTTTATGAACTACATTATTTTTCTCAGCAAAAAAACCTGAAGTATCATTTAAAATGATATTTAAAATATTTGGTATTAATTATAACTTTATGTTTGAATCAAATAAAAATAATATGGCATTGCATGCAGCACAATTGCTTTTTGAATTTTCTCTCATATACCTTATGAACTTACATGCCATTCACATTTCTATTTATTTATTTTTTTTAACTTTTTTTGAGACAGAGTCTTTCTCGGTCGCCCAAGCTGGAGTGAAGTGGCCTGATCTTCACTCACTGCAAACTCTGCCTCCCGGATTCAAGCAGTTCTTGTGCCTCAGCCTTCCCAGTAGCTGGGATTACAGATGCACGCCACCAGGCCCAGCTAATTTGTTGTATTTTTACTAAAGAAGGGGTTTCACCATGTTACCCCGGGGGGTCTTGAACTCCTGAGATCAGGCAATATGCCAACCTCGGCTTCCCAAATTGCTAGGATTACAGGCGTGAGCAAACACACCCAGCCTACATACATATTTATTAATTTAACAAATAGGTATTTATTACGTGAATGTTCATTAATTGCCTTCTATGAGCATGTCACTGTGATAGGTTGTGGTTTGTATACTCACAAACATATAAGTAAGGGTGATAGATAGGTGAAAAAATATTTAAATCGAAAGTAGGTTAATGATATAATAGAAGGAATAGCCTGAGTAAGACTACTTACAGTCTATAACCAAATGTTTCATAAAAACTTGCTTCATTTGACTCAATAAATACATCAGATGCCATTCTGGTGTACTCAGTAAATCAGCTTTCTCATCCATGATGTTCATTATTTCACAGTGAAGGCCAAATCTGATCTGGATAAATGAACAATGAAATTTTAAGCAATCTGATTTTTGAGCAGAAGATACAGTAGAATTAATAAAATATACAAAAAATGTTATCATCTGTAGGATACTCGTTTGGCTTCAAGAAATTTTTTTGTCATGCCTATTTAATCTTTGCTACTACTTGATATAATTGAATATCTCTTCCTAAACTATATTGTGAGACAAAATAAGGTGTTGTTACCAAACTATTTCTCTATTTGATTGCAACTGAATATTTTCATTTGTAGTTTAATTAGTTCAAATGTCTTCTGCCCCAAACCACATCTCTTACTGTGACTTGTATTTAGACCAGGTACAGAATTTTTACCAATTTTTCAATCCTTGCTAATTTTAGTTAGCTATGATCTGAAGTATTTAAAATAAAGTCAATTAATAACAATGTAAAGAAACTTACTAACTAGTCCCAACCAGACTATTCTTTTCTCTGTCGTTTTTTCAAAGTAGCTAGCTGTCTAGTTGAAATGGTGTTTTTACAAAGCAATTCTCACCAATTTCAAACATCTTGACAAAAAAAAAATTGCTGGGATTTAAAATACACAGACTATGTGATGGCTTTAGTAACTTTTTAAGTTGTGGTTGAATTAATGTTTACATTGTCTATATGAATTTACTCAACAATATCTTAAATCAATATTATTTAACATTACCACAATATCTTTCCTTTGTTTATTGGGAAAAATATGTGACACATTTAAAACTAAAATAATTTATTTCAGGTCTATTTTGCAAATGATAAAATGCAATAAGACCATAAGACCACATTGCAAATTTTTAAAAAAATCTATACAATTTGGATTTATTATTTGGTATAATTTTAAAAAATCTCAATTGTTATTCTCTAGAGATTTACAAAGAGATAATTGAAAATTATTAATGGATTAACCAGACATTCTTGTTATTCAGCAGTTATTTAATTCTCAGTCAGGTTACTTACCAGTGGAGCAGGAGAGTTAACTTGAAACAGCCTCTATGAAACATAATTGTTAAATTTCTAATGAATTCTATAATGATCATATTGACAATAACATAAAAGAAGGTAAATGAAATAAATTCATTATATTTGAACACTTTATATTCATCAGTATTTTGTTAATAGTGTAGGCCATTATTTCAGTTTATAAATTTCAAACATCTGTTGCATATTATAGTATATTTTAATTAACCATATTTGCCTCTTGTTTTGTTTTATTAACATTTAGGAATGTTCTAGCCATTCTTCAACAATTTGCTGAGTAAAATATTTTCAGTAACATGATATAAACCACCAATAGAACAAACAGCCTCTTGTCCTTAAAAGTCAATAGTAAATGGAAATTATTTGTATTATAAGAAACTCTTAATATATAGGTATCAAATTGCAAAAAAACTATCTTACACTTAAAATATACGACTTGGTTTACTTAACCCACCACATAATAAGCAGCCAGTAAATACCTATTAATATTTTATTAGGAAAACAAGGAAATTTTTTATTTTTTCTGTATAAATAAAAAATAAAATTTTGGTGTTCTTCAAAGACACTTCAAAATAAATATAAAAACCTGTGAATGATAATATTATTAGACAATACACAACTGCACAAATTGAGCAAATGTATACTAGGTATTTTCAGATAACTCAAATGTTATATAGTCAGTGAATAAAAGGAACTGCCTAAAAATAAATTAATTGATACATATAAGTTTAATACATGCTACTAGTTATATATCCTTGGTATCTAAATGGTAAGTTAAATACAAATGATAAAGTTAAAATGATGTTATTGATCAAAATCTAAGATGTCTGTTTTTATAGATGGATAATAGTTTTGGTATACAATACTAAATACAAATGGAATCATAGATAATACTTATTTATGAATATTTCTACATTTAATCATTGTATAGGAAGATGTTTATTTAATATATTGAGTTCATACAAATAAATAAAATAGCTTACATAGAGAACAATTTCCTCTGTTACAAAGGTGTGATGTGTGGTGAGTTTCTTATGTTGCTGTTTTCATTCCAAAAGGTTACTATGAAATTCCAGTATAATGGTACAAATGAAAACACCTTGTTCTAGTTTTTTTCTAATTTTTTAAGATTGAAGTTTTGGCATTTAATTCTTTAAGAATTTATTTTGATCTAAAATATCCAGTTAAGTTTTAAATTGAGTTTTTTTCCATTTTTCTTCTAGAACAGTAACTATTATTGAATATGCATTTTTTCAATTTACAAAATATAAGTGTCTGCTACTTTATACCTGACTACCTCTCAGCAAAAATGTTAATTTAAAATTTTCATTTGTTAAGCATGTCCAAATTTTTCCTTCTCTAAACTTTTCATTCTTTTAAGCCATTGTCTTTTCACTGGTGGACCACCCAAATTATTATGACATATTCTGTGGTCTCCAGATCCAAGTAGGAAATTACAGAGACTAAAATGTTACAGAAACAGATAAAAATTCTGATTTAAATGTGTCACATAGACAAGGAACCATGTAGACAAAAAAGAGATTTCAATTAATTATTTCATTAATATCATGAACTTGTTTTTTCTCATGAACTAATATAAGATTACTCTTAAACTCCTAAGCTGAATATGAAAATATAACCATAACAAAATTAATTGAAAAAAATTTTGTAGAATCTTAAAGATAAAACTCTGGATTATTACAGATATTGTATCATCTGAATTTTCATTCTTTCTTTTACTCATTGCTCATTGTAGAAATGTGAAAACAAAACCAGTTGCTGACCAGTATCTTTACAGCGGAGTATATAGATCATCCTACCATTGGCATATTTTTCTACTCAGGCAGAGAAACCACATTTTACATAATAGCACTTTTACTCACTTTGTGTTTTTAAATACTTCTCAGGTTTTTATACAGAATGCACTCAAAGTCTAAAAGACATTGAAAGGCTCTTTAAACAAAGGATTCTCTAAATGTAGAGTTGGAAGGATTATCTGGTCAACATGAATGGCATTTTCATCTCTTGGTAATTTATAGACTTTTCTCATAATGGTCAATATCTCCCACCACAAAGCCTGGAATTTGCCATGTTAGCATTTTCAATTCCCTTGCCACAAGGCCAGCATTTCCCATCAAACATCATAAGATCTCAGGAAGAGGGTAGTTTCAATCAGTCCATAATGAGAGAAGTAAGCAAGTGTTACTCTGACCATGGTTCTCATCATCTCTTTGTTTTTGTTCTTCTGATCCACTAAATAAAGAGATACCATTTATATAATTTATCATAAATGCTAAGAACCAATTCAAATTACTTATGTTAACAAACGGCACAATTACTCTGACATACACTCAGGGAAAAGTGGAATTTTGGAGATCATAATTAAAATCCCCAAGGCTCAAAATGATTATATGACATCACCAGGTTATTTTGCAACAATAAAGAAAAAATGATGAAGGAGTGAGAATGAGCTGGGTGTGAGAGTGTACTTAATTACTGGATAAGTCACATGTTCTAGAGTTTGCAGGCATGATGTTTTAATTGTAAGTAGAGATTTTAAAAAGTGATAATTAAAATCATTCAAAACTTACTGTATGATAACTAAGGCACTAATGACTTTAATCAAAATACATAACACCTGCATGGTGCATACTACATTTCAGATTATTCTTAATATTTTATGGGAATTACTTTATTCAATCTTTATATGCACTGATTTAGTGTTATTATTATTCTCATCTTTCAGTTAGGGAGCAATGAAAAAACTAGTTAAACATTTAGTCTCAAGGAGTCTGACTCCAGAGCCCATTTTTTTCCATGTCTATCACTGGAGATAATTTTATAGCTTTAGTAAATAACTCATCTACTGTCAGCCTTATCTGCTCTATCATTTGCCCTTTCCACTAACTATGGTCAGTAGTCCTTGAATCTGACTGCTAACAAAAACAAAACCTGTCACCTAACTTAATGACATCATCATTATGTAAAATTCCTATTAAGCTTTGGAAAACAGAACTTTGCAAATTGTATGATTTTATGCAAGCCCATATGTTAAGAAAGTAAGTTTTATTTCTTTTTCCTAATACAATAAAAAAAGTTTGAACTCTACTAATGATTACAGTAAGTCTTCACAGCAAAAACAAACAAGCAAAAAACCAAAAGAAACCAAAAGAAATATGCTGTAAGTAATGTCAGTCTAAATTTAAAATTTTGCACACTAACATTCAAATTTTTTGAGCCTTAGGTATTACTGGCAGAATATTTAGTTTTCACTTAGCACAGCAATACATAACTGTACTCTCCCCTATCAATAGATATACAATAGATGCATGATTGCAGAGGAAAATATGCAAATGTGTGCATACATACAACTATCTTTAAAATCAAAGTTATTATTGTGTGATTATGATCAGGCTTTGGGAGATCAAGTTAAATATTCCACTAACTCAGATTTGTGTTTCTAGTAAAATCCTATAGCTTAGTTTCTTGATGATCACTCTTTTTTTCCCTCTTATTATCTAGTCCCCTGGAAATCTTTGAAAGTTCACTTTTGACAATTCCTTATTCCCTATAAGGTAGCAGCAAAGATCTATTTGTAGTTTCCTCAACCTGCGTTTATCTTTCACTCTTCTCTGCTTTTGCACAACATGATCTCTGCCTATAATGCATTTTCTCTTTGTTGAACTGCTGAAATTCTAGAACTTTTAAGACTCCTCTGCAACATTTTTTCCAATGTCCTCCAAGTTTGTCGCATCCTTCTCTTTCTTGCTTAGCCTTACATACTTCTCAAGCTGAGCTGCATTTACTAGCTATGTGGCCAAATTTTTTATGTAAATTAGGAATAAGGGAACTGTGTGGGTCAGAGTCCTGTCAAGAAGCAGATTGGATAATTTGGGTAATTAAATTGCTTAATTTGAGGAGAATTTAATAAAGACTTGCTAAGGATAAGAAACACAGAAAAGCAAAGTGTTTTTTCCTATTTTTACACACTACTCAAGGCAACATTTCTGACATCAAATTCTCCAAGGAACACCAGCTGGTTGTCTTAGAATTCAGTTCTGATATTATCTATTTGAAGATAGTGTCACATCTCATGGTTGAAGGCTCAGCCCCCAAACTGCCTTCCACTGCAGATGCCAGTTGCAAGTTCCAGGTTGTGAACTGTACTTCTTATTGACCAGCTATAATCCTTGGAGTTCTTATAACCCTTTCACTGGGTTTAATTTGCTAGAGTACCTCACAGTACTCAGGGTAATATTTACTTACATTTATCCATTTATTGTAAAGTATATTACAAAGCATACAGATGAACAATCAGATGGAAGAGATGCATAGTTTAAGGAATGTGGGAAGTGGTGTGGAGTTTCCATGCCCTGTCTAGGGCACCACCCTAAAGGCACCTCCATGGGTTCAGCAATCCAGAAGCTCTTTAAACCTAGTCATTTTGGGGTTTTATGAGGACTTCGTTGTGTAAACATGGTTGATTAAGTCATTGGTCATTGGTGATCAACTCAACCTGCAGCCCCTTTCTACTCCATGGAGTTCTAGTGGTGGCTGCTCAAAGTTTCAACCCTGTAATCCTGCCTTGGTCATTCCCGTGACCTGCTCTCATCCTGAAGCTACCTAGAGTCCTGAGTCACCAGGAATCTCATTAGCCTACAAACGACAATCTTTTTTCATTTCAGAGTTTGCCAAGAACAAAGACAAAAACCAAATATATATTGCAAAATGTCACAAATCTTTGTTCATGAATGTGAGAAGGGTGTGATGAGACCAGAATAATTGTGCAGAACAATTTAGTGGCAATATGCGTTCTGGCCATTCTTACTCATGAAAAGGCAAGAGGAGGAACACAAGAAGGTTGGGGGTGAGTGGAAAGGGCTGTATGGCAGGAGCTCTACATTTTGGTTGAGGGATGTTTCCAGCTGAGAAAATAAATGCCCTGATGTTCCTCTCCTCCCTCCTTCTGTCTCTCTCCAGTGCTTCCCGTTTGCAGGTCTCACCCAGATGCCAGAGCCAATGCTTAATATTATCCCTGCGAGTCAGCCTCTAGGACATTAAGCAAGTTTGCAAAGAATGAAGTCATTTTTTTCATATCCTACTGGGATTTGGTAAACATAAGATGAAAATATATTAAAAGTCATAGTCCAAGTATGTATTCAATTTCTAAAATATCATTTGCATAATAACCACAGCCAAATTTTGAACTATTCACTTTTAACAGTAAATAGCACTAACATGTAACCAATTGCTTAAAACAGAGACTTGGGAATCATCTTTGATTCCGTACACTCCTTCATTTCACATGTATAGTGTATTTAGCATGGCATTTATAATACAGAATCTGGTGTCAAATTGCGTGGGTCCATAGCCTACAGGGTTGTCATTAGCCCAAGGATATCTTTAAATACCTTCACTTAAAGGTATTTAAAGAAGAGGCTTCATTTGTTTAAGTGACAGGTGCAACAAGGCTTAGTTAGTGGACATGAGCTGGATTTCAGCCCAACTGAAACTATTGCCAGCTTCTCTTGTGGAATGAATGAATGACAAAGCCATACACAAAGGCCCTAAAATCTTGGCTCTAACACTTTGCAGCTATATGATTTAGCTTAAGCTCTTCAAACCCATTCCCTTTTCTGTAAAAAAAAAAAGTGATAATTAAAGTATCTACTTTATTAGATCCTTGTGAGAATTGAGTGAAAAAAATATGTGTAAAACTCTTGGAAAAGTTCTGGTGTGCATTAAGCACTAAATATATAATTTCATATTCAAAATCTTCCTCAATCCTTTGCCCCATCTCTACTGCCTGCACCCATTACAGGATTTAGATTTAGTTCTTCCTGGACTGTAAAAACAAATCCTTATCTTGTCTCTTCTTTGATCCTTTCCCTACTTCTAATCCTACTTCTCTATACTGAGAAATATTATGCATGTTGTTTCTGTTTCACCACATATATAATAAGCATTTACTTGTGTTTATTAGTATATCTACATTTCCAGAAAAATCTGCTTTCGATGTAATAGATATTTTGAAAATATCCACCAGCTTTTAACATTTTTTTTCCTGAATTGCATGAGCCTGTTATGTGAAAGCACCTAGACTGTACTGAGAATCAATACGCATCATCATAAGGAATTCTAAATATACAGTGTGTGTTTTCAGCCTGGTTCCTTTTTCACTTGATTCGTGATCCCATTTCCTGACTCTGTTTTCTCACGCAACAGCACTCCTCTGGGTTCTCACTGTGAATCTCTCCACCCCTGCAGCTCCTGGTTAGCAGCTTCCTCTCTCCCTGTGGACTTCTACTTCACAGTTCCTTTCCTGGCTCTTTTCTCATCAGGATCACTCTCCTCTTTTTATACCAATGTTGCTGCCATTCATAGTAGCATCTCCCAACAAGGATGTGTCATTTTCATCAGCCTGAAAGATAAAATAAAACTTCCAGATCAGCAGTACCTGTAGGATTGAAAGTCTGCATTTATGAGCTATATAAAGCATTTATGAGGCATATGAATCTGCCGGAGGAAATGCACCTGTGGAAACTAAGTGCTCCTATTCAAAAAGAGCTACAATTCTGAGGCCAAAGGGCGAAGCTAAACCAATAGAAAATGAATTTTTTTTTTTTGGATATTGACTTTCTACAAAGTGTTATAAAACATTTCTACCTCCAAATAAATTGTGAAACTTGAGATTATTCAATTATTATCTTCACTCTTTCAGAAATCTCATCATTTACAAGTTCTTTTAATACTTACAAAGTCTAGTTTTGATTAACATCAAGGTTTGTTAGATTATAAAGCCTTGTTATAAATATATTAAAAGCTCAACTGCATGTTTAGCGCACACCTTCCGTTCTGTAACTGTTTTGGTTGTTTTATTGCTTTTCTGATATTGAACTATTTTACCACAATGTACAAACAGTTATGTTTATCTACTGTGGTTTGAATTTGATTTTCTTCTGCCATTTAACTTCTTGGAGAAAGAAATGAAGATACATTTGTGTTGGGGTTTAACAGAAAATTACTTTCTGAAATGTATTTTATTTAACCAACATTTATAGAGGTTTCATCATATGCTAGGCATTATCCTGATTATTTTACAAATATTAACTCTGGATCTTCCTAACATCTCTAGGTGACAGCTGTAATTACTTAATCACATTTTATGATAAGAATATTGAGAAATAGGGAGGTCCAGTAATTTGCTGACGTGCTCACAGCCAAATGTTGGCAGAACCAGGTTTTCAACTCAGGCACTATTTCAATACTTGCTCTTAACCACCCTGTTATTTTAAAGTAATAAACCATGTTTTTATTTCTGACCCCAAAGTATATGTAAAGCACCAAGGAGCAGAATGCCTTTTCTGATGTGAGGTGAAAAAACATCTCAAAATACTAATGTTTGAGTGTTTTTTTTTCCATAAGACAAATTAATGATTTTATGTGATTTAATAACTATACCTATATAGCATATTCTACTCTTCCTAGAAAACCCACCTGGAATGGTGTTGATTAATACAGCACAAGTATACCAGCTGGGCCAGTACTATAGCTATGATGAAAACAGATAAATCTCAAAAAGTAGCCACTAATTATTCCTTCTAGTAGGGCCTATCTATCCCTCTTTTGCCTATTCTTCAAATTTTGAAGGTAATGAGAAGTATTATTTTCAGTATCTAAAAATGTAATTTTGAGTTGTTTTTCCTTATGGTCAAAAAAGAAAATTGATACTTAGAATGTTCCCGTGGCTGGCCCAGGATTAATATCCAGAGGATTGTGGCCATTGCCTAATTATATGGTGCCCGTGGCTGTCTCTTCTTCACTGGTGATATCTCAAGGATGTGAATTCAAGTGATTTCTGTTACATGTGCATACTTCCATAACTCTTTTTTATTTCCAAGAGTTTTTAAAATCTATTTAATTTAAATATGTAGTTTCATAGTGACACAAACCAAAATTAAAATGAAATGACAGACTACTGATACTTTAGAAACATAGTCAATGAAATATTTCACATCATAACCTGGGAGAGCTGTTACATCAGTATAATGTCTTTTTCTTAAAATATGAGTGACTCCTCCCATTTCAAAAATATACTTATTTCACAGGTGCAGTTATCACAGATGTATGTGGAAAAGTACAAGTGCAAAAAAGGTAGAGAAGGGAAGATTCACTTTCCTATTGGCTTGGATTCAGATTCCCCAAAGGTCACTGGCCCTTGTGTGAGGCAGCTCAGCCTACCTGAGTGGCCAAGATTATATGCAGCACTGATTATCTCAGATATTTAGAGGCTGGAGCTTGTCCCTGCATAGAAAGTGTTTCATGCATACTAGGAGGCTGCATTAAGGAAAGCTCTGGCAGATAATAAAATGCAAATTGAAATTTCTGGTAATTAATGCCCAATCAATTTTCATGGTTTTCCCTATTTTTTGTTCTCAAAAGTTTATTCCTGACATCTTATTACCTTGGAGGCTTTTCTTCTGAAAAGCCTGCTACTGACTGGCTGCCAAAAAGAGTCCAGTTCACACCTTTCCTTTTCCAGTGTGCTCTTCTGCTCCATAGAGATAGACAATACTCACAAAAAGAGGAGGAAAAAAAAAAAAACCTCACAGTCCCAATATTTGCATGCTGGTTGAGTTTCTAAGCTGTCAGGTTGCCGGAAGAAAGCCACAGAAGGAAGCCAAGACGCTATCCAATCCCTGAAAACGAAACAAATGTACCGTATCCATTAAAATATAAAAGCGTATGGAAGATAATGCTTTCTTTTTCTAACTAGTAATACTTGATTTATTTTATCTAACACTTTAGAAGTTGGGCTCTATCATATATTGATTTGTATTCTGCCACTTTGTTTTAAATGATTATGTTCCAGGTAAAATGGAACAACAATTAAACGAAGAATGAAAGATGGCATATATATATGTGTGCAAACAAGAAGTTTTCTCCAGACTTTATTATTTTTCATTTTTCTTTCATATTGGAAACAGATAGATAAGTAGAATACTGTTCCAAAGTGAAAGCAGTGAAGTGTGGAACTGCCTGCCCCTGTCAAATTGATAGAGTGAAGATGTTGAATGAGATAATGGAAACTTTCTATTCAATGAGGACTGGCATAAAGAAAGCATTTCTAGTCATTCATCAGCATTGATTGCCTTAGTGCTTGTGGCAGAGATCAGAAAGTAGGCTTTACAAAGGGAAACTAAAACAAGTACAATGATCCACTTTGGGAAGTGCAGTTGTCTTTGCTTACCATTTAGTAAATAGCAATCACAGTACATGGCAACAAAAGCACAGTCAAGTCATTGAACGCCGAGCATGACAGTGATGTAGGTGGATATTTCTTCCTGTATTTCTGGCCCTGAAACTTATGAATATTTTAGTCTGGTAACTATGAACACTAAGTGAGTTTATTTTTTTAATCGTGTTTAATTTAGAAGATTTTTATTGCTTTTTTTCCTAATCATTTCTGATGATCAAATTTTAAAGAATTGTTTAATTTTCAAAAATACTTTCATGATAAATAGCTACACTAAAATGCAATTTAGTGAACATGTGTGAGCCTGCATACTGTAATTTATTTTCTGTAAGGGAGGTATTGAAAATATGGAAATGATGCCTTCAGTAGTTTTCAGTTTTATTTTCCTTTAAACATTTACAAACTTTATATGCCACAAAATGTGTACATATTTTTACTGCACTGAATAAATGTGGTAGCTCATACATTGCTTTTGAGCAATTTATACTAGCAAGATGAAGTGGAGAACTGAAACAATTATCCAAATCACTCAAACCAAAGGAGCACTCTGGCCCCAATCATTTAGATACAGAATTTCAAATCAAAGTGTTTCTTTGGCTTGAATGATATGGACAATTGTCTCAGTGCTACATTATCACTGACTATAGATTTCCAATCTGATTATGGGTCTAACATAAGATGGAAAAAATAATAACATGTAATTGTGTTTTGAGAACTTGGCTCATTCCAAAATCGTTGTGCCAGGGTTTCCTAGTGCAGACACAATCTAAAGGTTAGTCATCTTTTGAAGATGAGTCAACTCTTAAAGCCACTCGAGTACTATTTAGAACAAAGAAGAAACTCTTTCCTTGGTTAGTTTGCCTCTTCAAGAGTCCTGTTTGCTTTAAAATTTTTTAAATATTTTTTTCTGAAATAAATAATGTTCTATTGCTCTGTAGAATATAATAATCTCTGCAATCAAAACAATGTAGTTTCCACAATCAATGTGAAAAAATGATTTAAATTAGTTTGGCATGAATATATGTGATTATACTAGATCAGTAATTTTAGTTTGACTTATTAATTTGTATATAATAATAAAGCAAAAGCCTAAGTATTCAGGCAGTGATTATAATTATTTTGATTATTGACACACACAGAAGGAACAATCTCCAAACCAAATCCTGTTTAATTGCTTTATGACACCATCTTTGTCTTTTGGAAATATCTGCAAAAGGTCTGGACAAATTTTTGAAGTGCTGATAGTTTACTCTGTGTTTAGGATATTTATTTCATCTAGAAAAAAGTAGACAGATCCTCAACATAACTAAACAAATATCTGGCATGATGATGGCTTTATTTGAATTTGTAAGTAATTGTAGCTGTTGTGTTGTGTCTAAAATGCACCTGTCACATGAGTACTCCACGAAATACATGGTGCCTGCCAGTGGTTCACAGTTGGTTTTCCACCTTTGACAGACATTCACATTTGCAAGACACTGCTATGGGCTGCACCTAGAAAAAATAATCGCAGATTATTTGCAATTTCTACTACATTGTTTTCAGTTTACCTTTTATTCTCAAGCAGCTTAGTGATGGGTATCATCTTAAAGCTATTCTAAACTCTAAATTACTTGGAAAGTAAACTATTCACAAATTATAGTTTTTAATCTATCATTAGTAACGAATTCTTTGTTAAACCTTGTGACTCCACGATTGTGGAACAGAGGTCCTAAGATGAATCCGTGAGGATATCTCTAATCAGTGGAGTTTGCAATCGGTTCTCAGAAATCTTACAATTAGCTGTGACTCCTGCGCTCCAGTTTGAGTAACTGGAAAGAATAGTTGTGATTTTTTTCATTTTTGATGAAGAAAAATATGTGTCTTATTTTTTTGCTTTCTCTTTCCATTGTCCTTTTCTATTATCCCTAATTTCCATATTGCTTTTCTTTCTCAACAGACATGTTTTTACATTTTTCTTTCTTTCTTTCTATTTATTTATTTATTTATTGAGAAAGAGTCTCACTCTGTCACTCAGGCTGAAGTGCAGTGGCAAGATCTTGGCTCATTGCAACCTCTGCCGCCCGGGTTCAAGGATTCTCCTGCCTCAGCCTCTTGAGTAGCTGGGATTACAGGCATCTGCCACCACGCCCAGCTAATTTTTGTATTTTTAGTAGAGACAGGGCTTCACTATATTGGCCAGGCCGGTCTTGAACTCCTGACCTAGTGATCCACCAGCCTTGGCCTTCCAAAGTGCTAGGATTACAGGTGTGAGCCACAGCGCCTGGCCTCTGATCAGTGTTTATCATAATTGCTTCCAGTTTCTACTCAGTTAAGTGTAACACCTCTTTTGTGAATCACTATTCTAATTATTTTCTATCCTTTTTTCATTTCTCATTAATAATTATTCTCTTATGAAATATTTTCTATGGCCTTCAGTGAGTATCCTATTTTTATTTTCTATAAGATAGTAAGTTAATGTTAATCGAATGTTCATATATTAAATCTAGTAGTTCATTTGCTTAACAGCCACTAATTCTTACAAAGATCCTGAGATAGTATATAAATTCCCATTTCAAGGGAGTTTTTAAAGTTCACATTAAATTATTTAACTTACAGAGGACCATGCAGGTTTTTTTTTGGCCATTCAAATATTTCTAAATTAAAAACAAAACAAAACAAAGTCACCTTTTTCCCCTAATCTAATGCCCTTTAATGAGAAAATCATGAAATCTGTATTTCCACGTTCTTATTCCTAACTCTTGTCTGACCCTTTACGGCATCATTTGAGATTTTGAAGACAATAATCATGGTACCCTCAATAATTCTCTTTAGGTGAGACACTTCCACATCTTTAGAAAATATGACAGAAATTTCATTTATTTCACCTTTTCTCCATTTACATCTTTGGCTGGTAACTTAAGGAACTTCTGAAAATGTTATGTCCAAAATGTCTGTAATTATATAAATAAAGCCTAAGGATGCATTTGCTTTTAGAACTATGATATTAAACCATATTAAATTTCAGGGAAATAAAACTGCATAAATTCAAGTGAGGCCTAATTTCTCCTGACTTAAATGACACATTAGGCATTTTAACCCAATTTCAGAATTTTAATTTTATTCATATTACATATTATAATTTTCTAGAGAAATTTTTGAATCTCAATGTTGGCATCCAGCTGTCTAGACTCTTTATGATATGCCTTTTCTGACATCAGTGAAGTCACTGATTTAATATGCTTAAGAGGACAAAAGCAAGGACAGATGAAATCAAGTTGACATGGATTCTTTATTCAATAATAGTCCAGTTTTTTATTTAATAAGGCTGAATTGATTATATCTTCTTGAAAAAATTCATAATAAAGCCATGATAAATGATATATTTTATTTGAATAGTTTTAGAGTACACAAAGTGTTTTTGTATAAAGGCTCTAAATTTATCTTCCTTAAAACTCTTTGAATTAAGCAATATTATCTGACTTCAACAGTGTAGAAATTGAAACTCAGAGAGTGAAATAACTTCTCATGAATAATAGTTTTGCAAAAGGTAGAACTGGGAAAGAAACATCCTGATATCCAGGAAACTTTTCCAATACACAATTTTGCCTCCTAAATGACTGCCTCAAATTTGAGTTGCCGCATCTATTATTTTTATAGAACGTATAAGATCTACACAGACACTTTCACAATGTGAGGATAAAATCAAAATGCATTGATTTTAAAAATGTTAAATCATTTTCAAAATGTCATGTGTAAATATGATGTATTATTTTTAGATGATTATTACTCTGTATTCATCTTTTTCTTTCTTTCTTCCTTTCTTTCTTTCTTTCTTTCTTTCTTTCTTTCTTTCTTTCTTTCTTTCTTTCTTTCTTTCTTTTTTGTTTTGGAGACAGAGTCTTGCTCTGTCGCCCACGCTGTAGTGCAGTGGTGCAATCTCAGGTCACTGCAACCTCTGCCTCCTGGGTTCAAGCAATTCTCCTGCTTCAGCCTCCGCAATAGCTGGGACTACAGGCGCACGCTGACATGCCTGGCTAGCTTTTTTGTGTTTTAGTAGAGATGGGGTTTCACCGTGTTGCCCAGTCTGATCTCCAATCCTGAGCTCAAGTAATCTGCCCACCTTGGCCTCCCAAAGTGCTAGAATTACAGACATAAGCCACCGCACCCAGCCTGTGTATTCATCTTTATAGTTATCTATACCATAACCTATGCCTCTGAGAAGAAACACACACACATACACATATATAAAACACAAATCAATAATAAAATCTAATCCTTCTAAATGTTTCGTATAGTACCATACCAGGTGTTTCACATACAATATTTATTTTAATCTTGTCATCCATGTTATATTGTTTAACTTGTTACCATAATCTTTATTTTAGAGTTGAGAAAAGTAAGATTTAAAGAGGTAATTGTATTTTGAGTTCACATAGTGCCATTGTAGGATGAAAACACATCTCCATGACTCCAGTGCCAGTGCTCTTCCACACTAACATGTGAATACTATTTCAGTAAATTACTGTTGTCTAAAACAATACTAATATTCAAGAATCTATTCCAAATTTTTTTTCTAATAATTACATCAATATCAACCTCTTCTAATTTGTAATTATCACTGGTCTATTTTGCAAATTGGAAACTTCATCATCTCAAATATTTTGGAAAAGATCAGAGACATTTTCTGTTTTTCTGAGATTTCAAAAAAATCAAGAATAATGACTTTCTGTTTAAATATGCAACTATATTTTTAAAATAATTTGGAATGTGTCCTGAATGTTTAAATTCCCTCAAAATGCCTATTTGTTTTATTAGTATGTCTTATTTCTCTTAGGTATCATGCTTCTGACTTTTTATTTTTCTCTCTCATTTCTTATTTCTACTTTATTCATAGGGAAAATGGAGGGAAAATTGGAGTTAGAAAATTTTTCAGGTTCTCCGTTATCGTTCATTATGAAAATATCCACCTATGGGCCTGACCTTTCTTTGCTCCCTGCTTATAACCATAGTTGGAAGAAAATTATGACAAGTGGCATTTCTTTTGTTTTGCTGTAAAAGCTCAGCACAGACTTTCCTATTAATTCTGCTGACCTAACTTCAAAGCTCCAAACCTGTGTTCTGAGTAGTATTCATCAACACCCAAACCTATGCTCATCATTGTTCCTTGTCGAAACATGCTGATTATGAGGCAATGACTGTTGAAGGAACTTGTTTTCATTTTAACTTTATTCCTTCCATAGGTTATTGCTTTACAAATGTTTTATGCCACATAATAGATAAAATGCTACTTCTTCAGACAATCGTATATCAGAAAAATACTATACTAATTATATCATATCAACAGTAAAATTGTTTATTCCTTTTCTTTGGGACTATTCTTTCACTTGCCTAGTTTCTGGCACTGTTTTTGCTTGACTTCTGTCTCCTACTTTGGACTTTCTTCATAGATTATTGTTAGTGTTGCCAGCCAATTTAGGGACTATTTATTCTCTACACTTAATTTTGAAACAATTAATTTGTGCTAGCAGATCTGTGTAACTTCAGAGCACACTTAAGATATAGCATTTCCACCAAACAGATACAATAATCATATATAACTATGGAACATAAGTAATGGTATAGTATAGTAAATAATTAGAAAGTTATGAGGTTGGAGTATGTATTATTTGTTTTAAATATAATTTAAATTTTACATTGAATGTAATTTAATTTTAAATAATGGTTGTGTTTGACAAGAAGTTGGCCAAATTCCTGAAATTTTAATAACTGGCTATTTCAAGTCAATACCAGTTTTTCTAGCATCTTACTAGAATATAATAAATCCTGACTTTGCTAAGGACTTTCCTGGTGTGTTATTTAACCTCTCTGAGCTATGAGTTTATTCATCAGCACGAATTAGATAAAATAACATATGTAAAGCTCTTAGAACAACATTCAGAATATGGTAAGTACTCACTGGCAGATATTGCTGGGCTCCTATTGTAAGAAAAATATTTAAATAGGTTATAGCAAGAAAACACAGAATCCACATTAACTTTAAATTTGCATATTATAACCATAATGACAAAACTTTAGATCTGTTGCTTTATTTCAAAATAATACATTAAAATATTTTTAAATTAATTTTTACTTATTGAGCTATTTTCATCTCTAATTGTGAATGTACTATCAAGGAATATTTTTCTTTTTTGTGTTAGTATTTTTATGCTGCTATAACAGAATACCACAAAGAGTAATTTATAAAAGATTGAAGTTTATTTGGCTTATGGTTCTAGAGGCTGGGAAGCCCAGGGTTGAGGGACCTGTGTCTGTTAAGGGCCATCTTGTTGTGTTATTCTATGGTGGAAAGAGGAAGGACAAGAGAGCATGAGAGAGAGAGCAAGAAGAGGTTGAACTCATTTTTATCACAAATCCATTCCCGGAGTAACAAATCCAGTCCCTCAAAATGGACATTAATTCATGCATGAGGGCAGAGCCCTCATGAACTAATCACCAATTAAAAGTCCCACCTCTCAATACTTTTGCTTTGGGGATTAAATTCCCAACACATGAACTTTGGGGGACACATTCAAACCATAGCACTCATGAATAATATTTATAGATTTTTTTCTAAAGAGACATTTCAAAATATAATGCCTAAGATGAAGATTCCAAATTATAGTGCAATATGTAGAACACTTTAAAACTTTAAATGGGAAAAGTAATTCCTATTCATAGCTTTCAGTTTTGCTAAACTACTTTCTTTGTATCATATAATAAATATATGTTTTTCCAACCTCCTTTTTCTGCCCTCCAGTATTAAGTCTGAAGAGACTTTATTATTCATTCACATGTTCGAAGGTAGCTGTTTCTACCTTAATAGAGCCAAAGTTGTCAACTTTTCAAACAGTAACTTGTTTTCTATGCCCTTAGGTTTGAAAGAAAATAGTCTCATAATGGAAAAATAGTAAGCTGACTTTCTGAATGCATAAGTGTCTCGATTCTTCATCACGCTATGCTCTGTTACCTGTCTGTAGGTGGTGAGATAGTCTTCTAACAATAGGAAATGGAGTTTGCGGATAAATATGCCATAAATAAAAATATTTGCTATTTCCCATTGGATTTTTGCAGTCTCAAAACTGAGCTCTTCAAACTTGGAGATACTACTCTCACCTGAAATTGTTTTAAATTGTAAATAAAAGTAAATGAATTCAAATGTGATATAAGGGAGAGAAAATGATTTTATGACTATTCAGTTCAAAATATTTTGAGCCATTTCCAAAAAATATATGGGTTATAGTAGATAATAGATTCAGACTGTGACAGATGTCTGACAGGTAAAAAGGTTGTTTTTATAATAATTAGGCTTCATATTACTAATCATAGTGTACCAATACTGATAAACCATAATACCAGGGCAATACCAGATTAATTTATTCTCAATTTTTAAATGATTTATCTCAATGATTCATCCATATCAGTTGAAAAGAAGGTGAAAATGAAGAATTATTTTTATGAAACTAGAGTCAAGACGGTAAGGTTTTAACTGCCTCTGTATATGTCTTGCAATACATAGATATCATTTTATTAAGTAGAAATATAGGAACAGATATAAGGTATTTCACATTGAACTGTGCTTAATGATCTATTTTCATGGCATTCCTTTGGGTAATCAGCAATTTTATTGCTTTAATATTGTAGAATTTCTAGATTAGTTTTGAAGGACAAATAGAGGGGAAAGCCAACATCAGATCAATGACTTGACATTGCTAGTCAACTTAAAGCATGAAAACATCCATTTAAAAATCTAACTAGCAGCTCTTCATCAGCAATCAACAGCAGTACTCTAATTATGTTGAGAAATCTTCCAATGTATTAGAGAATTTTTCTTCATCAAGGAATGTGCATGGGGATTTAATATTGTAACCTAGACAAACACCAAATGAGAATAACGTATTTAGAGAAAGGTATAATGAGTTATTTTTTCCAAAATGTTATGAATAAATTGCAAATGTATATCTTCATTCTAAATTCTGTATCTAGAGTGAAGCTGAAAGATTAACCGTAAAGTAATTTGAAGCAAAAACTCATTTCTCTACATAGTAGGATTTTTAATTATCTTATCACTCTCAGTACAACTCCCATGAGAAATGTTGAGTAAAATGTGAGACCTTTTGCATGTAGGTAGCGTCTGAAATGTGGTTTTGTCTGGTTACAGTTGGCATTTAAGGATCTGCCTTCACCTCCTCTTTGCTGTTTTTTCAAACATGCAAGGCACACTCTTGCTCATTTAAAAAAAATATTTTCTCTTCTCTCTTCCATAAAATCTCCTCCTTTGAACTCTCCATGTCACTGCCTTATATCCTTCAGATAGTTACTCAAATGTCATCCTCCCAGAGCAGAAACCCACCATATTTAAGATTGTCATATTTATTTAGTTTTGGTCTTCTTATCTTCCATTATGCAATGTGTTTTACTTATTTATTTTACTTATTATATTATCTTCCTTTCACAAAATAGAAAGTAAGTTCCATGATGGCAGGGATTTTTTTTTACTGTTTTTCCAGCCCTTAGAGCAATGTCTGGTATATACTATGTTAAAAATTAGTTGAATGAACTAATAATATGCCTGATGCAAGCTGAGGAGCTCCTAATTGGACATAAACAAAAATTGACCCTAGAGTTTATTAGTGATAACAATAACCAATTTGAGATTTTTAGATATCTAGAATCAAAGGTTTAAAATATTTTCTTGGAAATAGGCAGAATACATTTATCTTATAATTTAAATGTCCTAATTCTTATTATCAATGCAATTTATTTTGGTTCATTACATTCGTTCATTTGTAAAGTCATGTATTGAAAGGGTATGTAAAACTCCTACAATGTATTAGGCACTATGTAAATGCCATGGATATATTGGAGTGTGTGACTAGTAAAAGCAATAATAGATTTCAGATAATCTTACAAAAATATGAACTTACAGATGTTACCAATGCATTTTATTAAAATGTATAATAAGGTGATCTGACTTAGTCTGGGATATCAGGGAAAGAATTCCTGAGGAAGTGACAATTGAACCGATGTCTTAGGATGAACTGGTTTCTAGGTAAAGCAAAAATGGCAGAGTAGGATGTGTCAGCCAGGGGAAAAAAACACGTGCAAAAACCTTATGGCAATTTAGAGAAACTTGATATATTGTATTCATTCCCATGAATACAAATAATTTTATTTAATTTAAACTATATTTGGATTAAAATGATTTTCATTAGGATTTACCTAGTGTGGCATATTTGTGACATTTATTAATATTTTAAAACTAAATTGATTAAAGGATGACTCTTCCTTGAAAAATGAAAGGTTTAAATACTAAAAATTTTATTAATAATTCCTGACAATCAGGAGGATATATATTGTCCACAAATTAGTATTTGACAGTTCAATTTTGTAAATTGAAGATTTTACTACTTTAATAAATTTGTGTGCATATTATAAAAATCCCATCTAAGCAAAGAACATCACAAATTTATAAAGGATTTAAAAATTGTAATGCAAACATACATATATAATCTCACTTAAAATTCAAAAAAATGTAAGCAATTGACTGAATGCCATATTACTAATGAAGAACCAGAAACCTAATGCATTCAGATTTATGACTTCAAGCCTGGTGATTTATCTCTACCATGTTTCCAGAATTACTTGCCATCATGAAGAAAATTAAAACTAAGGAAAATCAATAAAACTATGTTCTATAAGGGGAACTATTAAGATATGAATTAAAATATTTTTATTACTCTATAAGGCTCTCAGTTTTGATTACATTAAAAGTATTCTCTAGTTTATAAATACATTATTATTACTAGTTTGTAAGAAATCATTCTTCAAATTTTGGAATGAAACAAAATTGCTATCTAATTTTACATTTAGATAATAAACAACAGCAACAAAAATCTAGTGCAGGACCTCAACCTTAATTAATGTACTAAAATAAAATAAATTGTTGCTTTGATTAGAAATTAAAAAGTAGAGAATACTAGGAATATTGCCATATAATGAATGAAATTAACACAAAAGCTAGGGAAACATTTTCAAAGACTGTAATAAAAATTAAGCCCAGGATTATAATAATAAAAAATAATTTGATTATTTCACTCTAAACCCCACGAAGGTGATCTGACAGAACACCAAATGTCACGGAATTATTTTTAGTTATTCATTTACACTGTGACTTTGATATAAAGTTAACAGCACCTTGAGAATTCACTATTTTTTTACTTGAAAAAATAAAATAGAAAAGTATGTACTATAAAAATTTTCAGAAGGAATATTGACAGATTACACCCCAAAAAGTAAATTAATTAATCAATAATTTGTCTTAAATGATGAAGACTTAATACTCCAATAAATGTATTAACATAAATCTGAGTATCTGTGGAAAATAGTGTTTAAAAAATGACTCACAAACTCTAAGTTCCTTCCAGTAGGATCCCTTGGTTAATTTTATAAACAGATATTTGTTTTGTATAGTTAGTTTAACATTTCCCTATCTCTTGTGTACTGAGTCAGAGATCATTCTACTCCTACTCCAGGACTTGTCTCTCAGATCACTATGTTCTATGTGACAGAAAGACAATCAAAAGACATATGGCATTAACAATTCTCAATTTTACTTCCTGTTTCTTTTGAGGCCGAATCAATGCAAACCATCTGTCTCAAGTAGGAAATGAACATTTTTAATTTTCTTCTTTTTGAAACCTTTTCAGTTTATATTTTTGTTTTTTGTTTTATCTTTGTTGCTGTCACTTTTAGAAATGCTTCAAAATCGTACTAGATGTATTATTTGCTAAATTGTTTTTGTATTACATTGTAACCCACAATATCGTTTACAGGCAAAATAATGGTATATCATGAGACACTTAGGTTCCCGGGGAAAAAAGAAGCATCATCTTCATCTATAAATACGTGTTTTTCAGGTATCATAGAGCTTGAGATCATCTATTGTGACTAAAATCTTCCAGAATTTTATTAGCCTCTTACAATTGCCTCAAATTTTACTCCTAAACCACTCTCTGAATTTATTGACCTGAGATAAAATATTTTAAAAGGGAATCAGTCCTATAGATGCATTCAGTAATAAAATTCATAATTAAATACTTTATAAAATGGGATATTCAGGGAATTGCCAGAATATTCACAGATAAATAAAGAATCAAGGAAAATCTTAATTTTAGTTAATTCTCTAAGGTCTGGTTTGTCACCATATCCATCTGAGGAAAAACTAAAATATCCAGCTCTATATATGCATATGTTCTAGATGTATGGCATAGTCTAGACATTTTGTGTTTCATAAAGAGATAAAGCGTTCATATTTTGTACCTAGTCACACCCATCATGCCTAAAACATTCTGTTCAGAATACTAGCCTTATTTTATTAGGTTCCCTTTTAAATTTCATGGATAGTATGTATGTGATCATGCTATCTTGCCCTATGTTGCATTCAGACTTTAGCATCAACATTTCAAATCTGTGAAGCTGGCCATGATGTGGTGAGATAAAAGCCTGAGTGGTTTCTGATTTCCCATCAACCCTAATGTAAACCTAGCAAGCAGAAGGAACTCGAATATCTGGTTCCCATTGTTTGTCCAAGGGCATAAAAAAGATCACTATTAAGTAGAACACTTATGTGCCACTCATTCCACACATATCTATAAATTTGGCTAAAGGAAAATAAAAAGAATATCTCATATCGAAACATTGACTGCTTCTAAGTGCTCCTGCCCCAAATATAAATTTTATGAAAATGTTTACATGAAGCATATTTCTTCAATGAGTATAAACATGAAACAAATTATTAGAAATAATCATTGTCATGTGTGATGCATGGATTCAGGTTTTCTTGCTTGTGTTTTTCAATTTTCCATTTTAAACTGGGGAAGGTTAATTGCTGTTACCCTTTCATGTTTCTTGTTACACAATCACTCTGACTGAAACACCATATGAAGTTTTAGAACCTAGCAGTGTCCGGATCAAAGTCAATATCATCTAAAGAGATGAACGATTAGCAGTTGATCTTGAGCAAGATAGCTTCCTAAATGGAAAATATGTAAGAGTGAATTCAATCTCTAATTTGAATCATGCTGTATGTTAAAACGTGTGAGTTGTTTTGTTTTGCTATAATCTTATGTTTGCTCTTATATTATTGGAAATATTTATTTGCAGAAATAAATATGAGTTTACTGTACTCATCAAGGACAAAGTAAATTTTTATGAAATGATTTATTATCAAAATGCCTTAATATCTTTTAGAACACAGAAATCTGATTCAATAATTTGTTAGAATTAGGAAACATCATCATAGAAAGCAATATACATAGTATAATTTGGTCATAAGTTTTGAAACAGAAGGCGTTTCCGAAATCCTCCAACCTATTTTCTTTGTGTCATAGAAACAGAATTAGAGACACACGGAGCATAAGTGAGTTGCCTAAGGTCATGATGCTTTATAATGGCAGAACCAGAATAATAACCATATCTCCTGCCTCTACCTCTAATTTGTCAGGCCCAGGTGTCAAAATTTGAATAGCACGTACAGTAACTCAGTCATTCCCAGATTTTAGAGCTTTATATATCTCTTAAATTAAAAAAAAATAAGTAAAATCTGTAAAATTGGCATAGGGTTTTCAGAACTGTATTTCACCTAAGACAAAACCCAAAAATAAAATTAAACTGTCAAAAAAGAACCATTGTCTTTTGATTATCCCATAATAGATGTTTTATTACTACCCAAAAAGAAAATAGGGATTACTTAATAGCAAAGAAAATCCATTTATATTCAATAAATATTCTAAAAACTGTACACCTTATTATTTCATTCTTCTGTCATATCTCTGAAACAAAGAATATCTCAAAACCTGCCAACACTATTTCATCTAACATTTGAGAACTGCTGTTCTAAGTTATATGGTCTTAAAACTACTCAGAGAAAAATGCTGGGCAGTTGTCCATATTTTATAGATAAAAAAAAAAGGGTTTGCTGCGAATGATCCAAGTTCACAGGGCAAGAAAATAACAGAGAAAGGCATGGAAATGACAGAGTCCAAGCCAAAATGGAATGCTATTTCCACTTATCAAACACCCTCAGAAAAAGAGGGAAAAGAAAATCCTTTCCTCATTTTAAGAGAAAATGTTTAAAGTGGAGTAAAAATATGTCATGAAAATGCAAGCCTACACAAAATAATCTTGCTAGTTAAGAGCATATACAATTCGTTGTACCACATTTTCTTGATGAAAAAGAAGTATGTTATTATATGCCATTTTAAATCAAATTTACTTCTTTTATTCTGAAAAAGAAAAAAAGATAAAATCAGGTTATTGTTAAGAGAAAAGGCACCTGTTTATACAGTTCTATTCAAACAACTTTCTATAAAAATGCTTATTTTCTCAAACTGGAGAAAATAATAGAAGAATGATATTAAATACAGAAACTTAAATTTATTTTAGATTCATAATTATGCACAGATACAAATGCCATATTTTGTCTCTTCAGTGCCTCAGCACTAGAACAGAACAACTAAAAACAGTACCAGTTGTCATATGGCTTACTTTCTACGTTTATGTTTACAATTACTGAGTTATATCACTTCACTAGTTGAGAATAGGTTCTTTCAGAATAAGCCAAAGTTTCTCCTGTGCTTATTCGTCCATTCAGTCAATAAATACTTATCAGTCTCCTACTATTGTCCAGACAGGAGTGATAAAGCCACTGATACACCAGTCAGAACTCCCTGCTTCACCTTTCATTGCAGTAAGGAAAGACAGACACTAAGCAACAACAACAACAACAACAAATACACACATTTTTTTTCTCATGGAGTATAAGTGTTATGATGAACAACAACAACAATTAGGAAAGGGTAACTGAAGTGCCAAGATATTGGGAGGTGAAGGAGCCTTATCATTGCTAAGGCTGTGATTTTGGATGAAATTTTGAGGAACGTAAAGGAGTGAATAACATGAATACTGGGGGAAAAAAAAAGGTGTAGTCAGGGAAAAGAGAAGCGGCAGACTCTGTGGCAAGATCATGCTTAGTATGTTTAAGGAAATGACAGTAGATCAGTGTGGTTGTATGTGAGTGAACAAGAGATAGATCAGTAAGAAATAATAAGGTAAAATTTAATGAGGGCTTATGTTATAAGTTCTTACAGACAGACCTCTGAGTGGTTATTCTGGATGAGGTGGGAAGGCAGTGGAAGATTTTGAATAGAAGAGGAACATGACTTAGATTTTGACAATAACACTCTGGAAGCTGTGTTGAGTAAAATCTTTAAAAAAGACTTAGAGGAATTGTGAGACTACTGGCAATTTTAGGGAAAGATGGTGGTGGCTTGCATCAGCATAATTGCAGTGGAGGCGTTGACAAGTAGTCAGATTCTGGATAAATTTTGAATATGCTGCAATAGGATTTGCCAATTTATTGAATCGAGAATATAAGAACAAAATATTAAAGCGAAGGAGGACCCCCCCAAATTTTGATCTGAGCACCTACATGTGAAGTTGTTATATGTTAAGATGGAGGAAGCTGCAGGTAGAATTGTTTGGGAAAGAAGATTAGAATTTTGGTTTTAGACATATTAAGTTTGAGACAGCTACTGGACATTTAGATGGAAATGTTAAATAAACTCTTGGAGGTGTAAGCTCAGAAAAGAAGCACATTTTGGAGATACATTTTATGAGTCATTTTCACATCTGTGGTAATTAAAACCATGATATTGGATGAAATCCCAAGGGAGATGAACATAAGAAGAGGTTACGTCCAGTCTGTGCTCTTGGACATTCTAATGTTTACAGGAGAGGAAGATAAGATTGAAGCATCAAATGAGAATGAGCAGGAGCAACCAGTGAGGGAGGAAAATAACTAGAAAAATGAGTTGTCACAGAAACTACTTCAAGAAGGAGTGAGAAAGGTTAACTGGATCAAATGCTGTTGCTAGATCAAATAGGAGAAACACTAAGAATTGCAAATAGGATTTAGCAGTGTGAAGGCCACAGGTGAGTTTGATGAGAAATTTCAGTGATGCTGTAAGTTAAAGAGAAAATGAGAGGAGGGGAATTAAAGTTAGTATAGCATTTTTGAGGAGTTTTGATGAGAAAGTTACAGGAATAGATTAATATTTGGCTAGTGAGGTGAGTTCAGGAGACGCATATAAGAAACGACAGCATGTCTAAAGCTGTAGGAATAGGGCAATAAAGGAGAAATGTACTAAAGAGAGATGACAAGATGTGATGATGTCCAACAGTACATGGAGGAGAGAATTGCTACAGTGATGTCCTAGAAGAGATGAGAAGGGATCTAGGACATATGTAGCAGAGAGCAGCAACCTGAAATTTAAATCACAGATCATTCATTCATTAAGAGGAAGGATGTTTAAGTATGAATGGATTCAAGATGGGAGGAGAGGGGGTGGTGGTTGCTTGTGCTAGTTGCCCCCTGATTCATTCGATAGTCCAAGGGCTTTGGAAGCAAGGTTGTCCATTAAAGCATCATCTATCTAATGCCATTATTTTAGAATAGGACATCTTTCTCCCTCTTGCATATACTTATCACATATTCATTCAATAAATAGTTACAGAAATAGCTAGTAGGACAACAGTAGTGATCAAGACAGACCTTCTTGTCTTCGTGGAGTTTCATGGAGCATCTGAAAAAGGAATTAAATATGTAATTACACAAATAAACCACTGAAAGCCCTACAGTTGCAAAAATTCAGTTTCTAGTCTGGTTAGGGGAATTGAGAAGGAGTTTTCTCAAGTAGAGACACTGAGTAAACAACACTGAAAGTGCAGGGGAGTAAGGCTGTGTGTACACGAGAGTCCAAGAAGAGAATGTGTAAAGACCTTGAGAAGAGAAACAGCTTGAAGTCAATGAGAAAAGGAAAAAGCCTAGCCTTAGAATCTAATGAGAATAAGAGGAGGAAACAGAAGATGTGGCTGAAGAGGAAGTGGGGGGAAGTATATTAAGGCCATTTTAAATGTTCTATCAAAAATCTTTAGCAAAAATTTTGAAATGGAAGAATAACTTGAGTATTCTCACTTAAGCAAGTACCTTGCTGAATTGCTTTCTAACAATGGCAATATTATTGAACTTGGTGATCAGTGATAATATTACATGCTTTTCTTTTGGATTTTGCACACTTAAAAATTCCAAATGGTGTTTTATGAGTTCCCAAGGCAATAACTAAAATACTTTTATATTATGCATAAATAATAAGTCATCAACAATTTAGTACTAAATGTTTATGCTGGGCATCCCGCTGTTTATGATTCATTGTAGATTTGTTTTGAAATAAGTGCCCCCACCTTCCACAAAATGTTTTATGTAGATAGAAAACTAAATACCTAGACATAGAGGTAAGTAGATACTCATGTATATATGATTTATCCATCATTCCAAGGCTTTTTCTTTTTAATAAAAATATAAAATCTTTATATATACATAAACCTTGCATGACTTTGAACTTCTTGATTAAGCATTCAGTTACATGCATTTTTTCCATTGATCTGGCTTCTGCTCTCAAATTGTTACAATTGCATATTTTACAAAATGTTCTCTTTTAATACATGTATTTGCTAAGTGATTTCTTAGATGATGAGATAATGATTATAATACCTTTTCACTTTCTTTATTGAAACCAACTATATATATAAAATAATAAGTAAATATAAAATTGACCCTGATTTCATAGTTTCAAAGATATTTTTCTTTTTGAATTTCAAATATACAGCACTCATTTTTTTTGACAAATAGCACTTATTATAAAGAACCTCAGGGTCATTATGTGTGAGCCACAGTATTATGTAAAAATGAGAACTATTATTGGTATTTCTGAAGAATTTAATTTTTTTTGGTCAAGCAGTGACCTATGTACTACTGTTACTGTCACTTTGTCAAAGCAGATCACTATTTTCCAGAGAATAAAATCAAGATGCTTATTATGAAATGATATCTCACAAAAACAGTGCTAATATTTTATAATAAACTGATAAGATATATAATCACTTGTTCTAGTATCTCTTACAAAGTTAAAACAAAAACAAGCCATGAATACACACAAAGATACACACACATCACAATTCCTTTGACCTCAATATTCGATTAAGCTTGAATTCTTCTCTTAACTACATTCTGTCCATTTTCATATGATGTTATATAGTGCTTAATAATAGTATCTGTCATCAGCAGTCGTTGCTACTGAAATGATGTACTTTGACGTAATAAAAAAATCAAAATTCAAGATTCTTTTAAAAATCCTTTGGATCAATCACAACATGGATTAAATAACTTATATTACATCCTTGCTATTCACTATTTCAGAATTCTTAATCTCTCAAGGAATTAAATTCTATCTTTGACTCAGTAACTTCTCACATTTAGTAGAAATTTGTCTTCTTGTTAATTTTCATTAGTATTGATTTTCCCACTTAGCAAAACATAATGGTTTGTTTATAGTTCTCTGCTTTGAACTGAACTAAAAATCATGATATTATTAGGCTAATGTAAATGTAAGTAATATAAATGCAAGTAAACACTAAGAGGTTGAACAGAGGCCATGTTTTAAGGTGGTTTATGAAAAAAAAAGCTTGGGTGATTTTCAGTAGCAAAGTGTACAGTATATTATAAGAAGAAGAAATAACATTAATTACACAGAAGAATGCACATGAAAAAGCTGTTGTTATGCCCAGGGATATTGGACAGCCCAGTTGGACTGAAATGTTGAGTATGAACAGGGGAATAATGGGGCAGTATACTGGAAAGGCAAGTTAAGGAAATATTCTAGAGGAATGTGAATATCTGACTTAAAATTTTGAATTTCATTTAATACATGTATAAATCCTTTGAAAAAATTTTAACATGGTATTTATATGTTAAAAGTAAGCTTTATGATTGTTAATCTTAAGCTAACGCAAAGAAGAAATGAGTTTGAAAAAGAAAAATGATAGAACATTGTTATTAGCCAGTGATAAAATAATGCTTGAACTGAGGTGATAATGACAGGAATAGACAGGAACTGATGATTATGTTTTTAAAAAATAAATATTAACTGCTAAGTACTGGAGTAATCTTTTATCTGCACTATCTCAAATAATGTCATAGTAGAAGAGCTCTAAGAATCCCTGTTATACAATGAGAAAAATGATCTTCAAAAGCTGAAATAACAAGCTCAAGGCCATATAAGTAGTGAACAAACAGTGAAGCAGGGCTATCAATCTTCCTCTCCCTAAAACGAGGCACACCCAAGATTCATTCTTTAGCTCTTTAGCTTTCTATTTTTAAGTTCTTTAGAAGGTTCATTTATTGAATGGCTGAGTCACTTATATAATACCCAGCCAGATCCATGTTTCTAATCATAACTTCTCACTCAAGTCTAAATTTTGCATGAATCAACTTTCACCTGGAAAATTCATCTCAGATTTTGCATCATCCTGAAACTTTAAGTAAAAATTCTCTCACGAACATTGTTATGCTATGTTCTATCTGATGAGAATTTTTTAACTTCTTGTATTTCTTTTATTGCACTGAATACAAATCAGCCAATCTACTGTGCAATCAGTAAATTGTATTACACTTTCTGGTGAGACTTCTCTTATCTGTGGTTAGCATTGGCTATTTAAATGATCAAATTTATAGTATGTTTGCCTTTTATATTCTATTGCAAACAATTCTTGATAAAATATAGAATAAAAAAGTTTAGATGAGTTTATAAATGCCTCCCAGAACCATTTCCTGCCACTTCACAAATAACTCTGAATCTAAACTTTGTTCCCTTTCTCTGAAATCTTATTTTTTTGACTTATTTAGGCTACAATATTGATAGCCATATATGACTACTTTCTGACCACATACAAGGCAGTCTTGCTAATTTTTCTTTTATTTCTTGAGTTTCTCCCCCTTTTTTTTTTCTATTTCCATGAAAATTGTGTATTTTTTTTTCCTGGGTCTCACAAATACCTTTTTATTTCACTAATTTTATTGCTTTTTTGCAACCTATATTATACAGTTGCCCTATATTTTCCTGAGTACATTTAGTAGAGTAAGTTAAAAACTAGTAGTTATCTAATGACTAAAGATAAATTTATTATTTACTTTATGTTGATCTTTACAACAGTTCCACTCACAAATTCTCTTTCCCAATAAATATGATCTCACATTATTTCTGAAGTATTCTCCCATTCCCAGTCCCACCTCTACAGCTCTTTTAAATAATCGTTACATATAATGCTATTTTGTTTGTCTCTTAGCCGTTATAAACTCTAATTTTATTCTCAGGCCGCTGTGCAAAACCTTGGTAGTGTTTTCTTTAATATTTTAAAGCCTAATAGGACTCACTACTCATTTGACACATCATTATTTATCACTTGTGTTGAAACTTTTTGATTTTACACGTTCTTTTCTTCCAAAATATATCATAAATGCTCTGAGGGCACACATATTATTTTATTTCTCTTTAGAGTGCTCTTGCCATGCATGCAGCCTTATAAACATATTAAGTATTTTTAAATTATAAGGATAGTGCATGCTCTCTTCTGAAGTACATAATTTTTCAGAGACGGTGTATGAAATGTTCTCACTGCTGATGTTCGTGTGTGTGTGTGTGTGTGTGTGTGTGTGTTGGTAGAGACAGGGTTTCACTATGTTGGCCAGGATGGTCACGAGCTCATGACCTCAAACAATCCACCCGCCTTGGCCTCCTAAAGTGCTGTGATTACAGGCATGATCCACTGTGTCCAGGCATCAAATATATTTTTACCTTTAAACTGAAACTTATATAGATTTCGAGAGAATTACAGTAGTAAAGAATATTTTATTTAGTCCTTTCACATATTGCTGTTGCAAAGACATATATTTGGCTTACACTATTCCTCAAAATGAGAATATTTGTTTTTATTTCATTCTGCATATTTCTAGCTTATTAAAACAATAGAACTGTAATACCTAAAATATATAAGATATTGGCTATATACGTTCTTCTGTAAGCCCTCAAAAAGTATCACACAGCAGGGTGACCATACTAAAAAAGAATACATTGTATGCTTAAAAATACGTAGAGGAGAAGATTTGAAATGTTTCCAGCACAGAGAAATGTTAAATGCTTGAAGTGATGGATCTCCTAAATAGTCTGACTTCATCATAACACATTCTATGCATGTATCAAAATATCACATGTAACCCATACATATGTACAAATTTTATGTATAAATAAAAAAGTCAAAAAATTTTGGTAGATTTTAGAATTTGTATATTGAGATGTATATTTACTGGTATGGCAAGTTCAATTTTATATTCATTGGATAATGATTTTCTTTGATATGTTCATCAAATTATTATAATTTATATTTTTAAATCATGTTTAAGCAGAACATTTTCTATTAATAATTTGAAATTACAATGTAGTTTTTCTTATTATTTCTAACTTTTATCTTATTTTTTGACATTATCATGTTTATTAATATTGGTAGTAGTAATTTAGAAAGTTAAAACAAAATATTGCCCTTCTTCCATAAATATTATTCTCATTAATACACTTTTAAAACAGTAGATTCTATAAACATATTTCAGTTATCAAAGCTGTCATCATTTAATTCTGTAAATGTAAGGATTGTATATGTATTATACATGTGCACTGAAAAATAGCTAATTTAAGAAATAATTGTATTCTTTGATTCATTTAACAAGCAGAAAATATTTATTTTATACTAAATGGGCTGGTGTTCTGTATTTGATACTTTGTATTTTATAGTGCTATATTACTTGTGTATGCAAACATATGCATTGGATAAATATTGTAATTTGTTTTTATTTTAGTTCATCAGTGCTATGACTCTTTAAGTGTGAGATGATTGAATAAAATAAGCTTATAACAAAATAGAGTATACTTTGCTTCAAAGATGTTTAGAAAATATCTGCAATGTACATTATGTATTTAGAATGTGAAGTCAAGTCCAATGTCATATGAAGTAGGGCAAGGATTAGTGAGGAATTTGAGGAATACCAAGTATAATTTGGAAGCAAAGCATCAGCCTTGTAATCATAACTTAGAGTTTCAAGAAGGACATATCTAAGCCTCTGAATGAGTTGAAAAATGTCAGTAAAGGTGCCAAAGCAAACTTTTGAAGCAGGGACAATAATTTACCACAGTGTTGAGTCTATGAACATGAAGAAGTGGATACTATAATAACTTAGCAAGAGGACCACAGGTTAATAAAATTGAACTTTATAGACTAAGAAAGGTTATTTGCAATGAATATTTTAACTCTGCCAGATAATTAAACTCTACGGAATGAAATGTGTAAGTAAAAATTAACAAAATGTTCCAAATGTTCCTTCTTGAAAATTTATTTGAATTGTGTTGTCCCTTGAAAAGTTAGCTCTAAGAGTTTGAGGATCTTTCTGATGATAGCAAATCATTCATTCATTTATTCACTTATTCAGCACTAAATAGTTATTTCTTCAATACTTACTAAACACCAGGCACTGTCCTAATTTCCATGGATATAGAAAAACTCTATTTAAAAAAGCACATAATAAACACAACATATATAATAAACACACCCATATATGTCAGATGGATGACTGCTATGGATGAAGACTGAACAAGGAGAAGAAGAAAAATATCAGGATGGAAGGGTAGGGGTGTTGTGGATGTGGAGGAATTTTCAATTTCAAATAGTATGGTCAAGAAAAACTTCACTGAGATTGTCACATCTAAGCAAAGACTTGAAGTTTTTAATGAAATAAGTTACATAGATTGCTAAGGGAGGAACATTCCCAGCTGAGGAAATAGCAAGTGAAAATAACTTGAGACAGGATTCTGCCTGCCTGCCTATGCATGGGAGGTCAATAGTGATCAAGTGAGTGATATATGAGGAAAAAAGGTAGAAATCAGGGAGGGTGTGAGAGAAGTGGGTGGCAGATCATCACAGGTTTTGTAGGACCTTGTAGGCTATATAAATAAGCTTGTTTTAACACTTAATGAAGTGGGTAGTCATGTTTTGAATGGAGGCCTGAGAGGATTTTGTACTGTAAAAAAGATCTGGCAGTTGTGTCAAGCATCGAATATACATGAAGGGATTAGGGAGAGACAACGAAAAAAAGCAAGCAGATCGATTGGTAGCCTACTGAAATAATTCTAGAGAAACATGGCAGTGCCTTGGACCAGGAGATAGCACTTTGATGGGATAGCAGTGAAATTCTGGATGTATTTTGAAGGTAGTGCAGATAGGATTTGCTGATGTCCGAAGATGGGATGTGATTTGTGGTTATTAAAGAAGGCAGTTGGAAGGACAAAGCTGCTATTTACTGGCAATTGGAAAATTAGGATTGAGTTTCAGACAAAGATAGTTTGAGATGCCTATTCCACACCCAAATGGAAATATTGGATATATGAGTCTGGAGTTCAGAGGCAAATTTCATTCTGCAGATGTAGCTTTTGCAATGTTCAGCACATATATGGTATGAAATTCACAAAAGAGTTAACTGAATGAGATCAATGAATGAGTGTCGAGTATCGATAGGTGGTTCAAAAACCAATACCTAGGCATATACAGAGATGTGTTGTGACTAATAAAGTGGAAAATGCATTTAAAATATGTCTAAATGATGAAGGAAGTTATCTGGATCACATTCAGGAGTGAGTTAGAAACTAACATGCAAATTTTTTGTAAATAAATGAAATAAATGACAACAGGCAATTTCACTTTGAATAGGGAATTAACTCACATAACTGTAGTTTGAACAGCAAGTTACAATAAGTGCAAGAATAAAATATGGTTGCAAAATTAATATGAATAAAGTATTTTTCTCCTACCACAACAAACCAAAAAGGACAGAATTTAAGTAGCAAATAATACAGATACCACTAAGAAGATCAGTTTCTTCTCATGAACATATTAAGATACAAGGACAAGCAAGATGAAGAATAATACAATATTAAATGTATTTATATTTTAATCTAATATATTTATAAAATATTAAAGTATTAAATATTAAATATTTTAAAGAGAACTGTGGAGAACTCTATGTAGTGACTTGTATGAATATAAAAGAAAGTTTGAATTTCAGTTTCTGGGTGATGTGGATTTGTCATAGAGTAGAAAATCAAAGCCTGAAAATGGAAATGTTGTACTTTTACTTAACCTTTGACACTGGTGAAGTGAAAGGCACAAATGACTTTGAAGGCTTCTCTAGGGAAGTAAGGTTTGAAGCTGAAACAAACTGCTAAATTTCTTAGTCTCAAATACACTGAAAGACATGGGCATTCTTGTATAATCTGGATGAGTGAATCTTGGCACAGCTGAATCTTCTCGCCCCTTTCGAGAACTCAAAGGACCATGGGCTAACAGGTTGATCTGGGACCAGAGCTGATCTAGCTGTAGAGGAATATAAGCTTGTGTGAGCATTTCTAACTTCTCTCAGGGACTATCCAAACTTTAGTTCCTATTTTATTTCAAACTCATGAAACACATTAATTCAACATTCGTAAGAGGAGAGGGTCTCCCTAACAAAGCTGTATTTTATTTTGTCCAAATCAAGAAATGCCCATTCTGATGGGCTAGCTTGAAATTAGGAACATCTAGCATATACAGGATTGCCAAGACTACAATAGGGAAGAAAGTAGTTTGATTCAAATTTGGCAAGTGACATTTGGAGTTTGAGTGATTTCAGCCCAAATGTCTTAAATTAGGTAATTGGTAATTCAAGGAACTGCACATTCAAAATCACCTATTCCATTGAAGGAATGTCTAATTCAACTAAAGTCACTCAGGAACCTCCTTAATTATAATTCTAGATATAATTGAACCAAACATTGCTGTTTTTAACTTTGTAGTTTTAAAGAAAGAACACACATTAAGTATATATTCCAATCTATCATTTGATTATGCAAGCCAAATTAATAGATTGCCATCAGTAGACTTAATATTGCATCCTATTTTTTGGGTACATATTAAATGTATTTCCATTTTGTGTTCCAGGCTAGAGGCATTTAGTATTGTCTATAATAATCTATAATAAAAGAGAGCAAATACAAGTTTTCTGATTTTATAATATATACTTTAGTTATCATTCAATATCAGTAATTTGATGTCCTGAAAATTTACACTGAGGAACAAAACCCAAAGGACCTATCCATATTATGAGAAGCCTCATCACACAAAATATATTGTTAGTTTGAATGCCCCTCTGAAAATTTATTTTTTATTATTTACATCTTTGGAGTAGCAGAAGTATAGAATTTAACTGAACAAATAACTTCAAATATAATGCAATCCTACTTTTAATTGAATTGGTGGCAACCTCTTGAATAAGAAATCAAAAACATCAAATCAGCAAGGAGTTCATTAAATCTGCTGTTGATATTATACCTGCATTAGTTCCCATCTAATCCTTTGACAAATTCCAACTATAAACTACTGGAGCAATATACTTTATGTCCATACTTTTTTTTTTTTCAAGTTGGCCATAGTGACTGTTTGTGAAGGAATACTTTTTTCTTTGAATATATGTAAACTGGTTTTTAATCATAAAAGAAATATTACATTCAGTTTTCTGAACAGTCTTACGTGGCTAAGTTTCATATGCTATATTGCTCAACTTGCATTTCAGTAAATAAATAGAATTTTTCAGCTTGCTAATTATTATAATAATCATTGAACACTAATGAGATTTCTTCTCATTCCCTTGTGAAAATCAATTTCCTAAAAAAAGATTATTCTGTCTTGTTTATCAGCTCTTTGTCATCAAAACAACAATAACAAAGTCATTATTCTGATTGTTTACTACAAATATGCACGGACTTAATGTTTCTGGATATTTGTCATTATTAATTATTAGGAAATTGAGAACAAAATATTTCACTTTTAATGATTTTACATTATGACTGCAGGAACTATTTAATTTTTTTAACCTTTTGAAAGGAAAATTAGATTTATATTTTTTGAAGAAACTATCACTGGCACAAGAGTCAATCAGTTGTAGCTTTTAAATCTCAGCAAACTATCGCAAGGACCAAAAACCAAACACCGCATGTTCTCACTTATAGGTGGGAACTGAACAATGAGAACACATGGACACAGGAAGGGGAGCATCACACACTGGGGACTGTTGTGGGGTGGAGGGAGGGGGGAGGGATAGCATTAGGAGATATACCTAATGTAAATGACAAGTTAATGGGTGCAGCACACCAACATGGCACATGTATACATTTGTAACAAACCTGCACATTGTGCACATGTACCCTAAAACTTAAAAGTATAATAATAATAAAATAAAAAAAAAATCTCAGATCAGGCACTTACTAATTGTGGGACCTTGAGAAAGCACATAAACTTTCTGAACTTGTTTCCTTCCCTCTAAAATGCGTTTAATATTCTACCATGAAAAAATCACTGTGAGAGAAATAGTTCATGGAGATCAGTTACCTTAATGACAAGTGTATATGGAATTATGAGTAGAAGTATAAAATCTTGCTTTGTAGAACAATCTGCAACCATTATTATTTGTCAGCTTTTAAAATGCAATTTTCCTATATTATTTCCATGGATGATTTGAAATAGGTGATTTTTGTTAGATTATTGTTAGATAATTTTTGTTTTTTTAATACATTTACTCTGCAAAGAAAATGTGTGACAAGGTAAGCACTTTTAAACTTATTAAAATAATAATATTAATATTGATAATTATTGCTAAATTCATTTATTCTTTAAAATTAGGCATAATGCTCTGCAGAATTTGTAATATATTCAATTGCATGCATATTTCAAATAATTGCATGGTAGGAAAATGGGAGTTGGCTCAGCTATACCTGATCTGTAGGTGCACATGCAAAATTCAGTGATAAGATTCAGATGCAAATTTGAGTGTTGCAGTGTTGGTGTATATTCCTTGGAAGATACCTCAATTAGAGGCAGTTTTATTTCCGCCAGTATTCTGCTTTACCAATATGCCCCCCCCCCCCTTTTTTTCCATCATGGCTAATTTTTCAGAGATGAATTGGCAGTCTTGACCTTTATTGTTTTCTTGATTATTTCTTGGATTCTTCCTACACAGTACATTCACTATTAAAGTAGTCTTCCTGATATATGAACAGTTCTTGAGATAAATACAGACTGTACATTTTTATGGATGGAAATATTAGGTTTGGTTTTGTAAATATTTATCATTTCCTCCTATATACCAGGCATTTTGCTAAGCACCAAGAACACTAAAACAAAATGTGTGCCTATAAACTTTGCCTTGCTGAGTGAGTGACTCTTTCTTATAGACTCAACTTCCATTTTATACTGAAAATAGAAAGATGCACATAAGTGGCAAGCTTAAATTTACCCATCTACTTAGCTAGCAGAGCTAGGAAGACATCAAGTATATCCTGACTTTCATTCAAATTATAACATGCTGTCTCCACATTACTAATTATGGAGGGGTAAAGTACATAGACTGCATTTTCTTTTAATACTACCAAATCTCTATGGGATTTCTTTTTTAAGTGAGGTTAGAGACAGGAATGTCAATGGGTTAATGAAAGGGGAAACTATTGCACATTTTGTTTCAAATGCACTTTGGGTATAAAATACTGAATGATATTTGAGTCTAGAACTTGACTCTATGCTTGCAATAGACTGTTAAGATAAGAAATGTTGATTATCTCGTTAATTTGTCAATGTGGACAGCCAGTCAAGCCCCAACATGAACCTTCTTTAGTGTGTATAATCTAAGCTAAATGAAGACATAGTCTAAATTGATTTCTTAATTGCTGACTTTTCCTTCAGTTTGGTGTCTACAGACTTCAGTTGAAAAACCGCAATAATTTCACTCTAAGGTATGGCTTGTCTTCCCCCTTCTCCAAACCAATCTTTCAAATTTTAAAATTTATTTAAAAAATTGCCCTTTCAGAGGAAGAAGTGTTTAGTATATAATAACAAACACTATTTGTTAAACAGCCACTTTGTGCTAAGACTGCTTAAATAAATTTACTTGTATTAATACATTTAATTATGTTAGATAGTTACTAAAATCATCGCCTCTTAAACATCAGGATATTAGATATGTTAAATAAATTAACTAAGGTTATATATCTAGAAAGTAGTAAACGGAGGAGCCAAGATGGC
Source organism: Pan troglodytes (assembly GCF_028858775.2). NCBI lineage: Eukaryota > Metazoa > Chordata > Mammalia > Primates > Hominidae > Pan > Pan troglodytes. Next base: position 89,581,644 of record NC_086015.1, read on the forward strand.
CGAATAGGAACAGCTCCGGTCTACAGCTCCCAGCGTGAGCTCAGCAGAAGACGGGTGATTTCTGCATTTCCATCTGAGGTACCGGGTTCATCTCACTAGGGAGTGCCAGACAGTGGGTGCAGGTCAGTGGGTGCGCGCACCGTGTGTGAGCCGAAGCAGGGTGAGGCATTGCCTCACTCAGGAAGTGCGAGGGGTCAGGGAGTTCCCTTTCCGAGTCAAAGAAAGGGGTGACTGACGCACCTGGAAAATCGGGTCGCTCCCACCCGAATACTGCGCTTTTCCGATCGGCTTAAAAAAAGGCGCACCACGAGATTATATCCCGCACCTGGCTCGGAGGGTCCTACGCCCACGGAGTCTCGCTGATTGCTAGCACAGCAGTCTGAGATCAAACTGCAAGGCTGCAGCGAGGCTGGGGGAGGGGCACCCGCCATTGCCCAGGCTTGCTTAGGTAAACAAAGCAGCCGGGAAGCTCCAACTGGGTGGAGCCCACCACAGCTCAAGGAGGTCTGCCTGCCTCTGTAGGCTCCACCTCTGGGGGCAGGGCACAGACAAACAAAAAGACAGCAGTAACCTCTGCAGACTTAAGTGTCCCTGTCTGACAGCTTTGAAGAGAGCAGTGGTTCTCCCAGCACGCAGCTGGAGATCTGAGAACAGGCAGACTGCCTCCTCAAGTGGGTCCCTGACCCCTGACCCCCGAGCAGCCTAACTGGGAGGCATCCTCAGTGTGCCAGCAGGGGCACACTGGCATCTCACAGGGCAGGGTATTCCAACAGACCTGCAGCTGAGGGTCCTCTCTGTTAGAAGGAAAACTAACAAACAGAAAGGACATCCACACCAAAAACCCATCTGTACATCACCATCATCAAAGACCAAAAGTAGATAAAACCGCAAAGATGGGGAAAAAACAGAACAGAAAAACTGGAAACTCTAAAAAGCAGAGCACCTCTCCTCCTCCAAAGGAACGCAGTTTCTCACCAGCAACGGAACAAAGCTGGATGGAGAATGACTTTGACAAGCTGAGAGAAGAAGGCTTCAGACGATCAAATTACTCCGAGCTATGGGAGGACATTCAAACCAAAGGCAAAGAAGTTGAAAACTTTTTAAAAAATTTAGAAGAATATATAACTAGAATAACCAATACAGAGAAGTGCTTAAAGGAGCTGATGGAGCTGAAAACCAAGGCTCGAGAACTACGTGAAGAATGCAGAAGCCTCAGGAGCCGATGCGATCAACTGGAAGAAAGGGTATTAGCAATGGAAGATGAAATGAATGAAATGAAGCGAGAAGGGAAGTTTAGAGAAAAAAGAATAAAAAGAAATTAGCAAAGCCTCCAAGAAATATGGGACTATGTGAAAAGACCAAATCTACGTCTGATTGGTGTACCTGAAAGTGACAGGGAGAATGGAACCAAGTTGGAAAACACTCTGCAGGATATTATCCAGGAGAACTTCCCCAATCTAGAAAGGCAGGCCAACGTTCAGATTCAGGAAATACAGAGAACCCCACAAAGATACTCCTCGAGAAGAGCAACCCAAAGACACATAATTGTCAGATTCACCAAAGTTGAAATGAAGGAAAAAATGTTAAGGGCAGCCAGAGAGAAAGGTCGGGTTACCCTCAAAGGGAAGCCCATCAGACTAACAGCGGATGTCTTGGCAGAAACCCTACAAGCCAGAAGAGAGTGGGGGCCAATATTCAACATTCTGAAAGAAAAGAATTTTCAACCCAGAATTTCATATCCAGCCAAACTAAGCTTCATAAGTGAAGGAAAAATAAAATACTTTACAGACAAGCAAATGCTGAGAGATTTTGTCACACCAGGCCTGCCCTAAAAGAGCTCCTGAAGGAAGTGCTAAACATGGAAAGGAAAAACTGGTATCAGCCCCTGCAAAATCATGCCAAAATGTAAAGACCATCGAGACTAGGAGGAAACTGCATCCACTAACGAGCAAAATAACCAGCTAACATCATAATGACAGGATCAAATTCACACATAACAATATTAACTTTAAATGTAAATGGACTAAATGTTCCAATTAAAAGACACAGACTGGCAAATTGGATAAAGAGTCAAGACCCATCAGTGTGCTGTATTCATGAAACCCATCTCATGTGCAGAGACACACATAGGCTCAAAATAAAAGGATGGAGGAAGATCTACTAAGCAAATGGAAAACAAAAAAAGGCAGGGGTTGCAATCCTAGTCTCTGATAAAACAGACTTTAAACCAGCAAAGATCAAAAGAGACAAAGAAGGCCATTACATAATGGTAAAGGGATCAATTCAACAAGAAGAGCTAACTATCCTAAATTTATATGCACCCAATACAAGAGCACCCAGATTCATAAAGCAAGTCCTGAGTGACCTACAAAGAGACTTAGACTCCCACACTTTAATAATGGGAGACTTTAACACCCCACTGTCAACATTAGACAGATCAACGAGACAGAAAGTCAACAAGGATACCCAGGAATTGAACTCAGCTCTGCACCAAGCAGACTAATAGACATCTACAGAACTCTCCACCCCAAATCAACAGAATATACATTTTTTTCAGCACCACACCACACCTATTCCAAAATTGACCACATACTTGGAAGTAAAGCTCTCCTCAGCAAATGTAAAATAACAGAAATTATAACAAACTATCTCTCAGACCACAGTGCAATCAAACTAGAACTCAGGATTAAGAATCTCACTCAAAACCGCTCAACTGAATGGAAACTGAACAACCTGCTCCTGAATGACTACTGGGTACATAACGAAATGAAGGCAGAAATAGAGATGTTCTTTGAAATCAACAAGAACAAAGACACAACATACCAGAATCTCTGGGGCGCATTCAAAGCAGTGTGTAGAGGGAAATTTATAGCAGTAAATGCCCACAAGAGAAAGCAGGAAAGATCCAAAACTGACACCCTAACATCACAATTAAAAGAACTAGAAAAGCAAGAGCAAACACATTCAAAAGCTAGCAGAAGGCAAGAAATAACTAAAATCAGAGCAGAACTGAAGGAAATAGAGACACAAAAACCCTTCAAAAAATTAATGAATCCAGGAGCTGGTTTTTTGAAAGGATCAACAAAATTGATAGACCCCTAGCAAGACTAATAAAGAAAAAAAGAGAGAAGAATCAAATAGACGCAATAAAAAATGATAAAGGGGATATCACCACCGATCCCACAGAAATACAAATAACCATCAGAGAATACTACAAACACCTCTACGCAAATAAACTAGAAAATCTAGAAGAAATGGAGAAATTCCTGGACACATACACTCTCCCAAGACTAAACGAGGAAGAAGTTGAATCTCTGAATAGACCAATAACAGGATCTGAAATTGTGGTAATAATCAATAGCTTACCAACCAAAAAGAGTCCAGGACCAGATGGATTCACAGCCAACTTCTACCAGAGGTACAAGGAGGAACTGGTACCATTCCTTCTGAAACTATTCCAATCAATAGAAAAAGAGGGAATCCTCCCTAACTCATTTTATGAGGCCAGCATCATTCTGATACCAAAGCCAGGCAGAGACACAACCAAAAAAGAGAATTTTAGACCAATATCCTTGATGAACATTGATGCAAAAATCCTCAATAAAATACTGGCAAAACGAATCCAGGAGCACATCAAAAAGCTTATCCACCATGATCAAGTGGGCTTCATCCCTGGGATGCAAGGCTGGTTCAATATACACAAATCAATAAATGTAATCCAGCATATAAACAGAGCCAAAGACAAAAACCACATGATTATCTCAATAGATGCAGAAAAAGCCTTTGACAAAATTCAACAACACTTCATGCTAAAAACTCTCAATAAATTAGGTATTGATGGGATGTATTTCAAAATAATAATAGCTATCTATGACAAACCCACAGCCAATATCATACTGAATGGGCAAAAACTGGAAGCATTCCCTTTGAAAACTGGCACAAGACAGGGATGCCCTCCCTCACCACTCCTATTCAACATAGTATTGGAAGTTCTGGCCAGGGCAATTAGGCAGGAGAAGGAAATAAAGGGTATTCAATTAGGAAAAGAGGAAGTCAAATTGTCCCTGTTTGCAGACGACATGATTGTATATCTAGAAAACCCCACTGTCTCAGCCCAAAATCTTCTTAAGCTGATAAGCAACTTCAGCAAAGTCTCAGGATACAAAATCAATGTGCAAAAATCACAAGCATTCTTATACACCAACAACAGACAAACAGAGAGCCAAATCATGAGTGAAATCCCATTCACAATTGCTTCAAAGAGAATAAAATACCTAGGAATCCATCATACAAGGGATGTAAAGGACCTCTTCAAGGAGAACTACAAACCACTGCTCAAGGAAATAAAAGAGGATACAAACAAATGGAAGAACATTCCATGCTCATGGGTAGGAAGAATCAATATCGTGAAAATGGCCATACTGCCCAAGGTAATTTACAGATTCAATGCCATCCCCATCAAGCTACCAATGACTTTCTTCACAGAATTGGAAAAAACTACTTTAAAGTTCATATGGAACCAAAAAAGAGCCCACATTGCCTAGTCAATCCTAAGCCAAAAGAACAAAGCTGGAGGCATTACACTACCTGACTTCAAACTATACTACAAGGCTACAGTAACCAAAACAGCATGGTACTGGTACCAAAACAGAGATATAGATCAATGGAACAGAACAGAGCCCTCAGAAATAACGCTGCATATCTACAACTATCTGATCTTTGACAAACCTGAGAAAAACAAGCATTGGGTAAAGGATTCCCTATTTAATAAATGGTGCTGGGAAAACTGGCTAGCCATATGTAGAAAGCTGAAACTGGATCCCTTCCTTACACCTTATACAAAAATCAATTCAAGATGGATTAAAGACTTAAACATTAGACCTAAAACCATAAAAACCCTAGAAGAAAACCTAGGCATTACCATTCAGGACATAGGCATGGGCAAGGACTTCATGTCTAAAACACCAAAAGCAATGGCAACAAAAGCCAAAATTGACAAATGGGATCAAATTAAACTCAAGTGCTTCTGCACAGCAAAAGAAACTACCATCAGAGTGAACAGGCAACCTACAAAATGGGTGAAAATTTTCACAACCTACTCATCTGACAAAGGGCTAATATCCAGAATCTACAATGAACTCAAACAAATTTACAAGAAAAAAACAAACAACCCCGTCAAAAAGTGGGCGAAGGACATGAACAGACACTTCTCAAAAGAAGCCATTTATGCAGCCAAAAAACACATGTAAAAATGCTCATCATCACTGGCCATCAGAGAAATGCAAATCAAAACCACAATGAGATAACCATCTCACACCAGTTAGAATGGCAATCATTCAAAAGTCAGGAAACAACAGGTGCTGGAGAGGATGTGGAGAAATAGGAACACTTTGACACTGTTGGTGGGACTGTAAACTAGTTCAACCATTGTGGAAGTCAGTGTGGCGATTCCTCAGGGATCTAGAACTAGAAATACCATTTGATGCAGCCATCCCATTACTGGGTATATACCCAAAGGAGTATAAATCATGCTGCTATAAAGACACATGCACACGTATGTTTATTGTGGCATTATTCACAATAGCAAAGACTTGGAACCAACCCAAATGTCCAACAATGATAGACTGGATTAAGAAAATGTGGTGCATATACACCATGGAATACTATGCAGCCATAAAAAATGATGAGTTCATGTCCTTTGTAGGGACATGGATGAAATTGGAAATCATCATTCTCAGTAAACTAACGCAAGAACAAAAAACCAAACACTCACAGGTGGGAATTGAACAATGAGATCACATGGACACAGGAAGGGGAATATCACACTCTGGGGACTGTTGTGGGGTGGGGGGAGAGGGGAGGGATAGCATTGGGAGATATACCTAATGCTAGATGACGAGTTAGTGGGTGCAACGCACCAACATGGCACATGTATACATATGTAACTAACCTGCAAAATGTGCACATGTACCCTAAAACTTAATGTATAATAAAAAAAAGAAAAAAAGAAGAAAAAAAAAGAAAGTAGTAAACCTAGTATATAAAAATTTTTATTAAGCTTGTCAGATGTCTCTTTAAAATGGGTGACTAAAGCTCAGTATGAAATCTTGTATAAATAATAAAAGCCACTATGATTAATATCCATACTTGATATTATAATATTTAACATGAAGATGTCAAATATTTTTTAAATCTTGAAATGTTTGGAATGTGGTATCAAATTTTTACTGTATGCTGCAGTAACATTTGTCCAGAAAGACAAATGATGACTTTGAGAAAGTAAATCTATAGTTTGAGTTCATGAGCTATAAAGTACAGCTAAGACTTCAGTAGTAATGTTCTGAATAGAAGCAGTACAAGAATTAATATATACTACATATGATTTGTAGACAATAATTGATAACTCAAATTTAATATTTTTTATAGTTCTAAAGAGAGATTCTTACCAGTATCTAGTTGTATTCATATCATAACTAAAATAAACAATTTTTTTTCTATTTTAAAGAATGGTAGACCTGCTGTCCCTATATTGATATTCTGTACTTGTATAGTAACATGTTTTATAGTCAGATGATTAGGCCAGATATCAAAGCCTTCAGTCTTTTTCCACTACAAATTCTGCTACATACAGAAACACAGATATATTAATAAATGATACCTTAGAGTCTCACTCCTTAATCTAAATAGCTCGGTGATTCTTCATTCCTACAGAATAAAATTGTCTCCCAAACTAAATTTCCAGCTTCATTCTCATTATTCCCTTTTATTTCTAAGATCTAATCAAATTGGATAAGGGAGTGTTCTTTAAAAAATTACCACGACTTTCTACTTCTATGCCTTGGGATTCCCCATGATTTTTTCCAAACAGATAGAGGTGTATACCCTTATCTTTTGAATACAAGTTGCAAATACCTTGTCCTTCAAGGCCCAATGCATGAAAACAATGTCCCATATTTCTAGTTTCTCAGCTAAAATACAATATGTTTTTTGCTCTGATTTTAATTATATTTTACTGGGTTCTTTCCCAGGTGCTATTACATTCTATTGGGTCTCTTGTAATTTTTCTGTGTGCTTTATCACCCTCACAGGATGCTGCAGTGATTTAGGGCAGAGACACTATCTTATAAATCTTTGTATACTCCACACTACCTTATTTATAATCTTTCTAAGATAAGGATTTTAAAATGATAAATATAGAGTAACATAGACTAGCATGTGCACTTTTATTGATATAGCTAAGCGTCAGAGAAGTTAAGTAATTTGTCTTAAGATCGTGGGAAAGAGGATTTACACCACGTCTCTAATTCCAAAACAAAAACCAAGAAACTTCTATTTCTCTGGATATAATTATACTATTCACAAGGCTCTGAACTCTAGCATTTGAAGGGTGGAGTGAACTCTGGCTTCATCTGGGCTGGTATGGTTATCTAAGCAGTAAATAGCTAGAGGTAGAGAGATGGGGGAAAACAACAGGAGTTTCCAGGATGGTGGTGATACTCAGAATCCTTTGGATGACATTTTTGTTATTGGCAGCTCTTTCAGTTTTGGGCACAGTGCCTGTAATAAGATAGGAAGGATTCAGGAAGAACTGGACAGAGTACTGGGGTCTCAGCCAAGCAGCTGAGCTTTAAGGCAGACTCCTAATAACATGTTAGGCTCTTTTCTTTCTTGGGCCTTGTCCTCACTTTTTTGCCTAGGCCTCCTCATTTTCCCCCCATCTCACACCTACCCTCTAACCCCACAATCAGCCCCCTTTTCTCAGAATTCAGTTTTGAGTTCTGCGTAGAAACCTACATATTGATCCGTGACATGTTCTTAGCACCAATTTCCACCGCAAAAACTTATTTATTTATTTGCATAATTTTGAACGATTTTTCCCAAATGGATTATAACCTTGTCAAGGGCAAGGAATTTGTCCTGAACACTCCTATACACCCAAGAGCCTAACAAACCACTGGACTATAGGAATCATGTAATAAATATTTGTTAGATGCCTTGAAAGGAAGAAATAATAAACTGAAGACATGAACTGATTCATACAAGATGAAGGTGGGCTTTATCCTGCTGGGTAACTGTTACTCAAAATGATGTTCCAGTTTATTACCATATTATTTAGGGTTATGTTAGGGGAAAAAATGAACTCCTACATCTGTGTTTGCTGTGGATATATTTCCTCTCATATATGGTTAGGTTTAAGTCAAATAGCCTGAGAGAGAGGAAGAGGCTTCAGCTGCAGGTTGACATTGCTGAGTGCCACTATGTTGATGCTACTGATGCTTACAAATCAAGTAGATTAGCAGGTTTTGCCTTGAACACAGAGAGAGCTGTCAGTTATTGTCAAAGGAGCAAAGGATGGAACCAGATTTGCCTCCTATAGGAAGGTGAGACTTCAACTGGCCATCCCAGCCCACAGAGAACCCTTCTTCCTCTGAAATGAGATCTAATTGCTTGCAGCAGCACTGATGCAGTTAAGGATATTTCCACATAAATATGTGTTATCCCTTCATTGAAAATGCATGTATACTTAGTGATTCGTGATTGTAAACTGGTTTATCTTTTTGGCATTTCTAGTGAAAGTGGTTTCTGAACAGACTAGGGATTCCAAACAGGAATGGATTGAGAAAGGTATTTGAAAGGAAATTCAAGAGAGAGCTTCTTAAAAGCAAAGGCCAGTTGTCACCTTTCATCCCTAGGCCTTAGCTGAATTTGTGCAGCAAAGAAAATGTTTGTTGAATAAGCTGCCTTAATAGTCTCAAATGATACAATTTATAAGACAAAATTTATGTAAAAATAATGTTAAAATTTGATAAAATTAGGACATATTTTAAATACTGAAATTAGTTTGTTGAATTAGCTCATTGTAAAACAAAAACTCAGTAAGAAGGATAACATATAGTCATTGAGTTATTGACTAAAAATACCAGTGAAAGGACATCTTTAAGGTAAACTATTTCAAATCTAGAACCAGAATAGTGTGTATTACATGAGCACATCAACTGTGGTTTTTAAAATGTTCCCAAAACAGAGTAATAAATCCCTTATCCTCAGCATATTGAGTAGATTATTCCCATTGTATCCACTAGAAGACTGAGTGTATTGTTGTAGTATTACTTTGGAGGACTATTTTAATTTTTAAAGATTCATTATTTTTTAAAAATCTGTTCCTATCTCTTTTGCTTTATTGTGTCTAAAGAAACAAATAAAAAATCATTTAAAAAACTTGAGAGCTTTTATTAACACAACAGAAATTTTACATTTATTTACAAACGAATAACTATTATTTGCTAAATATAAATGCCACATTATAGACCCAGTTTTTTCATAAGATTAAAAGCACCTATAAATGTAAAACTGGGGATGCATATGGCCAAAAATTATATTCTAATTACATCATCAAGTATTTCGGGCTTTTTATCATTTTTAGGATCAGATGGCATCATGCAGACATGTCAGTTCTTTGCATAAAAAGGATTCCAAAATAGAAGGGAATTCTGAAGCAGCTTCCTAATCTGTGGGGTTAATATATTAAATATTCACATATCATATTTTGGACATAAGAAAATAGATCTAAGGAAGACATAGAAAATGTCATATGGATCAGAAGATGTCAACCTTTAGTCTTAAGTGTGCTAGTTTATGTGAATCCCCCTTGTGCTGGGGACTCCAAAGCTGTTCTGCCTGGCCTCCTTGCAGCCCATATTACTTCAGAGGTTGGTCTGGGGTGTGGGATGTGGGTTGTGGAGGGCTTTCAATGCAAAGCCAAGCAATTCACTGATTTTTCTCTTATCTATATTATTGACTTGTGATTTTTTTTCTTTTCTGAAGCATGTGGGAGCTATAATGCAGGGAACTCAGATTGTTTGGAAAGATTTAATAGGAGACCATTACTGTGTAGTCCCATTTTCTACTCAGCATTGCAAAGACTGTGGTAAACACTGAGGTAAAAGTATTTTTTTTCTTTTGTAGCAGATCGTCAGAAAGACACAAAGTACGACAAAGATTTCAAGGAATATGACAAAAATTCTCAACACCAATTACTAGATTACTAACAAAGATTTTTCTAAAAATTGTTATTATTTACAACTATCTTTTACATGTTTTTCTCATTTACTTCTCATGGAAGGCATGAGTGATGGCTGTTTAACCGCATTTTCAATTGAAGAGACTAGGGCTTATGGCTCCCAAGCATTTTGAATTTTTATCCACGCACTTTCCATTGTGCTACAGCTATAACTGAGTGTCTGAGGCACTATGCCAGTGGTTTCCAAATCATCTTCTCTAGAGCAGAGCAGGTCTCTGAAGAAGGTTTCACAGATGTGCAAGGATATGAGAAAAAAAGTACATTTGTGAGTTTCACATAATACCCTGTTCGTAAGAATTATTTACTTCATTCTGAAATTGTTCTTTCTATTTTTTGTGTTAAAATATCCTTTTTTAAAAATCATATTATATGAAAGGCATTTTTATGAGTTTTTACTTGGATGCTCTCATGAATATAAAGACTTCTTAGCAGTTGCTATTTATTTTTTAATTGACTAGTTTCTGAAATATAAAATACAAGATCTTCTGTACCCAAATAATGTTTCCATAGATAATAAAATTGGCACCCTGCACTTCCCAAACCTCTTCTGAACTAATCAGTGTCGGGGAATGATCCAAGATCAAGAAACTAGAGGTCAAGTTGCTATGTGCTATGAAACAACCACAGAGCTATTACATGAAAAATAGCAAAAACAGTGCGTGCATATGGCACGTTCATATCTGTACAATAGAACAGAAGCATATGTGCACAGATATGCTAGAATGTACACAGAATACATCTTAAAGGAGACTGGCTGCTGCCAGAAATGTCGGATTGGGGGTCAAAGTGGGAGGGAGACGTGCTTCTTGCTTTTTTTCATATTTGGAATTTTGTACCATGAGCTTCATATAAAATGCTAAACAAATACATATATAATTTTTAAAAGACCCCATAGTAGGGAGAAAGCAGGAATGAGAGTTACGTTACTGGCCTGAAATCAGAAACAAGCAAACCAAGTTCCTACTGGAAAGAAATGAATACCAAAGGAAGAATCACAGGGTGAGAAATTGTGGGTTTTCTCTTTTTATTAATGAAACTATGACTAAGCATCTACAATAAGATACAAACGACATTATATGCAAAGTGGATATGGAAAATAAAACGTAGCCTAGATTACACAGCGAGGGGCCTACATTTCAGGAGGTACCACGCAAATGCTTCCTCCTCAGACTGGGGGCTGATGCAGACATAGCCCTTGCCATTCTTGCCAATTGAGAGGAGACCCTCTATGTAGTTCTTCCCCTCTCTTCCCAATTTGCAATCACAAATAATATAAGCTGAATCAAGACACACAGCTGCTAAAATGGAATAGTATTCATGTTTCCCGGTGCCTCGGGATGTGGAAAAGGGAGAGGAGAGGGAGGGAGAGGATGAGATTATAAATAGAAAGTTTTCAAGTTCAATATTTTCTTCTATAAATTTTACTTCCATTTTTTAGGACCTGCTATAATTTGTCTGCGGTGTATGTGTGCTACCAGTCACCAAAAGTGTGCAAGAAAAAAATAATTCATCAGATAGTGTCAGCAATAGAAAATGATTCCTAATTCTTCAGCTTATTTAGAAGTGGGTGGGGGGCTGACTTCACATGTGATGTTATTTACATATAGTCTGCTTGCCTTTTATAAAATTGTTCTGCTGTATACGAATGAAAGGTGTCTTATAAAGTACATGGCATCTGCAGATTACTGTAGAATATTGTACTTCACAGGCATTCTGCAAAGCAGCTCATAGGGCTAGGAAAAATGTCTTATGATATATTTATCTCATCATGTGAGTGATATGAGCTCAGGTCTCCTGACACCCATATTAAAAATGACTCTCCATATAGTACAATTAGAGTCTAACATTTCTGATTAGACTTCAGAAAATTTTTTAAAAGGTTATATGTAGTTCTTTAATAACTGAATTTTTTTGTATGCGTAGCTTTTCTGAAAGAGCATTTTGTAAAATCCTTGCTTCCTTTCAATTTAAGTGGTTTCTTAGAAAGTTTTGCTAGAAAATCAGATGTGATGATATCAGACTGAACAGTGTATTCTAATATGTGTCATTGTTATTCAAACAACTGAATTACTTTGCTTTAAACTGTATACCACCAAATGAATGGAATATTTTGCCTCTATGTTCCAATCAATTTATGTTCCTGATCATTGAGAAGTCATTATATAATGTTTAAGTCTGAACAGCCTATTTTCGTTTTTCATAATTTTAACTGCAGATATATCTGTAATTGCTTCATTTGATTTTTTATTAACACTTGAGCCTGTTTCCAGGATACATCCCAGACTTTGAGGTAAATTTCCCCAAATCCCGTTTTTTTCTGTTTGTAACTTTTGGACAATGCAGGAATCCTGAGTATGTCCATTAAAAATGTGACTTGACATAGCTAGAGACTTTAGTGTGTTTTCTAAAAATGAGCCATGCAGACATTAAGAATTAAAATAAGAGTTTGCTAATGTTTCCATACATATTCTCTCCATCTTGAATACTTTTAATCGTTGAAATGTCAATATATGTGAATTTTAATTTGTACACTTTCTCATTACGATCATGTATTTATATGTATAAATCAAGTGTAGACTGGTTAAATTGGATACTGCATAAACTATAATTATGGTATGTTATAAGTAGATGGATGAGTAGATTAACATACATATGTGGCCATGTTTTCCTTAACATCCTTAACAAACATTATATCTGTTTGAGTGAGTCTGACAAAAAGCTTCTTGTAATTGTGAAGGAAATAATTTGCATTTTTCTTCTTCAACAGCTATGTAATATAACAATTGTATGTACAGACTGCCATAATAACTGAATATAGATATTGAGAATCAAAGGTTGGACTTGATGAATATTTTCATTTTATAACCAGACAGCATTTGCATAGGAATATTAATCATTGAAATCTGAGAAATTAATACTAATATTGAGTAGTTATAACAATATGGAACTTAGATTTCTAATGCAGTAAAAAGGTTTGCCTTTTTAAAAATGCTCTTTCATAGCTATACACAGTTCATGTAATTAATTAAGTCTAAACACTGTCTCTTATTCATTTATGTTTGGACAAAATTTTTGTGTGTGTTTGTGTGGGTGTAAAAGCACTTTTCTCATAGTATTAATTGTGTGCTGCCGAAAGCCTTCCTTAGCATGACATTCTTGGAACTCAGATTTGGAAGTGCACAAAAGAGCTGTATTTGTTGCCAATTCGAGAAATGTGTTTTCAAAACAAGGATAACATTTTATTTTTCTTCCTCCCCGGTTCTGCAGTAGTGTAAGTGTTAAAGCCTGAGAGGTTTAGAAAGCTGCAGTGAATGTGTTAAGACTGTTAATGAAGCTTCTGAATCTAAGGACAAAATTAGCTCTCACACCCACACTGCGCAAAGTACAGCAACTGTCTGATAGAATTGCATCATGACTTTTACCTGGGGACACGGGTGTTATATTCAGCTGAATTGATGAAATTGGGAAGACAGATGTGCCCAAAGGACATTTTCAGAAGCTTGTACCTACGTAAATTGCTTGTGAAAAATCTCTAAAATTTGAATAAGAAACCAATGTAAAATGCTTTCTGCCTGTAAACTTCAGGTCATATGATATGTATTATCTAGCATATTCTTTAAGGAAAGAGAACATTTGACTTTCTCTTGGTATCAAACAGCCTATATAATGTCAAACTCAATGAATGTCTGTTTTCCCTTTTTTAAGATAAGTAGTGGGACTAGAGAGTTTAACGAAGTTTCCTAATTATTGTATGTTGTTTGCCAAAAAAACATTAAATTCGGATTTTTCGTTCCACTGTGAATGGCACATAAAGTGATTCACAGCATTAAAAGATTGGATGATATAACTAGGTAGCAATTAAAATCACAAAATAAAAGCAATTATGTCAACAAACACCTCCGAACAAATTACCAAAATCTTTAGGTCTTTGGACATTGAGACCGGAGGATTCAATCCTAGCACCCTCCACATACAAAAGTCTTAGAGATACAGACTTTTAAAAATGGGCTATTGTATTTCACTTTTAAAAACACAAATATTAAGAAACAGTTTTACTTGTAGCTCTACATTGTAAACTCTTGACTATTTCTGGTTTAGGAAGGTGGCATATATGTAGATTTGATTTAGGTTTGCTGTTCTAAGAAACATGAAAAATACATATCTGAAGTCCAGAGATTTGTGATTGCCGATAGTTAAATGAGCATGTCAAAGTGGTAGACGTGTTATTCTTACCATACTCCTTCATGTAATCAAGGAATACCAGATGTTCTTGTAATTGTTCTTAGAAGTTTCAAACGGTATATCATAACTACACAGAAATCCTTTTAGCATCTTAGAAAATTCTAGAAACTAGGATTATGGCTTTGTAACTAAATGAAACAGTAAGTCATTTAAAGTTGTTAATTAAATGACCTTTAAAACACTAAAAATCATCTGGAACTGACAGTGCCAGCTCCACTTCTAACATATGGTTATTGACATTATCAAAAAAGGATGGGATCACCTTTGAAATTTATAAAACTATTAGTCCTGTCCACCAGAGGGCATAAATTTTCCACAGGAAAAGGATAGAATATAAAGGTGGAAAAATCAACGGTTGTAATAGCTCACCTTTCTTTTGACTGGACATACGTTTAACTTTGTTTTTTAAGACATAATAATTTAGAATTGATTTGCATAGGCATACCAATAGCTTAATTTCATGGTGACCCCCAACTCTGATTTCCTGCAGAATTTATTGCTTCTTTCACTCCTTGGCAGTTCACATATATTACTCTTTATTATCATGCACCTTCTTTTTATATGCTCTTTCTTCCTAATTATACTGTCCTTCAAGGACATAGTCTTTTACTTATGACTCTCTATTTCCATAGTAAAACACAATACCTTGTCCAATGTAGGTGATAAATTATTATTTGTCAATGAAGATATTAATGGTTTTGAAGTAATACAAATTATTGTAGCTATTGAAAAGTAAAATTACCATAGCAATTGACAGTTTACAGAACATTTTTACGTCCATTATTTATTTTAGTCTCCAAACACCTTATTCTCTATTTATATATGTCTTATTTTTTTTCTCCAGGTTTGTGGTAGTAAATAAATTACTGATACAAAATGAATTTTTTATAAATGACTTTTCTAATAGGAAATATTTTTTTAGTCCTGAAAGCAAGACATTTAATGAATTTTCCTTTTAAATAAGGCATCATGAGATTATTTAGTTTCCTTCTTACCACAGTAGCTTAGCTATATTTGGAATTCAAAATTTAAAATAATTTATTTTTAACTGGAAGGGAAAAAAAATCCACATTACTCTTCTCTTTCTGTTGATACAAAAAATTAACTTTGATATGTATGAATTACCTAAGTGGTGATCCTGTAATACATTTTCATATGTACAGACAGTCATTAGTAGAAAATTAATACAAGCAATTTCTTGCCAAATTTCAGAGTTAGTAAATAGGGCTTGAGAAAGTAAGTAATCCTGAAGGATTCCACAACTAAATTATAATGGAAATAGTAAATTGGTAGCCAATTGAACGATTAAATCTGCCAGCTACCAACAATAATGTTTATTAAATCTATATTGCAAAATGGGTTGACATTATAAATATAAACCTTTCCAAAATCAGAATATTAACCATGTAGTACAACAGTTTCACCACCATCATGCAAAATGATAATGCTAATTTCTAATTATTTTTAATCTTCTTTTTTCAGAGAATTCACAATTCACTCTGAAGTATTAACTCGTTCAAATTAAAACAATTTAATTACTTTAATTCATCCCTTAGAACACATTTCAAGTTAACAGATCTAAAACACATAAATACATACAGAGCTTGTCTGTTTCTTTTTTTGAAATGAATCTACTACATTTAGCAAATAAACTTGTCTAGCAGGATCTAGCAATAAATACCATTCAGCATCACAGAAGCTCTTGCCAATCATGACCAACACATTATGCAGTGCCTTATACCCAAGATCTCCAAAAATGTAGGTCAAAACCTAATAATTTTTGCTGCATATTTTCTCCTATCACAATATCTGAGATAAATATATTATTTGATTAATTATCCATAGTTAGGTTAAAATATTTCTGTTCTATCTAAGGATGCATCTAAGGTGGTTCAGTCACAGATTTCCACAGCAATTCACCAAATATAAATAACGAGAACGCTTAAATTTCAACAGAAAAATGTATTTGGTGTTTTGCTTTGCTGGATTTAGTCCTGCTTTAAATATATGTTTTTAAATTGCAAATTTGTTGTTAAGAATTGATTTTTGACTGGTATGCATAAAGAGGATTTCTCTATGGTCAGTAATCAAAAAACAAATTATTGACTTCATCAATCTAATGAAGGAAATTGTATTCTATATAGATCTCTTTTCTTTGAGCAAATATTGAATAGTATTAAGTTACATAGCTCAAAATTTGCATATTAAAATGTATTACCATAGAAGATTAAAATGTTTTCCTTTAATTCTAAAGCCTTTTGACATGGAATAATTTTCACCAAACTTTAAGATGTGATGAAACTCATTCAAGCCACTGTTTGTATGTTTCTGCCTCAACAATATTTATTTGTATGCAGCACTGTGGATATACTATTGTATAGACTCTTATAGGCCAATGAAGTGAAACTTTGCCCTTTTCTGTTGGTCACACTTTGTGCCCAAGAAGCTGAATTTGTTCAGAAGTATCTTTGTCTAATTCCACAAAGATATTATATCGACTGGAGAGATTATTGCTTTCATGCCTATACTTTACACACACAAGGTGTTTTTTTTTATTTAATTCCAATATATATGGAATAAATTGCCCAAACCTTAAATGCAGCTTAATTTTTTTGCAAATAAATATACATCTATATATGTGCAGATCAAAGATAGTGCATCAACATCCCTTATGGCCTTTTTCAGTCAGTATTTCTTCTCCCAGATTTAACTATTACTCCCTTTATCCCCATAGAAACGTTGACCTGTTCTTGAACTTCTTATAAATGGATGCATTATTGTGTGCGTGTTTTTAGTTCTCACAATATTTATAGAAGATTTTAGTTCACGTATCAATTTGAGATTATCATTATGTTGCAAAAAATACTTCAAATGTATATATTAATTTACGTATATGCATATATATGTGTGTGGTTATGTTTATACACATATTATATATATATATAATCAAACCAGTATTTTCACCTTATTATCTAAAAGCTTCAGGATTTTGTGTTATGCTTGGTTATATTCTTAAAATAAAATTAGGAAACATAGAAATCCAGAATATTCTGTGAAAATTTTCTCATTAAATATCAAAGAGCTGTTATACTTGGCCTGATGAAAGAGTGAGCTATTCATACATTCACTACTGAAATTATTTGTTTCTTGATCCCTAGATCAGCGTCTTGCCTACTGGAATATACCTTCTCATGCAGCAGTTCCTCTTTTAAACATTTTATTTTAATCTCTATAAATGAAATACAATGACAAAAACTCTAAGAATCCATTTTTACAATAATTAAATAATTTCCAATGCTGCAATTTATTTCATTGTTTGGAATGCCAAGGTCTCAAACATGCTTCTTTGTTCTTTGTTAAGATAATGCTTTGTGATGTGAGAGAAACAAATCCCAGCTTACAAGATTACATGATTTCCCTCACTGTTCTGTCATCTCATAAGATAAAATAGGTCAATTTAATATTATTAATTATGCATAAATATTTACATCTCAGGAAAAGTCAATGTTCAAAAAATGCTGATTATTGAGCTCAAATGAACTATTTTTAAAATTTAAGATACAAATGTATTGTTATTTGTTTCACAGCGTTAGAATTTAATTTGATTAAGTTAGAGCTTCAAAATGAAGATATTAAAATAGGTACACATTTTTTCCAAAACTGTACCCCTAGAAAAATTAGAAAAAAAAAAAAACAATAATTTTTTAAAAAGGTTTAAATTTGTGGAATTCACTCAACTTCAACCTACACAAATGTGCAACGTTTATAAATTTCTTACTGTCATATATCTTAAAGCCATGAGACACTATTCAGCCACGATTCAGTAACTGCATTTATTTTAGTGTCTGTTAGTTGCTTTAAAATTGCGTAAACATTTGAGGAAAGATTTTCTTTTGCCAGACAATTTGCATTAAAATTTTCATTTGTTTCATTTTACTGAGTAGGGTGTGGGTTTTGGAACAATCCTACCATAATTTTCCAAGTATATTTTTAAGATTCAAGTTTTTTTTTATTTATTTAAATATCTATATCTACCTCTCTCTACACACACACACACACACACACACACACACACACACACACAAACATATACTCCATGTTACAAGCCTATAAATCCTATATTTACCCTTTCAGTACGCTGATATTCTCTTCAGCTCTATTAAGTACTGAACAATAGGAATTTATTCGAAATTTTGAAGAACTTCAGAGAGAGTTAAGGCACAACTATCCTGCTATTGACTTGGCCATTCAATGTATTATCTCAGTGACAAAACTAGTTTTCTATGAATCTATTGATTAATCGTTAAATTCTACAGAGCCATTAACTCAATATAGATACAAGGATTTTAATTATTTTTCAGAGCCCTTATCTCAATACCACCTGTGGAAATAGTATGGGTAGGAAAGAGCTTTGCAGTGTATGAAGACAGAGCAGTGTATATAGAAAGAGCTTTGCAGTGTATAAAGCAGACCCATGTTCTAGTTCATCTCCACTTACATGCACACCTCTTAATATGTATTTTCTCAGTAATTTGATTCAACTCTCAGATCATTTGTACACATATTGATTTACCCTACCAAGTAAGATAGGCAACTACGTCTCCAAGGCGTTCTTTCTTACTACAATAATAGAAAGATATTCTTAGCAGGCAGAATAGGGTAGGAAAGAATTATTTTTGTAGTCAGTTAAATCATTTGACAACGGACAACAGACACTGATGAAGTCCCTGTGCTCACAGACTTCACTTCAGTTCTCCATATAAACTGGTCCCAAGAGCCCAAATTAAGCTCTTTTACAGTACAAAGAGATGACTATAACACTTCCTTTGTCAATATATTTGGGCCAAAGTTACACGTGCCATAATTTATGGTAAAGGGCTCTAAGGGTTCATTTAGTTGTTAAATTAGGGATAGATCTGAGCTAAGTCTTAAAAATCAAGGCTCTGGCTAAATACGCTTCTTCTGAAGCTTACTTCTCTGAAGACCTGAGATGAATCTTCAGGTGAATAAGAATACAAGCTAATTTTATATGGTAGCAAAGAGACAACTTTTCCACTTATAATTTAACATAAGCTAGGGTAAAGTAGTGCCACTGGGATCCGGAGGCAGGTTGTTTGGATTCAAATTTCCACATTGTGCTTTCTGTCAGTGTGAGCCCATGCAATTTGCTTAGCCTCTGTAAGCTTCAATTTTTGCTTTTGAAAATGGACATGATGTGAAAAGAACCTACTTCATGAGATTGCTGGGACATTCAGTGAGTCATGCAAGTTAATTAGCACAGGACCTGGAACATAGCAAGCACTCAGTAAATATTAGCTATTATTTTTTCATTGCTATTTTTGCCTTTATTGTTATTATAAGGGTTTCTAACAATGTACAACACTTAACAAACATTTTAATACCCACTAGAAGTTTCCATTTTCAAGTGTCAGACAACTGAGTCAATTGAAATTCCTGAGGAATCAGCAGCCTCTGGACACGTTGACCATTCATCTCTGTAGATTCTCTAGGCTTTATCCCTGTATCAAGTCAGATCATCACAATGCTACATACAAGGACTATATTACTTTACCCCCGTTTTAAATGCTTTGACAGAGCTATGATCTGGCACCATGCCCTTGGCTTCTTATCAAAGGTCAGTGCAAGAAATGACCATATGAAGAATGTTTCTGCTCTTTTTGTAAAACTGCTATTGAAGATACTGTCCAGTTTTGTGTTTAATGTTCCTTAGACAAAGACTCTTGCTATAAATTCTTCTTAGAGCTAAATTTAATGATTTTGGTGTATCTCTTCTTTTGTTTTAAAGTACTTTGTCCTTTTGGGAAACAGAAAAGGCTTTAATAATAAATAGAAGATGCCTTTCACATGTGCCATTCTAGAAAATGTAACCAGCTACTGCTCTGTTTCCAAAACGAATACATTTATTCTTCTTTTCTTGTTTCAAACTTAAAGCATTATCACAATAGACAATATTTGCATGTGAAAAGATAATCTTCAAAGTTGGGAAAGAGTTGTGATACTGATGATAAAATTTCAGGGCACGGACTCTTTGGAGGGCACAGGATTTCATAGTTTCTATCAATTCACATCATATATGTCAGGGGTTGAAAAGTGGAAGACCTTTGACTGTTGTTCGGTTTGCACAGTATTTTAGAAGACCTTATGAGGGGCAGGTGCTACACTTAACCACAATACAAGCATTTGGGCACCTATTGTCATACTCAAGATCTTTTCCCTGCCGAATTCATCTCTGTAACCAGGGTCATGTTAAAAAGTGGTAGAATGTGACTTTAAGAGTCACTATTTCATTACTTTAGGCAGCAGAATCCCTTGGAAATTTACATAAAAGCTTGCAAAACTTGGAGCAAATATGTTCTGGAAAGCTAAAGGGAGCATGGGAAAAAAGGTTTATGCTTCTGTCCCTCAGTCATTTTGCTCACCTTCTAAAATAGAGTGGTTTTTTCTGTTCCTTTTTGTGTCACCATGGGACCTGATGATCACCCTCTGAAAGTATGGAGGCAGGAACAGAAATTTTTACATCACCAATTCTTTCTCAGAGGCTATTCTCTCCAACCTGGAACTGGGAAAGCTAGAGAACTTAGCTTTTCTCTATTCGTTTATAAAAATATATGTATTATATAGCCTGAAATATTGTTCTCATAATGAAGGGAGTGTGGTGAGTCTATGGGAAAAGTGAGTGGTTCTAAACTATGCTAGAGGCCAATAACGAGAAAATGATTATTCTGCCCATGAGAAAACACTGCCAGACATCAGGCAGAGCTGTCAGCAGGCAGGAACATCCAAAAGAAAATAACTTTTTCAGTATCAATTGACCATGCATTTTCTTCCCCCTCAAATTTCTCATAATTTGGCATATATGTGAATTATTTACCCACAAATCATGTTTATTAATAGATATCTAGGATAAAATACACTAATGATAGGACTCTTAGCCATCAGTAAATCTCAAAATCTATACATTAGCTAGATCTTAATTTAAAGCATGCTGTTCTGCTTTTTAACACTACATAAAAACTGAAATAATAAACATGCATACTTTTGTTTGGATGCATTGGTCTTAGCATCATTTTTATTTATTTATTATTATTTATTATTATTATTATTTTTTTTTTTTGAAACGGAGTCTCGCTCTGTCACCCAGGCTGGAGTGCAGTGGCGCGATCTCGGCTCACTGCAAGCTCCGCCTCCCGGGTTCATGCCATTCTCTTGCCCCAGCCTCCCGAGTGGCTGGGACTACAGCACCCGCCACCACCCCGGCTAATTTTTTGTATTTTGTTTGGTAGAAACGGGGTTTCACCGTGTTAGCCAGGATGGTCTTGATCTCCTGATCTCGTGATCCGCCCGCCTCGGCCTCCCAAAGTGCTGGGATTACAGGCGTGAGCCACCACGCCCGGCCGCATCATTTTTATTTTAAAGTTGGGACTTATCATCATATTTGGCCCTTTACCTTCTAAGACAAACACCTTATGCTGAGTTTTGGATCCTCACAAATCTCACAACAAAACAAGATGGCAGATGCATAATAGTCTATAGATTTGACGAAGTTTCAGAGTCTAAATGGTTTTTACAGACCTGATATCAGAATAAATCCTCCAGCAGAAAACAGTCGTGGACATAAAAAGGAATAAAAGTTTCACAAATGTGACTATGTCCTTGTGGTATAGCATATTAGGCAAGCGTCTACTCAATCAGTGTAGGTACCAAAATATTTCTATTTGCCAGAGGATGCTAAGAAATTTTATGTGTTCTACGGTGTGAATTCTTTTTTTTAAAGGCCTCTTTTTTAAACTTTAGCCGCTCATATATTATTTTACTCATCCAAAGTTTCATTAGAGAGAAGAATCTCTCTGACCTTCAGCTTTGAAATTGACAATCCCCACGTTAGAATCATCACTTCATTGTTAAAATACCAATAGCTTATTGAAGTACCTCATAAAAAAGATAATATCAAGGGCATATGAATTAATTATAATAATAATTTTAAAAGTTTAATAAAGTAATTTAAAATTAATGACATAATATGATTTTTAGTATTAAAATTTAAGCTAATAATTCCTTGTTGTGCTATGTGGTTGAGATAGGATGACAATGTTGCATCAATATGTGGTCCTACCCGTAAGAGACGTGTAAATTGACTAGACATTGAATAAAACTAATCTTTCTAATTCTAGATTTTAATTCAGTGTAATAAGTATATGTGAGCATGATGCGGCATGATTTGATTTCATCATCTAGTTTGCTATGAATTATCCATAGGAATGCCTTTCGGAAGGTATGATTCTCCACTTGGAATGTTTACATCACTTATTAGGTAAACAGTAGCAAAAGACACAAGAATTTTTTCCAAGTTTACTTTGTTAATACTCACTATAAAAATCTAACAGAAGGCTTAAATTAATGTAATTACCAAAAATTAAAATAAAAAGAACTCCCTAACAGCAACTTCAAATATCAATGGGGAATAAATCCATTTATAGCAACTGCTATTTCCAAAGAGATAAAATGAATTTTAAGAGTGCATACTGGCTCTAAAACCTCAGGACATTATTAATAAATATTGTCTCTATCCTAAGGTTTATAGAGCTATGAGGCTAGTACAAAATATTATGTATTAAGAATTAATTTATTTTTCAACCATGATTCCTATAGGAGGAAGACTTATGAAATACCTCCAACTGTGCGTTTCCCCTTATCACATTTGATCCCAGAAGCACATTTTAACTAAATTTGACAGCAGGAAAGAAAGTCCAAAGCTAAACAGCACCACACATGTTTTTGAAACAGGTAGACAGCTAATGGCTCACACAGTTCATGTTAATAATCAAATGCTGGCTACCCTGTGGATTGCTACTGTGTGCTAATGAGGAGAACCTTGCTTTCTCTCAGGCAAGCGGCTATCAGGGAAGCTTCTAATAGTTCTAAAAACTGGTGGATACACAGAGAGTGAACACAATGGTTACTACCCGCCATTAGCTACAGATGCACATGTAAGTCATAGAAAATCTAATTGGTTGACTAAGAATAGGATTTATTTATGTTATCCCAATAAATCTCTTTTTGCAGCAAAGTTAAAGGTTAAAAGTATTTGAAGTGTTGAAATGCTTCTCCTATTCACCACCAGTAGATATTTCCAGACTCATTGCTTTTCTCCCCCAGGATTATTTTGTTGTTGCTGTTTTCTCTTCCTAAAGGAAGAGAGCAAATCATTTTCTTTGGATATCAAACCTTCAGTTCACTTCTTTTGGCCAAATGTGCCTTTTTGATGAGAACAAGCATTAGTTTCCTGCTATCTTGAGTATGACAGATGGCATCTCGTCAAGGAATTCAGTGGCAGTAGCCACTAACCAGGGTGATGAGCTATTACACAACTGCAGTCAGTGATTTAATGAAAACCTACTTTTGTATTTCCATGGCTGAACTCATACATTAGCCCTCATGTTCTGTACAAACTTGAAAACTGATGGGAATTAATTCTTCATGAGTTATAGAATGATATATTTCTTTGCTATTCTCTTTGGTTATGGTACTCTCTCTCTTAAGATAATTGGTTTTAAAATGGAAAATGTGTAGGAAAGAAATTGGCTATAATTTGAATTTAGCTTGTACTATCTTATTTATTTATTTATTTTGAGATGGAGTCTCTCTCTGTCACCCAGGGTGGAGTGCAGTGGTGCGATCTCGACTCACTGCAACCGCCAACTCCTGGGTTCAAGTGATTCTCCTGCCTCAGCCTCCCAAGTAGCTGGGACTAAGGCGCGTGCCACCACGCCTGGTAATTTTTTGTATTTTTAGTAGAGACGGAATTTCACCATGTTAGCCAGGATGGTCTCGATCTCCCGACCTCCTGATCTGCCCACCTCGGCCTCCCAAAGTGCTGGGATTACAGGCGTGAGCCACCGCGCCCTGCCTGTACATATCTTTCATTCAATAATTATTTACTTTGCTTTACACTATCAAAAATATGCTACCTGCTCATTGCAAGTTATTATATATGTATTTTTATTAATGTACATATAGACCAGTATTGCTTTATGCACGTTTTTTTCTTATTAAAAAGCAACACTGTTGCAATTTTCTGTTTGTTTTTAACAAAGGACAAAATAATAATTTTTTGTATTAAAAATCAGTTCCTGGATATTAACAACTGATTTTCTTTCAAGGATAAACTGTGCTATTTAATAGTTACATTAAAAAAAAAAACCTTCATAATCTTAATTGTAACCTAAGGACAGTAATACCTAGCCCACTTAAATCTCCGGTTATTATGGAGATGAAACAAAGAAATATGTGTAAATAATCTGATAAATGCTCATTTTCGGATGTAAGTTATATCTATATTTTATTAATTCTGTTTCTTTAATGATACCTCTTACTCAATAAATAAAACTTTTATTTTCAGTAAACTTGTTTTCATTGTTTCTTACTGGTAAAACCCATGTCTCAAAGAGAGAAGTATAAATTTGAACTCTGGGGTGAAGCACATTGGAATTAAGGAGGGAGATTGTATAGTCAAATACTCATGGGATCCAAGAAAAACAAAGTAGATAAATAAATAGTTGTTGCATTCATTTTTCTAGTTATGATAAAACGGATATAAAATATTTCCACTTTCCATGTAATATCACTGTTTTCGTTTCTGAGGGCTGTTCTAACAATTACCATAACCTAATTACCTTAAAACAATATAAGTTTATTCTCACACAGTTCTGGAGGCTAGAAATCCAATATCAAAGTAGTTGGCAGGGCCATGCTTGCTCCAAAAATTTTAGGAGAGGATCTTTACTTGTGTCTTCTAGTTTCTGGCAGTCCCAAGAATTCCTTAGCTTGCAGATATGTCACTCCAATCTTTGTTTCCCTCATCATATGGCTGTGTTCTTCCAGGCTGAGTGAAGTGGCTATTCACAAGCACAATGACAGAACACTACAACCTTGAATGCTTGGTCTCAGGCGATCCTCCTTTCTCAGCCTCTTGAAAGTATTCTCCCCTCTAATAAGGACACAAGCCATAATAGATTAAGGGTCCATCACACGTTAGTATGACATCATCTTGATGAATATATGCTATGACTCTTCCTAAATAAGGTCATTTTCTTAAGTATTGGGGGTTAAAACTTTAGCATATTGTTTTGGGTGACATAATTTAAATTAGAAAACCCAGTATAAGAAAAACAAAATTTGAAATTTGAAAGAGTAAAACTAAATAGCAAAGTATATGGTTTAAGCATAAAAAAAACTGGTAATAGTTAGAGTGTAGCAAATTGTTGAGGCTGTGCCTGACTTTTTAAGACAATTTTCAAAATAGCTACTACACAAGTACAAGCAATTTTTGCCATGTTGGAATAAATATCCAATATTAAATCTTTTAATTTCCAAATAATGGAATGCAATTCAATTTTTTAAAAATATCAAGTAAACAAAAATTCAGTTCTGTGTAAAAACTTATCAAATATGATATAGCATTCAGTTTATCTATTTCATTTAATATCAGACTTTCTTTCTTTGGGAAAGCTGTAATTTTTCGATTTTGAAAATACTTTAACAACTAATATATTTCTTCTTAAATTATGAAATTTTGACACAGTAATTCATTATTTAGTGAAGATAATTATATATATATATATACGTACACATGCATACACACGCCTATGTGTATTATTAAAAGCACGTCAAGAAGGAAGACATTTAAAAGAAAGAAGTAGTCACACATCTCACACATTGTCTTCTAACTGTATTCAGAAATAAATTACATGACATTAAGAAAAGTGTGCCAACAGTAATCCATATTAGTTTTTATAAGACTGCAATTTTAAAGTTCATTTGAAATAAAACAAGAGCAAAATAACATGAATCATATTTGTATCTCTGTCTTTTATTAATCTCTCTGGATGTCAGTTTCACCACCTGTAAGTTTCCTTCAAATATTTCATGTCTATGCTTTAAAAATATACAACCAAATTTTCTCTGTTGACCATCTATATATATTAATATTTAAAAATGTATGTTTACTTTACAGTAATTTTCATTGTAATATGTTATTCTTGGAATATATAAGTTGAGTTGTGATTAAATTGTGAAGCAGAATCACAGGTTAGCTGTAGAGGTATTCTAATCCTCTGCCTAGTATGCGGCTGAAATGAGAGATTGGCTGAGTGCTGTCTGTCAGTAACAAATATTTCATTGTTTTATCTTCACTGTGGCTTCCTCCAGCTTAAGTAAGCACACTGAATCTGCATTTTGGGTGCTTTTGTGAAATATTTGTTAAATAGGTTTTGCCTTTTGTTGTCAAATAGATTCAAAAAATATATTATGCTGGTCTTTAAAGGCTCTTGGCTTTATTTTTAATAAAGTATATTTCCTTGTAATTTAATTAATTTAATTTTGAACATATATGCCAAAAAAATGTTGTTTGAGATACATGTACTTAAATATGGAAGTGAGAGACACTTCCATATTTAAATGTTAACATAGTGAACTGAGTCGACATATACTAGCTCCCAATCCATTTATGTAGAAATATGAGATAAAATATAGCAACTATAACAAAAGCGCGTACATGCAGCTAATCTCAAAAGAAAGTAAGAGAAATACCCAGCTGTCAAAACAGGATGCAAAGGGCACAGTGGTTCCAGGGGTCTAGATGTGTATTCCACTAAAATATAGTGGCTAAAGACCATGAATTGGGGTTTCAAAGTCCATACAGAAATAGGTGGTAGAGCTTTGAGCCAGTGTAAAATGGGTAGATGAAACTGAGATTTCTGAGTAAACTTGGAACACCATGGAGATGTGGTAAGAAATACACTGCGGTCATAATGAAGCTTGTCTACATTTCTGGAATTCTCAGTGGTGTTTGCTTTTTTGGGGGGGATGGGGGGTGGTGGTGAGGGTGACAAAAATGAAATTCTCCTTGATATGTAATAATCAAAACAACATTAAGCATGGATGTTGTTCTTTGAACTTGTATAATGCACTAGGCACAAGAAGCACACACTAAATTATCAACATAGCATCTCATGAGGACCTGATGAACTCCCTAGGGACCTGACAGATATATTTTGTGAAGAAATGCCATGACCCTATTTGAGTGAAACTCTTATGGGAGAAAAAATATCACATAAAGACTTACAATAATAATGTGTAGACTATATAAGGGAAGTAGCCATTTCAGTCTGTTTTGTGCTGCTACAATGAAATACCTGACACTGGATAATTTATAAGGAAAAAAAAATTATTTTCTCATGGTTCTGGAGGCTGGGAAGTCCAAGATCAAGGCATCAGCTTCCAAGTCTCTGCTTCCAAGGTAGTACTTTGAATGCATTATCCTTCACAGAGGAGGAACACTGTTTGTCACAGGGCAGAAGAAGAAAAGAGACCAATTTACTCCCTCAAACCTTTTTTATAGTGGGATTTATCCATTCATGAGGGCAGAGCCCTTATGATTTAAACACTTCCCATTAGGCCCCATCTCACAACACTATTGCATTGAGGATTAGATTCCCAACACAAGAATTCCGGGGTACATATTCATGCTATAGCAGTAGCCAAATAAAACATACCAAATAATTATTAGCATAGCAAGAATATTTGATAACAGAGCAATATGAAAGAGACTATAGAATAAGAAGGTTTGACATTAAAACGGATAAAAGAAAGGAAAAACATCATATTGAAAGGAGATGTAGATATCCATGCTAAATTTTAAACTATGGGTTAAGTGGTAGTTTACAGAACATGTTCAAATTTATAAACTGAAAGACAGTGGGTGTGGCAAGTGCCTGTAGTCCCAGCTAATTGAGAGGCTGCAGTGGGAGGATCACTAGCCCCAAAGGCGGAGGTTGCAGTGAGCCATGATCCCGCCACTGCACTCCAGCCTGGGCAACAGAGTGAGACCCTGTCTCAGAAAAAACAAAAAAAGAAAAAATGAAAAAAATATATATATAGTCACATAGGTGCAGCATTAAAAAATAAATGGGGGTTTGATGTAACAGGGAGACAAAGTCATATGAATACAGAATGAAGCAGTACAACCTAGACCTAGCAGGAGATCTGGAAAAGGAGGAAAGATTATCAGAGAAAGGCAATATTCAAGATAATGGCAGATGCAGTAACAGAATTGGACAAACAGAAAAAATATATGAATCCTAAGTTTGAAGAGGCACACTCGTCCTAAACAGAATAAGTAAAAACAAATTCTGAACCTAGAACTATCTTAGTAAAATTGCCAAAAACCAAACAGAAAAAAAATTAATAGCAACCAAATATAAAAGATAGATTACCTACAAAGAAACAAGGTCCAAACTAATAGTACATTTCTTATCATTAAAGGACAAAAGATAACATAGTACCTTCAGAATCTTTAGGGATTCACTTCACATATGAATATTTTTAAAAAGTTAAAAATTGAAATAAAGAAAATACCCTTGCTTTATTAGAATTTTAAAACTGTGACTTAGATCACACAGAAAATGCTATTAATAATGAAATGATATTGAGTTGGATAGACCATTGTAGAATGATGCAGAGTGCTAATTTAGCAAGTAAGGTCATTGACTGTAAGTTTCCATTAAAATATCCAATATTACGTTCCTTTTCTAATAATGTGATATGATTTAATATTTTATTTCATTCACCCAGATGAATAATGTAATTTACTTATTAATGTGACAACGTTAGGGCTCTTAACTTGAGATTACAGGATTAAATTGTGAATTTTTCAGATAGCTTGGTTTATAAGACAGAGAACTTTAAAGGAGCAACTTCATATGCTTTGTTTTGCTTTTTAGCAGCTTTAAGATTAAAGGCAAATCAAAAGGTAAAAGAGAAAAATTGGACTAAGAACATGATATAAGGTCAGATTTTGTATTAGAAGTTCTGATAATAAATCAATGCTAACTGTCATTTATTTAGCACATAATTTTTTAACCTCTTGAATTCATTTAATCATTTATTTTTATGTTAATCAAAGTCACAATGAAATACCATCTCAACACCAGTCCGAATGGCTATTAAAAAGTCAAAAAGTAACAGATGCTAGCAAGATTGCCTAGAAAAGGAATGCTTATAGACTGTTGGTAGGAGAATAAATTAGCTCATCCACTGTGGAAAGCTGTGTGGCAATTCTTCAAAGAGCTAAAACCAGAACTACCGTTCGACTTAACAATTCCATTTCTCGGTGCATACCCAGTGGAATATAAATCTTTCTACCATAAAGACACATGCACGTGTATATTCATTACAATGCTATTCACAATAGCAAACACAGGGAATCAACCTAAATGCCCATCAATGGCAGATCGGATAAAGAAAATGTGGTATATATAAACCATGGAATACTATGCAGCCATAAAAAATGAGATCATGTCCTTTACAGGAACATGGATGTAGCTGTAGGCCATTATCCTTAGCAAACGTATGCAGGAACAGAAAACCAAGTACCATATGTTCTCACAACAAGAACACTTGGACATAAAGAGGGAACAACAGACACTGTGGCCTACTTGAGAGTGGAGGGGGACAGGAAGAAGAGGATCAGAAAAAATACCTATTGGGTACTAGGCTTAGTATCTGCATCAGGAAATAATCTGTACACCAAACCCATGTGACATGAGCTGTTCTATTTAACAAACCTACACATGTACCCCTGAACCTAAATAAGAGTTTTAAAAAATCATTTATTCTTCTTCAGTCCCCTAAAGTAGGTATCATTAAAATCCCTCCTTTACAGATAGGA
Source organism: Pan troglodytes (assembly GCF_028858775.2). NCBI lineage: Eukaryota > Metazoa > Chordata > Mammalia > Primates > Hominidae > Pan > Pan troglodytes. The sequence goes on from NC_086015.1 coordinate 89,611,715, forward strand.
GCCAAAGGTGAAAATTAATCCGTAGAAAATTACCTCATGTTTATATAACTAAAATGATTAATACAGCAATTCTCAGGAAGAGAAAATTTGGCCCCCAGGGGAACATTTGGCAATGTCTGGAGACAAGTTTTATTGTCATAATTGAGGACCAGGGTGCTACTGGCATTTAGTGGTTGGAGGTCACAAATGCTGTTAAACATCCTACAAAGGTTTTCCCACAGCAAAGAATCATCTGGTCCCTGATGTCAACAGTACCTCAACTGAGACACTTTGCTCTAGAACGTTTAAAGCAAATACTGATCAAGTCAACTAATTAAGTTTTTGTTTTCTCTGTTTAGTAGAGCATAAACCTAAAATATGAACCTCTCTTTTCTACAGTATTCTCTGTGGTTTAAAACTGATTGGCATCTCATAGATTTCGGGTAGTTTTCACATAACGCAAGCTACAGTATGAAAGTTTTCTCTGCAGGCAATCTTCAAAGTCTGATTTCTGTAGCTGCCGGCGGTTGTCCCCTGACATCAGTTTGGTTCACGGAGACAATCTTGACAAGGTAGCAGATGCACAACAGGCCAACAGACTTTCACTTTGCTCTCTCCAGTTTCAGAATTCTATATGCATTTATATTGAGACAAAAATAATAAAGTATATTGACATACTTCCCTTTAAGTATTAATGCCTTGTCTTTTCCAATGTCAGCAATCCCTTAGTAATGTAGCTTGGTCTAGTGCTGATAAAGCATTTATTTTGTTTTCTGTAACTTCCTTTTGGGGTCTAGCTCATTTATTTTTGATTCATAATACTTTCCAGGATTTTATCACATTGATTACTGCATTTCAGATACCAGTTATTGTGGTTTATATCTCTGAAAGGAAGTACACTGAAAATGAAAATAAAATTTCCTATAGTGGTGATTTATTTCTGTTAGATTTTTTTAAAATTCTACCAGTATCCACTATAATATATTTCTAATTTAGGAATTTCCTGTATACGTTGTAAGATGATAAGACATGACTTTTAAGTGAAAGAATAATTAGATTAAAAATAAAAACTATATTGTTTTAAATATACTCATTTTATATATATATATATATATATATATATATATATATTTTTTTTTTTTTTTTTGCGAGAGAGAGAAAGAGAGAGAGAGAGTCTTGCTCTGTTGCCCAGGCTGGAATGCAGTGGTGGGATCTTGGCTCACTGCAACCTCTGCCTCCCAGGTTCAAGCAATTCTCCTGCCTCAGCCTTCCAAGTAGCTAGGACTACAGGGATGCACCACTGTGTCTAATTTATTTATTTATTTATTTTTGTACTTTTAGTAGACATAGGGTTTTGTCATGTTGGCCAGGCTGGTCTCAAACTCCTGGTCTCAAGTGATCCACCTGCCTCATCCTCCCAAAGTGCTGGGATTACAAACATGAGCCACTGCACCCAAACACTTATTTTTATTTTAATTAGTATTATAGACAAGGCTTTTTTGGTTAAAATTCAGATAATGTTTTAAAGAATTATATGAATTATTATGTTGTTCTCAATATCACTTTTCATGTTTTGCTAAAAATATTGAAACAGTATGATTTGATTTTATTAACTTTTCGTAAATTTGGCTTATACATCTCAAGATCTGTTTTTCTAATCTGAACCATACTACATATGTGTCTTTGATCCATTAGTACATAAAGAATGTTGTTTTCATAATTAAGAGGAAAAGAAGCCTAAGGAGATACATTACAGATTAATAGGCACTAAATAAAATACAAACATCTTTAATTTTAGACCTCATTGTATGAATAGTATGCATTTTTGGATCAAATAATTTATATTTCTGTTATATTTTTATGTTTATAGTTTGGAATAGTGTCCTATATAATGCATGCATCCTAAATACTATTTATTAGTTTGCAAAACTGAAATTGCTAACGTCATTTTTGCCCAAGCATAATAATGTTGCTCACATAGTATGTCCAGGGAGGCAAAACACCAAACATTTTGTAACAGATTCTATCTAGGGTAACAAACGAAACATCAAATATTGGGTGTGTGAAAGCACCTTATTTATCTAAGGGTCAAAGTACATTTCAAATAACCAACAGTCCCAGTGTAAAATAAAAGTGTTCCATTGAGTTTATATAAGCTCGAAAATAGTACAAGAATATATTCAATGTTATAATAAGAAATCACTCATATATACAGCTTTGCTTACTTCTTGTTGTTATCTGTTTACGGTAGCATGTCCTATTCTATTTTCCTCAAGATGTCATTTTAGGTGTTGTCATCTTGTTATCATGTCTTTGTCTTCCCATGCAAAACCTAGGGCATGGGTTTCAAACTCTACACTTGAACACATGTCTCATGCAGAGGAATGCTATTTAATTCACAGGCTGTAATGCTCCTCACAAGAAATCTACACCTTTGGTGAAAAGTGTTTCATTTTTACCTGCTGACAGCCTGATGACACAAAGTATTTGCTCATAACACCATGAGTTTGCCTGTGACTTTTCACCAGGCTCAAGAAATTATTAATAGAAATGTCCATGTTTAAAGTGTAAATAAATAAATATGCAAAGCCAATGGGGAAAAAATAGTAAATTGGTTTCTGTGCTACATATGATATTTTCAGCTTTTTAAGGTATTTTTAAAAATTATTTTTCTTTATAAAGAAGTCTCTGTCTTCAAATAGAGCTTGTAAAAGGGCTCTCTCTGTGCCTAAACACTGAGATCCATTCTACTGAGGTGGATATCCAGGGGGAGTCCAAATAAGAACCGTCATTCAGAGAGCAGAAACTCTTGAATGGAATGGGAAATTCAAACTTCTTTGGTGAGAACTAATCCTGAAGAAAATAGATAAAACCACTTGCATATCCAGATACTTTTAGAAACAAATAAAACTGAATATTTGTTCCCAGAATAACTGTTTTCATTATTCTTTTATTGTGGTGTTTTGCTTCTGTCTGAGTTTGTCCATGTCCATGGATATGTCTTACTCATTTTAACAATTTGGAAAAATTGGACAAAACCGTTTTCTTTTTTTCCGTCAGTCTTTTTCACTCCTCTAACATCCTAGAGCTCCCATCTTCTTGGAAAATTATTTATAATTGTTGTGTTCATTTCCTCACTTGTCACTCAGTCTAGGACTGAATGCAATCTCTACCTGGACTCATTCCACTGAAAACATCTCACCAAAGTCATCAAACATTTTCTCATGGCTAAATTCAAAGGAAATCCCTAAGACTTCCCTTAAATGGGACCTATTTGGTAGCATTTAATTCTGCAACATATATGCATTTTTCTTGAAACCCACTGTCTCTTTAACATCTTTGTCCAGGCATTTTCTTAGTAACCCTGCAACCTGTCTGAACACTTTTTTTGGTTTCATGTGTAAGCTCCAATTTCCTTTGCTCTGTTATTATGGTGTTCCTCCAGATTGTGTCATAGCTGTCACCGCCTATCAACAGTTCAAATCACTTATGACCTATGCATCACACTGCCTACTTGACAGTTATGCTTGCACATATCATGATAACCTTAAATACATGTTCAAAACTAAACAAGACCCTTCTGTCTTCCTCCCGCACCTCTGTGTTACATCAAATTCTCTCTGGATCCCATACTCACCACCAGAATATCCAATTACAAAATCATATCAATTCTATTTCCAATACATTTCTAGAATTAGTCTCCCTAAATATTTGTAGAAAACATCTCTCATCACGATGCTAAAACAGTGTCATAACTTGTTTTCTTTGCTCCAACATCATCCTCTATACTTTGGTATCTAGAAAAGTCACAGTGGTCTTTCTGAAGTACAGATGTGATTAAGCCAGTCTTCAATTCTTCTTATAACAGCCTATATGGCAATAGGAGGATAATGGTAGTTGAGAGAATAAGGTTGTTGAGGGCACCTTACGAATCAATTAAGCAAAATTTCCAATATAGTGGCTAGTGTGCGGAAGACAAGCTATAATACTGGCTGTACTGCTATTAATAGACAATATATCTGTATTTATATCTTTCGTTAGCCTTCAGCACCAGGAGGACAGAGTCCATTTTATATGCTGCATCCATTATTGGGCCAATAAAGAAATTAGCACTCAAATATCTGCTCAATAAGTGGATAACTAGAAAAATATATATTTGTATAAAACCTTACTGTTTGCAAAGTGTTTCTATATTCTTTCTTTCTTTTAGAGGAATATATGCTTACTACTCTTCCTAATAGTGTATAGGAATACTGAAACTCAAAATGTTTAAATCATTTGTGCATAGTAACAGAATTGAGTGTCAAAATCAAGTCTGTTGGATTCTACGCCCAAAGCTCTTAGGCTGTTTCCACGTACTACCTTGCCTCTTCTTAATGATTGTATCAATTAAGTATACTCCTATTGAATTTTAACAAGGACTCTGCATGCCGTCTGAAAAAAGTATATCACCAAAATAGTAGTCTTTTGATCCACAACTCACCAGACATACTAGTGAATTAAAGGTGAGTAAAATCACACTTTCATTAAAAATGTACATATATATTCTATAACTAAACATGGCAATTTTTTAACATAATTTGTTCCTGCGTTATTTTAACTATAAACATAAAAATAGATCATCCACACATATTTTAAATGAGCATTATTCTATCCAGAAAGAGAAATGGGAGCTTTGTAAACTCTGTGTGAACAAATTGTTTTATATTCCTCGTGGTTGCATTCCAATTTACACTTGCAGATGTCTTTCACTTAAAACCACATCGTGTGGGTATCTTCTCCCTATTGCAACTGTCCCAGCTTCCAAAGAAACTGGAGCATCAAATCTCGCCTTTGAAGTCAGCTGCAGTGTCATAGTCTCATTCTCCATTAATTAACTGAGTGCTCAGTTGATCTCAATGTGCTTTCTCCTGCCAGCTCTGCAAGGCCTTGCCCTCTGCAGCTGGTTCTGCACAGAACCAGAGTCTACAAAAAATTAAAAATCAAAGCTAAGGAGGTTTTAACTTTGTCTGATTTTTCTTACCTGGAAAAGAAGCAGACAGCACAGGCTGCTTTATGTTCCACATGAAATGGTAAAAATAGTATGAGCCGTAAAGCACACAAATGAAGTTTTGAATCATGGTCACCTGCTAGCTCTTACGTTGAAGAAGTTTTGTAACGTCGAGATCTTCAACATCCTTTTCCATAAAAGGAAAGAATGCCATTTCCATAAATTGTTTTGAGAATTAAATGAGTTAATGAACTTGATAGTGTCAAACATTACTCCTAACATGTAATACATATTCAGTGGAAATTAGTTTCTTTCTTTCTATTTGCTGAGATATCTTGAGTAAAATTTAATTTCTTCTCATCCTCACATTTGTGGCTTTTGAATATCAGTTAATTACTTTCCTAAAGTATGAAGTCAGCTGGATGCGGTGGCTAACGCCTATAATCCCAGCACTTTGGGAGGCCGAGGCAGGCGGATCATGAGGTCAAGCGTCTGAGACCAGCATGGCCAACATGGCGAAACCCCGTCTCGGCTAAAAATACAAAAATTAGCCAGGCGCCCAGCTACTGGCGAGGCTGAGGCAGGAGAATCACTTGAACCTGGGAGGCGGAGGTTGCAGTGAGTTGAGATTGTGCCATTGCACTCCAACCTGGGCCACAAGAGCAAGACTCCATCAAAAAAAAAAAAAAAGTGTGAATAGTGGATGTCTATCTTGAGAAGATTATCATTTAATTTTTTATCAGGAGCCATGATTTTAAAAAATCTATTTCTGCTATTCCTTTCAAATTTCCCCATTTAACAAATATGTATTTAGTGCCATCGTGATCCAGGGATTGTTCCAGAAAATGAGTAAAATTCTTATATAAAAGAAACAGGGACTCTCCTCAAGCGACTTACATCTTCTCAGAAACAAATAAATGAATTATATTTTGAATCTATATTTAAACATGTTGGAAAATGATTTATGAAAACTTAGACCTCATGTTTGAAACATAAATGTTTATTAGGGAATCAACCGAAGTGTAAGTAGGAATGATACACGATGTCCTCTTTTAACATACTCTGCCTCCCTAAATTCCCTCTTTCTCTTTAAATAACCTGTGATTTAAAGCTAAAAGAACACGGCAAATATTTCTCAGAGACTGAAAGAGATTTTCAGAGAAGTTTTAAGGCCTAAGTAAACAGTCTTCATTTCAAGTGTTTTGTGTATATTTAAGTGATTCTACAGCCTGTATTGTTTTTCTAGTGAAATATAATGATTTCAGGAATTGAAAAAAAATTGAAGACAAGAAAATGGTAATTCTACATCTGTTTTTACTTAAGAATGCTTATATTGGTCAGAAAACAGCAGGTATTCATAAAAGTGTTGACTGAGTTGAATAGTCTTTCATAAAAGTGTACCTTTTGTATATTAATATTTCTCTTAGGAAATATGATAAAGTATATTTCAAATAACACTATTTTTTTCCATTAACACAGTATAGATTAAATCAATAAATGTATGTATTTTTTCAAAATGTTCAATATTATATTATTGATAATAGTATCAGAAATGAAAAATAAATCTACTATAATCAATTTTGAAATGATTTTTCACAAAAAATTATATATGGCTAATTTGATGAAGATGTTGAAAGCCATTTTCAATTGTAAAAGTCTAATGGAAATGCTTATTGCCTACCCAGGCATGAACCCCCACCCTGCACATGGCCTACAATCTATTCATGTCCACATGCTTTGTTCCTGGGAAACTTAAACACTGAAAATATTGGATTTTTACTATGGCTTAAATATAATTATATGGTGGGTAGGTGGTGGCAGTAATTACACTATTTTATAGCTTTTAGTAGTTTAAATACAGTTGCAACAAAGTAAAAGTATAGAATAATTAATGACTAAAAGTTTTTCAGAGAAAGATGAGATCAATTTTTTTTGAAATAAAATAGAATTAACATTGAAATGTCTCTTATTCTACCATTTTGTTTGTAATTTAGGTCACAGAATCTTAATGTGTCTTTTTTTTCTTTTCTTTTTTTCTTTCCTTTTTATTTGTTTTGCCTTTTTAACTAAAATTAAATGGGTTGGTGTGGGTTGACAGGAATTACAATGACATGGCTGAGAATTCTATCCTACAATTCTAAGATCTAATGCTTCTAAAATACAAAGGGAGAATCATTGATGTCTCTCTCTTTATCTATATAAATATGTTAAACACACACATTTATTTATTCATTCATATTTATTATTTATTTATTTAGAGACAGATTCTCAGTGTTGCCCAGGCTGGAGTGCAGTGTCACAATCCCAGCTCACTGCAACCTCCACCTCCCGAGTTCAAGCAATTCTCATGCCTCAGCCTCCTGAGTAACTGGGATTACAGGTGCACACCACCACGCCAGGCTAATTTTTGTATTTTTAGTAGAGACGGAGTTTTGCTATGTTGGCCAGGCTGTAATCAAACTCCTGACCTCAGGTGATTGACCTACCTCAGCCTCCCAAAGTGTTGGGATTATAGGCATGAGCCACCATGCCCGGCCACACACACACACACACACACACATAAACTATATGTGTATTTATATAAATATATATGTATATATGAAGTTACCCTATAGGCTAAATTTAAAAACAGTGCCAATCACTAGGTATTTTATTTCATTATAACTATTCTTTTCTGTTGACAATATATTGCAAGTCTTAATTTTATTTACAGATTTTGTTTGGCCTTATTTTTCTGTAATTCATACTGCTTCTTGTAATTGTGAATTAAAATTCTATTCTGAATAGTTAAAAGCTATTTCAAAACGTAACCATTTGAAGCCTCATGACTGCTAATTTAGCCACTAACCCAGGCCCTTCTGATCCCTCATACTATCAATTTACTTAACAGCTAAACCTTAAACATAATATTAAGTTACACAGAAATGTCTTTGAAGCTTGGTAGATGAATCACTGTGATTATTGTTTTCAGTCGAAATACTTCTTTCCTTATCCCTGAAGAGAGAAATTGTCTTCTAGTTGTCATTTTAGCCAATTATTTAAAATTGTGAAAATATGACTTAGTCCTATTCTGTGGTTCTCTAGTAACAAGTAACTTGTCTCTTGTGATTTGTTAAGCTTTTGAAACCCTTAGTGTTTAATATGAATTCCTGTCTAACAGGCTCTGTATATCTTGTAGGTCAAAACTGTTGTGACCATGAAGCAAACAAACTACTTTAAGAGCTTTTAAACAATAAATAGGCTTATGACATATACATGGCTTCAAATTGTATTTTACAGGAAATGTATTAAAATTTGTCACTATAACTCTAATTTCATTTAAATAAATAAATCTTTGCTCATATAAACTGGAATTAAATTTTAAATTTCCAATTTCATCTGCCAACATGCTTCATCTTTGCTGGATTTTCTGATGCTAATTGGAATGCTCTGAAGCCCACAGGACAGCCAATGACAACTTTTGGGCTATTTCCACGTTTCCAATTTGTGCTGGATAAAGCAGGATGGCCAAATTATGACAGAGTTTTCTCTTCCAAATCAATCAACTTTTAATACAAAGATTTCCTCAAGAGTCAAAGACTCTAAAAGAGAAAGGTTTAAATTTTGGATGTTGCAAGCTCAAATCACCAAGTGAAATTTGATCCTTGAACATCTAAATCAATGGTTAAATGTTTCATAGATGGACTGCACCTTGAAAATATTAAGTCTAGAGACAGCCTCTTCAGGAGACTTGTGTGGATACATAGACATCATTTGATTTAGTCTTATATCTAAACTGGTACAAAATATTCTTATATTCTATAATTTTATATAAACATAACCTCATTTTATAGGTTAAATCATGTCTTCCCTCAAAAAAAAAAAAAAGGTATGTTGGAGACCTAAAACCCATTACCCTCAGAATGTGATCTTATTTGAATATAGGCTCTTTATAAAGGTAGTAAAGTTAAATAGAGGTTAAGAGGATTAGCCCTCATCCAGTATGACTGGTGTCATTATAAAATGTTACAATTTGGACACAGAAAAAGAGATGTATAGGGAGATAACTGTATGAAGAAACACAGGGAGAAGATGACCATCTACAAGCTAAGGGAAGAGATACAGCTTTCAGAAGAAACCAATCCTAATTTAAATACATTTCTGTTCTTTAAGCCACCCAGTTTGTCCTACTTTTTGGAAGCAGCCCTAAAAAACAAATAACACAGGACGGGCACCGTGGCTTATGCCTGTAATCCCAGCACTTTCGGAGGCTGAGGGAGGAAGATCACGAAGTCAGGAGTTTGAGACCAGCCTGGCCAACACGGTAAAACCCAGTCTCTTCTAAACACATACACACACACACACACACACACACACACACACACACAAAATTAGCCGGGCATGGTGGTGCACACCTGTAATCCCAGCTACTTGAGAGGCTGAGGCAGAAGAATTGCTTGAACCCAGGGGGCGGAGGTTGCAGTGAGCTGAGATTGCACGGAGCCGAGATTGTACCACTGCACTCCAGCCTGGGCGACAGAACAAGACTCCGTCTCAGAAAACAAAACCAAAAACAAACAAAAAAACAAATACACATCATATTTATTATCCTAAAATTACCAAATTATGTGTGTGTATAAAGTAAATATGTATTTATATATGGTAATATGATATGCCGAAGTATAATTCGTTATTTTAAACATATATAACATACATGTTTCCATATATTTTACAACTAGTAATTTTACAATGAAAACATTTAAAATTTATTGTTCCTCTCATGACTATTTTTTTGAGACAACACATGACAATCTAAAAGTGACAGTCACTTTTAGATTGGCCTTTTTGAAAGAAAAATAAGAAGCATTTGAGAATAAGAGTTTTAGTTTTCCTGATTAGTAGCAAGTACCATGTCTCCTTAATCCTTAAAAACATGAAATTCAATTTTATTGGCTGCTGTTTAGGAGATAACTCATTTCTCAATTTTTCTGATTAAATTCATCTTGAGGATAATGTAGTTATTTTAAGACGTGGTAGAAATAAAGCCATTCCTAGTGAAGTTCTATTTCAGGTTCACATAAAAGAAATCCTACGTTTTCAAAGAATCACTGGAAATTTTCATGATGCCTAGAGTCACAAGAGTCTCCTCATCACCTAGGAATATTTGGGACATTAACCAGCAGTGTGAACTTGGAAACATCACCTAACCTTCTTGTGTCTATTTTTTCTTAATTACACAATAGAAATGTTGAACTGGATGAGTTGCTTGTTCTCTTTTGAACTCTCATAGCACTTATCACCTCTACCATTAATATCACACTTTTTTTCTATTGTTAGTATGTTTCCGTTGTGAAATCTTGTTTAAACTCTTGTATGTTTTAAATTTTAAAATGTTTTAAAAGTACTTGAAAGGGCAGATACAGTTTAAATTTTTATTGCAATGCTCCAACAACACTGACACCACTGCTACATAGACATTTTACTTTTTTCTTTATTCCTTTCTACACTGCCCAGTGCATTTTCTAATATGAATAAAATGAATTGAGACAGAAAATAGAAAAATTTATCTGAATTTTTCATAGGCAATGTCTTTATAAATCCACCCTAACTTATTAACTGTTTAAAAACACTTCAAAAAAAATGTTTAGGCCAGGGGCAGTGGCTCATGCCTCTAATTCCATCACTTTGGGAGGCTGAGGCAAGGGTGTCGCTTGAGGCCAGGGCAGTAAGTGCAGCCTGAGCAACATAGGGAGACTCCATCTCTCCAAAAAAAAAAAAAAAGAAAGAAAAAAAATAGCTCGGCACGGTGGTGTGTGTGCCTGTGGTTTCAGCTACTCAGGAGGCTGAGGTGGGAAGATTGTTTGAGCCTGTGAGTTTGAGGCTGCAGTGAGCCATAATAACACTATTGCACTTCATTCTACATGACAGAGTCAGACCCTGTCTCAAAAATAATAACAATCACTTTTTTTATTTAGAACGTTTATGGATATATAATAGCTGTGCATATTTATGGGGTACATGCAATGTTTTGAAATATGCGTTAAATTTGTAATGATCAAATCAGGGTAATTTAGGGCATCCATCACATCAAACATTTTTCGTTTATTTATGTTAGCTTCATTCCAATTCTACTCTTCATCGTTTTAAAATATGCCATAAAATTTTATTTACCATAGTTGCCCTACTGTGCTATCAAACACTAGATCTTATTCTTTCTGTCTAACTGTATTTTTGTAAACGTTAACCATTCTTTCTTTATTCCTAACTCCCACTACCCTTCCCAGCCTCTGGTAACCATCATTCTACTCTCTATCTCAATTTATTCATTTTTTTAGCTCCCACATATTAGTGAGAACATGTGATATTTGTTTTTCTGTTCCTGACTTATTAGCCATATTTTACAACTAGTAATTCTAAAATGAAAGCATTTATAGTGTATTGGTTTTCTCATGACTCTATTTTGTGACAACACATGAAAATCTAAAAGTGACAATAGTCACTTTTAGATTGGCCTTTTTGAGAGAAAAATAATAAGTATTTGAGAATAAGAGTTTTACTTATAAGAATATTCAGTATACTGATTTTCATCCTTTTGGGTACAGACCCAACATTGAGATTGCTGTATGACATGGTAGACCTATTATATTATTTGAGGAACCTCCATACTGTTCTCCATAATGGCTGTGATAATTTACATTCCCACTAAGAATGTATGAGGGTTCCCCTTTCTCCACATTCTCACCAGCATTCATTATGGCCTGTCTTTTGGATAAGAGCCATTTTAACTGGAGTGAGTGATTCTTCTTTCTGGAAATACTGTCATTGAAGAATTGTCCCGGTGTATAAAACCCAGTTATCATTACAATTTTTATTTTAATTTTTAACAGTACTACAGTATCATTTGCACATAAATAAATCCTTTAGCAGTGGAGGAGAGCAGTACAAAAGGTCAACACCTTTGACAGTTTCTTATAAATTTCAGTGAGTACCTACTATATGACCCTACCCAAGCCATAGTAAAAATTATTAAGGAATCAATTGAAAAGAAATATCCTCACATCAGTCACAATATAAACCTATAGCTAATTTCTGTCTGTTGAGACAACGGCTGAGAAGGGATCAAAGTCCTAAACATTTGTGACTGCTTTCTCAGAAAATAATAACAGATATAAAACTAGTCAATAGTGGAATATTAGATGCAAGCTGAATTTTTACTGTTGGGTCCTGAGAAATACAGGCTCCAAATTTCGAAATGAGAATAAATATTTTGTGTTGTCTAATGAGCTTAAGTCTTTAATGTAGGGGAAATTAAATATCCCAATTTAAAAACATAATGCATTAGAGGAATATATTAGGGAGATCAGAGCTTATTAAAAGAAAACCTGTGTGTAGCCTGACACAGAGGGATCCTTGAAAAATAGTGATGGCACAGATTCCTTCCTGGGGGCTTTGTAGGTTTGACCTTTGTAATGAAATAATGTGGGAGAGAATTACTGAAATTCACTTAGGATGTAATCTGAGTTTATAAATTTAGGTCAGTTGTTGGACTTAGTTATATTTTCACTTTTGTATTATGTAAAAATGAAATATACATATATTTAAGTGAATAATCCACTTCCAAAATATCTAAAATTCCATGCAAAATATGTCCTCTGGAGTCCCTCTAAGCTAAATTCCATACATTTTAAATTTTCTGTGTTGTACAAGTTGTGAAAAATCAAATTAACTAGTCAAACAAAGGCAGATAAAAGATCTACTGCTAGTTTGCAAGTAGATTGAAGATTTGACTAAAAAATCTGTGAACAAGGCTTTTTTTATTCCCATTGCTTAAGAAAATGGTGCTACACAGTAGTTTGTTGATAAATATGTATGAATTACAGGATGAATTAATAATAGATTATTCTCATGGTCCCACCATACACATTCAACATTTTTAATTCTTTTTAAAATAAGTTTTGTTTTATGTACAATAAGTTGTTTGTAAACTTTAACTTTGATGTTATTTTGGCTTTTAACACTTTTCATTATCTCGTTAGACATATGTGCAATATATTCCACCCTTGATATTAAACATAATGCTCCTGTGGGATTTTATCTTTGCATTGTACACAGAATAGTGTCTTACAGTAGAAAGAAATCAGTGTTTAAAGTGTTAATTATAAAAGAATGAATGGATAACTGTATGAATGAATAGTATGATTATGGTATGTTGTAATAGTGATACATATAAAAGTAATAATCTTAATTACTAAAAAATCTACATCTTGTTTTTAATATTAGCGAGCCATGTAAATAATGAGGGTGATAGAATACCGTCAGGTAAGCATTTTAGAAAAAAAATGTTAGATAAGTAAAGTTTACATAATTTGATTACAAGTTAAATTTTATGTCTATATTATATGTAAATGCTTAGAAACAACTTTTTAGTGATAAAATTCACTTCTGTGCATGCAAATTGGGTAATTGTGTATCTAATTGACCACTTAGTTTGTAGTTGAGTAATTATTGTCATCAATTGCCTGTTTGCACATTAAATGAAGACCAGGTGAAAATGTTAATTAGGTTAATAATTTTAAATAATTTTTGTTATTAAAGAAGCGTGTTTTTCTGCTCTTGCTGCAGTTTTGCAATTGCTATTTAAAATAGTTTTCACATGGCCTTCCAACATTGGAGACCCAGATTAGAAGCTCAAATTCAAGCAGATGATTGGGTCAATACATCTCATTAAGGAAACCATATTATAGAGGCTTATCATTAATGCATAAAAGGCTATTATATTTCGAAGTAAGTTTAGAAGAGATAGTAATGTGTGAAAAATACCAGTTTTCCTGTTGTTATATTGAGGGACTCCATGTAATTCTGGCCAAACTTTATTCACTTTCTTAACCAGAAAATCTTACCGTGTACAATTCACTTCCTTTGGAAGTATATGAGTAAAATAATGTTTTTTAATAAAATAACATCTAAGCAATAAAATTTGACCTTTATTTCCCTTAAATATAAATGAAATGAAATAAGTGTATATTAACTATTACTGAATTAATGTCAAATATTTGCATCTGAAGCAAATACAAAAATTTGAAGACCTGAGTTTTTCATCTTTTCTGCTACTATAGCAGAAAACCTTTTATGTAGGCTTGCTTAGTCAACAACTTGTAATCAAATCTCTCCTGGAGCAAATGCTGGATGATTTTCTATCATTTTCTCAAGTTATCAAAACTGCCTCAGGTAGTTGGGTCATTAAATAGCAATAGGTATCAACAAAAAGCAGCCTCACATCATTAGTGCTAATGATGTCTCAGGCTTACATCTAAAAAATGACATATGGACTTCAGAATAATTTAAGTTGACTTCAGTGGCAGATATTTACTGCAGGATAGTTTTAAGACAGCCGTTGCCAGCTAAGGGGAAAGGCACAATAAGAATTATTTCAACAAAATATTTGTATCAGAGTGTAATAGTGCATCTGGTCAACTTAATTTTATGGTGATGATTAATCAATGTTCAACAATGACTGATAGTATACACATATATTAATGGGTAATCAACTTGACCTTAAGCAATTATTTTACTTGGATTCCTCAGCAAAATTTGCCTAAAACTTAGCTAAATTTTGTGATCTGTTAAAGAAGATTACAAAAACCTTTTCAAATGTTAACAAAAATGCCTTAAGAAGGTCCTAAATCTTGGATTCTCTTAACTGTTCAAATTTATAATATTTCATTTTTCTTGAATTTTGATTACTGACTTAGTTCCTTCTTAAATATTGAGGCTAAATTAAAAATAAAGCATGAAGAAGCTATTAGAGGCTGTAGTTTCTCAATCATTATGTAGTTTTTATATTGAGAGTGAAAAAAAAATATGAAAGTAGACCCCAAAAATAGATTCTCATTATAATTTAGTAACTTGTATTTTCAAAATGTAATACAAATAGGGCTATGAAGTTACAAGGTGACCGGAAAGTAAACTAGCTCAAAATAGAAGAAAAAGGAAAACAGTCATATTAAAATATTTCTAGGTTGTGAAGATATACTAAAAAAAAGATACTAAGTAAATAAATAAAATGCTACAAACATGTTCGGTCTTTATGAGAACAAATTGTCCTCTCAAAAAAACAAAATATTTTATAATTTCTAACTTATTTTGATACATTCATTTTCTATTGATGTCTCAACCTTCTGTAACCTAGCTTCCATTCCCCACCAGAAAAGACATAAATGAAAGTGATCATAAAATATCAGTCACCTACTAATTTCTAAAATCAGTGGCCTGCTACTTTATATCGGGGTAGCATTTTGCACTTGGCTCCAATAAACACTTTCTTTGATTTTAACTCTTTTTTTCTTCCTTGATACTAACCAGACCTCTCTATTCTCTTCTTGTCAAGGGTCAGATTTTTCTTTTTTGTATTTATTTTTAATTGACACTTAATAATTGTACATATTTATGGGGTACAGTGTTATGTGTCAATACACATGTACAATGTGTAATGAACAAATTGGAGTTATTAGCATATTCATCATCTCAGATATTTATCACTTTTTTTTTTGTTGAGGTCATTCAAAATCCTCCCTTCTAGCTATATTGAAATATACAATATGTTATTGGTTTTTCTCTAACTCAATGTTTGAAAATGATGTAACAAAGTTTATAGCTTCTGCCTTTCTATTTGTATTTAATAATCAGCTTCTTCTGTGAGATGATTGTCTATTCATATGTCTGCCATAATCTATAATTTCTGCCAAGATGTAATTCTTGAATGGTTTACTAATTTACCCAACTATCTGGTACATGTCTTTGGAGGCAGTATGGATGTCTCCAAGTCTATTTGTCCATGCAGAATTCATTATTTTCTGTTTCCCTAGGCAGTGCAAAGTAAAGCAAAAATAAGCAAACAGTAATAAAACCATACAAAGACAGCCTGTTCTCTCTGATTGTATTCATTACTTTTTGAGTGAGGTCGATATGCACTCATCCTCTAAACTGAAAGAAACCGTGAACATATTGGTCCTGTGAACCCCCTGCCCAAAATATATCTGGTACCCAATTTCATAGGTTCCATTTCTAAACATTATTTTATAAGCTCTTATCTTTGACGTCATTGCTTTTATTTTAGGCCATCAACATTTCCTTCTGCACTATTGTTACTGCCCTGCCTTATAGCTTTGAGAATCTCCTCATTGCCAAGTGGAACCCCATGTTTTTTAGAAATTTGCTTCAACCTACCTTTCAATCCCATCTCTTGATATTTTTCTGAATTTAGCTAAAATAAAAGCAGCTTTTCTTGTGGATATGAATAAAAGCTTTAATAATAGGTTGCAATAATTTTATTTGTTATAGGCCAGTTAAATTATAATTAGCAATTTTAAAATCAACAAGAATAAGATAAGTTATTTGTGTAATAATTTATATTTCAGACCATAAAATCAAATTGTTTACGTAAAGCTCAATGGCAAATTGATAGCAAATGTTTTCTTTTTTTCAGTTTTTCATAAAGGGTGATTCAAAATTATAATAACAAAGCTTAAGAAAACTATATTTCTGTGAAATGTAAGATTTATGTTGTCAACTATCAATTTGGACTAACAGTCAACTAGAAATTGTTATATTAAGCAACTAATATCAGCAATGTTTTGTTCAGCAAGTAAATATTATGAGAAGGCAGAATTTTATGTTACTAAGCGGTCAATATAAAATTTTTCATGTTTTTCCTTCTGAGAGTTAAAAATAAAAATTTCGTATATGAAACATTTAGAGTTCTCAATCATTTCTTTCCATTTTAAAGATTTAATTTTTCTTAAAGCTGATAAAAATATCAAGAACATACCAAGAGGGGTAGTTGCTAAATAATTTATATATATATATATGAATTATATATATATATATATATAGCTTATTAACAAAGTTAATAGTTAAATAGTTAAAAGGAACTAAATATATATATATTTCATTATCAAAGTTGACCATTTAAGGGAAAACAATATTTTGGCCTTCCATCTGCCATCTCATCCCCAACCTTATGCTGGCCAATAATAATTGCTTTTAAAGCTCTTTCTCCCACAGCACCTCTAAAAAATGTTAAATTGCAGCATCTTTAAACTCAGACTGAACCAAACATTCCTATTTTAGTGTGATGATTTATCTAAATTCTGATGTGTAGCACAGTGCAAATGATATAATTTAAATAGAATTTTAATGAGGGGCAAAAAGAAAGACAATTTATACTTTCTCGTATTTCTCTAAATATATTAACTGTCTCAAGGAACAGCTTTGTGAGCCAAGTCATATGTATCATTGTAAATTGATGGTATAGAAAAACATGGAAACAAATATTTCTTTATATTGTGTTTAATTGGGACAAAAATAAATGGCGTACAGACTGAAGGGCATAACCTAGTTACCCTCTCTGGCTTTCAAATAACCATTTATCATAGGATTTCTGCCCGCAACTGAACCTGCTGTATTCTTTCATTGGGACTTAGCAAGTAAACTGAATCAAGCTCTCATTCTAAATACTATTCACCACTTTGACAGTCTAGCCTCAGTGTAAATGAGGCTAATGGGATAAGATCTAAGTATTTTTGCTCTTTTTTCTACAAAATCTATAAACACCCCAAAACTAAGCCTGGATTTTGGGTATGCAGACCGGCATGCTAAATAGTATTTGTTTACTATAAAATTTTCATTTTCTCCTTCTTCACAATTTTCCTCCTATCAAGATTTCTTTGTCTTATAGGTTCTATTTATAAATAGTGTTACGACATTCATATACTCTCATATATTTTAATCTCTTAGAATGATTTCCATATTAGTATCCAGACTGTATACTGTAGGGAGACATTTACAGTGTTTGAAACATATTGCATTTTGTTACAGTCATTCAAAATACTGCCTTAAGCATCATTGCCTCCATCAGCGCCACTGCATATGCCAAATATCTGGAAAGATCTATTAACAGATGCCTGTTTACTCTAAAGTGATATTAACATTCCTTATCAGACTGAATTAATTGATTGAGTATAGTAGAAGAGTGACTTGCATAGAAGATGTGTGTGCCTCCAGGAACAGCAAGCCTTATCAGCTGGTTACATATAAAGCCTTTTCCGCATTAAACTTGTGTGTCCCATATCACAGGCAGAGTCTAGTGCTCAATACACACACAAAAAATTATTAGATACATGTCAATTTTCATCTGTTTAGTGAAAATACTTTTAATAACTGTTTAATCCAATCCACCTTTGTCTAGATGGATTTCTAAGAGTACAGAGTTTTTTTTTGTTTGTTTTTAACCACTATGTTAGTGGGACACAATCTTCATAGTAAGTAATCGGTGCAATAGCCCCGAGAAGCCAGTAATATAGTAATAAAAATAATTACCATTATCACCATCATTATAGCAACTTATAGTGCATATAATATTGCAATAGGTTTTTGATAGAATATTTTCTTGAAGTCAGTAAAAACCCTCTGAGGTAGGGAGTATTTTTCTTATACAGAAGCTTTTTGATAATTGTTAATTTCTTACATCTTCATATAGATTATTTCCCAAAGTCATGAGCTAAGAAGTGACAAAATTTGAACAAAAACTGGTTTTTCTGATTCCTAAGGTCTATGTTCTTTTCACCGAACAACAGGTAACTGCAAAGAACAATAACCATGACAATAAAAGTCACCAAATTTTGGCTCTAGATTATACAGGAATCCCAATAAAATTTTAGTTACAGTAGTATAAAGGTATCTACTTAGATATAGATCACACTTTTTTTCTTATGCCTAGATCTCCTGAACCAGAAAGTTAGCAAAAGTGGATGTTTAAGTTTTAAATAATGTATTCTAAAGACTTGTTTCCACTTAATAAAACTCGATTGAGACCATGCATAATTTTCCATATTGAGATAATTTAAAATTATTTTGCCCTACTCTGAAAAGTTTAAGTCTGATAGGTACATTTTATGATATGGTGACAAGACTGTGCAAAGTATTTAACTCTAATTCTCTGAGCCTTGGTTCTTTGACTTGTAAAATAGTGATAATAAACCCATTTTAAAAATAGGTGAAAAGTATTTTTCATTATTTCTGGCATATAGTAAATATGCACCAGAAGTCAGACATTAATATTTGAATTTTTAAAAAGTACTGCAGGTAAATTATCTCAGTGTGTTTAAATAATAAAAGTATCACTAAGAACCCAGCAAAAGACAAACTATATGTTAAAGCACAAAGTACTGAAAGAATATAACTCTGAAAGAACAACTGTAATATCATATAACACATATTAATTAAAATGGGAATGTGTCTCTTTTTTTACTTTCTCTAGTTTATAGAATCATTCCTCAATAATGGTTTCTCTTGGTCTCCCAAAGAAATAAACTTTATGTGAACAATTAGATCATAATTTTTCTGTGCCCTTCCTTTCACCTTTTTTTTCTTTCTATTTTTCTCATCTTTTCTTCAGGTATCACAGGCATTAACCTATAGGCATTCTCCCAAGTCACTTGGTTAATTTTGTGGGAATGACTGAGTTTCCAAAATACCTTTATTGACTTGGTATCTGTAGGCCATGCTAACTGCTACTAGGAAATTAACTGAAAGTCAAGATTACCAAATGTTTAGGATAATTATTTCTATGATGGAAATTCTGGGTCCCATTTTTCTAAAGCAGAAATGGTAAAGAAAAAATATACTGAAAGCTGTATAACCAGTGATTCTTAGATGATCACTAAGTATTTGTGCAATAGACAAAACATCTTTGCAAACTCTTTAATTTCTAAGATTTATCTTAATATTTTAAATCATTTTAATATTATAATCTAAAATATACCCATGAGATGTAAGATTAATAAGTGTCACTATTAAGGAAAAAAGACATGCTATTCAGTGCTTGTTACTAGGAAAATACAATATATTTTCTTATTTTTCTATGGAGAAGTAAAAATAACTGAATATATGAAAAGCATGTGAATATTTTTCTACCAAAGAATCAGTAGAGATATTAATTTGAATCATAGGTTAAAAATAATCTGAAAAAGTACACCTTAGCATTGCATACTTAAAAAAGCATTTCATATAACTCTATAAATATAGCTTAGGAAATATTGAATTTTCATTAACAAAATCGATTTGGCTAGAACTCTTTATAAAGAAATAAAACCATTAAAATTTAAAGCCTCTGCCATGTGATGTTTAACAGGAAAATTTATAAGCACATACTGTTCTCTGAAATTTCCTCATGAAGAAATTTTAGGGATTTTAAAGAACATTAGTCTTTTCCTGTAGTTGCTCATAGATTAAGTGCTAATTCAATAAAACTGTCTTCATTTGTGTGTGTACATATATATGTGCATTATAGATACATATATGTGCATTATAAATACATATGTACAGATATCCATATATATGTATGTATATATTGAAAACATGTTTCTATTAATTAGTGCGTATGTGTTTGCTATATATTTTGAATGTATGTACAATTATTTTTCTAGGTTTTTTGGTTCAATGTATTGAAAAGAGAATTAGAATAGATTTTCTGATCATCTTTACACATGGTAAAATTGAATAGAATATTTAGGCTTTACCTCGTTAAAAGAATTGCTGGCAGCATTGGAAATGTTGTCAATTTACATGTTTATTCTTGTTTAAAAGCTCATCCATAATTTTTTTAAAAAATAAATCTTTTTAAGATGATGAATTTATGATATCTCTGAAGAATAATCTTCATTATACTTGGAGATTATTGTTTTATTTGCTGTTACTGATGAAACTTTGAACTTCATTCCGTATATACTCTTCAAACACTCCCTCTATCCACAGTTATCTTTAGTTAAAAGCATAAAGGTTAAGCATTTTATTAGAAGTCTAATATTTACATTGTTGTAATACTAAAATCTTAGTCACTGTGTTGCTGGTCTCAGGCATCCCTCAACTCTGAATTAATATTTATTTTTCAAGCTTTTCTCTCTTACCCCAGTTTTTTCTCTCCTGTCCTTTTTTTTTTAAGTTTGCCAAGAAAGTGATAAATAAATCAAGCATACGGAATATAAAAACACTAAGCAAATTTGTTTGATCTGATAATTAAGAATCTGAAATTGTTCTGGTTTATTATAATCATTAGACAAATTTTTATATCATGGTATTGAACTAAAGAGAGAAATAAGGAGGAAATGAAATGCATTTGAAAATTAAATGATATTGTTAAACTTGATAAGTATAAAAATTCATGAAAATAGAATAATGTTTTATTATCCAAATAGAGTCTATTTTACAAAACATTAGATGGTAAACTAAAAATGGTTAGGGTAACATCTGTTTTGCTTACCTATGTCACTCAAGCTTCTGGCAAAGAGCTTGGAAAATCCTAGTTAAAATGAGTCATATAGATCATATATAGATCACATATAGTTAAAATGAGTTATATAGATCATATACATAATATGTAAGATAAGAAATAAGTGTGAACCATGTCTTGCATATGTTTAGCTTAAAAATGAACTAGAGTGCAGCAAACCACCATGGCACAGGTATACCTATGTAACAAACCTGCACATTCTGCATATGTATCCCGGAACTTCAAAGTCAAAAAAACAAAAAAAAAAGAGAGCTAAAGTCCAATGACTTCAAAAGACAGATAAATATGGAAGTTAATATAAAGATTTAATCATTCATTCAATGAGTCAGCATTTATAGAATTTATTGAATATCACTTACTTGGCTAGGAACTGAAGATATATGTTGAGAATTGAACCACACACTTTGTTTCTAAGGAAGACATTTTATCCCCTGGAAAACAAAAAAAGAAAATGGGCAATACCATTCAGGACATTGCATGGGCAAAGACTTCATGTCTAAAACACCAAAAGCAATGGCAACAAAAACCAAAATTGACAAATGGGATCTAATTAAACTAAAGAGCTTCTGAACAGCAAAAGAAACTATCATCACAGTGAACAGGCAACCTACAGAATGGGAGAAAATTTTTGCAATCTATCCATCTGACAAAGGGCTAATATCCGGAATCTAAAAAGATATTTAAAAAATTTACTAGAAAAAAACAAACAACCCCATCAAAAAATGGGCAAAGGATATGAACAGACACTTCTCAAAAGAAGACATTTATGCAGCCAACAGACATATGAAAAAATGCTCATCATCACTGGCCATGAGAAAAAATGCATTAATTTTTAAGTAGTAAAAATATTCAGTGCTCATAGTGGAAAAGGCAAATTTTACCATTTAGTAGGAAAATTACCTCTAAAAATATGGAATTATATAAAATATTTTGATTACTTCATTTGTTAAAATGATTTATACATAAATTCAATTTATTATTTAATAATTATTAATTGGGGAGATAATACATTAGAGACAATGAAGACAGAATTAGAAAATGTTATGTGGCAGAGGGCTGACAAACAAAATGCATGTAAGGAATAATCCTTGTTCTTCATAAAGTACTAACTGTTTCTCTGCATGCCTTGTGGGATCAAAAGGAGAGAAGGGTATTGGATAAGATCTTTGACCCTCATTGTGTTTGGACAGGCCTCTGCTTTAAACTTAGTTTTTTCTCTTTTTCAGAAGAGTTATCTGAATTTTTAATATCAAATCTTACCAAATAGAAAGCAAAGAAGAAAGAGTAGTTATGGATTTATATCATACTCAATTATACATGGAATATTGTCATGAAGATTTTTAACCAAAGCAAGGAGAGAGTCATAGCTGTAAACGTAAAGCACCGCTTTCCTACTAAAAAGAAAAAATCCATTCCTTATTATGAGATTATATGCTACAAACTGAACTTCACATTATAGAATTTCCAATGTTCAGGTCTTAAATTAGTATTAATGTCTAATACATGTGTTTTGCTTTTTTCCATAATACATTGTAAGGTCTAGACCAGTCATTGTCAAGTAGGGGTGATTTTGCCTTCAGGAAACTTTTGGCAATGTCTGGAAACATTTGTCATTGTCACACTGAAAATGGTAATGCTACTGACATCTAGTGGGTAGGGGCAGGGATGCTGTTACACATTGCATGATGTACAGCACAGCCTCCCACGAGAATTACTTGTGCCAACTGTGGCAACATAGAGAAAACCTGTACATGATGGTACATAATAATTCATTTTATCCTCACAACAACCCTTAGGATACACACTAATATATCAGCATATTTTGTCTAAAAGTACTGAGCCACAGGGATGTTAAGCAGAATTTTCAAATTTATAGAGGTGGAATAGAAACCCAGATAACTTGGATCCAAATATCTCTCGCTTAACTCCCATTCTAGAGTCTCTTTGTACTTTCTAGGATTTTTCCCTCAAGTTTATCACTGAATACCATACTTTACAGCATTTTTATAAATAGAATTAATATGAGAATTTTCTTTGCCTCATTTCACCCTTTGAAATTGATTACTGAATCTTCCATACAATGGAGTAAATAAATCATCCAACCAAACAGCATTCTCTGTTTCTATTCTGCTTCAGGTTCATGCTAGGAATTGTAGACTAAAAAGAAAACAAGGTTTGAATAGTGTAAGAAACAGAAGCCAATGCTCAATTTTGTTGGCTCGACAGTGTCTACTAAGGCAGTTCATAGAAGAGGAAGATCGCTAAATGCTTGAGCCACAGGGGAAAGCTTCAGAGAGGAAGCCAGGCTGGAGCCGAACTTTCACAGTGTTCTTGATTTACTTGAGTTATCTTGTTTGTTTTTACATCTACTTCACTCTCATAACTTTTCTCCTTTTCAGTGTTTCATTTAATTAAATCCAATACATATTTACTGAGAAGGCACTGTGTATTCATCTCTTCTTTAGACACTGCAAAGTGCATGAAGCATTTTTACAGAATTTTTGCCCATAAGAAAATAAAAATCTAAAGAGACAAGGCATGGTTAGACTAGGAGTTACATAACAGTAAAAGAAAATGTATGAGAGATATTGAAATAGCACATAATTAAGCGTTAAAATAATTGTATGGGCCGGGCTCACGCCTGTAATCCCAGAACTTTGGGGGGCCGAGGCGGGCAGATCACGAAGTCAGGAGATCGAGACCATCTTGGCTAACACGGTGAAACCCCATCTCTACTAAAAATACAAAAAAAAAAAAAAATTAGCTGGGCGTGGTGCCAGGCACCTGTAGTCCCAGCTACTTGGGAGGCTAAGGCAGGAGAATTGCTTGAACTCGGGAACTGGAGGTTACAGTGAGCCGAGATCGCGCCACTGCACTCCAGCCCAGCGACAGAGTGAGACACCATCTCAAAATAAATAAATAAATAAATAAATAATAATTATATGGATAGTCAAACAAACCAAAACAGAGAGCATTATTTATTTTTAAGATGTAAAGACCAGGGGGGTGTTTGTAGTAGAGATGGGCTTAAATGGGGCTTTGGTTAAGTTAAATGAAGTGGGGAATGGAAGACTTTCCAAATTATAAGACCAATCAGAATGAAGTCACGTGTATGAGAGTGAGCATGACAGTTCATAGCCAAACATCTTCTCTATTTTTTTTTTGGTAAAATGTCATTTATTAAATGTATATTACATTAGCAAAAGACGTGTTCATTCTTTGATATTTCCACGGGTAACTTTATAGAAAATTATTTTTGAATGTGCATTTGTACATTTGAATCTACATTCCATAGTTAGATTGAGTCATTTATTGAACAATGAATTGTTATTATTGGTTTAGTCATTCTTTCAGATAAGAAAGCCATAATTATACATAATTTTCTCACCAAAAATAACCTAAGAACCTGGTAGGGCTAGGGATAGAGCTAGTTCTTTTTAAGTTCACCTCTTTAGGAACACTCTCTTCCCATTTTAGCAATCTAACACTATCTGATACATATGGTAGCTCATATATATCAAGCATGATGTAATTTGTCAGAAATATCTCTGAAGATAACCGGGCTCACGCCGTAATCCAGCATTTTGGGAGGCCGAGGTGAGTGGATCACCTGAGGTCAGGAGTTCGACAGCAGCCTGGACAACCTGCAAAGTCTTGTCTCTACTAAAAATACAAAAGTTAGCTGAGCATGGTGTGTGCACCCATAATCACAGCTACTCGGGGAGCTGAGGCAGGAGAATTGCTTGAACCCGGGAGGCAGAGACTGCAACAATGAGCTGAGATCACGCCATTGCACTCCAGCCTGGGTGACAGAGTGAGTCTCCATCTCAAAAAAAAAAAAAAAAAAAGAAAGAAAGAAAATGCCCTGAATCAAAAATAAAAATGGAAATTAAAAATAAAAACAAAAACAAAAAATTGAATCACTTTTAAATGATCAAAGTTATCATGTCTAGTGGTAGAAAAAATCAAAATCATTCACCACCTGATAAGATGCAATGAGAATATAAAATGACTTCTATTGTATTCCTGTCCAAAATTCTTAACCTGATTTCATCATGTGGGAACACCCAAAAAACCAATATTGTGGAACTTTCCACAAAATTACTAGTCCTGAAGAATTTAAAAAACTGCCAGTGCCATGAAAGGCAAGGAAAAACTGATGAGCTGTTTGGGATTGAAGGATACATAGGAGGCATGACATCTAAATGCAAAGCACAATTGGGTTGGTTCTTTTTGCTGTAAAGGAAATTATTGGACTATTGGAAGAACTTAAATTTGTCTTTGAATGAGATTAAGTATAAATGTCAATATCCTGATTTTTGATGGTCGTAATTTGGTCATATACAAGATCATTTTTTTGTGTGTGAAAAATATTCACTGTAGGATTCAAGGATAATTGGGGCATCATGTCTGTAATTTAATCTCCAATTGTTCAGAGGCAACAATAATATGCATACATTTATATTCAGAAGGAAATTTATAAGGCAAATAATGTAAAATGTCCACAATTGGGGAATCTGAATTAAGAGCATATAAGAGTTTTTTCTACTGGTCTTACAACTTTTCTGTAAGCTTGACATTATTTTATAATAGAAATGGTTGGAAAATAAGTATTCATAACATCAGTCATAGAGAAGATATTTCAGCCAGGTATGGAAAACTGAACTTGTGTTGAAAGGAAATGCAGCTATAATTTAAATCAACACTTAAATAAGGCATTGAACCCTTTATTAAAACTGTCTTAGTAACCATGATAAGTTGCCATGAAATTTTCACACCATTGTTTGAATTTGTTTTAAATAACTTCTTATAGAAAATGAAGTAGACAAATAGATCTACTACACTGTTACTTTGACATTTTTCACAGGATGAGGAGACAGTACTTATAGGATGAAACACTTTTTTTTCTTTGTTTATATCCACCTCAGGCAACATACAAACACAGATATTTTTCAAAAAAATCTTTAATAGCACGTGTGATCAGATGCATTAAGATGATTATTCAGATGAAATTCGCTTGTATTTTGTTCTATTGTTGATAATGAGAATTTCCACAAAAGCCTGCTTTTGAATAAAAATATTATTAATGAGAAAAGGCATTTAATTTTGGAAAAAGAAAGCACATACACATTGATGTTTGTGATCTATCAGTGGGAAAATAGTTAATATTGGGAAATTTTAAAAATGCAAACACAAATTCTCTTAAAAATCTTCAAAACTTTAAAAATATACATAAAAATACAAAGTGTAATTTGTTTTTCTAACTTTTGTCAATACCAGATGTGGGGATATTACAGTAACTACCCAAATAAACTAAATTTGATTTTAGATAGTGTTAATATGTTATCTTTAGGGAGAAATTGCTTAAAACAGCATTCACACTGTTTATACTGCGTATGCATTAAAGCGCAACAAATAAAAACGTGAAAAAAAGCATGATGTATTTAGTATATAAACTACAAGTAAATTTTAGTGTTTTTTACTTATTAAAGAATTGCAGGCTTAAGTGGGTGGATCACTTGACGTCAGGAGTTCAAGACCAGCCTGGCCAACATGGCGAAATCCCGTCTCTACTAAAAATACAAAAATTAGCCAGGTATGGTGGTGCATGCCTGTGATCCGAGCTACTCTGGAGGCTGATGCAGGAGAATACTTGAATCCAGCCGGCAGAGGTTTTGGTGAGCTAAGATCGTGCCATTGCACTCCAGACTGATCAACAGAGTGAGACTCTGTCTCACAAAAAAAAAAAAAAAAAAAAAGAATTGCAAATTGCAAATTATACTTAATAGCAATGATCAAAAGGCTGGAGGCATACTCTTTGTTTAAATGGCATTGAGAAATGAAGTGAAGCAAAATCAAATAAAAAAGTGATCACGTATGTATAATTTTAAGGACAATATTGTACTTTTTAATATCTACTCAAACGAACGCATTGAATATAGCCAATTTTTGGAAGAAAGTAACGAACATATTTGTTCAAACTCTCAAGCTCAAATGTCATATATATATAAATATATATACATATATATATATATTTTAAGATGGAGTCTTACTCTGTCACCTAGGCTGGAGTGCAGTGGGGAGATTTCCACTCACTGCAACTTCCGCCTTCCAGGTTGAAGTGATTATCCTGCCTCAGCCTGCATAGTAGCTGAGATTACAGGCATGAGCCATCACATCCGCCAATTTTTTTTTTTTTTAAGATGGAGTCTCACTCTGTCGCCCAGGCTGGAGTGCAGTGGCACGATCTCCGCTCAGTGCAAGCTCCGCCTCCTAGGTTCACGCCATTCTCCTGCCTCAGCCTCCTGAGTAGCTGGGACTACAGGCGCCCACCACTGCGCCCGGCTAATTTTTTGTATTTTTTATAGAGACAGGTTTTCGCCATGATAACCAGGCTGGCCTTGAACTCCTGAACCTCAATTGATCTGCCTATTTTATTAAATTTTTGTGATCTTTCAGTATCTCCCAAGACTTTTATTTTATCCTACATCCTACTATATCCTCCCAGTGTATCATGTTGTCACCAAATGTGCAGTATCTTTTGCTGCAATCCTCAGCCAATTGCAAAACTGCTGAAGTGTCAATATGAAGGCTCTCAGGTGGGAAGAATTCTCTCTTACTCTAGGAAAGGCCATGCTTATGTTCTTTTAAGGCTGTCAAATGATTAGATGAGGCTCACCCGCATTATGAAAGGTGAGCTTCTTCAACAGTCTAGCAGCTTAAATGTTAATCTTATCCCAAAACGCCTTTACAGAAACACTAAGAATAATGTTTGACCATTGACTAAATATCTGGGTACCCCATGGCTCAGTCAAGTTACACATAAAAGTAACCAACACATTTTATCACAAGAAAATTTATGTAAGCCTCTTGGGAAATCAGCTTTTAGTAGTACAGTTCCTTTCCAAAAATTATCTTTAAAAAAATCTTCAGGAAATATCTTAGAAAAACAATGGCATAACAAAATTATTAGATAAACAAAATGCACAGTGTTCGTCTGCTTTTGGGATTGCTGGTCAAGCATATCATCTAATTTGTATGACAATGAGAGCTGTGAAATGTCTATATCCTAACAAACTCACTTATAATTAGGCAATCTATTAAAATGTGAGAGTTTTACCTAAAAACTTGAAAAATTAATACAATCTTAACACCAAAATTCATGAGAAGTTCTTAACCCTACTTAAGAGAGAATATTTTAATCCAATTTTAAAATATTGTTTGTTTTAAAATATAATTATCATATATTCAGAAAAATTATTTTTTCATATGGTCTTGTTTTTCATCAATGAATTTGATTCAAATACAATGAATACAAAGAAAAATATCTTGACCTATTACCTACATATGAGTAGTATGAAAACGTGAGTCATTCAGTATCCTTTCTCATAATCATAATTTTCTGTATAACCCTAAATATTCAGAGTTTCCCTGTATGGCCCCTGTTCTGAAAATCTTTATTAAGACCTTCTCAATGCAATCATTACCTCCCCTGTTCTAAATGCCATCTTTTGTCTCCTATTCAGAGATTTCAATTGTTCTCATAAGAGTCCAGAGATTGTTTTCTGTTCACACAGCCTCTCCGCATTTATTAAGGTTTAACGTTCAGAGGTTTAACCATAAGTGAAAGAGTTAAATGAAATGGAATTGTCTTTTTGCTTAAAGTGATATTTCTTACATACTCTAATCTGTTCTGTTTCTTCGTGTGTTTGTATGTGAACCTCAGTAAAACTGGAATTGGGAGGTTAAATACAGATACTACCAATTTCAGGGTATTATTGTTCATTGATGTTTATCCTAGGCATTTATTTCTAAAGCTAAGTTTTTGTTTTGTTTTGTTTTACTTTTGATCCCCACTTCTCCCTTTCTGTCTTCCCTAACAATTTTTACTTTCATTTGGCATTACAGTGCGAGAAAGAATTGTTCCTATCCGATTTTGAGAATTACTTCATTTAGTTTACTTTTCTTCACTTTTTTTACTAACAGAAGTTAATTTTGAATATAAAACATAGATTGAACATGTCAAAGACTTAATCTGCAGATATCACCAACACAAACTGTTGATAAGAAGATAAAACAAAGATGAATGTTTTGATTATTGCAGTGAGAGAGAACAGAGAACCTTGCAAAATTTAGACAGTGTCTTGGACTAGGGAATATAAAGTCAGAATTTATGGAGAATTGGATGTTTGATTTAAGGAGGGTCTTTCGAAGTAAGAACTGGACTAGGATGGGTTAAAGACCATGCCACAACCGTTCAGGATTGGTAGAAACAGCAAGGTGGGAGTTTAAGGCAAGAGCAGCAAAGAATCTTAAGGAAAATCTTCCTGCTGATGTTTCATTGAAGAGTAGGTGGGTGTTTCAGGAAGACTCTATAATGAACAATCAAAACCTTTGCCTTGGCAAGGTATTTCTGAAATAATAAATTATGCTTATGAAGACAGAGGAATATTAAAGGAACACTAACGAGGACAGAGGAATAGCGCAAAGTCATCTTAATATAGGCAGTAAGGAATTATTTTAGTTCTTAGTGTCTATACTGAGGGTGGGATTAGAAGGTTTTGGTTACCAAATAATATCTAGATAAATGCTTTTATACCACTATCCCATGAATATTTTTTCATATCCAAAGCGAATATAGTTTATTTTAATGTTGATATAACTTTCTATAATACTATGACAAAACACATGTCTAATAAGAAAGCTACTTTTAAATTAACATTTTCTAAAATTAAATATTTGTACCATGATTTATTTTGACATGATTGCCATTTTGCTGTGCATTTTGATTTATTCCTAGTTTACCTCCAAGCCCTGTACAGCCAGTATTTCTGCATCCTTCTACCACGTACTTTTATCTGTCTTCCAAAAAACCTCTTGATCTCATCTTTTCCTATTCCAAATACTAATATATCATCACTTATCCAAGTATAACTTGTCTTTTATTTATTCAGTTATTTCATTCAGAAGTTCAAAAAATACTGTGATCTTTCATAGAGTTTCGGCATGGAGCAGGAAGACAGTCAGATCTGCAGCCTCACAGTATTTAGTTTAGTAGATTAACAAAGACTGTACATGAGAAGGTATTGTAAGAAGGTACTCATCATCTAGAACAAGAAGGTTTGGGTTATTAACAAAAAAAAAAGTAGAGATGGGGAAATATGTAATTCTTCCGCTACATATCATACTGTCAAGCTGAATTTTGAAAGATGAAATTACATTCCCCTGTGGAACAAGGTATAGTTTAAAATAAGGGGTATTAATTGAAGCATGAGTTACTGTGGAAATAATGTTAGCAGAATTTTGTATATAGCTATGATCAAACAGAAAATATTTTCAAAGAACAAGAAAAAATATTCTCAAAAATAATTTTAAAAAGTAAACTCAGATATACTGTACCAAGTTTTTTATTTAATAGGCTTACTCTACCTCTTCATGTTTATCACTTAGTGCCATCGTCTGGAAGGGCATATGAACATTTAATACTATATGCATGAAATCTGTTGACTGTTTGATGAACTATATTTCAGATGCTTACTCAAATAAAATATTTCTAAATTTGGCATGATTGATCTGAAAAAAACAAGGAGGCATCTTTGCTGAGTTAAAGTGTTTTTGTTTGAACTTACAAGGAAGCTGCCACCAGCTGGTATCGCTTACCATAGTGGTGGAAATATTTCATATTTTAGAATTAAATTATACTCTGTCCAGTCAAACAGAGACATTAAAAGGATATCACATCAAAATAGGCATAACGTATAATTAAAGAAAAAAGCTGGTGCTTCTTCAGAATGTTAAATGGGAGTAAGTTGACAAAACAAATAAAATGTTGTGTTTTTCCTTCATGTTCACTCCATTATTCCATGAATTACATTAAACTTTGTCCCACACATGACCTTGAATATTTAACCACCTGCTCAATTTGATCTGGGAACACTCAGGCTTTGAAAAGCTGCCTGCATAAGACCTGACAAGAGTGTGCCTCCCAAATATGTAAAGTTTACTGCACAGGCTGAGGGAATGCGGGAATTGCTCAGCTGCCTGCAAGTGTTTCTGGTCCTGAAAATTTGGGAAAAATTGCTTGTAATGCAGCTAAAGGTTTTTAAAGCCTGGGCCTGTCTATATTTGAATAGTGTCATTTAAAATGAGATTTAGATTATTATTCTCTTAGTGGGAACATCTTTTTAAG
Organism: Pan troglodytes; assembly: GCF_028858775.2. Taxonomy (NCBI): domain Eukaryota; kingdom Metazoa; phylum Chordata; class Mammalia; order Primates; family Hominidae; genus Pan; species Pan troglodytes. The sequence goes on from NC_086015.1 coordinate 89,643,200, forward strand.
GGAGACTGTATAAGAACTGCATAGAGAGAGTTTTGCCTCAACTTGTGGGTCATTGACTTCCTTACATTTACTCTCTGGAGTACTTACACAGTGCAGACACCCATTAGAGAAATGGTGGAAATAATACATATTTCCACATGCAACACACACAGATATCCATATATATATAATAGTAGTTATTAGAAATACTGTTTAAGTCATATATTGCTGTTGACTTTGAGTATTTCCTTAAATACTTTTACACTTAAAGCAGATAGAAGATTATGACAATTTATCTCCTGATTTAAAAGTGCAGTTAACTTATATTTTAGTTTGTGTTTTTTGAGGTTTCTTAAAAGGTTAACAAAGCACTATAGTTCATCTTATAAAAATATCTCTTTCTGATAGATCCAAAACAGCTTTATAGAATCTATACATACCGATTGTGTTGTCATCTTTTGTATTATAAAAGCAGCACTAGAAGACAAACACATTTAGAAAAGGAGAGCAGTTGACTTAAAGTAAGTTGTCAGTCTAACTTTAGGAGGACTATCTTGCCAAATAAAAACAAAGAAAAATAACATCAAGATTATATATCTTAAGAAGTTTATATTATTCTGTTATCGGTGAAAAAAAACAGCTAATTTATTTTATGATTATCACATTGGGAAGCGAGGGATAAAGCTGATTTTGATTGCGAATTAGGGATTAAAATGTACCTTCACGGCTTCATTTATTTGGAGGACCAGGACTGACTTTGTTTACTTTGGTTTATCTCAGAGTTGGTTACGAGGTGGTGTTTTGTTTTCTTGTTTCCTGACTTGGAAGATGATATATACACTCACAGTGGTATAAGGGTGAAATATCAATTTTGCTTCCACAGTATCCAGACCAAATACATGCCTTTTTGATATTTATAATTTTATGAGTTAAAAAGAAAATCACTTTCTTTCTCAAATGACTGGATGACCATGTCAAATCCAACCTAGCTTTTCAAATGATTTTTTAGTCTTTGAATCTACTGTATCCATGTGGTTCTGGTTATTAATTAACTTGAATTTTTCTTCCTCAAATAGTCAGACACAATGCTATGCTGCTGTTCCTAGAATGATGCTAAGCTTTACAGAGAGATTTTAATTTAATACTAGTGAGTCCTTAAGTAGAAGTTTTCAAGTCAGCTTACAATGAATATTTTTACAGGTATGAATTCCTGAAGGCTTATTTATCCTTAAATGTTTTGAACATATTCACTTGATTAGCGAGAGCTAATCTATTTTTAGAGATCTTCTAGTAAAATGATTTGTTGCAGCTTGGATTATTTTTTCTTATTTTTTTATGCCTTGAAAAATTGAAGAGAAAAGGAATATGTCATTGACTAGAATTCCAAAGCTCAAGGTACACTTATGGAAGTTGAAGTCAGTGACTTTTATAATTTAAGAGAAACACGCAGCAGGAATCCATTCTATTAGAGCACTTCAGTAAAGAATCACAGCGAGGCCATTTCCCCCTCTCAATTGCAATGTAAGAAATTCTGTGAAAATAAAGATCAGTTGTATAATTTTCATGTTTACCTTTGCTTTATTCTTGCCCCTTAAAATTTATATTTCACTCCTTTACACATAAATGTGCCTGGTTTCAGGGAAATAATTCTGTCTTCTATTTTTCATTTGAATTAATTTTATATGATTGCTTTGTATTAATTATATTTTTTCTGTTCCTTTCTTTAGTTGATGGTTTCTTTTTTTTTGTTTTTTGTTTTGCAGTGAGTTATTTTATCAAAGTGAATCATTATTAAGGATCGTGTTTGTTTTCCTTTACTTAGATTTCCCTTTCTTAACAACCACTCATGTGGTTACATAATATTGCTACATCAATTGATTTGCATGTCAATAGTAAAAGTATATTCATTAGATATCTTGCTTTTTCCTCCTTTCCACTCAATATTTTTTTTGAAATTCTTATTACCGAAATCAATGCACCTAAAATTAGTGAAGAATTAGGTAATCATTTGTCCTTGCTTTATAATGAAAATTTGGCCATTTTTATGATACAACAAAAATATCAACTTTGTTTCAAATAAAAGTGAAAATATTTATCTTTCAATTTGAATAAATGTTAGGTCATTATTGGCATTGAGGGATATAATAATACATAAGTATATATGTACAATTATTCTAATTTGAATCAAAGTACAAATATTACTCTTGTCAACGCCTTTTTTTTTCTGGAGCTTATTAATTAGGAATAGAACTGACTTCAAGAGTTTGTTTAAAAGAGTATGACAACTTTTAAAATATACCTTTATTTATATTCAGCTACATGGCACAATGAAATATAGTTTTTACCTTTAAAATGGATGGCATAATAAAATATTGAATTACATTATAGTGTCTTAATCAACCAATATTTAGAAAATTCTTCATTTATATATGAATTTTGGAGAATCATTATTCATATGTCAAAATAAATCATATCAAAATGTGACCTAGGTGGAAATTGAACGATGAGAACACATGGACACAGGAAGGGGAACATCACACTCCGGGGACTGTTGTGGGGTGGGGGGAGGGGGGAGGGATAGCCTTAAGAGATATACCTAATGCTAAATGACGAGTTAATGGGTGCAGCACACCAACATGGCACATGTATACATATGTAACAAACCTGCACATTGTGCACATGTACCCTAAAACTTAAAGTATAATAATAATAATAATAAAGTGACCTAATGCAGAGGCAAGGAAATAAAGTGTAAATGCATATGTTTGTGTGCATGTGGGCATTTTAAATACATACATCATATTATAAAGAATACCTAACAGAGAGAGAGAGAGAGGAGAGAGAGAGAGAGAGAAGCCTATTCTTTTGCTAAGATCAGAAATATAATCTGAGTTCTGTCAACTGAAGAATGAAGATGTTCATAAATTTGGAAAGGAGAGCTTTATTTCTTATAAAGAGTTGCAGCTTACAGGCTGGTTATCCCACAGTCTGGGAAGCCTGGGCTCTGGCAGAAGACAAGAGTAAGCATTTCGAGGGGGTTATGAAAGGAACAGAAATTTATGCTGAGTGAGATGGCCAAATATACATATTTACTGTGCTATAGGAGGAATCACGAATATGGGAGGTGGGACATGTGCATGCACAATTGAGCTTCATTTGTCTTCACGGAAACCCATGTCCAAAAAATGCCATTGTCATTAGCTTGACCCAAGCTAATGTCAAGCTTGGGTCGACGCTCAAACTTCAGAGCGTGTCGATACTCTGACTTCAAAAGGTAAGGTAGAGATTGCAAAAACCCTCATTGTGCACACTCTGTGATTTGGCCAAAACCAATCCAGGACGGTGGTCAGTGTTTAGGAAAGGAGGCATTGTGAAACTGGTGAGCTGTCACCTCAAAACTGCAAAGAGGGAAGGGGAGTACAGTGGAGGTCGAGATGATGGTTAGCTAAAGGCAATAAAGGAATGCATCATCCGTCTCTTGTTTTCAGAGCTGGCTTCTCCTTACTCCTTAGGAAATAATTTTGGTTAAAGGTTAATATGAAAAGAGAATACTGAGGGATGGTCAGCACCTATCCCATCACGGCCAGGAACTCAATTTTTAAGGTTACTCTAGGTCCCCTTGGCTTAGAGACTTAGGGTATTATTTTTATTTCTCACTTCGTATGTAGATTTGTTTGCTGTGAAATAAATTGGACTAGATATTTTTTAATAGAAGTTAACAAGAGATTTTCATTCGGGCCATTTTTCATTCACTTATTTAACAAGAATTCATGGGTTCTTACTTTGTGCCAAGCACTATTTTAGATGCAGAGGGTAGAGCAGGGACAAAACAATTGTAGATAATGGTGAGTGCAAAGGAAAAAATAAAATCGCGAAAACATAGAGTTGCGATGTTAGATAGGGTGGCTTTGGAGGATAGCTATAAATTGTATCTGAGAAAAGAATATTTTAGCAAGTGTCAATATCTGAGATGATAGTGGGTATATTGTCTTTGAGAACAGAAGGGTCTGTTGTGTTTGATGCAGAATAAAGGAGGGGAAGAAGAGTGGGCTAGTGATGTATTTATTCTCAGTCTGTTCACAAATCTGAATGACTGCTGCACACGTTTCATGTTTGTTGTAATATGAGCTGGAAATAAGATTCTGATATAAAAATAGAGGGTCAACTTTAAACTTAGGTGGAGATATAAATGTTGTGATCCACCAAATAAGCCATTTTAAATAATGTTTTGAATTAATAATTCATTCAAACGAATACTACTGAGACATGGTTTATGTAACAAATAAAATGCCTTTTCAGTCACAATTAGAACAGATACTATGCCAACCCTCACTAGCTGCCTATCTAGTGGGTGAGGTAGCTATACTATCAGATAATTTCAACAAATGATGTAGGAGACTGAAAGAGTGAGGTAGGTAAGAATGTTCTAATACTAGAGTATTCAGGGATGTTTTTCTGTATGACTAGTTGCATTCTACCATCAATCTTGAGGAATGATTGGGAGTTAATATAAAGAAAAACATAAAGAAAAAAATACTAGGGAGTTGCAGAGAAGGAAGAGCTGTGGTGAGATGGAGCTGAACACCTCTAAACAATTGAGAAACATTTGTAGCTGTTGCATAGAATTCCAGGAGTCAGAGAGGTTGGAAAGCTAGTTCAGGGTCAGTCCATGCAGAATCTACAGGCCTGTGAAGGACTCTGGTATTTTGACAAGTGGAAGCCAGATTTTAAGTAGAAAAGATAATACAATAAGATCTGCATTTCGAAAAGATGCCTAAGATGTACATTCTTGACTTTCAGTAGCTCTCGAGTTATGGGAAAGAGAAACACGTACATAATATTCTTTCACAAGGCACATTAACAAGTTCTTGAGCACAGATAATAACATAGTAGAACTAAGAATGTTCAAATGCTATGCATTTAATGTCCTGTTCATTTTCCATTTACATTTGAATTTTTATAACTATGACATTCTATTTCTACTGTTTTATGAAGACTTTGAAAAAGAGCCGTAAAGCAGCACCTGGAAGTTTTTATTTATAAATGCAAGATTACTTAAAAGTGATGGGAAATTTTTGAATGGGTATTTTATGATAAAATCTGCAGCATTTATTTAAAGACAAATTGAATAAGATGATACATGATATCACTGACCTTCCACTCACTGCTGGGATATAGAAGTATGAAGATTAGTTGGTACTAGTTATTCTATGATTAACAAGGCTACTAGAAGAATTTTTATTTTTAATTTTATATTTGCATTGAGATAAACTTAAATTGAAATTTTGTTATTCTTGTTTTATAAAAATTAAATAGTCTATTATTTATATCCAAACTTCAACATATGTGGGAAAAAACCCTAAAAGCACAAGATACCTAGTCCTTTATTGGCTTAACTTTGGAAATGGCTTGTCAACACTCCATCGCCCTTACTAGCAAACTGTAGAAATTGTCAGCAAGCTTAGAAAAAATACAAATTTCTGAAATTTCAAACATTAACTGTCAAAGAAAAAGAATTTAATATGTGTCTATGACTCATTTTAAATACATCTTCATTTTACCTTTTACCTGACTTTCAAAAAATTATTTCCGATTCTTCCACCTAACTTTTACCAAATTCTTATAACTAGGATCATTCTTTGGATTCAGACCATCTCTCAAAGATCAGATAATTATCATTTATTATTGAGTACATATTATAGCTAGTACTTTAAATATATAGTATTCTATTTAATTATTGTATCCATCTAATTGGAGAGCAATTACTTTCCACATTTTACAGATAGAAAACTCAAGTTCTATAATATCATTTGTCTGATAAATGGCAAAATTAGATCTTCAGCCCTGTCTAATTTACTCCCAAATCCATTCATCTTTATCATACTACCTTCCCAAGAGTTGAATTCAAGGGCTCTCACATTTCAGGGCCTGGAAGGTAAGATAGTGTAAAACTTCCATGTCTTCTTCTTCAAGAAATACTAAGTAAATTATCAGTGGGAAAACAGTAGAGATTGTATCATTTAAAGTTATTAACTACAATGAGGAAGATGAGAAGAGTTTCTAAGGGAATGAGTCACATCAGACATGATTGATAAAACAGAACGCTAACCAGGGAGAGACCTCGAGCTGTATCATCAAATGGAGGAGGAGAATCATGGCCGTAGGTGGACTCAGACATATTGCTCTGATTTCACAGTAGATTGCATGGCCAACCTTTATGTCCTACAAATGTATTTGTATGGATACTGAAGACCAAGTTATATCAACTTCAGTGCCATTGACATTTTGGCAGGAATATTCTTTGTTGTGGGAGACCAGCCTATGAATTGTATAATGTTGTATAATGAATGCTGCAAATTGTATAATGAATGCTGCATCCCTGGCTTCTACCACCTAGATGCCAGTAGCATCTTGTCCCCCAGTTGTCACAATCAAACATGTCTGCAGACATGCCCAAATGTCCCCTGGACAGCAAAATCACTCCTGGTGGAGAACATTGTTTTTCTCTATTCTGAGCATTGCTTTCTAGAATTATATATCTAAGAAATTTTGGGGTAAAGTAAGTCCAGTCTTATTAACCGCAGAATGTTATACAACATTTTCCAAAAAAAAAAATATATAGTTCAGAACCAGGGAAAATATTTTTACAAGTAGCCTGTGGCTCAGAGTTTGGTGATGGGCAGAACAGCAAACTAGGCAGATTATCCAAGAATTCAATTGGTGGGTGTGAGTGGAGCCCACTACAACTGTATGAGCTGAATATGCATTTTAATGTGCCTAATGATTTCTGAAAATCTTTTGCTATGATGCATTAGACTGGTCAATTTAAACAGTGATTGATCAAAGGAAAGAAATTGCATAGCCAATAAAATTGATGAAAAATGGAAAGAAATCAAGTACTAATCTTAGAAGAACTGTTTATGTGTAACGTCCTCAAGAAATACTTATTATGAAGACGTATTCACTGCGTACTGTCAATTGTAAATTAAGAGTATAATACATACGTGGTTCAGAAATGGATAACTTTAAGAGGTTGTTTTAGTGGCTGGTTAACCAAACATTTATTTTAATGAACGATTGAAGCTGCAAATAGGAAATAATCTTGTAGTTAGTGGGTTGTGCTTACTGTGACATTGTCCAAAATCAACTGCAGGTTAGCACTTGGTCATTTCTGAAACACTTTATAATGTGAAAATAGTTTTGTGTAAACTCAAACAAATGTAAATCATTGTCTCAAGAGTCCTGTGAGACCTGTCACAATCTTTCCACCTGGACATCTTGTTTTACAGCCTCATTACACTTGCCAGTGATTCATGGGTGTTAGGCTTGACTGAGGAGGGTGGAAGGAGCTAAGGAACTCAGTATGCTGTATTTCAACCATGCAAATGAGCATATTTCCCTGGGACTAAAAGGCAGCAATTCTAAAAGAAATGGATTAATCTTTGTCCATTCTTGTTATGCCTTTGTTGAGATTTTCAAAGTAATCCAAATACTTGAACAAGCATTTTCAGTATAGCATTGCATTGTATCTTTAAAGCTGGACAGAGAAATTTTAAAGATTATCAAGAAATACTCTTATGTGGGGAAATCATAGGGACAATAAGAGGCAGGGGCAATGTGTACAGAATGGAAATAAATTAAAATCAACATCTGTTGGAAATCAGGTATGGCAAGTTGTGTCCTATAGCATAGTCTTTGACCAAGTTATGTGTCAGTGAAATAAATTCAATCTATTGGGATATAACAGGATCTAAGACAACCCTGAAGTGATATTCATAACAAAGCACTCTTTCCTTAGATCAAGACTACTGATACTTTCTCTGATTATTTTTATTCCAGGCCAATGTCAGCATATATATATATTTGGTGGAGGGGAGAAGACAAAGAAAAGGGAGGCTAGGATTCTCAACTCTACTAATAGTAAGCAAGTTGAGAAAACAATGTTTCATTAACTTTGTGTCTGCAGCCTTGTCCATACTGCCTTGCATATTTTAAATGCTGCAAAAAATGTAACTCAAGATCTGTGAACACCAACATTTTCTTTTAAAATTAAACTAAATTACTATATTTAAACATAAATAGTATTCTATCAGGCAGATTATCAAATCTATTTAAAAATCATACAATTAACTCTCCATTAAAGCATTCAAAATCATTTTTTCCACAATGCCATTGTATTCAGGGCTTCTGATAATATAATAATGATACAATATATAAAATTAAGCTGAAAATGTGAATTTTCACGTATACAAAGATAAATACAAAATAATTTTTTTCATTTTGGGAAATATCAAATAGAATGTCTTTGAGTTTCTAGAATACAAGTGACTTCAATACATAAGCAGATTAAGTATTATGGTTTTTTACTAAAGATAGCATTGAAAACCATTAGCAAGCAGGACATAAAAAGCTTATATGTATTTCTCACAAAGCTTAGGACTTATAATACCAGTGAAACATCTACTATTGTTAGCTAATAACACAAAAATATAAAATAAGTTTTTAAAGTGTATGTTCTATCCTATCAAAAAATAGCATCTCAGATGAAATCAACATTTAAAAATAGCTATAGACAAATATAAGTAAAAACATAAAAGCTGACTTACACAAATCAAATTTGGCTCACCAGGTCAGAATTTTCTTTCTTATTTTTGGATTCATGTATCTAACTGCTGGTTGGTCATTACAACTTCTATAACATATGGATAGTTAAAAGTTAAAATAACAAAAATGAGTTAATCAGTTTCCTTCTAAACTGGCCTCTCCTGAATATTTATTGTTTAGTGCCATCGTTTAGAGTAAGGTAAATCTGTTTCACTTCCTCTCACAAATTCAATGAATCAAATTAATCACCAGGTCCTGTTGATTTTGCCTCCTAATTTTTCACGTATTTGTTTCCAATTCTGACACCCTTATTGCCACTGCCCTGGTCCGAATCCTCTTTACATTTTATTGAAGCATCACAAGAGTGTTGTTACAAACTGGTGTTCTTAATTCTGAACTTGTTTCCTCAGTACCGTTGTGTATCTATTGCAGGTCTCACTGAGCCACTCCCTGGTTCAAAGTCATTCTGCAGCTACAGGGAACCATCAGCAGTGTGGCATCCTTCACATGCTAGTTCTCATTCCTTGCCTTTGCTCATGCTGCCACCTGCAGGTTTACTTCCCACTACCCCAGCATACAGTCTATCATTTACAATTCTGCATTTAGTCTACTCTTTCTTGTCTGGACCATCAGAAAAAAATGTGTGTCATAGCCATCTTTTATCCCAAGGGACTAGCATAGAATCTTGTTTGTAGTAGGTACTACTCAAAGATAAACTTAGACACATTAAAATTTTAAAGGGTTTATTTGAGCATTGAACGATTCACGAATTGGGAGCACAAGACTGCAAGCAGTTTAGCAGTGCTTGGTGGGGGCAGAGGCAGCAGTGAGAGAGGAACTTTGTAAATAGTATTTTCATGGAAACAAGACAAAGGAAACATATTTCACTGGTCAGAGTGAAAAGTCCCTAGAAATTGGTTGGCAATTTCTGATTGGTACACAGTCTCTAGTTTCTTTTTATTGTTTGCATTGGGCTTTGGAAAACTCAGGGGCTGCCTTAGCCTAATGGTCTCCAAATAAAATTGTTTTTAACAGTACTAAATAATTATTAAATGAGCTATCTGATCGATAATTGGCAAGCATGGTGATGGGCCTGTCATTTTAAGGATAACACTGGAAGCTTGAGCAAATAATCTCCCAAATTAAGTGGTTCAACAAAATAGAAGCTTTTTTCTTCACTCCCTGATAGCCCAACATGAGCCTTGCATGTGAGAGGGTGGCTTTCTGCCATCTAGGATCTAAGTTCCTTTCCTCTTGCAGCATTATCATTGCAAAGCGTCCTGAAATCTGCTTCTGGTCAGCAGAGGAATGGGAGAAAATCGAGACCAGTCCACTTCTTAAAAATCCCACATTAGCAAGAATTAGTCACAATGCCATGTCTGGATGTAAGTGGAACAAAGGGATATAGTCAATTTCTGAGAAGCTACTTCCACAAAAATTTCCTTTGTGTTAGTCTGTGGATAGATGGCCATCTCGACCACATGACTTAAGGAAGCAAGAGCATATGTATTGTATTTCAAAGGAAGCTAACATTTTCTGAATGTGTTGATAAAGAGTGGATTTCAGTTATTTGCAAAAGGACCTTTGGTAGAACAATTTATTACCAACAACTCTGGAGGAGATTTGGGGTAGCATCAGCCTTGGGAATGCTTTTCTAAAGCAATTAAGCCCATACAACTTTGGTTTGGACCTCCAGTAAGTGACAGGACCTGCCCAATGAAATTAGGCATATGGAATAGCTCAGATCTCCCTGCAGTAATTACATTTCACCTTCTTAAAACCAGATGTTCTCCAGTACAGGGATAGCTATGTGTTTGCTGAAGCAGGTGGAGTGTCTCCAAACAGTTCTACTTTTCAGTAACTACAATTTGGAATAAAAGAGGAAGTCTCTTTTCTACATTTCTAGTCCTCAAATTTTACTTATCAAAAACATCCTTTTTGAGAAAATTGCTAGATTTCTTCACATGAATAATCAAATAACTGTATCTGCATTTCCCCACACCTCCCCATTTGAAGCGTATAAAATTAAATGAAAAATTTACCCAATAGAGATAGGCAGGTGCTATATAAACACATCTGTAGGTCATTTAGAAATTACTATCATCACTCTTTTCATTAAAGTGACATGCATATATTTAGAAACTGCTTTTCAAAAACCTAATGAAAGACTGTCCTTGATAACTTCTCTATACATTCACCTATAAGGCATTAAATTCCTTCACATAATGAGCTTCAGGATCTTGGTGGATGGGGGAGCAAGTTTCAACTTGTGCTCCCATTTTAATCAAATAGGTAGATTGGAACTTTATTCTATTTGCTTATATTATTTATGCATTTGTTGTCACTGCAGGTGTTTAAAGGTGCTTCTTTCACATTTTTAGAGTATTAGACAGCTGGAAATATTCTAACATCACATTCCCATGAATACTGATATTATTTTTATTGTAATATAAAAGGAAATATATAGTTAAAGGCACATCAAAATTCAAACACGAATGTAAGTTTTTCACTTGGAGAGTCTCAGGGCATCTCTATTGAGTTCATTACAGACTTTCTGCAAATCACTTGTGCTGACATGGTGTCATGGATAAACTCTAAATTTGTATATGAGATTTACAACAGCTGCTTTCTGAGTACTCAAAGTCTCCTTAGGGTCTGTCTTTTGGTCCTGTGTTCATGGAATCGCCGGGCTACACAGCACTGCACAGGAAGTAGAGATATAAACTTGTTAAGAAAATAATGGGTTTCTGTGATCATCTCAAACACAATTTTCAAACTTCATTCTCCTTGTATAGAGTTTTACATAAGGTCATTTCACAGTGTGCGTATACTGAGAAAGATAACCAATGTACATAATTTGCTGAAGCAGACATCTGACAGAGGTAAATCAATGAGGTCATTTTTATATTGAAAACTGTGAACAAGTCCATGGAAACAAAATATAATGCAAACAGAATGGTAATGTCTGATGAAAACACCTGTGGATTGCATCTATAGCATTTCCTGTTGAGCTGAGCTAAAATTAAAACCCCAAATACCCCCAAGAAATCCTTTCTGTAGCGACTGCTAACAACTTTCAGTGTCATTTAAAAAAAAAGGCTTAGTCTCTATACAAAACATAAAAATCTTAATAAACTTTCCACTATTTATTATGTAAAGACTGTGGTATTTTGATTTGATATCTTTATTTTATTTTATTTATTTTATTTTTGAGATGGAGTCTCGCTCTATGGCCCAGGCTGGAGTGCAGTGGCTCGATCTTGGCTCACTGCAAGCTCCGCCTTCTGGATTCACGCCATTCTCCTGCCTCAGCCTCCCGAATAGCTGGGACTACAGGCGCCCGCCACCGCGCCCGGCTAATTTTTTGTATTTTCAATAGAGACGAGGTTTCACCATGTTAGCCAGGATGGTCTCCATCTCCTGACCTCGTGATCCTCCTGCCTCGGCCTCCTAAAGTGCTGGGATTACAGGCGTGAGCCACCGCACCCGGCCTTGATTTGACATCTTTATGTAGACAGTAGAAGCATTTGAGAGAGACTTCATATTTTATGTTTCTGGTTGTGTTCATTCTGCATTACCTATCGTTATAATATGCAACAACAGGTAATGCTAGAAAATGTTAAAACGGTTTTGGGGCCTAGCTATAACCCCTCCACTAAAATGGACATCAGAACATAGACTTATTTATGTTAAGGCTCTATTAAAATATATCATATTTTTAAAGCACATGCTGTCTTTGTCTCATAAGAGTGATATTGCCGTTTTATGGCTAAATGAATGGTTTTTAAGAGTATCTACTCCACAGAAAGCACTCTACTATATCAATTTTTATTTCTATAGCATGTTTATTTTTACCAATTAAATCTGGCAGTACCATAGAAATGACAACAGAACTATGACAAAAATGTGCATTTATTTCTGATTTTTACTTTACATTTCTGTTAAAAATCACGCCTGTTATATTTGAAGGTGAAAGTACAAGCTGGGTTTTCAAGAGGTGTTTTTCCTCAGTAGAATTATGTCACAGGGAAACACTATGGATATCCATCAAAGTGAAACCTACAAGGACATAAGAGCTCGTTATTAGTGAACATTGTTTGTAACCTTCAGAGGGCTTCAGCATTTCTGTCACAGAATGGCAAGCAGAATGAGAGATTAAAGCACACCATACCTCAAAATTAGCATCACTACATAAATTATGGCTTTTTATAAATCTAAAATGATCTATTTTTTCACTTTAAAGCAATGAATTACTACAGCCCCCAATCTTTGTAATAAAATGTTACAGTGGGTTCAAGTTCAGTTAGGTCAATGCTGGCTTCAGGTTAACATTATTGATTGAAACTTGCTAAAGCATCCTGGCAGACAGATGCAATAACTTCGGTCAGGAAACGACGCCAAGGAACATACCCTTGTGGTTCTGATGCTTGTTCTGGATCATATGCTTGTTCCTACAACAACAACAACGACAAACTAGAAGAAATGAATGAGAAATAAGTTTAAGATTCTATAGCACTGGAAAATGGCACGATGTTATTTTTCACATCCTAATGCAAACATGGTTAGCATATTTGCAATTAGATCTTTTATGTTCTTAATCAATAGTTTTTATGAATGAATGCTTTATTATTATTCACAATATTTAAAAAGACAAAGCTCCAAGTCTTTGCTATTGTGAATAATGCCGCAATAAACATACGTGTGCATGTGTCTTTATAGCAGCATGATTTATAGTCATTTGGGTATATACCCAGTAATGGGATGGCTGGGTCAAATGGTATTTCTAGTTCTAGATCCCTGAGGAATCGCCACACTGACTTCCACAATGGTTGAACTAGTTTACAGTCCCACCAACAGTGTAAAAGTGTTCCTATTTCTCCACATCCTCTCCAGCACCTGTTGTTTCCTGACTTTTTAATGATTGCCATTCTAACTGGTGTGAGATGATATCTCATAGTGGTTTTGATTTGCATTTCTCTGATGGCCAGTGATGATGAGCATTTTTTCATGTGTTTTTTGGCTGCATAAATGTCTTCTTTTGAGAAGTGCCTGTTCATGTCCTTCGCCCACTTTTTGATGGGGTTGTTTGTTTTTTTCTTGTAAATTTGTTTGAGTTCACTGTAGATTCTGGATATTAGCCCTTTGTCAGATGAGTAGGTTGCGAAAATTTTCTCCCATGTTGTAGGTTGCCTATTCACTCTGATGGTAGTTTCTTTTGCTGTGCAGAAGCTCTTTAGTTTAATTAGATCCCATTTGTCAATTTTGTCTTTTGTTGCCATTGCTTTTGGTGTTTTGGACATGAAGTCCTTGCCCACGCCTATGTCCTGAATGGTAATGCCCCAAAAGTCCAACAATGATAGACTGGATTAAGAAAATGTGGCACATATACACCATGGAATACTATGCAGCCATAAAAAATGATGAGTTCATATCCTTTGTAGGGACATGGATGAAATTGGAAACCATCATTCTCAGTAAACTATCGCAAGAACAAAAAACCAAACACCGCATATTCTCACTCATAGGTGGGAATTGAACAATGAGATCACATGGACACAGGAAGGGGAATATCATACTCTGGGGACTGTGGTGGGGAGGGGGGAGGGGGGAGGGATAGCATTGGGAGATATACCTAATGCTAGATGACGAGTTAGTGGGTGCAGCGCACCAGCATGGCACATGTATACATATGTAACTAACCTGCACAATGTGCACATGTACCCGAAAACTTAAAGTATAATAAAAAATAAAAAAATAAAAAAAAAATAAATAAATAAAAATAAAAAGACAAAGCTTTAAAAATATTTTGTATGATGAAGGTTTTTCTATTTAAAAAAATTATACTACCTAGACATTCTTGGTGGGTCGAGAATTGGGAGGGTTTTTTTTTTTTAGATAATTCCCTGTTTAAAACAAGGTTGATGAGATGATGAGGCACATTAAAATGAAGGCTGCAATCAGCTGTAATGGAAGAGGGCTTTTCTCTTTGCCACCCTGACTGATACAGTTAATGTGTGCATCTATGACCTTGACAATTTTCAACAAACGTACTTGAAGTAAAGAGAACTATACTTCAGGCAAAATATCATAGCAATCAAAACCTTTGGTGGTTAAATTGACTAAAAATATTGGCCCATTATTCAATTTATTTTATTTCTGTTAGTAATAGCCTTGGTTGACAGAGAGATTACTGGGTGCTTTCACTGAAATGCATGGACAGAATTCAAGTTTAAAGAAAGTAATCCACTCCTGATTTTTTATGTATGTCATATCATTAAAATGACAAGCCTCTGTGTTGTTTGTTAGTTGTTCATTTACCTGTAGAAAGGTAGGCTACAGAGATGACACTTAAAATACATAAATGAAAAATTAATTAAAAATGGAGTAATTTTCACTCTATTTCAAGCACACATGCAGACAGACCTGAATATCCACTAAAATGTGTAAATTCTCACATTTAAAAATTGAAATAGCACTATTTGAACTTTTTCCTCTGTGAGAAGCTCTCAGGAAGATGAACATTCCTATAATTGAAATTATCATGTGCATTCTGACCCTAATTGGGCAAGTTTTATATTAGGTTCACACCACGCAATCATGGAAGCAATTATGAGCACTTGTCCTGGGGCTGCCATAGCCCAGGTGCTGCTGTCTGATTGTCATTTAGTAATTACCTTGGTACTTCCCAACTACTCCTTAGCATCAGTTAAGCGATGCAACATACTTCAAGTAAGTGAAGTCTTCTTAGAAGTACAAGTAAATACTTAATGATTTAGTTTGCTGCTTTACATAGGTGCTGTCTGTTCATCTGGAATGTGCAGATGTATCATGAAAATTAGCTTCTGAAAGACCTGCACAGAAGTCAAATTAGAGATATAATTTTTGCAAATAGCCACAGAGTGTCTTTTGAAATATGGAAAAATACCTTAAATAAAAGTGATGATTGAGGCATTGCCAACTTTAGGATTTTTTAAGTCTTTGAAGTCTGACTTTGCAGAACAGATTGTAAATCTCTGGCCCATTACACACCTGCGGAGATTTTGCTGTTTTATTTCTCTTGGGTGAAACTGCAGAAGCCCAAACCATGTTAATCACTGTCAGAAGCAGTTGTATAAAATGCCAAAATGCAGTGAACCCAGTGTTTTATAATAAATATGACAATGCAGTCAGAATGTTGTTTTGTGAGGCTTGTTATTTGTGGTAATTTTTCATTTATAATCTTTGAAAGGAGAGACTTTTAAGGCTTTTATCAGAAAGATTTTAACCACAGGGGAGAAGTCACAATATTGCATAAATAAGACTCTAAGTGCTTGTATAATAATTAACATGAACAAAATTAATAAACTAACTTTCTAGTAGCATTTGTTTTAAATGACTTGAAATACCTGTTTTTTAAGAAACAAATTTAATATTAATGCCGAAATCTAAAATACTAAATCTGTCACTCAATGAATGACATATAATTTTTAATTAATATTCTCACTGTATAATTTTATGTCAATCTTTTATGTTTCTTTGTATTTATTACTGAATATTTGATTTTTACCAAATAACATATATAATGATAGAGGTATGAAGAAAATAGTTTTAATCTTCTATTAGTGCTCTTATTTGAAATGAACATTGAATCAACTAAATTAAAAATTATTAGTTAACACATCTATGTCATTGACTTTTTCTTGCATAGTGTTCTGAAATGTATTTTAACTGATTTCTCAAATAAATATTTCTCAAATATTTCTGTGTCAAAGAATAAAAACATACCATAAATTGATGTGTCCAATTAATTATCAGTTTTGATATATAATATCAAAATTGATAATATATTTTAATATTCATATACCCTCTGATGAAATAATTTTAATAGCATGTTATTTGAAAAACCATTAATATAAATCTAAACTTATATAAACCTAAGTCAACATTTATTTATTGCTAACCAACACACAAGTAAAATATCTTTTTCAGTTTCATAAATATTTATTTTGTACCTATCTGACGCTGCTGTTAAATACAGAAGGAATGCAAAAGAAATAGAATCCAGCCTCCTGGGCTACAGAATTTTACTTAGAAATGCAATAATACCAAGGCTAGGTAAATCGCCCTCTCTATGTGCTTCCACAATATTAAGACATTATTTTGCAATCGCCGTTCACTGCTTGGAGTCTTAAGATCAAAAAGTCCTTGAGTGGTGACCATGTGTATTTCCCATTATATTATTCATTCCCAGGAAAATGCCTGACACAAAATAAGAGGTCATTAAATATTTACTTAATGGGTTAATTAAATGCTTAAGTGCTATGGAAATTAGAAAAAGAATTGACATAATATGAAGTGCTTCCCATATATATTTCTAAAGTCAGCACCGTACAGGCATACAATGCTACTATTGCCTACTTTTGCCCATTTTCATCCCTATGACTTGAAATGAAAAGGAGTGATGCTAAAATAAAAGTAATGTACCTGTCTTTGTTCACCATCATCATGTTTTCAAAGTTTCTAGTACATATATATATACATATGTGTGTGTGTGTGTGTGTGTGTGTGTGTGTACCACATAATTAGACACGCAGATACAGCTGAGAATCAGGAATCTGCAGTTAGAGATGACTTGAAACTGACAATATGATCTTCTCAAAAGTATGGTAAGAATTGGAATAGTATATTCTCATTTCAATCTTGGCGGATGTTTAGACTACAATGTAGAAGAAATAACTGAAGAAAAAACACTAATTTATTACACACAAAAATTAATTTTGGTACTTTTTATGGCCCCTTAGCAAAGATATCTTTCCAATAATTTTTCCAGTTACCAAGGCTATTATTAATTGAATTTTGTGTTTGACCACAGCCCTTGAATACTTATAACTTTTCAGTTTCAAGGCTCTGGATGATACATCACTAACTATTGTTCAACCTTGATAGAGAGACATTGTATCCTTCACAGACCACTACCTTCTGATGATCTAATTTTATCTTCAACAATAGTTACAAGAAAAAGCAAAAAATGACAGTGTTGAAAGTGGTGTTTTAGCCATTATACACATAAATGATTAGAGGGGAGTGGGCTAAGCATTGCGTGGGCCAATATTATTTCCAGATATTTCATTGCAGTCAATTCTTAATTTTTCCATGATAATAGCATAAGCAGTTGGTATCAGAGAGAGGAGATGATGAGGTTGATGAGATTCATATGTGTGTATATATATACATGAATATTAATATATATTAATATATACCTGAATATATATACCTGAATATATATATACCTGAAAAAGTATCAAGTAATGTAAAACCTAGATTTATTTACCCTTCTTCACATATTTTAAAACACAAATATCTTCTAGAAATGTAAGTTTTAAAAAATTACTGTATGTCTCTCTTCAGGCATAATAATATATTTTATCCTGGCAGGAAAAATAATATGTTTCTAACTATTTTTGTGTAACATTTAAATGTAAACAGAAGAATAGAAAAGAGAATGTCATCACTCATTGTTTGCTCCCCATTTAAACACAACTAATTGTACCCTATTCTGTCTCATTGCACCCTATTCTGTCTCATTGCTTACATTATCCACTGGTTGAGGATGTAGTACAATCCCTATTGCCAGTCCAACTCCATCAGGATAAAGAGACTAGGCCAAAATCAGATGACTGTTGTACTTTATCTTGGAGAATATTAAAAAATCTAATGTAAAGAAATAGCATTTCCAGAAGTGATTTCTTTCTTCTTATGTCTTCCTTCTAAAACGTTTACTGGTAATGAGTTCTTGTTAAGATTAAATATATTATTGGAGGAATTAAGAATTCCTTTAAAATCTTATTTCCAATTAAACAGTAACTTATTGCAGTGAAATTCTGTATATAATAAATAAGGGTAAGATTTTCAAGGATTAGTGATGGCGAATTGTACCACAATGCTCATGTAGTTTTTATTAAAACACTACACAATCATGCATCACATAACATTTCAGTCAATGACATATCATGACTACATATATGATGGTGGTCCCATAAGATTATAATGAGGCCCGGTGCAGTGGCTCACGCCTGTAATCCCAAAACTTCAGGAGACCGAGTTGGGCGGATCACCTGAGGTCAGGAGTTTGAGACCAGCTTGGCCAACATGGCGAAACCCCATCTCTACTGAAAATACAAAATTTCAGCTGGGCTCGGTGGCTCATGCCTGTAATCCCAGCACTTTGGGAGGCGGAGGCGGGTGGAATCACCTGAGGTCGGGAGTTCGAGACCAGCCTGACCAACATGGAGACCCCATCCCTCCTGTATACTGTGAAGGAGAACTGTGTATGTAAAAACTTAGACATGGTAGATCTTGTGAAAATGTAAACATGTTTGTTCAACTAAATTTTTTGTTCTGTTTCCTCTAATCTATGGAGGTATGAAATAGTATTATTTTAAAGAGGCATAGAAAAGTGCCTAGATAATCTGCTGACTTTATTACATCAGTGTTCAACAAACTGCTCAAGTGTCCCTTTGCTGAAGAAAAATTGATGCCACACAGTAGTCCTAAAGAAAATTACCACTGAAACCCTCCAAGATATTTAAGAAAAATTTGATTTTAAATGAACCCAAATATGTTTTGACAATATGCACTTCATGAATGGAAAGAGATGTTTTTAATTAAAAAAAAAACAGCAAAATCAGAAGGATTAAAAGAGAAGATATGTTTATCCAAAAGGAATGTCAAAAACCCCGTGTCTACTAAAAATACAAAAATTAGCTGGGAATAGTGGCAAGTGCCTGTAATCCCAGCTACTCAGGCGGCTGAGGCAGGAGAATCACTTGAAACCGGGAGGGAGAGGTTGCAGTCAGCTGAGATAGCGCCATTGCAATCCAGCCTGGGACACAAGAACGAAACTCCTTTTCAAAATAATAATAATAATAATAATAATAATAATAATAATAAAATTAAAAAAAAATAGCTTGGTGTGGTGGTGGGGGCGCCCGTAATCCCAGCTACTCCAAAGGCTGAGGCAGGAGAATTGCTTGACTGTGGGAGGGGGAGGTGGCATTGAGCCAAGATCGCGCCACTGCACTGCAACCTGGGTGACAGGGTGAGACTGTCTCAAAATAAAGTAAAAGAAAATGGAACTAAAATATAATGGAGCTAAAAAATTCCTATTGCCTAGTGCTGTCATACCTGTCATAAAGTAATAGCACAATGCATTACTCACATGTTTGTGTTGATGCCAATGAAAACACACCTACTGTGTCTGCAGTTATATAAAGTATGGCATACACAATTATGTACAGTACATAGGACTTGGTGATGATAGTAAACAATTATGTTATTGGTTATGTATTTACTGTACTATGCTTCTAATCATTATTTTTGAATGTATTTCTTCTACTTATAACATTAATTACTGTAAAACAGCCTGAGGCAGGGCCTTCAGGAGGTGTTTCAGAAGAAGAGATTGTTATCATAGAAGATAACAGCCCCGTGCATGTTATTGCCCCTGAAGACTTTCCACTGGGACAAAATATGGAGTTAGAAAGAAGTGATGCTGATGATGTCGACCCTGCAGAGAACTGGGCTAACGTGTGTGTTTGTGTCTTTGTTTTTAACAAAAGAGTTTAAAAAATCAAAACAAAATGAAGCAAAAATTGTCGGTAGAAATAAGCTTACAGAATAAGAATTTTTTAAAAAAAGTTTTGTATTTTGTACAGGTGTATAACGTGTTGTGTTATAAGTAAAATGGTAGAAAAAAGTCAAAAAAATTCTAAAAGCATAAAAAGTTTATAAAGTAAAAAAGTTACAATCAGCTAAGATTAATTTATTATTAAAGATAGAAAAATTTTTATATAAATTTAGTGTAACCTAAGTTTACACTGTTTCTAAAGTCTGCAGAAGCATACAATAATGTCCAAGTTCTTCACATTCACTCACCACTCAGTCACTGACACACCCAGAGAAGCTTCCAGTCCTGCAAACACTATTTGTGGCAAGTCAGTACTCTACAGAGGTACAATTTTTAATCCATTGCACTATATTTTCACTGTACCTCTTCTATGTTTACATATGTTTAGATACACAAATACTTACCATTGTGCTGCAACTACCTACAGCAGTCAGTGCAATAACATTCTGTACATGTTTGTACCCTAAGAGTAATAGGTTACACCATACAGCCTAGGTGTGCAGTAGGCTATACCATCTAGGCTTAGGTAAGTACACTCTATGGTCTTTACACAAGAACAAGAACAAAGGTGTTTAAGTATGCAATTTTCAGAACCTATCTTCATCATAATATTAAGCCACACATCACTGTGTGTGTGTGTGTGTGTGTGTGTGTGTGTGCATGGGGATATATATAGTGTGTGTGTATACATGTATATATAATATATATATATATATATATTCACTTACAAGTGGATTTTTTTAACCAAACCTGGATCTAAAATACAGTATTTACAGGATGCCAAATCTGCATATATGGAAGGCTAACTTTTTGTATACTTGGGTTCCAGAGGGCTGACTGCAGAATTTGAGTCTGATTTTGGTATGAGATATGGAATCCTGGAACCCATCCCTCCTGTATACTGTGAAGGAGAACTGTATATGTAAAAACTTAGACTTGGTAGATCTTGTGAAAATGTAAACATATTTGTTCAACTAAGTTTTTTGTTCTCTCTCTCTCCTCTAATCTGTGGAGATATGAAATAGTATTATTTTAAAGAGGCTGCCTGTTCACTCTGATGGTAGTTTCTTTTGTTGTGCAGAAGCTCTTTAGTTTAATTAGATCCCATTTGTCAATTTTGGCTTTGGTTGCCATTGCTTTTGGTGTTTGGCAACCTACAACATGGGAGAAAATTTTCACAACCTACTCATCTGACAAAGGGCTAATATCCAGAATCTACAATGAACTCAAACAAATTTACAAGAAAAAAACAAACAACCCCATCAAAAAGTGGGCGAGGGACATGAACAGACACTTCTCAAAAGAAGACATTTATGCAGCCAAAAAACACATGAAAAAATGCTCATCATCACTGGCCATCAGAGAAATGCAAATCAAAACCACAATGAGATATCATCTCACATCAGTTAGAATGGCAATCATTCAAAAGTCAGGAAACAACAGGTGCTGGAGAGGATGTGGAGAAATAGGAACACTTTTACACTGTTGGTGGGACTGTAAACTAGTTCAACCATTGTGGAAGTCAGTGTGGCGATTCCTCAGGGATCTAGAACTAGAAATACCATTTGACCCAGCCATGCCATTACTGGGTATATACCCAAATGACTATAAATCATGCTGCTATAAAGACACATGCACACGTATGTTTATTGCGGCATTATTCACAATAGCAAAGACTTGGAACCAACCCAAATGTCCAACAATGATAGACTGGATTAAGAAAATGTGGCACATATACACCATGGAATACTATGCAGCCATAAAAAATGATGAGTTCATGTCCTTTGTAGGGACATGGATGAAATTGGAAACCATCATTCTCAGTAAACTATCGCAAGAACAAAAAACCAAACACTGCATATTCTGACTCATAGGTGGGAATTGAACAATGAGATCACATGGACACAGGAAGGGGAATATCACACTATGGGGACTGTGGTGGGGAGGGGGGAGTGGGGAGGGATAGCATTGGGAGATATACCTAATGCTAGATGACGAGTTAGTGGGTGCAGTGCACCAGCATGGCACATGTATACATATGTAACTAACCTGCACAATGTGCACATGTACCCTAAAACTTAAAGTATAATAAAAAAATAAAAAATAAATAAAAAAAAAATAAAAAAAAAAGAGGCATAGAAAAGTGCCTAGATAATCTGCTGACTTTATTACATCGGTGTTTGACAAACTGCTCAAGTGTCCTTTTGCTGAAGAAAAATTGGTGCCATAAAGTAGTCCTAAAGAAAATCACCACTGAAACCCTCCAAGATATTTAAGAAAAAATTGATTTTAAATGAACCCAAATATATTTTGACAATATACACCTCATGAATGGAAAGAAGTGTTTTTAATTAAAAAACAGTAAAATCAGAAGGATTAAGAGAATATATGTTTGTCCAAAAGAAATGTCAAAAGCAAAGATGTCTAGATGAAATTTATATATATATATATGTGTGTATGTGTATATATATATGTGTGTGTGTATATATAGATATATGTATATATGTATATATGTGTGTATATATGTATATATGTGTATATATGTATATATATGAGATCAAAATGTATGAATTTTATTTATATATTCTTTATAGTTATCCACACCCAATTTACAAGATCATCTAGAAACAATTTTAACTAGGTAGAGGGCAATTAATTTAGACTGTGTTATACCCCTCTGGCTCACATTTATGATGTTCAGATATTTTGGGTCCTAATACTAGAAATTCAGTATTTTGCTTGTATTAGTCTCTTTTCATACTGCTATGAAAAAATACCCAAGACTGGGTAATTTATAAAGAAAAGAGATTTAATGGACTCACAGTTTCACATGACTGGGGAGGCCTCAAAATCATGGCAGAAGGTAAAGGAGGAGCAAAAGCATGTCTTACACGGCGGAAGGGAAGACTGCGTGTGCAGGGGAATTGCCCTTCATAAAACCATCAGAACTCATGAGACTTATTTACTATCATGAGAACAGCATGGGAGAAACCTACCCCCCATGATTCTATTACCTCACACCAGGTCTCTCCCGTGGACACATGTGGATTATGGGAGCTGCAATTCAAGATGAGATTTGGGTGGAGACACAGCCAAACCATATCATTCTGGTCTTGGCCCCTCCCAAATCCCATGTCTTCACATTTCAAAACCAATCATGGCTTCCCAAAAGTACCCCAAAGTCTCGACTCATTTCAGCATTAACTCAAAAGTCCACAGCCCAAAATATCCTCTGTTACAAGGCAACTAATGAGCCTGTAAAATCAAAAGCAGGTAAATTATTTTCTATATACGGTGGGGCTACAGGCATTGGTAAATACACCCATTCCAAATGGGATAAATTGCCCAAAATCAATAGGCTACAGGCCCCAAGGAAATCGGAAATTTAGTGCACCAGTCAAATCTTAAAGCTCCAGAATGATCTCCTTTGACTCCATGTCACACATCCACGTCACACTGATGCAAGGGGTGGGTTACCATGGTCTTGGGCAGCTCTGACCCTATGACTTTACAGGGTATAGTTCCCCTCCTGGCTGCTTTCACAGGCTGATGTTGAGTGTCTGCTGCTTTTCCAGGAACACATTGCAAGCTTTGGGTGGATCTACCATTCTGGGGTGGCCCTCTTCTCAAGCTCCACTAGGCAGTGACTCAGTGGAGAGTCTCTGTGGGGTCTCTGACCCCACATTTTCCTTCCAAAATGCCCTAGCAGAGGTTCTCCATGAGGGTTCCACCCCTGCAGCACACCTCTGCCTGGACATCTAGGCATTTCCATACATCCTCTGAAATGTAAGTGGAAGGTCCCAAACCTCAATTCTTGACTTCTATGCACCTGTAGGCCCAACACCAAATGTAAGCTGCCAAGGTGTAGGGCCTGCACCCTCTGAAGCAACAGCCTGAGCTGTATGTTGGCCCCTTTCAGCCACAGCTGCCACACAGAGAACCAAGTCCCCAGACTGTACAAAGCAGCAATGCCCTGGGCCTGGGCCATGAAACCCATTCTTTTTCCTCCTAGGCCTCCTAAGCCTCCTGACTTGGGATGGGAGGGGCTGCTGTGAAGACCTCTGTCATGCCCTGTAGACATTTTCCCCATTATCTTGGTGATAACATTTGGCTCCTCATTACTTATTAAAATGTCTGTAGCAAACTTGATTTCTCCTCAGAAAATGTTTTTTTTTTCTATTGCATCATCAGGCTGCAAATCTTCCAAAGTTTTATGCTCTGCTTCCCTTTTAAACATAAGTTCCAATACCAAACCGTATCTTTATAAGTGAACAAAATGTGAATGCTTTTAGGAGCACCCAAGTCACATCTTGAATGATTTACTGCTTAGGAATTTATTCTGCCAGATACCCTAAATCATCTCTCTCAAATTCCAAGTTCCACAGGTCTCTAGGGCTGGGGCAAAATGCTTCCAATCTCTTTGCCAAAGCATAGCAAGAGTCACCTTTCCTGCAGTTCCCAATAAGTTTCTCATCTCTATCTGAGACCACCTCAGCCTCAAAACATTCAACAAGTCTGTAGGATGCTCCAAACTTTCCCTTGTCTAGCTGTTTTCTTCTGATCCCTCCAACCTCTGTCTGGTACTCAGTTCCAAAGTCGCTTCCACGTTTCTGGGTGTCATAATGGCAGTACCCCATCTACCGGTAACAATTTACTGTATTAGTTCATTTTTATACTGCTGTGAAGAAATACCTCAGACTGGGTAATCTATAAAGTAAAAGAGGTTTAATGGACTCACAGTTTCACATGACTGGGGAGGCCTCACACTCATGGTGGAAGGCGAGGGAGGAGAAAAGTCAATCTTACATGGCGGCAGGCAAGACAGCATGTGCAGAAAAACTACCTTTTATAAAACCATCAGATCTTGTGAGACTTATTCACTATCAATAGAACAGCAAGGGAAAAACCCACTCCAATGATTCAATTATCTCCCACCAGGTTCCTCCCATGACACATGGGGATTTGAGGAGCTACAGTTCAAGATGAGATTTGGGTGGGGACACAGCGAAACCATATCAGTGCTAAATACGTATTTCTACTTTATTACTTTCTAGACTTTTGATGGTTGCTCAGGAAAAAAAGAAAAAGAAAAAGAAAACCACACACACACACTTAAATCATTCATTTATTCAACAAAATTTATTATAGGAGATTACTGTGTGTCAGTTACAGATTGCTAAATATGTGATTTAATACATATTTTCCTATACACTACATAACTATGTTTTATGCTTTATATAGAAGATTTGGGCATCCTCAAGATAATAACAGGTATATTATCCACATTTTCAAGGAGAGAAAATTCAAGTTCGAGAAGTGGAATACTATGCCAAATTGATACCACTATATGATAATAGAGTTAGGCTTTGAAGCCAAATCTATTTGATTCCAATTAAATTTCTTTCCACTGCACAACTTCACTTTTTCTTCCTATCTCTCAAGAAGGAGCCTAAACACAGACAAGAATTGTAGAGGTGTTGATAATTGGCTGTAGCCTGAGGTCCCAGGGAAACCCTGACTGTATCAATGCTTCTGGAAGTCAATTTATAAATAAATAATCAAAATAACCTTGAAATTTTGATGAAGTAATTTCACTTGGAAATTATTACAAGTATGTGAAAAAGTTTGCTTAGAAGCTGTTCCTGCTCAGTTTGTCTTCCTTCCCAGTAAAGACAAATTCACTGTCTTCCCAGCTTCCAAGAAGGAACTGAAAGAACAGAAAACAAAACTTGAAAATGCCAACATGAACAAACGAACACATTTTGAATCAGAGGCCAGTTCAACTGATTTCTTGTGTATTAAAAATTAATGTACAAAGTGTTCTCTTCCATTGATTTATATGAATATTTTCATGACTTGGTTCCCAATTATTTCTCCAAATAATTATTAGCCCCTTCCCACTATAAACACTTCAATACCATTTTGTTCAGACAATTGTGGGACATTTGTACAGTATATTATATTTGCACTAGAGAATAAATGTATTTGTGATTATTCCCTTGTTATTGTTTACATTTAAATAACCACATTTAAGGGTACCTAAGTAAACCTAATAACTAATAGTCACTGGATACATATGATCATTTTAATGCTAAGCATTTAATATGCATTATGTAATTTAATCTTTACAGCAACAACATGAAATAAGTACTATTATTATCAATTTAACAGATAATAAAACTAATCATTGTCAAAGAACACCCAAGTTCCTTGGACTCTAGATCCTCTAAAGTAAATTGTTTTGTGTTTTAGGAGTACTCTTAAAAGGCAAACTGTGTTTTGTCATACACCTCTCTAAATTACATGCATGTTACCAAACTGCACTTGAGTTTTAACATAACATTACTAACTATATCCCAATGGGATTTAGTAACTGAAGTAATACTGTAAATTTTTAATACAACCTCACAGCAGGAACAGTGAGAGAAGGCTTTTGTATAATTAGCTGCAGAGTTAACTAATAGGTTGATTAATTTAAACTACTTGAAACATCATTTTATTAATCTCATTGGAAATGTAGCAAAGGAGGAAAAATTAGAGTACACCATGTTAAGAATGTAATATAAAAAAGAAAAACTCTTAAAACTAAGCCATTGAAACTAATAGAAAGTATTCAAGCAACTAAAAATTTAGTAGTAATGCTTTAATGGATGAAAAATAAACTGAATGTTACAAAAATAAGCATGTGTATTCTGAAAAATGGATACACATGATGGTTTACTATTTATTTGGAACTTGCTGATGTTTTCTTAGTTCACTAATGCGACATTCCGATAATATTTTTAAAGGAGATCATTGTTTGGCTATCCCATTTTAAATATCAAAATTACAACTCATGCTATTTGGACTTCATAAGCAACATTTTAAAGTTTATACAATTGAATAATTTTGCTTTTAAAATGAAAAAAAAAGGCTTTTAAGGGAATATTTGATTTAACATATTAATACAATGCCAGAAAGATAACGTTTTCAATGAACTAAAATAAAAGATTGTTTTAAATATCATGGATCAAAATATTAATATCTACTGAAAATTCCTTTAAGCAAATAAGTATTTCACAGCATTAAAACATTTATTAAATTCATCAGATCTTTACATGGAAAATGCTTCCTACATAACAGAATCTGACCTAGTTTACATTAAATTTGCTCTTACTTTCTGTTTCTTTCCTTTCCTTGTAATAAGAGCTTATACTAATGAACATGATATTTGGTTAATGAAGAATGCATTGCCTATTTAGCAATTTACATATTTATGCGACCTTCTTTTGTTCATAAATGCTAATATTTATTGCTTCTTTGTTGAGATTTTATTTTGTGCTTTGTGATAAACAAAAGTATGATTAGTGAAGCTGTAAAGTTCTCATGGTAGCTGCCTGTGTTCCCAAGATAGCGGCATTAGTGTCTACAGAAGCAGTTAATGCTGTTTATCATTAGTGACAGAGGCTGGGAAGGACCTTCTGTGGCTTTTATCTTTCACCTTGCCAACGGAAGTTGATGAGCTTTCTGATTTAAATTCATAGGTAATGCTCCAGGATTTATATGCACTTCACATGGACAACCTCACAGGTAAACCTATCCTGCTGATGGGGTCTCATTAAAATCATTCTAACATTCTAATACTGGACATCTTTAGGAAAACCATTAGTTTATCCATATTTAATGTCAAAGTTGCCCAATGGAAACATGAAATATAATACAGCTTATGAAGAAATTATCTCATTTCTGCTTTAAAACAGTTTATTGCATTAGGGTGTGACCTTTTAGGTGTATACTGACTAATGAACATAAGGCACATTTTTATAATGAAAACACATTTTTAAAAGTTAAAGTTAATAGCTACAGGAGTTTTGAAATAAAGCAAGACAATTACAATGAGGTAGCACACTTGAATGGCACTAGTCTGTTTTTTCCACAAAATACATCTTCCAAAATGTGGACCCAGGGAGCGATGCCAATTACCATCAGAAAATCAAAATTCGATGTCAGATTTATTTGAGAATTTGAGTGAAAGTTTAAACAGTTTTTGGCAGTACATAATAGCTTTGTAGCTAAGATAGTAATGAATATTGTGATTGTCTAAAAGAATAGTATGGTAATATTTCCTAAATTTTTCAGGAATCATTTTTTTTGCAGCTAGTTTTTCATGAAATTATATTAGAAATATTTTCTATCATTGTGAACCACAATGTAAAATACTTTAAAATTTAAATTGGAAAAATCTTCATTCACACCAATAGTCCTAAAAATTTGAATGGTTTTCTTTTGCCCTCAAAACAAAATCTATGCTCTTTAATATGAAGTATAAGATCTTACTTGGACCAGGTCTCTGTCTATCGTAGCCCTCATCACTCTGTTCTGTGCTTAAGCCACTCGTATATTTATCTTCCT
Organism: Pan troglodytes; assembly: GCF_028858775.2. Classification (NCBI taxonomy): domain Eukaryota; kingdom Metazoa; phylum Chordata; class Mammalia; order Primates; family Hominidae; genus Pan; species Pan troglodytes. Next base: position 89,671,839 of record NC_086015.1, read on the forward strand.
CAAGGACGCAAAATGTTTGGCACCTAAATGTCTTTATTTTGTTCCTGCAGGAGGCTCTCTTTCCACCTCAGTGTCTTTTTCTTCTTCAGAGAGATCTTCCACCCTTGTCTTTTCTAAAGCCTGCTGCTCCTACTGATAACTATTTCAGCACTCTACGTAGTACTTTGCCTCATTTATGTGTTTAGTTTCGTTGGTGGGTGAGAGACAGTAAGCTGCCTGAGGACAAACCAAATCTATTTATCTTGTTCATTGCTGAATCTTCAGTACTTAGAATGATGCCTGCTACAAATAAGTGGGTATTCTTTATGTATACCCTTGAATGAATATTCACATTTCTCAGCGAAAATGAAGAAAACTGAGTATGAGAGGGAAGTTCTCTTTTTACTTTCATTCTGTTCTAAAAGACAATGAACTCTGGGGACTTGAGGGAAAGGGTGGGAGACGGGTGAGGGATAAAAGACTACGTATTTGGTACAGTGTACACTGCTTGGCTGACAGATCCACCAAAATCTCAGAAATCACCATTAAAAAACTTATCTATGAAATGAAACGCTACCTGTTCCCCACAAAATTATTGAAATAAAGTAAAATAAAATAAATTATAAAAATAAAGTGACAAAAACCCAAATAAACTCAGTTATTTTCAAGAAATAAATCGTATTGACTAGTATTTATTAGAAGCAACCATCAATGTAGTATATGTAATGTATCATAAGATGGTATTTTAGAGCTATTACTAGTGAAGACGATAAGATGCAATAAGATGAATGGCTAAAGTTTAGATTAGGTAAATCAAGCACCGTGGGTTAGTAACTTCTTATAATAATATGAGGTGGATTGAATATCCAAAAGCAACAAAAATATTACCATTGTAAATTCATTTATGTTGATCATAATTTCATGATGATTGCTTAAGTGTTTCTAAGTAGAAAACATGACAGCTAAAAATTATAGTGAAATTCGTCATCTTCAATAGTTTTGGATGCATCCAAAACTTCTTTTTAAAGTAATTCAATTCCGTAAGTGTAATGCTATTTGTTTTAAACTGTAGAGTTTAGATGAAGGTAAAAATAAATGTTTTATAGTTTTCTAAGTAACTAAAGAAAAAGAACTTTGAAAGTAAAGGTCAGGTGTTTCATTTCCCTTTAGAAGCTGATCTGAGTTCATTCTGAGACTGGTTTTTAGGCTTGAGAAATTTACATGAGGGAGGCAAACTCTTTGACTTTCATGTTCAACTCTCCAAACATTGCATTTTAATGCAATTTTCCTCTTGCTTTAATGATATCAGCTGTATAATCTAATTTCTTTTTGCAAGGGAAAAGCATCCCAGTAAAGAGAATAGCCTTCAGTAATAAGACACTCCACAAATCAATATTATACCCTTCAAAGGGATCTGAATTCACAGGATCAAGAAATTGTGACCCACAAGATTGTTTCCTTTTTTCATCAACAAAAATACATTTTATTCAAGTTGTTACATTTTGGTGCTCCATTAAATTCATTTTGTATTACTCGCAACTGTTGCACTATAAAGACTAAAACAGTGGCTTTTATTCTATAACTGGAGTTGATGCCACATTCAGCTTTCATTATTTCCTCTGACCTAGCTTATTGTCTGACATCTTTTGAAAAATGCACATTCTACGCAAGAAAGCTTTAGCAAACATTTCTGTTTTTCAATGAGTTTGACAAAGACTGCATGAGTATTTCTGAAAAACATGTCCAATGACAAGCAAAGAGTTTGATACCTTTTCAAAGAGTAGAGTTGAAATTTCTTCCCCGTACTACATAAATCATCTTGGTTATCGCATGCATATTAATATAGATTATTAAATGTTAATTACACCTTTCAGCAGTATTCAAGTTAAGAGCATAAAATATTTCCTGAAACCCACAAAAAATAGGAAGCAAAGGAAAAGAGCCAGCTGATCCAATACCAATGATTTAGAATCGTGACACCTTTTAAAGATAATGTTAATATGGCATACTAAAGGTAATCATAAGATTTTTTTATATACACAATATATAAATGTTGCTTTTTTTGGCTTATAGTTCATGTAAATTTAAGGCTAAAATACATTTTATGGGACTCAGAATAACAGTGTCTAGCATTTTAACAAAATCTTAGAGTGTAGAAGTTAATTTACATACATATTATATAAAGCTATTAAGATATGCATATGTAATGTGGGACCCAATTTTTAATTATTAAGAATGTTAATTTCAATTAATATATTTTTAAATACACTGATATACTTGAAATAATGCCAATGTTTGTATTATTTTTTCAAGTCTACTTTTTCTTCTTCTGTTTTTGAAATAGAGCACAAATATGTTTATCCAATTAAATGACAAAAACCCAGGTAAACCGTAAACATGTTCATATTTTAATACCAAATTAAGTGTAGATATTTGTGAATAATTTCTTTCCTCAATTCTAAATATCCTCCATTTCCTATTTTCTTTTGATTCAGATAATCAATTACTTTTTTTAGAATATAATTACTAAGATCACAGTAAAATCATAAGGAGCTATAAAAAAGTATATGATAGTTTTTATTCTAACTAATTAAAGGAAGTTAAAATAGCACAGATAAATTTCACATAATAGCAACACAGTACATTTTTATTTATTGTATTAATGTAATCTTAAAAGTAGAAGGGAAGAATATGAGCTTCCAACTACGAATGATATTTTAGAAAAGAAACACAAAGTTAGAAAGTGTAGTTATGAAATCGTTAAATTAATAGAGCTAGTATTTACTAATAACCACTTACACCCATGTATTTTATCCAATATATGAAGATAGGATATGTGTGTATGTGTATGTATGTGTGTATTGCATATATAGAGAAGTGATATAAAGCATGCAAAGACAAATGTGGCTGATTGGAGCTGATTTCCGTAGTAACACATTCTGCAGGTTTTGGAATAAAAATAACAATATTGTGAATAATGATCAACTTTATTCTTATGTTTTCTGCTGGTTAGGCATTACATGTAATTGATGAAAAACAAACTTCATTTTGTACTGAATCTGTGGAATTTTGACTTCTGATCCCTTGAGAGTTGATACTGACGGTAGAAGGATGAAGCCAATAAATTTGAATTATGTATGTTGCTTTATATATATATATATAAAGAATATATATATAAAGTGTATATATAAAGTATATATATATGAAGTATATATATATATAAAGATTTTGTTGGCAATTTATTTTTAAGACTGTAGTAACAGGTTCTAATATGTAGCCATTCCTTATTTTTTTTTTTTACTAAAAGCCACATAGCATTTTGCCAAAAGTTTTCTTGCAGCAAGATATGATTATAATAATAAAGTATATTTTTAGAGTTTATACACTATCCACCTCCTAAAAATATTGAGCTCCTCAGTTTCAGCTGTCATCTTAACTTTTACCAGCCTAAGCAGGGCTGCAGGATGTGGGATGACTCCTCAGCATCCAAGGGCCTGATGTTGTAAGGATGTCTCTACCTTTGGCCTTGTGTTTGTTCTGCACTCTAGATCTTCATTGCTATAGAGTGCAGGACACACTGACATGCCATTACATCAGAAAGGCTCAGAAAAACCATTCTCAGGAATCATCACTCTAATCAGCAGAAAGCCCCTGCCATGTAGCTATTTAAACTCACCAAGCCTTTTTTTTTTTTAATGTCATGGCAATTGGTGCTAAAAAGTTAAGTGTGATCAGTTATGAAAAAAGAATCAACTCTGAAACACTGCAGTGTGACTATCAAATAATTATTGTATAATTGTACACATCCTTGGAGAGTTACTGCAGTGGTAATTCTTTATTTATAAAACAAAAATAAAATGAGCTAAAACAATAAGAAAAGCAAAAAAAATAAACAGAATAAATTGTACTCAAAATAAATTCTGATCATTCTAGGCTAAGGAGGTATTGGCAGAGAAGTGCTTATATGGTTCTAGAACTCTATGCTACAAAAAGGCCTCTATGAGGTGTAAAGAATAAGTGTAGAGAGAAGTCTGGGAGTTATATTAGATAATAAGCAGTGGGCACGCTCCTTAGATAGGGATGGGATAGGAGTCAGGAGAAAGACTTTAAGAGCAATACCAGGTGAAGGATTAAGCCCTATTAATAGTCTAAAAGCAGTTTTCTTTCTTAACTCATTCTGCTTCCTGACTCATGATTACCGCATATTTACCTGATACATCATATATAACATCTTATTCGCCAAACAAAACAAGTTATTTATTTTAACTGCATCTGTTTAATAATTATTCCATAATATTTGCTTCTTTGTTAGATATAATATTTTCTTAGAGCATAACAATATATACTCAAATCTATGCAGATCACTCTTAAAAATTAAACTTTGAAGGAAAATACAACTTTTCAAATGATCTTATATTTTACAACATTATTGGTATATACCAGTTACTCAGCTATAATAATACAATAGAGACAGAAACAAATATTTGACAATTTTAAAAGAAAATGAAGAAATAGTGAATTTATTATACTACCATATTCTTTAAAAATTTTATCAAAAAACTACATCAATAAAACTGCCAACACTTACAAGTGCTGTTAAATCAAACTAAATATGGCCTGAGAAAGCCTCTGTACTTCCATATTTGAGTCCTCGTGGACCAACTGTAACCTAACTTAGCAGGTAGACAATGCTGAAAACCTAACTTAGGAGTACACTACTGTAACAACAGCTGAGTCTCAGCTAATCCCAGCAGCCATACTTGAACCACTCAGACACTGCTGACTGTTCAAACTGTGTTCAAATAAGGCAACCTCCAAGCTGTAAACAATCCAGCTGTTCCTGCATCTCACTTCCATCTTCTGTATGTCACTTTCCTTTTGTTGTGTATAAGTTTGCTCTGACCATGAGGCATCCCTGGAGTCTCTCTGAATCTGCTGTGATTCTGGAGACTGCCTGATTCGTGAATTGTTTTTCTTGTTTGTTTTTTGTTTGTCTTGCTCAATTAAACTCTGTTAATTTGTCTGAAGTTTTCTTTTAACAGTGCTAAAATTAGACAATTTCAAAAATATGAAATTCGATAATTTCATTAGATAAATTGAATTAGATAAATCAGAAAATTAGAAATGTATCAGTCATATTTTAAGCATTTCATACACAAGATTGTGGAAAAAAGTTAATATAATACTTTACACATAAAACCATATATATATATATATACACATATAAACATTTACCACCATCCAGTTAAATAACTGACCATTAACCATTTCATTCAATTATCCTCATTTTTCTCTCCATTGGAATTCTCATTCCTCCCAAGGTTAACCAGTCGTTTGAACCTTTTTATATCATTTATTTTCTTTTCATTATTTATATAATATATTTAAACTTTTTATGATTTTAAATTTTATATAAATGATTTCATATTGTATACATTCTTCAACACTCACTGTTCCTCCTTTGATATTTTGTTTTCAAAAAAGTTCCATTCCTTTACTGATTTCCACCACTATATAGTATTTTGTTTAATGAATATAGCTTACCACAATTTAATTAATCATTTCTTCTTTGATGAATAATTGAGTTATTTCTAAGTATTTTTATTTTAAAAACTGTTTCTCTGAAAAGACTAATAAATATCTCATGATCATGTTGTACATGTGCAGTAATTTCCAGGAATGAAACTGCTGGATTAAATAATTTGCAAATATTCAAATTTGCCAGAAAAATTCAAATTGGTTTCAAGGAAATAATACCAGTTTACACTTCCACCAATGTTGCATATTCTACTTCTACATTCTTGCATATTCTTGTTATGGTATCTTTTAAATCTGTACCTGTCTGAAGAAAGAAAAACGACATCCCATTGTTAAATATTTTTTGCTGATTACGTAGAGAGTATCCATATATCTTATAGAATGCACTGCTGAAATGCATGTGTGCATTTTTGACCATTGGGTGTTAAATTTTTCTTTTTTTTCTTCTATTTTTTTTTTTTTTAAGATGGAGTTTTGTTCTTGTTGCCCACGGTGGAGTGCAATGGTGCCGTCTTGCTGCAACCTCCACCTGCGGGGTTCAAGCTATTCTCCTGCCTCAGCCTTCTAAGTAGCTGGGATTACAGGCAGCCGCCACCACGCCCGGCTAATTTTTTTGTATTCTTAGTAGAGACGAGGTTTCACCATGTTGGCCAGGCTCGTCTCAAAGTCCTGACTTCAGGTGATCTGCCCGCCTCAGCCTCCCAAACTGCTGTGTTTACAGGCGTCAGCCACCGCGCCTGCCCTCCTTTTCTTATTGGTCAGAAGTTTATTATTCTCTGTGTAATATTTTGTCAAAAAAATGTGTGTGTGTGTGTGTGTGTATACTTGTGTGTGTGTATATATATATATAACAATTAAATAATTTTCCATGAGTATGTGGCTTTTCTTTTTATATTGCAACCTTTGATAAACCTTTATAAACAAAAGTTTTAAATTTCAAATTACTGGAATTTATTGACCTTTTATTTCAGGAAAAAAGAAAGATTATATACCCAATTGCATATAAATATATAAATGTTTTCCCATATCCTCCAATAAAGCTTTGTTTACTTTATTATTTATTTATTTATTTTTTTCTTGAGATGGAGTCTCACTGTGTGGCCCAGGCTGGAGTGCAGTGGTGTGATCTTGGCTCACTGCCACTGCCGCCTCCAATGCTGAAGTGATTCTCCTGCCTCAATCTCCTGAGTAGCTGGGACTACAGGTGCGCTCCAGCACACCTGCTAATTTTTGTATATTTAGTATAGATGGGGTTTTGCCATGTTGTCCAGGCTGGTCTCAAGCTCCTGTCCTCAGGTGATCCACCTGCCTCAGCCTCCCAAAGTTCTGGGATTACAGGCGTTAGCCACCACTCCCAGGAAACGCACTGTTTATTTTTTATTCATTTACATTTGCAACCCTTAACCAGTTAAGAAAAGAAACAACGATATGCTGAATTTTTCAAAACAGAAAAAATATATATGTTGTTTGGGAAGAGAGTGAGCAGGGGGGAAAATGTATACATTAACTGATAGTAGGAGAGAGAATCACAGACATGGCTCATTTGTTAATGTTTAGAAATGCATGTCCTATAGCCTTTTGCAAGTAAATAAAACTTAATCATGGATATGTTTTGGTAAATAACTTGTTCATCCTTGTTTTATGAGGTTGGGCTATGATGTAGTAAAATCTATCAAATAAATAATAGCACAGGAAAGAATTGAGTTTTGGCAGGTTCACGTTGTTAAGAGCAATTTATTTGAGTGATCCCTATTTTTTTTCAGTGGAGAGAGAATATATTCTTTTTTAATTATGTGCAACATTGATTTTTTTTCAACCGAAAATACCCTTTGAGAAACACTTTGCCTTTTTACAGGTGTTTATTATGTTTTGGACATAGAAACATAACAAACACCTGTAAAATAGCAAAGTGTTTCTCTCTCTCTCTTTTTTTTTTTTTTTTGGAAACTAGATGCCTTAAGATTGTATGAATTGAACATTCTCGCTTTGACATAAAATTGGATGTTATTCTGAAAAAGTTTCTACTGAGCATAGTACACATATTCATTTTGCATGTTACATTCATATCATGTTTTAAGAATAAATGAAGACATTCTAATTTGCATTAACAATTATATTTAAAACAAATAAATATAGAACAAAGTACCATATGAACAATCATGCAGAACAAAGTGAGAAGCTATGTTTGAAGGAATCTCTGCTTTCCCCTAACTACATACTACTTTATTTGCATCCTTGCCATCGTACTCACTAGGCTGCAGTAAGCAGAGGCCACAGGCCTCTGGAGGTTTCAGGAGTGATTTCATACCTGTGTATAAATTCAAGGTAGCTAATTATTTTGAAAGTCATTTTTGGTGGTGGTTACTTTGAGAGATATGCCCTTAGTTGATAAACTATTTATAAATAGGTAGAGATTGTAGGGAACGTGGTCCAACCTTAGCAAAGAGAATACAAGAAAGTATAAAGTACTAAGGAGAGCAGGTCCCATCCTGAAACTGGGGAATGGGAATTGGGTGGGGAGAACAACTAGATAGGGCAACTGAGCAAGCTAAGAAATTCACAATTAAGGCAGTAGGGTGAGACCTCTGAGTGGCCATTCCTAAACTAGCAGGTTGTCTGAAGACCCAAATTCTTGGTTCGTCCTTGTCCATGTGGGATGCTTGCTCCAGCTAGAATATAAGAACAGAATTTCAAACCCAGGCTGTGCTTCTCACTGGCAGTGTGCGTGTTGTGGGCAGAGTACTTAAACCTTGTTGTGGGTTAGTTTTTGTATTTGTTGACTAGAGACTGAAATACTTACCAGGGTTGGAAGGATAATTAAAAGAGACAATGTAAGTGAAAACACCGTGAATACTACCTTTTGCATATTAAGGATTACTACTAAAGTGTGAGAATGAGAAGGGGGGAATTGAGCACACACTTGAGGGAGAAAATCTTCATATTTGCCAGAAAACACAGAAAAGCCCAGGACAGCATGTTTCCCCATTTGCATCCAGTATGAAAGGCAGGCATTTCTCATATGTGGAATATTCTCATAGGTGGAATAAAAATCATTCCCTTCAGTATGTTGTATCTTTATTTACTTGTCCCTAACTTTACCCCACCATATAAACAATAGCAGTTCCAAAGGCAGGCTAAGCCTCCTGGCTCAGTCTAGGTTCCTAAAGCAATCTCTCTGAGTAAGGAATACTCTGGGAGTTAGGAGAGAATTTGTCTCATGGAGCAGCTGGGGGAAAAGGTACACAAATTAAAGTTTTGTTGAAAGTAGCAAAAAGGGATGGAAAGCTGGTCAGGCTACAGACCATGCCCATTACACTATATTTAGTGTAGGTGTTTGGAAAAGTAATTTTTCCCTCTAAATCATTCATATAATTAACTTCTGTTTTGCATGGGATATTCACTGGAAATTTTTAAATAGATAATTTAGAAAAAATAAGCAAATACGAGTTAGTGTAAATACAATGTAAAGTTATACATCTCGTTAATTCTGTTAAATTGTTTACTTTCCTTCTTTTTGCTACCTAGAAACACAATCCTATCACTATTGAACAGAGTTGCATGCCTTTTATTTAGCTAAAGTTGGTGTTCATTTTATTTTCAAGTGGCAAATATGTATTGATGTAGATAGGTCTTTTTTTAAAATCCTGATACTGACAAATAAACAACAGAGTGGATAATACACTGAACTCTTGTATAACTTTCTGCAGGCAGTTCTCTGAAATGGAAAATTTATATTAACTGGTTCTATATTTTAATGCGGTTTTATATATGAAATATACTAATTTCAGATTTTAATATTTGCATAGATTTGCTATTATTTTGAAATATATGTAGTATAAATATTTTTTTAAATGATTACATAATTTAATCTGTGATCATTTTTTCAATACGATTACATTTCTTAGTAATTGTGATTTATGGACACAGAAATTTAAAGATGGAAGCCTAGCTATAGCACTCAAGTCCTATAGCACCATAAAGAATCTAAATATAGTTCCTTTGCTTTAATTCTCATCTTTAGTTGCTGAAGAAACAACTGATGTTTTTAAGTTAGATTATCTGCATAAAAGAAGCTGCTCTCAGAATAGAATAGATTATTTTCTTAGAGACCCTGACATAAGTCCAATAGTGTACAGGCAAATGTTTAGTTAACTGGCTCTCCAGGGAACCAGGCTGCATTGCAGTGGTGCCATCACAACCTACTGCAGCCTCGATCTCCTGGGCTCGAGCAATACTCCCGCCTCAGCCTCTCAAGTAGCTGGGACTACAGGAGCATAGCACCATGCCTGGCCAATTTTATTTTTTGTAGAGATGAGGTCTCACCAAGTTGCCCAGAATGGTCTTGGACTCCTGCCAATAACTGTTTGTTGATGATGGAGGAAAGAAGAAAAGAAATCATAGGAGACTTTGGCAGAGAGGATGAGAATTAATTGTTTGGCCTGGGATTCGTCACAATAATATGTTTTGCCATGTGGTTTATCTTGGAACATTTTATCTCCTTCAGGAAAGAAGCGGGTTACTAGTTAATTTTCACAATTGTTGAAGCTTGCAAAACTGTGATTTTGTACATTAAAAAATCATGTTTTCAGAAACAGCTACATATGTGTGTGTCTGTTTATGTACGAATGTACGCATGTATTTTATATGTATGTCATCTTCTTGATATGGCAATACTCCTCATTTTATTTTTTTTCACAAAACCAAGGGAAGCAGTGCAATGTGTGGGATACACAAGCTCTGATTATGAGGAACAACATATGCTAGAATGATTAATGTTTTAGCTAGTCCAGACTTACCATAGCCAGGAAATTCTGGCCAATTAAGGAGGAAAAGAGAGAACCATCAATTAAAACAAAATTGACAACCTACCCACCTCCACCATTAAAAAAACACAGAAAAATCATATTCATCCATCTGGTTTATTTTTGAAAGGTATGAAGTAATTTTTCCCCTGTACACATTATGGTATCTAAGAAGTGTTAGATAGATCTTACAGAAAGTTACCATCTAAAAAACAAAATATATTTTAATGAAAGCACTTAATCTAGACCATCTGGGGATATTGGATAAATGGAAATTCCGAAATCCTCTCTCCTATGATCGGAGAGAGCTAGGGTTTCCAGGACATTGTGGGTATCTTATTGGGTTATATTTAAAACAAAGTCTGTACATTCACCCTTATTTAAAGTAAAGTTTTGTGATGCCTTCTCCTGGGCATATGTCACTTATGTGCATTTCTATGGCGCCATAGAGTAATTGAATAGAATGGTCATTCAAAAGTAGTTCTAGAAAGCCCACTTTGCACCCACAATTTTGCTTAGTGAAGTACTCTTAAATCAAAAGGAAGTAAAAGGGGATACTGGTGAGTATAATTGTACCAAAAATGTTATGCCATAAATAGTGTAACAAGTAGTATGGACAATGCTGAACAGCATTGAGTAATTAAATAATTGTCTTCATTTTAAAGGAGACTAGCAGTTGCAGAAAATGTGAGGAAAACATGACATTGGAGTTACAAGACATCTAGGAAGTGGCCCGTATAGCTGTTGATAATGAGCTAGCTAATTTATTATGTTATTTTTCTGTATCTATTCTACATAATACATTTCTCTCTGTATTCTGTGTTAAATATTTGATATATACCATATAATGTGTATTCAAATTCAAGTCCCAATCTCCCTGATCAAAAGAGACTATCTGTGCCACTCAAGTCCTTCTTTTGCCGAGTTCTTTATAGTTACTAGAGACATTTCCTATATTTTCTGATTCTCCTTAATTTTTCCAGTAGTTTTCCTTTTTCTTATTTATGATTTTTTTGTATTATAAAACTTCTAGATCCCATGTAATGTGTGTGCAATCAAATGGAAAAACAATGGATTGCCTTCTGAATTTCAAGGCCAGGTATGCAGCACTGACTATTCATTTGATATTTGCAAAGTACGTTGACAATAAATGCTTAATGTGTTATTTCTACTCTTCCTATTTAATGATTTTCTGAAGAGAATTGTTGATAAAAGGGCAAGTAAATGTTAAAAATGTATGCATATTTTACAATTCTTGTAGAGTAAAAGAACAAGTCAGCATCCTAATTTCATGAAGCCACAATCGGCATAGTAAATCAAACTAGTGAATATACATATAAGAAGGAATAAAAGAATTATATAAATATGAAAAACACAATAAAAAACAAATTATAATGGTTTGGCTTATACATTTGTTCATCCAGATAATATTTATATAATGAATTTCTAATGGGAGACCTCATGCTAGATTCTGAGGATTTAAAAAAATAAGTTAAAACATAGTTCTTTGTTTTTCCATGGAGAAAGAATTAACTCTCCCTGACTGAGGCTTCAGTTCCATTTCAAAAAGACATAACCTTTAAAATCATTGGTTAACTCTTTGTCAATGTCCCTAACTTACTTAATCAATTGCACTTCAATCGTGGTTCTTCCTGATTGTTTGCTTACTTTTTTCCAAGGTATTGAAGTGTAAAATCACACATTTCTGTCTTCATTGATGCTACTATATATCTATATCTCAGCTTGGCCAAAACTTTCTCTGAACTCTGCTACAGTCTAACACTCTTGCTATGTAACTCTCCTTCCTTATCCTTCTAGGTGTAGGAGGTCAGGCCTGTATCCAATGTCTATTCCTGTTTTCTCCTCTTTATACTTCACAAGCGTTTCCTCTAATATTTTCCTCTAGGTTTAATCCTGTTTTGGGATCTGACTCTTGAAGAACCAAAATTAACCAAATCTTCATCCTGAAAAGTGAATAAATATAAAATGCATTTCAGTTCATAGCCAACACATAAATAATCTCTGCTCTACTGCCTACTCCCTCTTTTTCTCAATTCTCAACTAGCTTCAAAATAATTTTTAAAAAGTCAGCCTCCTCAGCTCTGTGAATTCCTGTACATGCCAGTCTCCTCCATTTACAGCCGAATTGTAAAGATTAACTTTTACTTAAAAACCTCAAGTTCAGTGTTGCTATATCCCTGGGACAGCTACTCACTTGTGTTCATGTGATGGTAGGAACAAGGTGAATAAAGATACTCCAGAGAGCTAAATGCATATAATCCTAGGTGCATCTAGACACCTAGGAATAATCTGGTTTAATTTGTTTTAATGTACAGTTGAACAAGGCTAGGAGAAAATCCAGAGGCTATACTTCATTAGTATGTGCTGATTACCTCCAATGAAGTACTTATACCCACCTGAGTTTGCCAGTCATTTACTTCTTCTTTCCAATAGATTGGGAGTTTCTAAAGGACACATTGGGTCTATTGTATCTGTAATTCTAGATCTTAATGCATTGATAAAGAGTTCAATTAATACTAGATGAAAGAAATAAAAGACTAAAACAGAAAGACGGAAAAAAGGAAGCACAGAAGTATGGTTTTGTGATAAAAAGAGGACATAGAAAAATGCTAAAGAGTGATAGTTCCAAAGGAGATATAAAGATAAGATTTTTCAGTGGAAGAGGTTATAGATGTTTAAGGGTAAATAGAGAAGATTTTCTGGTGGAAACAGAACTTAACCCAAATTTTGTCGGAATAGTAAGACTGCTATAAAGGATACACAAGATGGAAGGCTCTTCAGGCAAGGCAGAGACCGAAGACTCGTATGTAAATTGCAAACTTAAAAACAACAATAGCAACAATAGTCAAGACCTGACACAACAGAAGAATTATATTGTGCAATACAAATCTTTGTTTTGATAAGGATACTAAAATTATCTTGGCCAAAGTGCCAACCAAGCAAGCAGTACCAGCAGGGGAGCGTAACCATTTCATACTCTTAGATACAGATTTGTTATTTGTCTGTTTATTTATTTTCTCTGAAAATGTGATCTACTCAGACGGTTTAGAACCTGCATATGCATGGGGCAGGTGGATGATAATCTCTCCCTAACCATTTGGATTAGCTGAATCAACACGGATATTCAAAAGACTGAAGAGGTTGTGGCCAGATCACTTTCAAATAGAATTCTACAATGTTCAAAATAATTCCCTTCACTGTGAATTTGAGAAAAGACAAAACAGTCTCTGTTTGTACACTTGCAAATGACAGAAAAGCTGTTACAAGCTTCCTGTCATATTTTGAAAGAGTGTTAGCATTGGGAGAGAAGAAAATTTGGGGATGTGAAGGAAAAACTCTCTTGGTAGAACAGAAATAATATTTTCAAAATCACTTAAGAAAGATAAAATAATAAAGATGCCAGGACTTTGAAATTACATTTCTAAATATTTGGTATGCTTGAGAACAGTGAGTTAGATTGCTAGAATCTTGCCTTGCTACATCTCAATATTAAAGTATGAGAAAAAAATCAAAGAAATCCCTTTCACTAATATTGATGTTCTTACACCTGATATAACTTAAATATTTTTCCTAGTAGATGTTGACTTGAGGCTTTTCTATCAATGCAGCCACATAACTGTGTTGTTACACAGGCTATAGAAACTAACAGATTATTATAATTATTACTGATTATTAATTTATAGTGAGCCCTCAAAAATACCAATATCTTAGTTTGTTCTTGGAGTCTACAAAATAAATTTAATTTGTTTTCTATATGACAGTGTTTAAATATTTCAAGAGAGTATGTGCCATCTAAGTCTTTTCTTCTTTAGACAGAACATACATCCTCCTAATTCTAATAACACTTGAATTGATAACCTTCTATTTATTATTAGATTTTTAAAGCAGCACTCCCAGCCCCTTCAAGTTAAAACAATTCTCCAGGTAAATTCTGGTCAATACAGTATAAAAAGTAAAGTTCTTTTTCTGGACTCAAAATTCTATAAACTCTTTATGGACAGCTTGATTTTGTAATGAGCTTAATAAACTTAGAAAATCCATTTAAATCCTATACTTAATAAATAAAACAAAGCAAAACATGAATTGCTGTTCAGCCAGCTTTTCCTCACCTGTACATTTGTAATGATATTTTTCTCATCCATATGGAGGCCTTCATATTTATTCTTACTATCATCATTTTTAATTTTCTTTTTCTGTGTTGTATACTAAAACACATCTGAACAATGATTCCTTGCCCTATTTAGTGAATTGGAAGCAAATACAGTTTTCATCAACTTGTACAGCTGAATTCCATGAACAATTTCAGGGATGCAGTTTGCAGGATTAGTTGAAGAAGAGAAAACCTGGAGGCAAAAGTAAACTCTGTTAAAAAAAAAAAAGAAAAGAAAAATTCCTAGGATAAATGATAGTTGTAAGAAAGACAATAACAAGACAATGGAACTGTAAAGAGCTAATAAAAATCAGTGATTTACTAGCTGTATACAGTAAGTCAAAAAGTGACTCATGTTTTGAGTTTAGGTGTTCAGAACTTGATGGTAAATTTGGTGCACATAAAGATGTCCAAAGGGAAAGGTGGTCCGGGAGAAGGATGATGATCTTGACTTAGATATATTAATTTGGAAGCGATGGTGGTACAAACAATTAGAAATTCCCAAAGCACATGTCAATGATGGGAGAAAGCTGTTCTGAACTGCAGAATGGAGGTGAATGTTGAAAGTAGATATTGATAGTCATCCAAGCAGGAATAATTGCTGAAGCTCTAAGAAGGGCTCAGAATTTTCTGAGACATAAATTATCTTAAAGTTATAAGCTCTGGGATTCCAGAAGTTGTATACAGCCTAGGGAGAAAAATCATAAGGAAGCTTTATCAAACTGCATGGAAGAGGTGGCATACTAGAAAGAGATTTATTGATACAGAACAGAAAATATTGAACTTGTCTTTAAAGTGCTTCTTTTAATGGAGCCCTCTGATACTAACCTTATAAGATTTGAGATAAATCGTAACCCCTTTTGTGCGTAAATCTCCATTAAGATTTTTTTTAATAACGACATATTTGCTCTTATTTATTATCAAAATATATTGTTGTTTTTAAAACTTTGTCTTAAAGAAGTGAAACATATTATGAGGCTTCTTAAATTTGGCATTAATTTTAAAACAGTTACTCGCTCCGCCTCCCAGTTTCACGCCATTCTCCTGCCTCAGCCTCCCGAGTAGCTGGGACTACAGGCGCCCGTCACCATGCCTCGCTATTTTTTTGTATTTTTAGTAGAGACGGGGTAGCCAGGAAGCTCTCAATCTCCTGACCTCGTGATCCACCCGCCTCGGCCTCCCAAAGTGCTGGGATTACAGGCGTAAGCCACCGCGCCTGGCCTGAAACAGTTACTTTTAAGATGCATAGCCGAAAACTGTGTTTTTAAAAAACAGTTAAATTATTAGTTTACAAATAATTTTTTTAATTTGAATTATCTCGGTTATTCTTTTATAGTTGATATATCTTCCATAAACTATACATTCCAGAGGTATAAATTGCTACATTTTTGAGTTTTCCATTGACATTAATATTATTACCATAATAAATGCATAATTAAAATAAAATGAACAATTCCAAACCACTAAATTATGGGCTCCTGTTTCCATAATAAGGTATCATATGAAAACTTATGCATTATATTTCACAGGTAATATTTTAAAGATTACCCAGTAAATGTTTGTATTATTGGAGCAGGGTTAAAAATAACCTTAGAATTTTCTGATCTCATTTTATTTAGTTTTACATGTAAATAATTCATTTTCAATTGTAAAAGCAATAACTCCTCTTATCTAGCTAGAGCTGTGCTTTTTTTAAAAAAAGCTTTAAGTTGTGACTCAATGTTAAATAATCTGTGTAAAGTTAACTGGACTTATTGTACTCATATAACCGTGGCTTATTTTATAGCCAGTTCACATTTTTGTATTCTCTTCCTTGGACTTCATTTATCATGATTTAGATATTTATCAGATCATTCTTTATAAGCTATTCATTGTGTCAAAGTAAAGAAGGAGTTTTGAGAAAAGTCTGTAGGGTATTATTGCTGTTCAATTATTTTATATTTTCTCACCCCTGTTTCTGCTTTAAAGATGCTTAGTGCATCCAAAATGTAGAATTATAAAAATGTGTCTCTCATGCAAAGACAAAAATATATTCTCCAGTGATATGTTTACATTTATTGATCTTCACAAAACTTTTCCCATAGTTTTCTCCTAAAATATCATAACATTTAATGTATGATACTTAACAAATTCAGGAAAATAAGCAGTTTTTTGTAATATTTTTTAATAATGAAATCTTATTGCTGGGAAACACAACAACCCAAATAACGAATGCACGCCTGGGAAACATAGGTAGACCCCATCTCTAAAAAAAAATAAAGCAATAAAGATAAATTTAGCCAGGTGTATTGGTGCATACCTGTGGGCCCAGCTACTTGGGAGGCTGAGGCTGGAGGATCACATGAGCCTGGGAGGCTGAGGCTGAAGTGAGCTGTGATCATGCCACTGCACTTCAGCCTGGGCAATAGAGAAAGACTCCGTACCAAAAAAAAAAAAAAAAAAAAAGGGAAAGAAAAAGAAGGGGTATATGTATAGAAAAACACAAGACATTGGCTACCTCTTAGAGCATTATAAAATACTTAAATCTAATGTAACATTATTACTTTAAAATCAATTGAATTTAATACAGACTTAGACAGAAAAAAATTTCTTGAAACTCAAAATGAATGTTTCTGGCTGCCATCTAACAAATATAAATGAAATGATACCAGCATTAAAATACACTAAAGATGAGATTGACTTTGTTTCATATGAAATTGTTTGCTACTCCAAAAAGGTTGTAGATTTTCTTCAGAAGAATAAAAACATGGGAATATATAAACTGTTCATTAGAGCCAGTCTGCTTATGAGATCAGCATTTCAATATCATCTTGAAAAAGCCCCTTGTGGCTAACATTCTCAAAAGAAAATAAGAAATCAATATGAAGTTTATATAATTTAAGAGTCACAAATTACACATCAGTGATGGAAGTGAATTCTTGAGAACTTTTAGAATTATGTCTAATAGTTATTCAAGATTGGATGTTCTATGCAACTTTAAAAATCACACCCATATTTTAATTACTGTCTTCCGAGGATAATAAATGTTAATATTAAGTTATTTTATAAATAATGATAATTATAAAATATTATAATTTATATTATATTTAAATTATCATAATGATAATTTATAAAATAAATATGCAATTATATTTTCAGTATTGATTCTGAATATTATATTTAATTATCATAATGATAATTTATAAAATAAATATGCAGTTATATTTTCAGTATTGATTCTGAAGAAAGTCTAATGTTTCAAAATAAATTTTCCTTACCTGACTGAAGATGTAACAATTTTTGTGTGTAATTGGAGATTTTAAATATTTAACTGTTCATTTATTTCATTGGTAAATGTAGATTAGTGAAGCTGTAAAGTTTTCTTGCTTGCTGCTTGTGATCTTAGTTTTTTTCTTGGCCAATTAGATGTCATTATTCATATATAATTATTTTTTCACTTTATCATCTTAGCATTTACTGTGGAAAGATGAGAAATAACTGGAGCCCCTTTTTCATGATAAAATGATCATCAACTTCATAACTTAGTTTTACTATTTCCTATGAGACTGGCAATGACTCTTATTTTATTGGTAAATATAATTGCTTAAATAAATATATTTTTCTTTACACTATATTTTAAATTATTGCAGCAACAAATCCTGCAATATCTAGATTTTGTGGTAATCCAATACCTACAAAATTATACGCTATGCAGTCTGTAGAAATATGGATAGATGATTTTTTGCATTACTCATTATTTTTCAAGACTTTAAACATGTCTTTGATATTTAATGTTGAAAATAATAAGCCAATGGCAAAAGGACAGTCTGTTCAATAAATATTACTAGGAATTTTGGACATTCCACATGCAAAAAATATAGTAGGGCTCATTTAATACCACATACAAAAATTAATTTAAAATGGATCAAATACCTAAACAAAAGAGTTATAAGCTTAAAACTTTTAGAAGAAAATTTTCATGACATTGGATTTGCGAATGATTGCTTAGACATGACACATAAAAGCAAAGGCAACAACAACAAAAAATTAGATAAATTGGTCTTCATCAAAATTAAGGACTTTTGTTTATCAAAACTTAACTATAAGCAGAATGAAAGTACAACCAAGGGAATGAGAGAAAATTTTTGCACAGCAAATATCTGATAAGAGATTAATATACAAAATATATTTTAAAAACTCCTACAACACAACAACAACAATACAACCAAATTCAAAAATGGGAAAAAGACTTTAAAGACATTTCTGTAAAGAAGATAAACAAGTGGCCAGTAAACACAAAAAAGATGCCCAATATCACTAGCCATTAGTAAATTTGTAAGTCAAAATTAGAAGTGAGATATCACTTCATACATTAAGAAGGCTATTATATAAAAGGAAATAGAAAATACCAAGTTATTATAAGGATGAGGACAAGTTGAAATCTGTGCATTTCTGTGGAACAGAAGCTTTGTAATTCCTCAAAGAGCTAAGCCTAGTAGAATTATTATATGATCCAGAATTACGTATGTGATTATATACAACCCAAAAGAATTGAGGAGATGGTCAGACACTTGTACACCTATGTTCATAGCAGGATTGTTCACAATAGTCCAAAGATGGAAATAACGAAAATACCCATCAACAGATTAATGGATAAGCAAAGCGTGATTATATAATACAGTGGAATATTATTCAGCCTTAAAAAGGAATGGAGTTCTGACGCATGTTACAACAAGGAGGAAACTTGAAACTATTATGCTACGTGAAATAAGCCAGACATGCAAAGACAAATATTGTATGAATCACTTACATGAGTTATCTAGAATAAACACATTCATACAGACACAAAACAGAATAGAGACTACTGAAGGCTGAGGGGGAGGGGTATTGATTAGTTATGGTTTATTGGGTACAGAGTTTCTATTGGGGATGATGGAATAAGTTCTGAAAATGGATAGTGGTGATGGTTCCACAACAGGTGAATATGTTTCATGACACTTGGAAATGGTTAAAATGATAAATTTTTGTGATTTTAAATATTTTACCACAATTAAAAAGCAAACAAAAGTCTATTTTCAAAACTTAGACTGCATATATTAGGAGCCAGATTCCTGCCAGAGGAGAAATAGGGTGACATCCAGAAGCCTTTTTCTTTTTCTTTTTTTTTTTTAATTATACTTTAAGTTCTAGGTTACATGTGCACAACGTGCAGGTTAGTTACATATGTATACATGTGCCATGTTGGTGTGCTGCACCCATTAACTCATCATTTAACATTAGGTATATCTCCTAATGCTTTCCCTCCCCCCTTCCCCCACCCCATGACAGGCTCCAGTGTGTGATGTTCCCCTTCCTGTGTCCAGGGGTTCTCATTGTTCGATTCCCACCTATGAGTGAGAACTTGCAGTGTTTGGCTTTTTGTCCTTGTGATAGTTTGCTGACAATGATGGTTTCCAGCTTCATCCATGCCCCTACAAAGGACATGAAACCATCCTTTTTTACGGCTGCATAGTATTCCATGGTGTATATGTGTCACATTTTCTTAATCCAGTCTGTCATTGATGGACATTTGGGTTGGTTCCAAGTCTTTGTTATTGTGAATAGTGCCACAATAAACATACATGTGCATGTGTCTTTATAGCAGCATGATTTATAATCCTTTGGGTATATACCCAGTAATGGAATGGCTGAGTCAAATGGTATTTCTAGTTCTAGATCCCTGAGGAATCACCACACTGTCTTCCCCAATGGTTGAACTAGTTTACAGTCCCACCAACAGTGTAAAAGTGTTCCTATTTCTCCACATCCTCTCCAGCACCTGTTGTTTCCTGACATTTTAATGATCACCATTCTAACTGGTGTGAGATGCCATCTAATTGTGGTTTGGTTTGCATTTCTCTGATGGCCAGTGATGATGAGCATTTTTTAATGTGTCTGTTGGCTGCATAAATGTCTCCTTTTGAGAAGTGTCTGTTCATATCCTTTGCCCAGTTGTTGAGGGTGTTGTTTTTTTCTTCTAAATATATTTGAGTTCTTTGTAGATTCTGGATAGTAGCCCTTTGTCAGATGAGTAGATTGCAAAAATTTTCTCCCATTCCGTAGACTGCCTGTTCACTCTCATGCTAGTTCCTTTTGCTGTGCAGAAGCTCTTTAGTTTAATTAGATACCGTTTGTCAATTTTGGCTTTTGTTGCCACTGCTTTTGGTGTTTTAGACATGAAGTCTTTGCCCATGCCTATGTCCTGAATGGTATTGCCTAGGTTTTCTTCTAGGGTTTTTATGGTTTTAGGTCTAACATTTAAGTTGAATTAATTTTTGTATAAGGTGTAAGGAAGGGATTCACTTTCAGCTTTCTACATATGGCTAGGCAGTTTCCCAGCACCATTTATTAAATAGGGAATCCTTTCCCCATTGCTTGTTTTTGTCAGGTTTGTCAAAGAGCAGATGGTTGTAGATGTGTGGTATTATTTCTGAGGGCTCTGTTCTGTTCCATTGGTCTATATCTCTTTTTTCGTACCAGTACCATGCTGTAGCCTTATAGTATAGTTTGAAGTCAGGTAGTGTGATGCCTCCAGCTTTGTTCTTTTGGCTTAGGATTCTCTTGGCAATGCGGGCTCTTTTTTGGTTCCATATGAACTTTAAAGTAGTTTTTTCCAATTCTGTGAAGAAAGTCATTGGTAGCTTGATGGGGATGGCATTGAATCTATAACTTACCTTGGGCAGTATGGCCATTTTCATGAATTGATTCTTCCTATCTATGAGCATGGAATGTTCTTCCATTTGTATGTGTCCTCTTTTATTTCGTTGAGCAGTGGTTTGTAGTTCTCCTTGAAGAGGTCCTTCACATCTCTTGTAAGTTGGATTCCTAGATATTTTATTCTCTTTGAAGGAATTGTGAATGGGAGTTCACTCATGATTTGGCTCTCTGTTATTGGTGTATAAGAATGCTTGTGATTTTTGCACATTGATTTTGTATCCTGAGACTTTTCTGAAGCTGCTTATCAGCTTAAGGAGATTTTGGGCTGAGACGATGGGGTTTTCTAAATATACAATCATGTCATCTGCAAACAGGGACAATTTGACTTCCTGTTTTCCTAATTGAATACCCTTTATTTCTTTCTCCTGCCTGATTCACTGTGTTGAATAGGAGTGGTGAGCGAGGGCATCCCTGTCTTGTGCCAGTTTTCAAAGGCAGTGCTTCTATTTTTTGCCCATTCAGTATGATATTGGCTGTGGGCTCGTCATAGGTAGCTCTCATTATTTTGAGATACTTCCCATCAATACCTAATTTATTGAGAGTTTTTAGCATGAAGCGTTGTTGAGTTTTGTCAAAGGCCTTTTCTGCATCTATTGAGATAATCATGTGGTTTTTGTCTTTGGTTCTGTTTATATGCTGGATTACATTTATTGATTTGCATATGTTGAACCAGCCTTGCATCCCAGGGACGAAGCCCACTTGATCGTGGTGGATAAGCTCTTTAATGTGCTGCTGGATTTTGTTTGCCAGTATTTTACTGAGGATTTTTGCATCAATGTTCATCAGGGATATTGGTCTAAAATTCTCTTTTTTTGTTGTGTTTCTGCCAGGCTTTGGTATCAGGATGATACTGGCCTCATAAAATGAGTTAGGGAGCGTTCCCTCTTTTTCTATTGATTGGAATAGTTTCAGAAGGAATGGTACCAGCTCCTCTTTTTACCTCTGGTAGAATTCGGCTGTGAATCCATCTGGTCCTGTACTTTTTTTGGTTGGTAGGCTATTAATTATTGCCTCAATTTCAGAGCCTGTTATTGGTCTATTTAGGGATTCAACTTCTTCCTGGTTTATTCTTGGGAGGGTGTATGTGTCCAGGAATGTATCAATTTCTTCTAGACTTTCTAGTTTATTTGTGTAGAGGTGTTTATATTATTCTCTGATGGTAATTTCAGGGACAAGACGCAGGCGGAGGGTTTCCTTGGAGCAGTGAGTCCTTAATGCTGATCTCACTTTCCAGGGCAGCCATGGCTTCTTCAGCACTTCTCTTTTGTGCCATCAACTCCTGACATCCTTACCTCAACTCCTCCTTTAGTTGTGAACCAGTCGTGTTGTATTTCTGTCATCTGACACTAAAGAATCCTGACCAAAATCCCCTCCCGGCTGCTGCCTCCAACTCACAACAGTGGCTCAATGCTTTACTTTCAGAAACAGGTTATGAACTTCGACATGATGATTTCCTTTTGAAAAACAGATGCATTATAAACAACAACAATAACAAACAACTATCCTTCTGAGCCTTTGGCTCCTCCTCTCACCACTAAGCTGGACCAGAAGCTCTGTTTACCACACTCATGGGGGGACCTGCAGCTTGAGCCACAGCCCCGTTCAGGATCCCTGGACTGGCCTCAGCTAATGGTTCTTTTATTTTTCTCACTGGTAAAGTACTGGTGTTGAGTCACTCATGGCAGTGTCTTAGTAGACGGTCACGGATCCTCTCAGCCTCTGTCTGCCAGAGAGATACTAGAAGCAAGATTCAGTTTAAAGAAATAAAAGGTGGCAAGTTTAGGCAACAGAAGGATGGCTTTCTCCTCAAGAATCAGTGTTCTGCAGATGGCTTGGTGGGTGGGAGACCCATCCCAGCGGAAACTTGGTTGGCATGTGGTGAAGATGGAGGGGCCACAGGAGGAAAGGAGCAGGGGTCACTGTGTCATCCCTAGAGGAAAGTCGCATCTATCCAAGGACACTTAGATTGAAGGAGGACATTCTGGATGCCCAGAAAATCCATGCCATTTTAAGAACTTGCTAGTTTCAATCGATTTTCCCTCATTTCTTCCTATTGAAATCTGGGTCTCTTAGTTTACACATTTGGAGGGACCCTGTAGTCCTCTCTCCTGCCTGCCAACATTGACCAGACACAAAGGAAAGAGGGGACCTTTACCACCACCTCTCCCACCCCCGCCAAAAGTAGCTGAGTTAAGCTGGGATTTGGGGCTTAGTGTCAGGAGCACAGGTATGTTTACTCAAATTTCACACCTGCCAAACCCAGAACAGTCACAACCACTGCAAGATGTTTGCCTGTGTTTTCTCTATTTAAGAGATATTTGGATTTTTCTTTTTATAGTTTAACTGCCGTTATTTCACTAATGCTACAATTATTCTTATTGAAGTTTGATAGTGGTATATTACCTAAAATAGTATTGTTCAAATGTAGATTTACTATAATTCATAGAAATACATTATTTCTACATTTTTGGATCTTTTATAATGAGTATAAATATCATGTTTTCATTTAAATAAAAGTTTCATTAATACTTAAACCATGATTAATGTTTTACATAGATTTAAAACAATAAAGACCATTTCTGTGAAGAATACTAACAGAAAAGCAAAAGAGAAACTACAAGACCTTAACAAAAACAAAGATCTGTTTAGATATTTATACTCTACATTAGAAACCATAATAGTATTTTTTTAGTAGGTAGATTTTTTTTAAATATATAAGTTCTATTATAAGATAATATTTAAGTTATACATAATTCCTTCTATATAACTACACTAGCATTGGAAAGGACATCAAACTTAGTAAGTTTGCTCACATATATTTATTAGTCACATCCTGTATAAATTTTTGTCTTAGTTTTTTTTTTTTGTTTATTTTACTCTGTAGAATGTATTGTTCTCCATATTTTATTTTGTGCAGGTCGCAAAAGAATATTTTTCTCAATAAAATCTTGAAGCACCTAATATAAAAAAAAATCCATCAATTTGTCATTAAGTGTATGAACTACAGAGACTGACCAAAGCAGTGAGAAAGAATGTCAGAACAAACTGTGACTCTGCAATTTGAGTCTGGGAGGTCACCAGAGGTCCTCCTCAGGACCAATTCTTTTTAAAATGCACAGTCTTTGAAGTAATACCTCTTGATGCCAACGCCTGTGCTAGAAGCTATGATCAAAAACTGTAAATCTTTTTGTCACCATGAATTTTATAAAGCAATCAATCTCAATCCCTCAGGACAAGAACTGTGGGGAAAAAATTGTGTTTCTCCCATCTGGAAAGACTAGTAAATCATTTTCAAATTGATATCTTGTGTGATGTTAATATAGATATAGATATATAGTCCATCTATTTTGAAAATGTAATGAATAATTTAATGATTTGCTAGGAACCGTATTTTCAGCATCATTATTGCCTCACGGTAAACATACCTGAAAGGTTAGGGTGAAGCTATTCTCCTTTAAGATGTATTTGCTAGGTATTAATAGTATTTTTGTTTGATTTTTGGAAGTATTAAGGTTTAAGAAAAAATGAATGAAATTTTCTTAAAAATTTAATCTTTAAAACATATTTTGGAGACCCACTAGAATTTAACTATCCCTCTCATGATGATTTCGTATTGTTCAAATTGTTTTCATGTGGATGAAGCAACATTGTATTCTTTAAATTTTAAATATGTAGTTCTTTACTGCACACCAAACCGCAATTGAGTAAAAAAGTGCATTGAACTAATACTTCAGTGGCATCCTCACATGTTAGTGTTCACATTCTCTTTCTCAAGGGCATTTCTTGCACTTATGTTTGTACCTAATTCCTTCATAATTAATACCGTATGCTTGTATATGTGTTCATTTTTTCTTGTAACATGTTTATGGAAAACAAACAAACAAAAAAGTAACTTGGTCTTCAGAGTCAGTGATTATGTCCTCTGAAATGCAGTTAGCCTTTAATGTTATACAGAGACATGCATGGTGAGATCTTGCTCTTAATAAGGCAGATCTGGTCTTCACCACCACCACAGCAAATGTGCTCAAGGCATTTTTATGAATGCAACTAGTTCAGGTATTATTAGAGCATTCAACTCATATACTTGAATTTATTTCTATTGTTGACATATAAACATAATATGGGTTTTTAGATTTCAAACTTCCAGAAGATTATAAGTAAGCAAAGTATTTCTCTCATAAGTTCATCCAGCACAATATTCAAAGCTGTCATATGTGTTTAGCTGAAGAGTGCTGAGGACAATGGCTATGTTGGTATGACATGTTAAAAATGCATTGAATTAAAGAAAATCAGAAGTATTGTACTTTTTGCCAAATCCTGTAACTGAATCATATATTGTGAACAAGCTGATCAGATATTCAAAAACTGGCTTGTACCAGTTGAGATAAAAAGAAAAACTTGGAATTTTACATGGTTTATATATATTATATGTAGATATATGACATACATATTTAAAATGTAGATACAAGTAGCCAAATTAACAAAAATTACACAAATTGCACCTTATCTCATTGTGTTAGTTTTAAATTATTTTATTTAGCTTGTAAGCTTGAATTTGCCTTGGAATGTTAGAATTTGGAAAGATTAAAAAATTTATTGCCAAAATTGTACAATGCAGACCATCATCCCACCACCTCACTTTTTTTCTCCTTTCATTCACCATAGCATTCCTTCACTTTGTGAGATGACTTTGTGCCCTTGGGACCTAATGACAACTTTAATGATTGTTTACAGCTTGTGTATTGTGTATGTGTTTGTGTACATTTGATTGATTTTCCGCATAAAAAATAGTCAAATGAAAGGATGATTGGATATTTTAATGAACTGAGACTCCAGAAAAAAAAAGTCAAATAAAAAGAGCTGTTAGGAAGAATATTTTCATAGCCTATGGTGGAAAACATATTCAATGCTTTTGAGAATTAAGTATTTATTTTTGTTGAGTGTTTATTTGATTTTCTCCAGCTAGCTATTAATTTCAGGAAAAAAAAATCAATCTATGTAAGACAATCCTAATGGAAGGTAATCTTTTAATTCTATTTTGCAGTTCAACTGCTTGAGTTAAATATGTTTAAAATATAGAAGTATTGATAAATGTGGGGATATCTGTTAGAATAGGATGTATGATGGCTTGGTCTTCATATTATCCTGAGGTTTTACTAATGCAATATTTATAAATGTAAAAAATTTGCTGGCAGGTGCAAAGAGTGTTTGCTTACTTTGAATAGCATCTTAATTAAAATTCACGTGTTTTAAAGTTTGTTACTTCCAAAATCAAAGTGGGGAAAATGGTTTTGACCAAAACAAATAATAAAGTGATGAAAAGAGTTTAGCAGTTTAGATAGACCTTCCTATTTTACAGTTATATTCATGGTAGATATATTGGATGTGTTAAAAATATACTTAAGATATGACAAGTTAATAGAAAGCAGGAGTGATTTTAAGAAGTCACTAACTGTTGGATAAATCATTAGTGCAAATGTTCAGAAATTTCCAGTATTTAAATGCATAATACTGTGAAGAACTTGAGAAAAAGTTAGCTATTTGGGGTAAATGTTGCCTTGCTTACCCTGAAAGGCCTATTTGGATATATTTACATATTACTATACTTAGAAAATCCTTAACTATGATTTACTCAAAATCTCTATCCTAGAACAGTTTTGATGGCCTGACCTAGTATTATTGATTGATAATAGTACAAATAGCAATTTAATTGAGTCATTACCCTGTTTCTAACAATGTGCTAATAGGTTTATATCATTATCTTATTTTATCCTTACCATAGCTATTATCCCCACACTGCAGGAGAGATTGAGAGCCAGAGATTGGAAGTAACCATTCATGGCGCCCATCAGTGGCGGAAAAACAACTTGAACTCATTAGTCAAGCCAAACCCTAAGCTCTCTGTGATACTGCTCCTCTGACTCAGAATCCTTAACAAATTCAAGGATCTATTTTTGTGATCAAGGTTGCCCTCACTCAAAAGTAATTCAAAGATTTATTTTTGAGATCAACGTTGACCTCACTCAAAAGTAAAGATGAAAGTAGCGTTCCTATAGAAATTAAAAAGCCTTGATTCTGAGCAAGGATTTCTTAAAAGCTCCTAGTTTTTTTTTTAATTTTAATTTTATTTTAAGTTTTGGAGTACACGTGCAGGATGTGCAGGTTTGTTACATAGGTTACACATGTTTATGTGCCATAGTGGTTTAAAGTCTCCTGAATTTTTAAATAGAGATTCTACATTCCTGACTTCCAATTATATATGATTATTGTTAGAATAATATATTCTAACACCAGCCTGTGTGACAGCGTAAGACCCTGTCACGAAAATAAAATAAATAAAATAAAATAAAAAGTAAATAAAAGTAGACGTAGATATATGCGTGCATATATATGGAACACTGTAAAATATATAAAGCATTATATATAGAGAAAAATTTTCAGGCCTTCATAAGTAATTTAACTATAAATGGATTATAAAAATCACTTTCAAAAACATCTTTAAAATATTTGGTTTTAGAGACCAACCAATAGACAATTTTGTATTTCACTAAATATATTAAACTCTATTACTGTATTGATTATAAAAATGAAGCATATTTGGATTACATCTTCTCAATTCCTCTATGAAGTTATTTTACTATTTCATTATTTCCTTTGCATTGGAGAAGAGATAATACCAGGAATTCGTTTGAAGAATACTTACTAAAAATCTGAAACTTTCACTGGGAAGATACTATATTTTTACACATCACAAATATTTTTTGAAAAAAATTCTATAAAATTACAGAGCCATTGCTATACATTTTGAGGTTTACTTAATGCAACAATAAATATTTAATATAGTATGAAAGTTTTTAAATCTTAACTCTGGGAAAACTCAAAACCAAATTTAATATTTAGCTGTAATTATAATCCTTGCTGTACGTGTTTGTATTACTCTTTGCTAAACCTCAGAACCATACACTGTTTAATGTATTAATTGCTTAGTTGAGTTCTCTCTATGTCTAAGATTCAACTCAGGATCTTCTCTTCCAAATCTGATCTTCCTCCAATATTCTCTGCGTTAGTAAACTGGAACTACCCTCTCCACCTCTTGACGTCATTCTTCACACCTCTTTGTTTTTCATACTCAGTCACAAAACTTGCCAATTTCACCTCTTGAATATTGTTCGCTTCTTTTCACTTTTTTTTCTTTCCAGAACTACCACCTCTTGACTGCTGCGTACCTGTCATACCACAGTATTTCTATGCCACCTTTTGTCATCTTCAATTTACTTTCTACATAGAAGACATTATTTGAAGAATTAAAGACAAAATACGACCAGGGTACAGTGGTCATGCCCGTAATTGCCTCACTTTGGAAGGCGGAGGTGGGAGGATCCCTTGAGCCCAGGAGTTCAAGACCAGCCTGGGCAGCATAGGGAGACCTTGTTCCTACAAAAAATAAAAATAAAAAATTAAACAGGTGTGGTGGTGCATGTGTTTGATGCCAGCTACTGGAAAGTCTAAGGTGGGAGGATCTCTTGAACCTGGGAAGTCTAGGCTGCAGTGAGCTGTGATCACGCCACTGCACTCCAGCCTTGGTGACAGAGCAAGACCCTGACTCAAAAGCAAAATAAAATGAGATTATGTCATGCCCTCAGTTAGAACTATTCAAGGATTTCTTGGTTTTAGAATATAGAGCCAAATTAATATGTCCCCTGAGCTCTGTAAAATTTGGCACCCTCCTGTCCTTACAGGCTGGGTTTTGTCATTCTCTTCTTCATTGCCCATACCCTATTTACCTTGGCTTTATTTTGGATTTTTGTAGATACCTCGTTTCTTTTCTCTCAGAACTTTTACACAACCACTTCTACCATTTTGAAATATCCCCCTAACCTCTCACTCACCTTTTACTATTAAACCCTTCTTCAGCTTTCAAAATTAAGCCAAAGCACAATTTCCTAAAAACAACTCTGTTCTCTTTACCAAATCATTTCTGCATGGCTTTTTGCTCCGAAGGAAAGTTAATGGGTCATGATGTTTAAGTAGTTTCTAGAAAGAAATTTAGCAGCAGTGGTACCTCTTCCACAAACTGAAGATTGTGAAGAATTAATGAGTAATAAGGCTGGGAGCAGGGGCTCACAACTGTAATCTCAGCACTTTGAGAGGCTGACTTGGGAAGATTGCTTGAGGCCAGGAGTTCTAGATGAGCTTGGTCAACATAGTGAGACCCTGATTCTACAAAAATGAAAAACAAAACAAAGCAAACAAACAAACAAAAACTAGCCTGGCATGATGGTGTGTGCCTGCAGTCCTAGCTACTTGGGAGGCCGAGGTGGAAGGATTGCTTGATTGTGCTTGAGCCTGGAAGCCCCAGACTGCACTGAGCAATAGGGCAAGACCCTGCCTCTTTAAACAAAACAAAACAAAACCAAAAAAAAAAAAAAAAAAGAAGAAGAAAAAAACGGACTTAATCAGCAATAATTTTATTTAAAAAATAAGATACTAGAATTGAAATGTGAAACTGAAATATTGAAGTATAGATAGCAAGAAAAGATTGTGCTTTGGAAAATTTTGAGGTAAAGGCAAGGGTGGATAATAGTTCAGCAATATTTTCTTCCAGATGAATGAGACAACACATTTCTAAAGAGAATGGAAGGATTCAGTGCAGTAAATGTAGGTATGTGTGGACTTACATGTACATAGAAGAAAAGACTAAAAAATAAGTGTCCAATTTGATGAATAATAAATGCATAGGAACTTGAACATAAAAGCCAGGTAGGTAATAATTGAAGATGACTAATCTAATTCTGGAATGGATGAAAAATTAATTTTTTTGAAACTCTGGGTATCTTGCATGAACCAGTTGTTCTAAAACTTCAGAATTTGTTAAGTTTTGATGTTGCAAAAGCAGAAGGAGTGAAATTGCGTAGCAACTACCATACAAACTATAGAGATATGTTCTATTTTTTGCCACCCAATGAGTTAGATTTCCCACAATCCCTAGTGTCAAAAATGTAAACACATAACTGCTATCTAAGTGACAGAGATATCCCTCTTGTTCTGAGCAGTGCACTAAAGTCGGAGATGCTCTCTCTGCAGCGGGGGCTAGGCCTTCTTTTGTATCTTAAGGACATGTGCTTTTTCTTTTTAATTTTCCCTCACATCTGAAGGAGCAAACATATTTGAAAACTCCTTGAAGAAGTACCATTTTCACTTAGATGCCACCATAGTCTTATTTGGAGAAGTAAAAAATACAATAATATTTCCATAAAGTTTACAAATAAACAAGGACAAAATATTAAAGCCAATGTGTCACTTTCTCTTATAAACTAACACACAGTTTGTGGCTTAATCTAAAAAAAACTACATTATGGCAAATTAATGTTTGCAAGCTCTCCAGAAGTCCTTTTGACATTTTAAGACAAATATTTCACTACATTCTCGGTAGTGAAATACTTCACTTCATTGTGGTTTACTTACATTTATGCCAGAGTCATGCCAAATGAATCCAGTGTTCTTCTAGCATTTGGGAGACTTTAATGTAAATGCATCCTTAAACATTATTCCAGATTTTCAACTCATTTCCATTTTAAACCTATCTCTTCTTTCCTTTTTTGTGTATTATGTGCTGATTTTTCTCATACAGCTCATTCCAATGTACTTGCCTTTTTGTGTAATTTGTGTATACACTAAATCCCAAATGCTCTTTATCATCTTCCAAAAGAAGAGTATAGCTAATATTATGAGATTATATTTAGGGAAATGGAGAAAATAAAATGGGAATTTTTCTGGTCAGCATCATATTAAGTACTGAAATCAAATAAAGGGATATTTGAGTTGAGTCTTAAGGAATACTAAGAAGTTTGCCAGTTGACTAAGGGTAAAAATGCAGAGATATAGTCAGGTGCCATGTTGTGAAGAGCTTTCTGTGCTATACCAGGAAATTCAAATTTTATATTGCCACAGATAATGAATCACCAAGGACATTAAATAGAAAGTCATATGATCCGACATGAATTTTAAAGGGCTAATTTTGAAAGCGTACAGGAGGAGGATAATAGCAAGGGAAGGGAATGGAGGCAGGAGACCTGTTAGAAGACTGCTGTCTTAACTTGGATTAAAGATGATAAAGTCACTTTTAATGAAGGCACTAAAATTGAATGAAGACGTATTTATAACATTGAATTGATTGAACCCTGTCACTAGATGTGAAAGATGTAAGTATAGCAGAAGTTAGATGGCCCCAAATTTTCTACCTGAAACAACTATATTTCAGGAAAAAAACTCAAAATCAAGAATGGATGGTAGGTTTGAAAGTACAAAAATCTGTTAATATTGACATCTGGTTTCATTTCCTGAACAGATTTACATTCAAATTCTGCCTTACTGACAACTCTTGAGTATTCTCTATAGTTATACCTTTTCTGCTTCCTGCCTGATGATTCCTTCTCTTTGCATCCTCCCTGGTTAATCATCAGTTCTTGATACATAAAGGAAGAAAGGAATACAGGCTGCCAAGTTTGGTCCAGCAGTTAGAAAATGTAGAACAGAGCTATTTCAATTTATTTTCTCATTTCAAATCCTAGTTAAAATAATTCCTTATATAAGTGTTTGTATTAATATGCATATCGCCACTAAGGCATATCATATCCCAAGACTTGTGAATTTTAATTCTTATTGCATGACTTTTAGAGAATGTTTATGCCAGAGTCATGCTAAACTAATCTAGTGTTCCTCTAGCTTTAGGGAGACTATTAGGTAAATGCACTCTTGAGCATTATACCAGATTATCAACTCATTTCCATTTTAAACCTATCTCTCCTTTTCTTTTTTTGTATATTACGTGCTGATTTTTCTCGTGCAGCTCATTCCGACCATATTTGCCATTTGTGTGTAATTTGTATAGGCACTAAGATCTATCTCTTCTATAATTTGATATTTTCTACTGTAATTGTGGATTTTTAAAAAAGGATTTGGCTTTAAAATAGAAAGAATTGGATTAAACAAGCTAGTAAAATTACATGAGGTCTGAGTTTTGCCGAAACAGTTAAAAAGAGTTAAACTCCTTTTAGAGCAGAATACTTTAAGCTACAGCAAGTTATTGGCTAAAGGCAATTTGGAGTGAAAAGAGGAAACAAAATGTTTTAGGGACACTGAAGTGCATCACCACTGAAAGCTCTTTGTAGGTGATAGTGACAGAAAATAAATGAGTGTGCAGGAGAATTATGATGACTCTGCTGAAGAAGAGTCTAAATTAGGTAGAAAAAGAAAGAGGCACAACCACAATGGATGGACAGCCTCAAACAAGAGATCCAGTGACCTATGTGAGGACTGGTGGAACAGTTTACTTCTAATGGTAGACAAAATTGGGTAGGCCGATAACCCGATTAACAACATCCTATGCAAAGGATGCAAAGGTGTCATTTTTCAATAGAAAGAATAAGTATTTAAGCCATACTTTGACTAGTGCACTCTGAAGTACAAAAATGCATTCTGTCTTTGAAAATGTGTTACTGTAGGTTATATATAGAGTTTGACATGGTACCATGAAGACATGCTGTTGTAAACTGATCTATTGTGTGGTGGCTGATACAGTGAAAAAGCAATATGACTTCAGAAAAGAGGTTACTCTAGGGGTCTTATTAGAGTATATAAAGGCTTAGGAAGCTAACACAGGACTAGAGAAAGATGGATTTGTACTGAGCTGCAGTAGCATTCATGAACATGACTGAAAATCCCAACAAACCTTGTGCACTTCACCTGCTGAGTTAACTGTTAATAAAAATTTCAAATTTTATAACTTTTATAGTACTAGTAACATTTTAAATGAAGATTAATGAAAGTGCAGTATACTTTAGTTTATTAATTAATTGATTAAAAATACACCCATTTAAATAAGTGGGATGATTCTTTACGGAGAAAGTGATTACCAAATCGTGGATTAGCATTAAAATATCTTTGATAAAAATGTCATAGATTTCCCTACTGAACAGGGTAACAATCATAGTTTATACCAAACCCAAATGTTGGTAAATGACTAGGAACTGGTTTTCTGAAGGGTAGAGGAGGCTCTAATTTGTTGGATTACCCAGTTTCCATGTTTGAAAACACCACCAAGGTTTATTTCAAGCTAACAAATTGACCTTACGAAAGACAGAGTTGAGAAGTTATGCAAAATGGGATCTGAGGAGTTTGTTACACCACCAAATTTAGATTAAAAGCATCATTTCAAGAACGATGTCATATCATAATTTTGTTTTATTTTTTTGAGATGGAGTCTCAATCTTTCACCCAAGCTGGAGTGATCTCAGCTCACTGCAACCTCTGCCTCCCAGGTTCAAGCTATCCTTCTGCCTCAACCTCCCAAGTCGCTGTGATTACAACCATATGCCACCATGCCCAGCTATTTTTTATATTTTCAGTAGAGACCAGGTTTAGCCATGTTGGCCAGACTGGTCTTGAACTCCTGACCTCAAGTGATCTGCCCACACTTTGGCGGACCAAAGTTTTGAGATTAAAGGAGTGAGCCAACATTTCGGGCCCACATCATAATTTCTTTGAAAAGCCTTACACATATATAGAATTTAGAATCAGAATAATGTTATTGGAAATGTGGATCATGGGTAATTTTCTTGATATGTATTGAATCTCAATTTACTTATCTCTCAAATGTATTACTGTAAAAAGTATATGAGATAATGCCTGGGACAATATCTATAAATAGTATTTCACTATTTCTAATGTGTTTTGTTATAATAATTAGTTCTATTGCCAAATAAGTGAAAATTGACAATATATAGTAACTTAACTGTAGAAATTTACAATTACAGTTTTTTGGGACAGAAGGTCACCAATAAAAGCTGTAAGGTGAATTCTCTTGATGGCATATGACCAGTTTGTATTTATGCCAAAACCAAAACTAAGGTATCCTAGGTCCTATCTAATTCGGTTTTTTTTTTTTTTTCTGTATCATGCTTTTGTATTACCAACTAATAGAAAAGTCATGGTTACATCAACTGGATACATACAGCCTCTAATAAAGGGACAAGAGGAGCGCTAATAAAGATTAGGAGTATCCTTTGCTACAAAATTATCATCCTATTGAAAATAAAACAAAAAGAATAATGCACAATTTAAAAAATGGGATTAATAGAAAGTAAGAAACTTGCTTAAGGTAACATAGTACAGAAAATTAGCAAAATGCATCACACTACAATTATGTATAATTTGAAAATATGTAGTCATGGGCTTTAGGACAGTTATGAATTTTCCTTATTAAAATGCTGATTTTAAAAATAGCCATTTGAGAAGTCATTGGGAGGCCGAGGCGGGAGGATCACGAGGTCAGGAGATCTAGACCATCCTGGCTAACACGGTGAAACCCCGTCTCTACTAAAAATACAAAAAATTAGCCAGGCGAGGTGGCGGGCGCCTGTAGTCCCAGCTATGCGGGAGGCTGAGGCAGGAGAATGGTGTGAACCCGGAAGGCGGAGCTTGCAGTGAGCCGAGATCGCACCACTGCACTCCAGCCTGGGCGACAGCAAGACTCCATCTCAAAAAAAGAAAGAAAAAAAAAAAAAAAAAGAATACACTGGAAGCTTTCTGACCCAGTACAAATTTTCTTCACAGTTTATTAACAATAACAATTCACTTTTTTCAGTACACATATACATTATATAGGTACACATTCAGAAGCAAACATATTTTCCTTTGTGCATATCACTAAAATGAAGAAAAGTACACCTGAAAGGAAATAAAGTGGGGAAAAATAGTGAAAACATTGGTAGAGGGGCTTCCATTTGGTGCATACATGTTGATATATGTACTGATCTCTTCTCATACTGCTATAAAGAAATACGTGAAACTGGGTAATCTATAAGAAAAGAGGTTTATTTGGCTCATGGTTCTGCAGGCTGTAGAAGAAGCATACTGGCTTCTGAGAAGGCCTCAGGAAACTTACAATCATGGCAGAAGGGGAAGGGGAAGCAGGAACGTCTACAAGGGCTGAGCACGAGAAAGAGAGGGCGGCGGGGAGCCACATACTTTTAAACAGTCTGATCTTGTGAGTACTCACACACTATCACAAGAGCAGCACAGGGGGAAATCCACCCTCATGATCCAATCACCTTCCACCAAGCCCCACCTCCAATATTGGGGATTACAATTTGACATAAATTTGGGCGGGGACACAGATGTAAACAGTATCAGTATAGAAACACAATTCTGTGTCTCACAGCTTTAAGTGCTAGCTAGAAAACT
This sequence comes from Pan troglodytes, assembly GCF_028858775.2. Lineage (NCBI taxonomy): Eukaryota > Metazoa > Chordata > Mammalia > Primates > Hominidae > Pan > Pan troglodytes. The sequence continues at coordinate 89,707,308 of NC_086015.1, forward strand.
GGCTAGCTATTTTAATTTTTTTTTTTAGACAGAGTCTCTCTCTGTTGCCCAGGCTGTAGTGCAGTGGTGGGATCTGGGCCCACTGCAACCTCTGCCTCCAGGGTTCAAGCGATTCTTCTTCCTCAGCCTCCTGAGTTGCTGGGATTATAGGCCTGTGTCACCACGCTCAGCTAATTTTTGTGTTTTTAGTAAATACAGGGTTTCACCATGCTGGTCAGGCTGGTCTCAAACTCCTGACCTTGTAATCCACCCGCCTCAATCTCCCAAAGTTCTGGGATTACAAGGGTGCACCACCATGCCTGGCCTGATGAATTAATTTATTTGTGACATTAATGTGTGATCATAGCTGATCAAACACTGTTCTTTACGATATCTCTTCTGTTTATAATTCCTCAGTTAATTAGCAAAATCGTCTTTAACAAAACCAAAGACTCCAAAAAGAGACAATAATAAGCAAAACCAGACTGCAGAAATTTATGTAAATCTTTCATAAGGAAGAAAAAAATAATCGAGAGAAATAACATTTTAGAAACATGTAGTGTGTCCTTTAAATGGTCATAGCAAGTATGTAGTTTTGACATGCACAGTAAAATGTTTATTATTAGTGGAACTGGAGTTTGGGGGTGGAAGCACCAACTTCATTTTAGGTTTCCTTTCCTCTCTCTCTCCTTCAACCAATACAAGTTGATTTTTTTTTAACATTTATTTTATTTTTCTATCTCAATGATTAGTGTTCAATCCCCCAGTTTCAGTTTTTTTCTGCTGGCTAAGCAATCCAGGGGAAACTTTCAATTTACATTCTTATCAAGGAATTTTTAAGCTGATTATTCTAATAAGCACTTTACCAGCTCCCCCAAGGATTTTTGCAACCACCTCAAGCTTTTTACATTTCCATTCAAACTTTACTTTACATTGACTGACATATCTTGGAAATTTCTGAAACTTCCCTCTTTCTGCCTATGTGTTATGCGGGAAAGGGTGGAGTGAAAATGTTATTTCTCCTTCAAACATAAAGTATCTAGTTTATATATGAGAGACTTTTGACTCTTCAGCTGAAATTCTTATTATTAGCCTGAAAAATTATGGTAAATTGTTCATAAGATTTTTAGTTTTAAAAAATAAATCACGCAAAATGGAAAGAAACTTTTAAAGTGCAAATGCCTCCGCCATGTGACCAGGAAGTTTGGTATGAAAAATAATTCTAAAGAAGCTTATTCTAAACCGCTGAGACTTTGCTATATAAAGTGTTGCCTCCACTATAATGCTTGTATTTAACTGTATACATGTAAATAATTTGCTTAAACTTTGTATCTTCAGAAAATACAGAAAGACATATTTGGCACAAAATATTTAATAAGCATTTACTTATGAATTCTAAGACTATAGTTCTCAAATTTCGTGGACCTAAGAATTGCCACGAGTTGGTTTAAATATATTTCCAGGTTCCCCTACTCGGGAATTCTGATCAAAGAAGTCTAAGTAGGTTTAGTAATTTGCATTTTCATTTTTAATATACACTCAAAGTGATTCTGATGAAAGTACGAATAGTGCCAGCTTTTGCCAAAAAAAAAAAAAAAAAACAACTAGCCTAGAAATAGTGAGTTCAATGAGAAAAAGATCTAAGTAAACCATTGCCCTAATGTTCTTTGTCTCTACAAATGAAATGACAAGATAAAACAGTTGATAAAAAACAACCGTTTTATATGGATTCTTCAGGTACTTTTCCTCTGGATTGCATGTGAAATTAGCAGTAGTACACTTGAAAAGAAATGTAAATGCACTTTACAAGATTTTCCTAACATTGCACATTTTATAGCACAAGTTCATGAGAGCTATTAATTGCATTTGTGAATACAAACTATGTACTTCAAACAAAATTTTTGCCTCATGCATTGATTTTAAAGTTATGATTTGTATACAAATAAGGGATTTAAAACTCATCTGCAGTAGGATCAAAGCTTCTAAGGGAGAGTTGTGTTGTCAGCATCATACATAAATATATTATACTTTCTCTTAGGGATAAAGCAACAAGAATATTTAATTATTGCAAATTTGTGGGGGGAGCAGTGTATAATATATTATTTACTGTGACATTTCATGCTAGATTAAGCAACATCATAGTAATGCCAATGCAATTTAGAAGCTAAGGAATTAAAATAGAACTCCCCAGAGGAGAGATAATCATCAAAAATATTGAGGTTTTATACCAAAACATTTCTTTGTTAAAAATTTAACTTTTCCTATATTTTTCTATAAAATAGCTAGATGGACCTTATGCTACAAAATAAAATTGTATTCTTTTGTAATGTGAATAAAGCTCAGATGTTTAAAAGTAAATAACCCAACAAACCCTGTTTCCGGAGTTTTTGATATTAGAGGGAGGTAGTCTATTTACAGTAAGGACTGATATATTTTAAAATATCCTAATTACTGATCTTTCTTATTCTTTTGATGATGGCCTTTCACACAAAGATAATCAAAGACAATTATATTTATTTATACAATAACAAGATCTTTTAGTTAAAAGTTTCGATACTGTTAGTGGCAGAAGACCTGAGATCCTTTGAAATAAAGAATAATATGTTTACATGTTCAAGGGATATTAGAAAATGTAAAAAATTTACATATCACAATGACTTATACAACAGAAAAGGGCTTTTGAACTTGCCCTATGCATTTTAGAAGTGATCTTAAATTGCCATTTATGTTGAGGATGTTGCTTTGTCCCTAATGCCCCCACTCCAAAGAAGCAATGAGAACAAAGAAGCCAGAGTGCTGTTTACAGCAACCAAGATAAATTGTGTGGGGACTAGGGACAAGCCTGGAATACGAAAAAAATTTCACAAAAGTATGCCTGCAGAAATTTGTTTCTTCTAGTACATGATATGTATCACATTATAAGTCTATATGTATACACATATGTATGAAATATGGATATTAGGAAGCGGTATATGGTTCTTAAAACTACCATCAATGAACAATTCTGGAGCTAAATAATTGTATCAGGGAAAAGTCCTATATCTCTGTCTCATTATCTTGACTATGCTATGTGGATCTTAATGAGAATAGTAAAAAATAGGTTGAATCTTTATTTTTGACTATCTCAGCTTTAATTTTCAATTGTGCTTTACTCAAATAAAGTCTCTGATTATGAAAATCTGTGATATGCATGTCAAATTTGAGATTCAGCATGAGATGATTATATCCTAACATGTAGAAAAATGTTCAATTATGTAGCTAATTGAAAAGCTTATTAAAAAACTTTATAAAATGCAGTAAGGATTAAAAAAAGGTAAAGCTTTGGGTTTTAAATTTTTAAGTCATATGGAGTTACATTTTGTACCCATTTATTTCTTTCTAGCTATTTCTTATTGCATAGAGTATTTAGACAAAACCGATTTGGAAATTTACTAAATTTACTCTACAAAATCCTGTTTGGAAATCCTGAAGTTTGTTTTACACTTGTTCATTTATACTCCAGTTTCTATGCTACTGCTATCACCACCTCCTGAAATGTACCCTGCACACAACTCACTCATATTCAAACACAAATCGAGGCCCAACACCAGTACTTGGCTCTTCTTTGGGATTTTCAGTTGTCTATATTTTAAACGATGTCACCAACCTATGTTAAGAAAGTCACAAGATCTAAATGTAGGCAGAATAGAATGGTTAAAAGAGGTGGGGATTCTATTACTAGCTTTTAGATTAGTTAGCCATGCAACTTTTATCCATCTATCACATACCTGTTTAATTATTTTAAACTAACGGTTGCTGGAAGTTATCAGGCAGGTGCTATTTATAGCAAGAAAGATGACCTGGTTATTATCTTCAAAAAACCTTTAAGGGTATAAAGGTCTTTATAGATTCTTCAATCAAAAGTCAGAGAAGTTGGACTAGATTACTTCTGAACTCCCTTAAACTCTAATATTCTATAAGTACAAGGCCAGATACTGTGCTGGTCTAGAGCAGTGCTTTTAAATTTTAATTTGCCAAGAATAACCTAGGGATCTTGGTCAAATGAAAGTTCATATTTAGAAGGTCTATGATGGATCTGAGATGCTGCAATTTTGACAAGCTTCTAGGAAGTATAAGTATCAATGTGGCTGGTTCCTTGAACATACTTTGAGTAGCAAGGTACTGGAACCAAAGCTATACCACAAGGTTATATATTTTCAAATAATAAATACAAGTTTTATTATAAACATTATTTGTTTTTTCAGTAAATATCAAGCCTCGAACATCTCTTATGCCTTTCCTAAATTGATTTTGAACTGTCTTTACCAGTATAATATAAATTAAAATTATGCCAGTCCAGGAAATATTTAGTGCAGTGAAGTTATTCTGTATAATAAAGTAATGGTAGCTACCTATCATTATACATTTGTCAAAATCCATAGAATTTACAAGACAAAAAGTGAACCCTAATGTAAACTATGAATTTTAGTTAATAATAATATATCAATTTTGGTCCCTCAGATATAACAGCTATATCACAGTAATGCAAGCTATTAATAGGAGAAACTTGGTGGGGCTAAGAGATGATACAAGAATTCTACCTTTGGCTCAATTTTTCTATTAACCTAAAGCTGCTCAAAAAAAGGATAAAGCCTGTTAATTAAAAAAAAAAAAATACAGGCAAATGTTACTTAAGTTTCTTATGGCAAATGTTCCAAGATCTATTATAGTTCAAAGTTTCATCCAATGATTAATGAATGCAATAACTTTTTATGTTTCTGTTAGTTACATTATATTTTTTAGGTGTATCATGCTTTCTAAATCACATTTTATTTAAAATAAAAATAGGTAAATTGTTAAAATCTCCAAAAAGTTGAATAATTCTTGTGTCAATTGAAACATTCATAAATAGAGTAACAAAATAAATAAACTCAGATTTTACATTTATACTTCACTCTCATTTCCTTCAAGTTAATATTTGCAATGGGAGCTGGGCATTATGAAGTGGTCACACAAAGCAGTTTCTTTTCTGATAATTTAGAAGTGAAGATAGTAACCATTTAATTATAGTAGTTAAATGTAATTTATCCATCTATACTTTTTCTCAATATTATGGCTATATTTGACCTACCTTTCTAATTTTTAAAGCTTGTTTGGTTCATTTTGAGATGGAAAAAAAAAAAAATGAGAAGGGTTGGGAACAGAAAGTTCAAAGAGAGCCCAAATAAGTACACTCAGCAATTTTGTGGCCTGCTGGTTTAAACTGCCCTGATTTATGAATATTCATATTTCCACATTGTCCAGACTGGTCTAACTCATTTAGACTAACCACTCATTGCACAACATTGACCACATTCTTTGAATAAAACATGCAGTGAGGGCCGGGAGTGGTGGCTCACGCCTGTAATCCCAGCACTTTGGGAGGCCGAGATGGGTGGATCAAGAGGTCAGGAGATCCAGACCATCCTGGCTAACACGTTGAAACCCCGTCTCTACTAAAAATACAAAAAAAATTAGCTGGGCATGGTGGCGGCCGCCTGTAGTCCCAGCTACTCAGGAGGCTGAGACAGGAGAATGGCGTGAACCCGGGAGGCGGAGCTTGCAGTGAGCAGAGATCACGCCACTGCACTGCAGCCTGGGCGACAGAGCAAGACTCCGTCTCAAAAAAAAAAAAAAAAAAAAAAAATGCAGTGAAAGATGTGAACCACGAATATGTGCTGCTATTCTTGGGTTACACATATTCTATAAAACCATGTTTGAGAGACCATCTTTGTTTTTGTATATTTGAAGCTTGCATAAAAGAAGCTTAAGCTAGATGGAATAAAGAGACCCATTTTTCTCTTCTCCCTACTCCTACAAACTTCTATCATATTAGGACAGTTGCCACCTAGATTTTTTTCCTTATTTTTCATATGTATTGTGTAACTGCAAAAAGTATCTTAGGCCTTGTTAGAGAAATATGACGAGTATAACTACAACTACTAATAATAAACCTGCCTTTTTATCATTAAACTTGGTACCTACTAAATCAATGGTTTTCAAACTTTGGTGTGCTTCAGAATCACCTGGAGAGTTTTTTCAAAGCCAGATTTCTGATATTCTGCATCCACGGGCATTCTGATTCCGTAGGTCAGGGGCAGGGTTTATGAATTTGTATTTCTGACAAGCTTGTAGGAGATGTACTAGTGTTTTTCGCCTCAGGAACACAATTTGAAAAACCACATATTTAACCAAAAAATTGATAACAAACTTTGCCAAAGCTTCAAGGGATTAAAAGGTTTTCACAGTGGGGAGAGATTCCAGTTATGACACTTAGGACCAAGTTACAGTTAGGGCCAAGTTTTCTTCCTGGAATCTTCTTAGAAGAAAGCAGTGAAGGGGAGAAAAACTGCTTGCCATTCTACATGTTTACACTGATACTCAATTTTCTCTCAAACTTTTGCTGCACTAAAATTACAAGTAACTTCTAATACCCTCTTGACTTTATAGATGCATCTACTTACCCATCTGTAGGTGGATAGTATTTTCTGAAATATGTGTCACAGTCACTGATCTGTAAAATATATGTTATATTTAGTTCTACCATTTGTCTTAGAAAAGAATGCATGAGAAAATGAAAAATGGGACATAGGTAACTTATGTAATTTCCATAGAGAACATGGGGTGAAATGATGATGAAATTTGTAGAATTTCTATGTGTATGTCCCATGGGGGAAAAAATTTATAGCCCAAACTACTCCTCTGGAGCAAAACACATAATATGCTCCATGGCAAAATCAGGGCATATTTTTTTCTTCCAGGTTTTCAGTTTGAAATTGTAATGAATGGACTCAAACCAAGACAAAGTATTAAAAACATGAAACAGAAAATCTTTATGCCTTGATAAAGACAGACATAAAACATTTCTGTTAATCACATTACTGAGTGCTTACTTTAAACAAACAAAACATAAAAGATAATATTAAAGATACGGTTAAATATAAGGATGACTCAGAATGTGATAAATAAGACTTTTTCAATTCATAAGAGCTGATGCTCATTGTACCTATGTTATCTTATAAAATAAGTGTTGTATTTGTGTTTCAATTTTTTTTTAAGACAGGGTAAAAATTGAGTGGGAGTTCTGTGAACCACTGACCTCCTAACAGCTTTGGTTTCACAAAAATTCACTTGCCATAGCAATAATGGGGATGCATAATTTTTATTCTTATTTAAATAGCAGAAAATACAGTCTTCACCCAAAGCACAGTGTGAATGTCTATTAATATTTTAAACTTAGTGATTAAAGGAATTTTAGAACTGAGGTGAAAATGAGATGCTATAATGTGATTTTGAGAAAAGGGGTATGCATCACTGAAGAATTTTAGGCTGCAAGACAGGCAGGGCCAGGGAATGTTAGTGGATTTTACCTCCTGGAGGTCTGCCTGCTTTCAGTACATTCTTTGTTATTATATACCCTAATTTTGTATTTATTCCTGTTGTTAAAAATGGAGCAGTTAGTGTTAAAAATGATCATCATTTATTGCTTGTTGCTTTAATGTATTTCTGTATACAAGTGTTTCTATTTTTAAGAGTGTAGGCAATATTTAGGAATGAATTTAAATTATGGTTGTCATCTCTTCAAATTAATTATTTAACGTGTAGAAATTAATTCATGCAGAAGAATCAGTTTTCAAAGCCAAAGAAGGATGGGAAACATTTACTCTCTTATGCTCCATATGAAGTTGAGTGTTGATTACTAAAAATTATTCTTTTGTGGTAAGTTTGCCACATATCCTACAAATGTACATGAAAACTGATTACCTACACCTGATGATCCTGAATCTTTTCCTTTTTATCTCTACTTCAGAATTTACAATTCAGCACATTATTTGTGCTTTGCTGATATGTACAGTACTGTGTTTTGCTTCATTTACCATATTTACTCACATATTGTTCACTATTGAGTAATTGCTGTCTGTAGATTTTTGTATAGGTTAATTTGAATCGAGCAGCTTACAAAGCAAGAAAGAAAAGGGCAGCAATTACACAAGTAAATACAGCATTCTGTTTAATCAGTATGGTGGCACTAAGTATCAAAACGAACATTCGTTTTATCTATTTCTTGACATTTTCTGTTGCTATTGTTTCACAGAAAAAAGGAGACAGACAAAAACATAGTAAGTTGGTTTGTAACTTACTTGTCACTGATAACTTCAATTTTTATCTTCTTTATTCTTTCCCGAAGGGATTGACATTGGAGTTCAATGCAGATATTTGTGTGTACATATATATTGTGTTTCCACATTTTAATTAAAAGGGTTATCTAATTATGTATTCTGATCTGCATATGTAAAAGTTTTAGAATGTGTACATAAATATACATGAACCACATATGGATTTTAATAACAGTCGTTAATATTTTTAAAGTTTTTAATTTGCTAAAAAGTCTCAAAAATCATTATTATTCTGGAAAGCAAGAAGCAGGTTTAATTATTTGCGAATGAAATAATGCAGCAGCCTTTTTTTTTGAGACAGAGTCTCTGTCGCCCAGGCTGGAGTGCAGTGGTGCGATCTCGGCTCACTGCAAGCTCCACTTCCCGGGTTCGCACCATTCTCCTGCCTCAGCTTCCCGAGTAGCTGGGACTGCAGGTGCCTGCCACCACGCCCGGCTAATTTTTTGTATTTTTAGTAGAGATGGGGTTTCACTGTGTTAGCCAGGATGGTCTTGGTCTCCTGACCTCGTGATCCTCCTGTCTCGGCCTCCCAAAGTGCTGGGATTACAGGCATGAGCCACCTCACCCAGCCCAGTCTTTTAAAATACTTCCATATTATAGCTTCATTTAACCCTTATTTATATTGAAGTTTAATAGAATTGTTCATATATAAAGATTTTTGCGTATATGTATATATTTTAGAGGTCATGTCGAAATGGGAGAGTTTCCTGACCCCCTTGTGAGATGGGCAACTGGGGTGTGTCTTTTTTATTTGGCTGGGCTCAAACCCCTTATGGGAGAGAGAACACACAGGTGAGCAGGTACAGGAGCTGGGGCGAGCGCTTTGGGGCTTCAACCCCACGGCAGTGTCTCGGGGTGTTACAATGCTCTTTTAGCCCTGTCATCCGGGAACAGCTTAAGTGTTAAGCAGCTCAGTGAAGAGTCAGTGTGACAGCCTTTTTGGGTTCCCGCACCCAGTGCATCCTGAATTCTTCTCCTGTGTCCAGGAAGAATCAGGATACATGGACTTGAAGGAAGGTGAATGCAGGGATTTTACTGAGAGATGGAGGTGGCTTTCAGCAGGATGGGGAACTGGAGAGGGGATGGAGTGGGAAAATGATCTTCCCCCGGAGTTCGGCCATCCTGAGGCAGATTTCTTCTTGGACCTCCAGACAAACTCCTCTTGATGTTCAGATGCTTTCTCTCTTTTCTTCTCTGCCACCCTACTCTTCTCCTGTGCCACTCTACCACTCTTCTGCTCATGGTGCCTGGGGCTTGGGGTTTATATGGGCACATTATGGGCAGGGGAGGGGTGGTGGTGCGTGGTGAGCCAGAAGACAGTATTTGGGCATGAAAGCAGGAATGCCTGTTCTCATTTAGGGCCACGGGTCCAGACTTGAGGATGGAGCCCTCACCAGAGTCCTTGTCCTTCTGCCTCCTGTCTGTATCAATGTGACTAATTAATGAATCTTAGCTTTTGTCTGTTTGTAAACCAAAGATAGGAAAGGGAAATATAATCATGATTGGCCTATGAATAATAATCTAGATTCACCTCTGAAGCTATGGAAAGACTCAACCTACCCTAAAGCTCATGGTATTATGAATCTGCTAGCAAAGAAATATAATTAGGTGAGTGGCTATTGGATGTCTGCCTCAATTAGCAACTTCCTTTTTGCAACATAATTATTTTGGTTTCTGTCCTTGCCATTGCCCAGAGACTGATGTGGTCCCTCTAACATCCAACAGCATGCACGTCTCATTGCTATGCATTCTCTCAGTCTTAGTTTTATTTCCTGCATTTTGGGTTTTGTTTATGAATCTAATTACAGTGTAACCATTTACTCGTGTCTACTTAAGTAGACTTGACAGGTCCCAAACAATTACTTTCCAAAAGCTTTTACTTTATCTTCCCTATCAGATTCAACTTTTGGCTTTTATTTCAATGAACCTATAGTACCTTCTTGAATCCTCTTTCAACCTCGTTCTTTCCTGTCCTTTGGCATCCAATTCCTGATAAGAGTAAATCTGCATTGCCATAAATTGTGTTTGAAAAACAAAATGAAATGAACTTATCATTATTATTATAGTTGAAAGTGTAAAATATTGCCAATAAACTAACACTACTGGAGAGATTTTTCCGAGAAATAGATTTTAAGTCTATTTCTATAGAGAAATTTTTAAATAAATTCATTTCACACGTTTAAAATGTTACACATCAGAATCTTAAAGTAGCATTAGTAATTTGGAACTGATTTGAGATTGAAGAGATATTTATTTTGTATTATGTTTTAAAGCATATAGAGATAGTAGATTTAAAAAATTATATTTGAAAAATAATATATATGTCTTCTATATAAACATATATAAGAATATATATTATTTCTTAATTACAAAGAAATATAAACTATTGTTTTTTCTCTTTAATGTCCCCACCTTCCAACTTCTTGCCTGTATCTTTATACATAAAACTACTATTCTTAGTTGACAAGTATTAGGACAGAGCTGAAATAAAGGGCTTTGGCTCTCCTGTCACGTATTTCCAGCATCACCCCAATTGTTGGGCTCTAACTGGCTTCCTGAATGGTTTTCAACACTGTGTGTTCATTATTCAAGAAGAGTTGTTAGAGCGTCCTGTGAAATGCAAACAGGAAAATTTGCTAATTACAACAAAAATGTCTTAAATATTTTCAAATATGTAATTGCTGTTGTTCTCTTTGAGGAAATGTGTTTTTTCTACGCCTAAAACTCTCTTTGATTTCATATGATTTCTAATGTTTAAAAATTATCATTTTTGTGACTAAATTGGTACTTACTAGCCTACATAAAATGTTTTAATAGACTTTTTGGACACTAGAATATAATTAATTCCAAATAATATATATTTGCTTACATACATTTGCCTGTATATACTAGCCTTGATATAATCATATTTTGACATAATTTAATAATATATTGATTCACTTAGGACTCCATTAATGAGAACCTCAAGACTCAAGGATAGCATTGCCAAAAGTGCTGCAATAAAAAACTTAAAAACAGAATTCATCTAAAATTTCTCCAAATAAGAGAAATACATGTTTTATTACGATATAAATGAAAGAGGTCACAAACATATTCTATTTACTCAAAAGAGTAGTTGGGAAATTTCTAATCAGTACCTTTGCCCTTTTCCCCACCTTCTCCATCATGCATGTTTCAACAAATTAATTCTAAATAGAAAGTGATGTAGGGTTCAAAAGAGAATGTTCAGCTATAAATTACCAGACTTAATGATTCTCTCCTGGGAACGGTAATGGTTAGTCAAAAGAGCTGAAGCAGTAAAATGTTTTTATCTTGTTCACATGAACTATTTTCAGCTCTTGTTTTCCTTTTATTTTTAGTTGATGCATAGTAATTGTACATATTTATGGGCTACACAGTGTTATTTCCATACATTTATACAATGGGTAATGATCAAATCAGGTAATTAACATATCCGTTACCTCAAATATGTATCTATTTTGTGTGTGTTTGGAACATTATAAATCTCCTTTATCTTTTTGAAAGTACACAATAAATTATTTTTAACTATATTCTCCCTATGGTGCTATTGAACACTTGAACTTATTCCACCTATCTATCTATAATTTTATATCCATTAACTTAACTCTCATTATCCACCCCTCTCAGTCATTTTTGTTTTAAATCACCATGTGTTGGGTTGATCAGATCCAACACCAGGTCGTGGGGGTGACAAAGTCCAGTGGAGTCAAAGGATTCAGAAAAAGACAGTTTGAGAGATAAAGGTGGGACACCAGGGGGCCATCGCCATCGTGGAGGCTGTGAAGGCCCTGAGCTCTGGGAGCCCACGGTATTTATTGGTAATCCAACAAAGAAACAGGTGGTGATAATGTGGAGGTCTAAAGGGCAGGCACATGATCTACAGCTGTGACAGTTTAGCATTTATATGGAACATGTTCTGCTACTTGAGATAATGGGAATAAGAGCCTAAGAAGGCTAGAAGCAAATGGCCAGCAAGTCTAGACACATTCCAGAAGACATTATGCAAGCCGTGCCTCAGTTTTCCTCCCAACACTCAGCTTTTTCTCAACAACCATGTGCAGGCATAATGCAGCAATAATATCCTGATTTCAGGCTATCTTTTTTTTTTTTTTTAATGTTTTGAGACTGAGTCCTGCTCTTTCACTGGGGCTTGAGAGTAGTGGCATGAACATGGCTCACTGCAGCCTCGACCTGTTAGGCTCAAGCAATCCCCCTGCCTCAGCCTCCCATGTAGCCGAGACCACAGATGTGCACCATCACACACAGCTTATTTTTTGTAGAGACGGTCTTATTTTATTGCCCTGGCCGATCTCCAACTGCTGGACTCAAGAGATCCTACTGCCTCTGCCTTCCAAAGTGCAGGGATTACAGGCATGAGGCACTGAGCCCAGGCTTTATACTATTTTTTAAAAAAAATATCAATATGTTGTTTTATTTTTTTAATTAAAAAATAACTTTTGTGGGTACACCGTAGGTGTATATATTTACGGGGTGCATGAGATGTTTTGATACAGGCATGTAATAAAAAATAATCACATAATGGAGAATAGGGTATCCATCCCCTCAAGCATTATCTTTTGTGTCACACACCATCCCATTACACTCTTATAGTTATTTTAAAATGTACAATTAAGTTATTATTGACTATAGTCACCCAGTTGTGCTTTCAAATTCAGACTATCTTTTAAGAATTTTGTGTAATAAAAATTTCCATATGTTTCTGTAAAGTAGAGGAAGTCTGGGAAAAGATCCAGAACTACCTGCTTTAACAGGAACATGAACATAGCTCCCCCAAAGAAAGACATTGACATGCTAAAATTATTAAAGTGATAATTTGATATTATATGTATGTATATATTTGAGACTGAGTCTTGCACTGTCACATGGGCTAGTGTGCAATGGTGTGATCTTGGCTCGCTCCAACCTCCACCTCCTGAGTTCACACCTGTTTATCCCACCTATTTATCAAATTATTTCTAAGAGGAAAAGGATTCACAGGATGTTTCCATGTATATGACTAATTTGTATATCTAAATTATATTTAATCTACAGAATCCTTGTTCGGGACCATTAACACCAAGAAATATTTGAGTCGAAACATTACTCACTGATGTATTGGAACTAGATATATATATATATATATATATATATATAAAGTTTGTAGCTACCATTATTTGAGGGTAAATGCCAAGATTTATGAGAAAACACATCTGACTAAATGGCTGGTCCAACAATTAGTCCAATAATTAAACTGGGTGGAATGTGGTAGCTGAATATGTTTTGTGAATTAAAATTGTCTTATGAGGAGTTATGCCCACCATTCTCCTCTTTGTAATTTGTTTACTAGATTCTAGATTTTTGAGAGGTTAAGCGTCTAGGTTTTAGCTTCTTTTCAGAGTACAAAAGATAACAGCTGGCCAATCAATCCATATAATAGTCTAAAAGTCAACACTAGATAATAATACCCTTTATAAAAGCATTCATTTTGAGTCATCACTTTCTGAATTCATCTAAAATATGAGGAAATGACACAGCAGGTATTGTTTGTGTTTGAGATCCTTCAATTGTAATGTAACAGCTATATTATCAAATCATCCTTGGAAACTGCTATCTTCCAGCAGTTTATGAAAGTCATAATAGTGCCAGAATTATCACCAACAAATTATCTATTTCATGCGAAAACTTCTGTCATCATTTTGAATCCCTTTAAATCTCTGTGTGCAGACTATTTAAAACATGTTTCCTACTAATAGTTAGTTGCATTTTACTTTGATTAATTCTAACATTAAGGGAATAATCATTTTTCAGTCTTTATATGTGAAACATGGAAACCTTTGTTTTGTGCATTCTGCAGCTATAACTTCAATGGAATTGAATGACTTGTGATATCTCATTCAAAGCTAGGAAGAAAGTTGTTTCTAGTTAACTCAGGGATGGCTTTTGCATTATTTCAACCATAGTTAGGTACTTATTCCTCTTGTTATTCTCTTAGTGCTGTTCCATAAATGACTACTAAGTCATCTTGTCCAAAATGTGCCATAATTAGTGTGATGCTGGTTATTTCACTACGAACTGTTGAGTACTTTCTCACATGAATTATAGAATTCATATTGACCAAAAGTGTGTGTATAATTTATACCTAAATTGTAAAAAAAAAAGGCACAGAGTAAAGTGTTCATGAAAATATATATACTTGAACTTAAATAGTCAATAATAGCTAAACTACATTTTCATCAAAGGTAAAATGCAAAAATTGAATATATATGATATATAATATATATATTATTTTCATATATTCATATATATTATATATAATATATATTATATTTATTTTATATAATACATATTCCCCTATGGGAATAAGTAAGGCTTATATATATATATATAGATATATATGATATATATTATATGTATCATACTAATATATACGAATACATATTCCCCTATGGGGATATGTATTAGTAAGGCATATATATATATATATATATATATATATATATACACACATACACACACACATAAATAAATAATATATATGATATATATGATATATACATTATACAAAATAAAAATAATATATATTATATAAAATATATAAAATATTTACATATAAAAATAGAATTATATAAAATATATAATATATCATATATAATATATCATATATATATATATATCAGCCTTACTAATACATATTCCCATAGCTGAATACATAGGGAATATGCATTATGTAAAATTAATTGAAAGGCATTTACGTGTCAAGCTCCATCCATTATCCATTTCGTCTTGCACCATGCAGTTTTTCTTTTACACTCTTTTGCCTCTTTAGGTTACTTAGGTTATTGATAGTATTAGGAGTCACTACGGAAACTTAATCAAGGAATTTGCCCTAATTCTTGAGGTGAAAATCATTTTCAGGGCCACTAATAGTAGTCAAATTTTCTGATCAATACTTTAAATATAGACTTGGAAAAATATTCCTTTGGCTCAAAATGTTTCGGTTTTAGTTTAATTGACTCTGGTTTGACAATAACATATTATATGAATTTTGAAAAATCTTCATTTGAGAGTTCAGCGAACGTTTCATTCTGCTATGGAAGCAGCAAATAAATAATGAGAAGGTCCTGTATATGCTATTAGAAGAATGGGTCTGTGTTCTGGCTCTGCCATGTTCTAGCTGTGTTCTATTAGAAAGGTCTAATAATCTGTACGTGTTTAGTTTCATCATTTATATCAATATCGCTTTCACAGTATTTTATATGATGCAACAATACAACATATGTTAGAAAGCATTTTATGCCCCGCAGGATGAAAACAATTGCATTCTTACTAGTTGTGTTATGCAATGCTACATGCTCCAAAGTATAAAGGCACAGTCTCTGCCTCAATAAAGTAATAAATATGAGCAATCAACTGGTATAGGGTTTTAATTATATATCGTTAAATATAATATGTATTATTTTTATTTACTATAGACTTAGATAAGCCATGTTAACTTTTTTTTGATGCAAGTTATTCTTCTATAAAATGAAATGGTTGGTTATATTCACGGCATGAACTCAGATTTAAATATCATTTATTATTTGCTTCATATTAGTTAACATCTGCTAATTGGCCAATGTGTACCAAACACTGGGATAATCACAAGAAATAAAAAGATAAACGATAAAGTCCCTACATTCCCATAGTAAAATGGAGGAGGTTGGATATATTATAAAACAATTATAATCTAGGACAAATATTAGGAAAGTACATCCATTGGTCAAATCTGACCCACTGCCTATTTGTGTATGTGTTGAGAGCAAAGAATGGCTTTTACATTTTAATATGTAAAATGCTATAAAAGCATTAGTATTTCTGAGAAAATAGTTGCTCATTTTGTTTCACAAACCCTAAAATACTATCTGGCTCCTTTTAGAAAAAGTCTGCTGAGTTCTGATTTAAAATGGTGATCAAAGTGAACAAATTATGCATAGGTTGCTTTGTAAATAACGGGATTAGATGGGGAAATTTTGAATGAACACATGATGGATCATGAAATGTGAATGATGTAGAGGAGTCAGCTAGGTAGGAGTATGTGTGCATGTGATATGTTATGAAGGAAGACAAAGAGAACATTATGAAAATAAGCATGTGCAAGGGCATGAAATTGAAGGTGAGGGCAAGTCCAGATAATTGCAGGTACTTCAGAAAGACTAGGGTACAGATCCTTTTATAGCTTTCCTAGGGTATTTGATCCTGAGCTTAGCAAAATCCTCCCGTGGAAAAATAATGGACAAATAAATTATGACCATGTTTCCTATTTAGAAGGAACCACTCTGAAGACAACAAATGTATTGACTCATGAAAGGAGGCTGGGCACAAGGGCTCAGGATGCCTGTAAGCCCAGTGCTTTGGGAGGCTGAGGTGGGAGGATTGCTTGAGCCCCATAGTTAGAGGTTACAGTGATCCATGATTGCACCACTGCACTCCTGCCTGGGTGACAGAGCAAGACCTTGTCTCAAAAAATAATAATAATATTGGAAGTGGAGGCAGAGATCATTATGACACTATTAGTGTAATTCTAACCAAGAATTGCGAATAAGGAGAAAGGGGGCGGTGGGGGGGAGTAAAAGGGAGAGAAAGAGAGGAGAAAAACAGAAAGAGGAGAATGACAGAGAAAAGAAACAAAGAGGGGTGGGGGCATGGGAGAGATAGTAACTAGAAGAAGACAGATAAATAACACATTTGGAAGTTAGGATATATACTTGTTGTTGTACTTTTGTTACAGTAGAAGGGGCTTGATGCAAAAACTCCAGCTGGAAATAAGCAGAAGTGATCTTGAAGGTAAACAGTATTTTCAAGAATTTGGCCTATTAAAGGAGCAGAAGGTACTAGCTAAGACTAGGTGATGCTTCCTCAAACATAAAATAGGAACGATGTGATTATTTAATAAGGTTAACAAGAAGATTATGTTACTTAATAAAGTTGTGCACCCATAAGCATGTCTTAGTCAATGACAGATCTCATATACAACAGTGGTCTCGTAAGATTATAATATCACATTTTTACTGTACCTTTTCTATGTTTAGATACACAAATTCTTACTGTTGTGTTACACTTGCCTACAATGTTCAGTACAATAACATATTTCGCAGGTTTGTACCTAGAAGCAATAGGCTATACCAGATAGAGAAGGTGTGATGTATTAGTTTTATGTAAGAACACTGTAGGATGTTTGCACAATCTCAGAACTGCCTAACAATACATTTTTGAGAACACGTATCTGTTGGGATAAGCAATGCAT
Source organism: Pan troglodytes (assembly GCF_028858775.2). NCBI lineage: Eukaryota > Metazoa > Chordata > Mammalia > Primates > Hominidae > Pan > Pan troglodytes. The sequence continues at coordinate 89,724,786 of NC_086015.1, forward strand.
GACTGTAATTTAAAGGAATTTGAACTGTGCCTAATAAATACGAGCTAAATTAATATTAGCTATTTTTACCTCATTGGATAAGTTACAGAAACTAAATCTCCTGCTCTGCAAAATTAGGATAATAACACCTATCTTTAGGGTTTTCAGGGAAATGTTTGCAAGGAACATATATCACAAGATTGGTGCTCAATTAGTGTAGCTGCGTATGTACATGCTGAGAGGAAGGAGTCAGAAGTGTTAAAACACAGTGAAGCGGCAAATTTGTGATAGAGTGGTTGAAATAAAAAGGACCCTGAGGAGAAGGAAGGATTTATTTGGAGCCCAAACAAGCTGAATGGAAAGAAACATGGTTACTGATGATGATAATTTATCCCTAAGTGCAGGAAGTTAAGTTTGTTTGCTAAGAGTCAGAAGGGGTTGTAGGTGGAAAGTTTGTTGCTGAAATTTTGGAGTGGCTATTGAGAGGGGAAAAAAAAGAAATAAAAGTACTTTTGAGCTAGCTCCAGCTGAATTTGAACACCATGGTCTTATGCTTAATTGCATATATATATATATATATATATATATATATATATATATATATATATATATATATATACATATTAGCCATGCTCTTTCTTCAGTCTAAATGAATAAATGAAGAGGAAGAGGTGAGGTTTTATAGGAAGGAAGATTAGAGGAGGTGGAATCAGCTGCTAACTTGAAGCATTATTGACATGTTCAATGACATGATCTCTTGAATGGAAATAAAACAGTGCCTAAAAGTGGCTTTCCTAAAATTGGGAGAACAGAAGACATTGGAAAAAAAAACAAAAGAGATTGAAAAAACAAAAGAGATTGGAAGACTGTGAATTTGAAGAACATGGATACTGGCAAAGGAGTGAGAGATCTAGAAGGACTTGGCCCAATCACTGGTAATCGACGTCAAATATACATTCAGAAGTATCAGTCCATTCAGCCTGTGACAACTTCTAGACGCAGCCATGGAAGTGGGATGCTAACATCTTCAGTGACTGGTGTTGGAAGGAATGTATAGAGCAAGCAGAGGCCAGAGCAGTCACAGAGGGAGGGAGCGAACAGAAATAACAGACTGAGGGGCCTGCATTTTGGAAAAGGTTCAAGAATTTCTGCAAAAATTACCAATTTTGAGTACATAAACAAAAGTTTTAAGTGGGTCCCTCCACCCTCAAATCGTGAGAAGGGTTTGAGTGGTTGAATTTTATTGTCATTTCCAATTCTGAAAGGCTATGATAATCATAACTGCAATTAGAGGTCATCATTTCATGTATTGGAGGAAAAGATCAGAATTATTTTTAGTAGCAGTACCAGAAATGTAGTGTACATAAAACAACACCAACAAAGTTTGCTGAAAATACAAATTCTAGACTCCAGTCCTGCAAATACTGGTTCAGGTGCTTTTGAAATGTCAGTAACTTATATTTTCTAAAAAGCATTTCTTATAGCATTACATTCTTGTAATGTACATTCTTATTTTGCATTCCATTCTCATAGGCAGTTGATAAGCTCATAAGCAGGTATATAAACTAAGTTCTGAAACCTCTAATATCATCCTAGTATTTTAATCTTTATGTCCAAAGTCATAGTCATCTCATATCATTTAATACAGTTGACACTACCTAAGAAAAAAAGAATCTCATTATGCTCCAATTTTAGTGTTTGATATTCATTTGAGAAAAAAAAATACAACAATACCAAATTCTAAGCACCCATAATAAATATTTGTGGTACATTTCATGCTATTTAATTAGAAGTATGAAGTATTTAAGAATTTATACATGTATTTAGGATAGGCAAATTTAGATCATGGGTTAAAAGAAAAACATACATTTATTTCTGAGTCCTCTCTTTTTTTTTCTAAAAAGCAGGATTTTTAAAGCTAATAAAATATTAAATATAGAATATGACATTAAAATAACTAGCTATCCTTTGAAGTCCAAATTTAGCCAATGCCTAGGGAATATCAAATGACCTGCATAAACTGTTTTCCCAGACATCTGTCTATAGTGATAATTTCATATGTATATATTGATTTATCTTTTTTAGTGCAAGGAATGTATATGTGTGTGTATGTATGTGTGTGTTCCTGCTTCAAATAGGCTGCTAAAATTACTTTTTTTTCCCCTTGTTGTTGGAGAATGAGCTCAGTTAGGAAAATCATTATGGATTGCCTCATTAGAGGATTCTTGAAATTGCTTACTTGTGACTACCCGCCTGGAAAGCAATCTCTTGCTCCTTTGCCAGAGCATTGGAGAAGTAGGGGTTATTGAACCCTCTGTCATGTAAGGAGCTAGCAAATAAGGATGGGTTATGCTGAGAGAAAGCATACAACTCATTGTGAAGATGAATTCTGATTTGCATATTGCCCTGTAGACCCTGAGAATGGAATTGTTTTTTCCAATTATAGGTTTTATAGAAATATGGCTAGATTAACAATCAGTTTTTTCTTTGAATAGTGGTTTAGAGATACGAGTCTAACTTTCTCCGTGAATTGCATTATTTTGATGAATCAAAAGAGAACTTCCACAGGAAATGATACTTAGAATCATACCAGCACACATACATCACAACACTCAGAAATTATAACTTGAAAAGTAACCAATTTGTTCTCCCGCTGGTGTCAAAGATATTCTTTTGGATCCCTGGGGTCAGGTTACATCCCTTAGACTTTTTTTGTATTTCCATTGCCTATCATAATTCCTGACACCTGTAGACAATCAGTAAATGTTGATTTAAAACTTACAGTATGAGTCGATTAATTTTAGATTTTGCCAAAATTATTCTTTGCTAATTTTAGCAGAATCACTCTTATGATATTTACCTAATATCTACTAAAATTTGAACAATGTTTCTCCTATTATTTTCAGTAGAAAGAAAAAACTTCTAGTATTATTCATTAATAAATTTATATTTTTAAAGATTTTCATTAATTCTGCTTTTTATCAGCTAAAATCAATGTGTAACTTAATTTATACAATGTCAGTTTCTTAATTTGGTGATATTTTAGACTTCAATTATCCTGGCTTACTATTTTCATTTTTTCTTTTACATGTGAGAGCACCAAACTAAACATATAGTACTTATTAACTTTTATTACAGTTATGATTATCTTTGAAAAATTTGATATAACAGTATATTCATTCATCTATCCACTCAACAAATATGTATTAAGGGGCTATAATGTTTTAGAAACTGTTATACACATTGGGAATACAGTTATAAAAATCAAATTATTGCTTTATTTATCATATTACCTACACTTTGAATTCTACATTCCTATGACGATTATTGACTGCCCAAATTATAAATTATTTTTCTCTTTTGTTTTTATGCAGTCTCTTTAGTCTGCTTTTAAAGAAAATAAAACTTCATTCTACGTATTTCTGATAATATTTAAATTTAAAGGTCACTTTGAAGTCAATTTTAATATTACTCTCTGAGATTGTAGCTACTCAATTTAGTATTATCTAAAAACAAAAATAAAACTGCTGAACTAGGATTCCTCAGTTCCTAAGTTACTTGCTCAGGTTAATGTGACCTGTTTAAAAGCTAAGTAGTATCTCAGTGTCTTGCTGAGTCGCTTTGACTGTTGGTAATTTTTATCCACTTAACAGTAGAGGTGTTGTATAGTGGATATAAGAGTTACTAGTATATAATGATTGTTGCTAACTAGTCAGTAATTTATATTTGAAAATCATTTACATGTCTTGATTTTATCATTTATTTTATTTTATTTCATTTTTTATTATGCTTTAAGTTCTGGGATACATATGCAGAATGTGCAGGTTTGTTAAATAGTATACGTGTGCCATGGTGATCTGCTACACCCATCTACCCATCATCTACATTAGGTATTTTTCCTAATGCTATCCCTCCCCTACCCACACAACCCCCAATAGGCCCCAGTGTGTGATGTTCCTCTCCATGTCCATGTGTTCTCATTGTTCACCTCCCACTTATGAGTGAGAACATGTGGTGTTTGGTTTCCTGTTCCTCTGTTAGTTTGCTGAGAATGATGGTTTCCAGCTTCATCCAGGTGCCTGCAAACAACATGGACTCATACTTTTTTATGGTTGCATAGTATTCCATGGTGTATATGTGCCACATTTTCTTTATCCAGTCTATCATCGATGGGCATTGGGTTGGTTCCAAGTCTTTTCTATTGTGAATAGTGCTGCAATAAACATATGTGTGCATGTGTCTTTATAGTAGAATGATTTATAATCCTTTGGGTATATACCCAGTAATGGGATTGCTGGGTCAAACGGTATTTCTGGTTTTAGATCCTTGAGGAATCGCCACACTGTCTTCCGCAATGGTTGAACTAATTCACCCTCCCACTAGCAGTATAAAAGCATTCCTATTTCTCCACATCCTCCCCAGCATCTGTTGTTTCCTGACTTTCCAATGATGGCCATTCTAACTGGCATGAGATGGTATCTCATTGTGGTTTTGATTTGCATTTCTCCAATGACCAGTGATGATGAGCTTTTTTCCATATGTTTTTTGGCCGCATAAATGTCTTCTTTTGAGAAGTGCCTGTTCGCTTCTCTTTTTCACCCACTTTTTGATGGGGTCGTTTGTTTTTTTTCTTGTAAATTTGTTTAAGTTCCTTGTAGATTCTGGATATTAGCCCTTTGTCAGATGGATAGATTGCAAAATTTTTCTCCCATTCTGTAAGTTGCCTGTGCACTCTGATGATAGTTTCTTTTGCTGTTCAGAAACTCTTTAGTTTAATTAGATCCCATTTGTCAATTTTGGCTTTTATTGTCATTGCTTTTGGTGTTTTAGTTGTGAAGCCTTGCCCATGCCTGTGTCCTGAATGTTCTCCTTGAAGAGGTCCTTCACATCCCTTGTAAGTTGGATTCCTAGGTATTTTATTCTCTTTGTAGCAATGGTGAATGGGAGTTCACTCATGATTTGACTCTCTGTTTATCTATTATTGGTGTATAGGAATGCTTGAGATTTTTGAACATTGATTTAGTATTCTTAAACTTTGCTGAAGTTGCTTATCAGCTTAAGGAGATTTTGGGCTGAGACGATGGGGTTTTCTAAATATACGATCATGTCATCTGCAAACAGAGACAACTTGACTTCCTTTCTTCCTATTTTAATATGCTTTATTTCTTTCCTTTGCCTGATTGCCCTGAAATACTCTGTTGAATAGGAGCAGTGAGAGAGAGCATCCTTGTCTTGTGCCGGTTTTCAAAGGGAACACTTCCAGTTTTTGCCCATTCAGCATGATATTGACTGTGGGTTTGTTATAAATAGCTCTTATTATTTTGATATACTTTTCTTTGAAAAGTACATATTTAAAATAAATTTACTTTTATGTTAAAATAAACCAGAATAAATTTGAAAGTGAAAGCAGAACTTCTATAAATCAAACATTTTAAAGTAAACATTTTTATTTTAGCAATTTTAAGTTTATAGCAAAAATAAGCAGAAAGTGCTAAGATTTCCTGTGTACTCACTGCCTTCACACACTCATAACCTCTCCCATTATTAAAATCCTTCGCCAAAGCGGTACATTTGTTAAAATTGATGAACCTACATTGAGACATCATTGTCACCTATAGTCAATAGTTTACACTAGGGTTCACTCTTGTTACTGTACGTTTATGAGTTTGGAGAAATATATGTTGAATGTATTCACATTATAGTATCATACAGAACATTTTCAGTCTTAAAAATCTTTCTTCTGCCTATTCATTCCTTCCTCTCCTCTAGTCCCTGGCAACCAGTGATCTTTTTACTACTGTCTTTATAGTTTTGCCTTTTCCAGAATGTCATGCAGTTGGAATCATATAGTATGTAGCCTTTTCATGTTGGCTTCTTTCACTTAGAAATATGCATTTTAGTTTCCTCTATGTCTTTTCATGCTTTGATAGCTCATTTCTTCTTAATGCTGGGTAATGTCTCATTATCTGGCTATATCACAGTTTATCCATTCACCTACTGAATACTGAAGGACATCTTAATTGCTTCTAAGTTTTGGCAATCATGAAAAAGTTTCTGTAAACAGCTGTGTGCAAGTTTATCAGTGGATACAGCTTTTAACTCCTTTGGGTAAATGCCAAGAAATGTGATTGCTGGATCAGTGAGAAAAGGATGTTAAGTTTTGTAAGAAACTGCCAGCATGTCTCCAAAGTGGCTATGCCACTTTGCATTCCCATCAGCATTGAATGAGTGTTCCTGTTGCTCCATATTCTTATCAGCATTTTGGTGTTTCAGTGGTCTGGATTTTGACCACTGTAAGAGGTATGTAATGGCATCTCACTGTTGTTTTAATTTAAATTTCCCTGATGGCATATAGTTGGAGTGTCTTTTAATATGCTTATTTGCCGTCTACATAACCAACATGTTTTTCTTTAATAAGTATCATTATTTAAATATATTTAAATAAATAGGGCTGTGGAAATCCTTGTTACTTAAATGAGATTCAAACCTCCATATATTAGAACGTTTATGTTAGCCTCTCCATTTATTGTTCCTTTTTTCTAAATATAAAACTCCATCAGAAGCAACTCATAGAAATCTTTCCTTCTTCTTAAACTATGTTGTTATAAGTCACATATTGGCTTTTAAATTAAATTTCATTATTTTCTGATTATAAAAAGAGAACATTATCATTACAGAAAAGTTTACTGAAGAAAAGAAAAACCACTTGTTACTTTATTGTGCAAAGTATTAACAACTCTCACAAATGTCCTACAATTATTATATTTAAAACTATGGTTAATGCTTTAATATATTTATTGCTTTCAGTACTTTCTCAACAATAGAAAAAATAATGTGATTGGAATACAGAAAATAGATAACTTTGAATCCTTATTTATTTATTGCTTACTATTCATCTTTGATCATATTTGTAATCACTAAAAATCTATCCAAAATATTTTTATTACCAAATTCATACCATGATCTTAACAAAAAAATTTACTTGTCTTTTTAAGACATTCAATTGGTTTCCAATATTTCATTTTCATAGAGTAGATAATACTGCAAAGAAAATCTTTAAATATAGATCATTATCTGTATCTTATGCATGTTGGGTTCCAAGTCGTGGTGTTTGAAAAAAAAAAACACATTTGATACTTTTCAACAACTATAAATCAAGAGTAGTTGAATACATTCTTTGGCAATAGTCTTAACCAAAGTTATGGTTAGTGATTCCCTTTTATGGGCAGTCATAGATTTTCACTCCTGTACAATTTCTAAGAAAAAAAGAGTAATAGTTAAGTGTTTGGTACCATATTTGTGAAATAAAGTATTTAAACATTTTTGCTATTTACGGTAAATGTTTTATTTTTATATGGGCAGTGTCTGCAAAAATAGACATAAAGGACACATTGATAGATCTTTCCTTTCCTTTTCCTTTTCCTTTTCCTTTCTTTTTTGAGACAGGGTCTCACTCTGTTTCCCAGGTTGTAGTGCAAGGGCATAATCACAGCTCACTGTAGCCTCAAACTCCTTGGCTCATGTGATCCTCCTGCTTCAGCCTCCCAAGTGTCTGGGACTAAAAGTGTGAGCCACCATACCTGGATAATATTTATTTATTTATTATTTATATTTTTTGTAGAAATAGGCTCTCACTATGTTACCTAGGCTGGTCTTGAACTCTTGGGCTCAAGTGATTATCTTGCCTCGGCCTCCCAAAGTGCTGGGATTACAGGTGTAAGCCACCATGCCTGGCCTCATCTTATTTCTTGATAAATATGATTGCATTTTAACACCTGCTGTTCACAAAGATAGAGCTCGATAGATAATTATCATGTAACTGGAATTCAAAATGAGTTTTGGGAAATGTATTTTGAAAGGATAAAAGAAAGTTCACAAGTGACTTAATAATGACTTATAATGACTTGTTTTTTTTGTTTTTTTTTGTTTTTTTTAACGGAGTTTCACTCTTGTTGCCCAAGCTGGAGTGTAATGGCGCAATTTGAACTCACCGCAACCTCCACCTCCCAGGTTCATGCGATTCTCCTGCCTCAGTCTCCTTAGTAGCTGGGATTACAGGCATGCACCACCACTCCTGGCTAATTTTGTGTTTCCAAAGTGCTGGGATTACAGGTGTAAGCCACTGTGCCCAGCCAATGACTTGATTTTTGGCTGAAACTGGTTTAATGTAAATTAATTTATTATTATTTATAAGTTGCAAACAAATTCTATTTTTTTGTTTCATAAATTTTCTATGTAATAGTGAAACTAATGATTTAGCAGTAAGTCAGTATGTTTTAATCATATTAATTCTTTAAGCCAAAATTATTGCAGCCAGTTAACTCAATCAACAGTTTCATCATCCAGTATGCCATGTGTTTTGGGCCACTTGACTCCCCCTAAAATCTCCATGGACTGTCCCTAAAATCTTCATAGATTTTATACAAATAAAGAATATGTGCTAAAAAGGAACAGGTGTGATGGTATTTGCATTCTGAAAATTTTCTGTTCAGAATATTCAGTTATCAGGTGCATTAAGTAGAGGGTTAAAGCAATTTAAAGTCAGACTCAAAAACATCTTCCTACCTGTATAATGTAAAAGCCAGGTGAGTTTATTTAATGTAAAACATTCTTATAAATCAAAGTAGTTATTTCATTTTAATACATTATTTTTGGATTAATTCTTCCTAACAAAATTCCATTAGGAGAATGGCATACATGCAAAATATTTTAGATTAAAGGGTACGATTAGTATGTTGCAATTATAAGAGGAGTATCTTAGAGTAAATGTGTTTTCTATGGCTTTTTCAGATGAGCTCCCTCTAAATTCATGAGTGGCTAAAGTAGAAAAAATAGCAGAAGTGCATACACTTGTGTCTAATTTATATCAAATCCCTTGATCTGCTTCCCAATCCAAAGAAGGTGCTTTTTTTATTTTAGTCATAATTAGGAAACGTGATTACTACATAACTGTAAAACTCAGAGATGAAACACACCCCACGTCATTCTTCAGCCTCTCATTTCCCTTCAGAACAGGCAGTACTTAACCTCTCCAGGCCTTAGGTTTCCGACTGTAAAGTTAGTAGGTTGAACTGGGCCTCTCTTATGAACTCTTTTATCTAAAATTTTATTGATCTACTTTACAAAAGCAAGTGAGTATAAAAGCCTATTTGAAGAGACAGTTACGTGTAACAAATACACTACGAGGTTGGAGTCCAGGTCTTATTTTGCCATTGAAACATTGCGACCTTAGGTCTCAGTGTGGTCACCTTTAAATGACGGTCTCTAAGATTTCTGTCTTGTCTAACACCCGTGATGATAATATAAGCATTTGGTTTGCTTATGGGGGAAAAGGAACTATGTGACTTTTACACAATGACATTGTATAACATTGTTTAAAAATGGCAATTATCATGGCTCACGTCTGTAATCCCAGTACTTTGGGAGGCTGAGGCAGGCGGATCACTTGAGGTCAGGAGTTCAAGACCAGTTGAGCCAATATGGTGAAACCCCATCTTTACAGAAACACAAAAATTAGCCGGGCATGATTGCAGGTGCCTGTAATCCCAGTTATTTACGAGGCTGAGAGAGGAGAATAGCTTGAACTCAAGAGTTGGAGGTTTCAGTGAGCCAGCCTGGGAGCTTGAGCAAGACTCTGTCCCAAAAACATAAATAAATAAATAATAAAAAGACATATTTTATATCTTTATAGGATCTTTACAATATTGGTATCTTTATAATACCAATATTTTAATTATTAGATTTTTTAAATATACATAAACACATAACCATAATTCTCACATGTATTCAAGTATTTCATGTATTTTGCAATCTTCAGTGTTTTCATGCTTGGATTTTAGCATTCCTATCTTTTAAGTGATTAATAATTTTCGTAGTAATTAAATACTCAGTTTTTAATATTATGTTATTGACAAAATGAATATTATTAGAAACAATCTAATTCATAATGCCACTTAACATGATCATTAAGATTTATGGATTGATACATTTTTCACATTACAGTTCACAATTGTATGCTAGTAATTAAAATGATTGTCAATATTATAAATAAACATAATATTTATAATTTAATGTTTTTCTAGATTGATGCTGGTAGTCGGCGAAATTAACATCCATGAAATGCTTCATATTTTTGGTTGATTTTTATATTAAAGAGAGTCATATTTGAAATATAATCTACCATATTTAATTTTCCTCATCTTTATTTTGACTAACACTGCTTGGAAAGATAAATATGAAATTGATTTTTATCCTCTCTTTATTAACATTCTGGATTTATAATCTTGATCCCAAATCCCCCAAATATGACAGTATTGCCTAAGTTCCAGGAAAATACAAACAACCACATACCTCAAACATATTTTTACAAAGGAAACGTCTTCCTTGTAGAAAGACACAGTGGTGGCAAAAAGATAATTACATGTGAAAGAAATGATGTAGCTTAGCTTGAATAGAGTGGGAGGTTATGACACGTGGTGAGAGAAATACATGAAGAATCACATGGAATTGATTTAAAAAGAAACTTTAAACAATGCAGAATTGAGAGGAGTGACTAGAAGAAAAAAAGATGAGGAAGTAAGGAACAAAGAAGAGAGGTGGAACTATAAGCAGAAGAACAATAAATTAGCTAAAAATAAACGTATGCAGAGACAGATACCTGATTAAGTCTAATATCATATTATTTATGTTTCATCCCTGCTGCCTCTAAATATTAGCTTATGTATACAAAAGCAGAGAAGGCATGTTGAAAATAGGCAAAATCTACCCATTATTCAGATTTCGTCCACACAATATTATCAGATACTGCAAAGAAGTTTTTATGCGCATCATAAAAGAAACCATGTTAGTCATCTCAGTATTATATTTTCCTTGTTCTCTCTCCAGCCTCACCATTCTAATAGTGATGTTCTTTCCTTGTTGCTGACTTGTGAATATCTTTTCTTTTTCTTCTCCAGTTGTTCTTGTTCTTACAAACTGACAGAATTCTCCTTCACACAATGAACTTTAAAATAATTTACACAAATGTATACTTCTGTATCACTTGATTGAATATAGCAGAGCAAATGACTACAGACTATCAAAAATCCTGCAAAGATGTCAAGGGCATTGATTTGTATATTAACAGGTACATGTACATTTATTACAAAGAAAAATAGATAATTCACCTTTGCTTCAAAGCAAAGTGAGAGAGGGGGAAGTAATCATGGTTAAGAATATTAAAAATTTAAAATAAAAGTCCACATTCTATTTAAAATAATGCTTATATATGAGTATATATATATATGAATATTGCCATCAGCTAAGAGGCCAGATTTCAGAGTTTAGGGATTGAAGATTTATTTTTGTTTTTGCAGCCCTTTAAGTGTTAAATATAGTATAAAAAAGTGACATAAGAATATATTTACAATATTTTCAAAAACCTAAGACAGCCTGCATGAATATTTTGAAGAGAACTTCCAATGAGAAATAGGAAGAGTAAGAAAGAAATTATTAAAGAAATTGGTATAATATCAGGAATCTCATGGATTTAGGTAAATATAGATGCCATTTTGTGACAATATTTGCTAAGCATTTCTTCTTAATTTCCTGATATATTTAATTTATAGTATGAATGTATATACAGGTATACTAAAAAGTTTTAAATTTATGTCTTGAAACATGGTAACTGCCTAAGTTATTTTAGTCAAACTTATAATAATCACTGTGTATCTTATAAAATAAACCAATACACTTAATTGTTTCACAAGTTACATTAAAATAAACGGGTTGATTTCAGAGCAAGATTGATCTCTTGTATACCTCAAATAGGGTGTGTATGAAGCTCTGTGTTGCACAATTATTTTATATTGTTTCTTTTAATTAAATTATGAATTGTTAACCAAATTTAAATTACATGTGTCACACACCTCCTGTATTATGCCTATCAATTACAGGAAAGCATACTTTGCTGAATTGATGTCATGGAAGAAATTATAAGGAGACAATATATACTCATACTCATCAAACCAATACTTCAATTCATTAATCTTTGGAACAGCTATTGTATAACCTCACTATTTTCTCCAGCCTCATTCCCATTTCTCTGCATCCGTTAACAGCCAAACTACTCAAAACAGGTATTTTCAATGCTTTCTCTTCTTTCTTTCTCCAACTCTTTCCATTCAGTTTTTATTCCCACTGCTTCACTGTTTTGCTTTTGTCAAGATCACCAGTGCCTTCCACATTGTTAAATCAACTTTTCTATTTCTCGTTTTTCATATTTCATATTACTTGACCGATTTGCAGTTTTCTACACAACTGATTAACAACCTACCTCCATGTCTTGACTTTACTGCAATGTACCTGGCTGCCCTTTAACTGTCTCTTTGCTCCTTCCCTTCTCACTGATTTGTGACTGTGGAATATTCTGTGTCTGTCCCTGGATCTCTTTTTCCCTTGTGATCACTTGGTGATCTCTTCCAGCCTCATAGGTTTGAAGGTCATCTATATGCCGGCAACACCCAAACTTGTGTTTCTTGCTCAGGTATTTCGGTTGCCATCTACTCAGGATCTCCTCATAGATGTTAGATAGGTATCTCAGATTTAATGAGCCCCCCAAATTGCATCTGTTTTCCATTCCACTATCTCATTCCTTCCACAGTATTTACCGTCTCAGTATTGCTGATTTCAGCTGTCCAGTTGCTTGGCTCCAAAGCCTAAGGCCAACCTTCTCTCTTTCACACTCCGCTTTCAACCTATTAAGAAATCTTATTGGCTCTGCTTTAAATTATATTGTTTCTGATTATATTTTAGCACCTATAGAACTTGTACTCTGACATAAGCTGCCAACATGTCTTTTCTGAAAAAGCTGCGTTTTTGGCTTCTATTCATGAGCTTGCCCACCCTAAATCTATGCTCAATGCAGCAACCAGAGCGATTGTTTGAATATCAGAGTAACTTGTTTCCTTGCTTAAACCTTCTCAAAGGCATTCCACTTCTATCAAATGAAAATAAAATCTAATAAAAATATTAAAACTGGATTTATAAGTTGTCCAAACTCACCTCCCACTGCTCTTCCAGTTTAGTAACTGGCTTCTTGTCTTTTCCTACACACACACACACACACACACACACACACACCCTTGCCCCAAGCCTTTCAACCTTACTGTTCTCTCCACATTTGGAATAGAGTTCTCTGAGATATCCCCATAGATCACTTCTTCAACTCTTTAAAATAACATTTTGTAAATAGAGCTTTCGTGACCACCTCATTTCATTTTGCTGTTCCCAACCCCCATTCCCACAGTTCCTATCCTCCCGTCCTACTCAATTTTTATTATAGTGTCTGTCAACGTATAACATACACTTGACTTGTTTTCTATATTATATGACTCTGAATTTTAGAAAATAAGCTCCATGAATGTCAGACTTTTTGTCATTCTAGCTTCCACTATATAGCCTGTATAAAACAATTCCTTGAACACTTTTATTTGTTTAATTAATTAATGTAAGGCATTGAGGAAGAAAATATACACTGTCTCTGTCCAGTGGGGGTTGCAGTCTAGCACAGAAAATATTCTCATCATATTCTTCTTGAATCTGAGTGAGTAGATGTAAATTTTTAGAACAGTGTCTAGAGCATGATAAAGACTGTGTATATTATCAGTATTATTAGCCTCAAACTATCAACAATGTCATCATTATCATGATCATAACTATTACTAAATGAGTACCTATACTGTGTATATAGTCCCAGCAACAACCCTGTAAAAGAGTAGTTTTTGATATCTTCGTTTTGTTGACGAGTAAACCGAAACTTAGGGAATTTCAATGATTTGCCTAAGGAAACAGAGATAGTATGCTACAAAGTTAAAATGAAAATTTGAAACACCCTGCATCCAGTGCTTGCAATTTTTCATTAAACTAGGCTGATTCACCATTAAGGGTGGCATAAAAATATTTTAACTTACTAATAAAATACTATATGCAGTACATAGTCATGAACGTGTATTTAAGTTGTATAAATTGTGCCACAGATGTGAAATGTAATCCAACAAAGTTCTCAAAATGTAGTTTGTGAAATGAGATCTAAATACATCGTCTGTAATGAGATTAAGTAGATAAAACATACTGTTGTATAAAAATATAATATTATAATAAGTACATTTATAAATCTTAGCTTGAATTTGATTTCATTAATATTTTTTGAAAAACAATAAGAAATATGGTTTCTTGCCTTCAGGAACTTGCATTATTTATCTATGCATTTATCCCATCAATAAGCATTTATTAAATGCCTAAAATACATTAAAATTTTGGAAATAAGAAGAAAACATAAAAGAAACTTCCATCTCAAGGAATTCATAGTGGGAGGGACAGAAATAAAGAGATGATTACTCTGCAATTTGATAAAGGCTGTGACTGAAGTACAAACAGAGTGCAGTTAGAGAACTGGTTGCCTTTTTAGAAAAGGTAACTATAACTTGAGGGTTTTTAAAAGCCAAGTAGATAAAAGTGAATAAATCTTTTTTTGAAACAAAATAAAACTGTACTGTTACATGCAATATACTACAAATTTATACTTTATTAGACTGTATTGCAAATATATGCATCCTGAAAACTGCAGACCAGAGATGAAGCTTCTACAAATATTTTACAAATATTTATCTGATCTTAATGATTTCAGGCGAGGTGTATGTACACTAGATAGTCATTAACTCCTGAGAGGTAAATAACTTTTTCATTCTACCCTGTGGTATCATTTTTGATACTTATTTTCTCTAGTAGGCTGTAAATTTATTAAAGATGAATATTAGCTTCTTCCTTCTCTTGACTCATCACTGTTTTTATTACAGGGTCTAAACACAGAAGAGATTCAGTGAGTGAATGAATGAAAAATGAACTGTATTACTCAGTGATACAAAATAAAGGTGTAATCTGAGCCTGGGTATTAATTTAATAAAAATTTACAGAAGAGTTATATATTCAGCAAAGTCTATAAGAAGACATAAAAATGCCCCATAGTTGTACTTTCAGTGCATTATTTATGTTAAAGCAAGACCATGGTCAATAGCATCTTTCCGAATGATGAGTTCCTCTGACTTCAGAAAATCTGTCTTGTAGCACCATTTAACCACTGACTCTTGCAGAAATTTAAACATTTGCTCTGCTTTTCAGCTTTTCTTGTTTGAAAAAGAATTAGCATTTGAAGATAAGGATAAAAGGATTATTATAATATTTTATAAAAGTGTGTGTGTGAGTTTTTTTTTTTTTTTTTTGAGACAGAGTTTCATTCTTGTTGCCCAGGCTGGAGTACAAGGGTGCTATCTCAGCTCACCGCAACCTCCCCATCCCAGGTTCAAGCGATTCTCCTGCCTCAGCCTCCCGAGTAGCTGGGATTATAGGCATGGGCCACCACACCGAGCTAATTTTGTATTTTTAGTAGAGATGGGGTTTCTCCATGTTGGTCATGCTGGTCTCGAACTCCTGAACTCAGGTGATCCTCCCACCCTGGCCTCCCTATGTGCTGGGATTACAGGCATGAGCCACTGCGCCTGGCCATGAATGATTTTTAGTGCCTCTTCAGTCATATATTTATACATCACTCTGGTAGCTAAATATTTAAATGACTTAAGCCTAATATGTATTGCATATATATATATATATATATATGCTTAGTATATATTGAAATATATATTTCACTTTTATAGTTATAATGCATATGGTAATACAATTTGAAAATAGGCTTTGGGTTGAATTCTTGTGTTTTTTGTATTGCTATATTGGCCCCAGAGGAGTACCTCTATAATTCAAAGGAAAAGTGTCAAATATTGGGGACAAGTGCCACAAAACAGAAATCTACATCATCCTAGAAACTGTTGGGTGACTTCCAGTGGATATATGGAATGTGACATGATAGAACATTTTAAATAATTCAGTTCTTGTCATTTACATTTTAGGTATTATAATTTGTGATAGCCTTACTGTAATGTTAATTCTGTAGTAAATTAGTTGATTTTAAATTCCTTTCAATATTTTCCTTCTGTTAAGCTTAATATTTCATTTGTTTATAATTTAGTTTAAACGTAAGGTTGCATTGTTCTGAATCATAAAGTTTTGCCCCTTATACATACAGGCAGTGTATTCTGTAGTCTACAGGAAGAATGATAAAGCAATGATTACCCTTCACTTCATTAATCATGTTTATTCAAGTTTGCATTCTATCTACAGCACACGTTGTGGCTACAAAAAATTGCCTAAGCATTTACATTTCGCAAACATGCTCACGGAATTTTTATTACCTACATGCCCCTGTGCTGTGACTAGGCAAATGACATTCAGCCATACATCACAAACTGTTATACTGAATCAGAAACATTTCTGATTCAGAAGTCTCAAAGGTTTTATATATTTGTGTTTAAAGAGATGAGATGAATACATTATCTTTTTTCCATCTCTATGCAATTCTGGCCAATGCTAAAATGTAGTAACTAATTATGTGTTAGCCAATGTTTTTGACAGTGCAATAATGATTCTTATTTGTCTTTGGCTAAGACAAAGCAAAAATTGTATCAGATATCCTGACCCTTTCTATGTGGCAGATATCATATGAAAGAAAAGCCAATAAGCAAAACACACACAAAAAGACACAAGGTGATGATGATGGTTTAACTGCACAAAATCCTAGCAAATAGGCCGGCCGCTGTGGGTCATGCCTCTAATCCCAGCACTTTGGAAGGGCGAGGCGGGCGGATCACGAGGTCAGCAGATCAAAACCATCCTGGCTAATACCATGAAACCCCGTCTCTACTGAAAATACAAAAAAATTAGCCAGGCGTGGTGGCGGGCGCCTGTAGTCCCAACTACTCGGGAGGCTGAGGCAGGAGAATGGCGAGAACCCGGAAGGCGGAGCTTGCAGTGAGCCGAGATCGCGCCACTGCACTCCAGCCTGGGCGACAGAGCAAGATTCCGTCTAAAAAAAAAAAAAAAAAAAAAAAAAAAATCCTAGCAAATATATCTCACTCCATTTTGACATGTAGTTGATATTTTTATGACTCTTAACAAAGATATTTAAATCGTTGTCCTGCACCGTTTATCTTGCATATGGATGTCTTCATGATTCTAAACAAATAATTGAAAAGTTAAAAAGTTCAATAAAATACGGCACTGTGGAGGTATGTATAACTCACCAAACCTATGACTCTCTCTTTAAAGTAGGGTCAGTGTATAGATTTTGCACATGGGGGTGTGTGCATGCGTGTGTGTGTGAACATATGGTGCAACATAATCATTTCTAAGTTTAAACAGGTCTGACTTTGACAAAGTTACTTAATCATTTAATCTGCATAGGCACCAGTCGTCTCAGTACTACCTGAGTTCTCAAAAGTCTCCACTTTTTAATAATAATAAAAATTCGGCCGGGCGTGGTGGCTCACACCTGTAATCCCAGCACTTTGGGAGGTCGAGGCTCGTGGATCACGAGGTCAGGAGATCGAGACCATCCTGGCTAACACGGTGAAACCCCGCCTCTACTAAAAATACAAAAAATTAGCTGGGGATGGTGGTGCGCGCCTGTAATCCCAGCTACGTTGGTGGCTGAGGCAGGACAATCGCTTGAACCCGGGAGGCGGAAGTTGCAGTGAGCCAAGATCACACCACTGAACTCCAGCCTCGGCAAAGGGGCGAGACTCCAACTCAATAATAATAATAATAATAATGATAAAAATTATATAATTCATTATACCATCTTTGTATATTCTCCTGGAATATTTGTATAGAATTTTTGTATATAAAGAGATAATTCAGTCTTCAGCGTTTCATTTTAATTTTTTTTCACCAGAGTCACAAAGTGCTGTTAAGAAAAAAAAGGCCTTTTATTTAAAGCATTATAGAATTTCATGGAATATAAAATTGGTCTATGGGGTCTGGATGAAGATTTTGTAATATAAAGGCGAGCTTTTCCCAGTGAAATAGCTCCTGAAAGTTTAGAAATTATTCCTTTTTTTAAGTCAAATTGCACTTGCATGAACTATCAATGTATAAAGACGCTTTGCTCCTATTTATACAGTTTGGGGAATAATTAATTTGAATGAGATTTTCTTGAGTGTTAAATAGTTTTAAGCTACAGAATGGAAGCATGACCTCAAGACCCAATTGCACAAGGTCTTTTTCTGACGTAGTATTTTCCTTGAAATATAAGGTTTTTTTTTTCTGAGTTTTATTTCCTTCTTAGCATATAAAGTAGTACTAAAACAAGCTCCTTACTCTCAACATTGAATGTTTATATCAAAACATTGACTTAAACATCATGTTTACATTAAAGTAAGTGTGGAAAACAGACTATCATTTCTTAAAATTCTCGTATTTCACAAGAATATTACAGGGTTAAGGAAACTTTAGACATCAAATAATCTAGATTTCTTATTCCACAGATAACAGAAAGAGATGAGAAAATGAATAAAAGCCGATGCCCATGGTCTCTCAGTGAGGTAGTAGTGACGTTGACAATACACCTTTTTTTTAACCTAGCCCAATGATCTTACTAGTACATCAGTCTGCCTCACTTTCAATGCAAATTGGTTCCTATGGATTAATTTTCAAATGAATACTTGCCAAATGGATGGCAGGTAGAGGGCTTGGGATGTCGGAGCAAGGTTAGGAAACAGGTAAACAGAACAAGACTGCAAAGTTGTTCCTATCAAAATAAATGAGCTGCTTTCCTGATTCCTATGGGAAGAACTGTTTCGATGAAACCGAAACATCAAATCAGTGAAGAAAAAACTATCAACTAAAGGCGAACCCTTGCATATTTGGACAGCGTTATTTAAGGAACATGGTAAAAGATCCGGAGTGATTTTTTTTTAATTGTCACATATGTTATGGTCTAATTTACTTATCCAATAAATACATTTCAACAAATAACTGAAATAATATATCAGCATAACTACTTGCTGGAACCTAGGGGAAAGTTAATTTATTTATTTCCATCTACTATGTTATTGCATATAAATATGTACATATACACATAAATATGCATACATGAGTTTCAATCTCATTTACAGAAAATGTTTTTGAACAATTCATTTAAGTCTACTATTCAGGATATCTACTAAATTGGAACTTTGACAGTGCAGGATAAATAATAAATAAATAAAACATGAATATAATAAATGCAATAAAAAGTAAAATATAGAATGAATGCTTCATTTTTACAAGTTATATTTTCATAAATATATTTTGAAATGAAAAAATATATTTTCATAAATTTTTGTATTTTGCTGCTGTGAAATCTTGTGATTTTCAGAAAAGTATTAGAGAACTTCTGACTAAAGATTCACCGACATCTTTAAATAAGAAAATCATGTTTTATAAACAAATTACCTTTATCAAAACTTTATAACTTAAATTTTTCTTTAGATGCTGACCAATTATAAATTAGTTTATTGAAATTTGTCTAACCAGAAAAATATGAAATAAAGTAAAAAGACTATGAACTTCAAATTTAAACAGATCTAGTTTTGAATTCGGCCTAGGCTACTAAGTCAAATTTCTCAATCTTGTTAATTATTGGTTAAACATATCAAACTGGAACAGTTTTAAATATTAAATGAGATAAGATATAAACAGCTAGACTCATTTAATATGATTTTGATGTTTTTGCGTCTTTTCATCATGTTTTCTCTGCCCATAAATCCTGACTTACAAACCAGGTAGATAATCAAAAATAAAGTTGAAGCTCATGATTCTAATTTTTCAAAAGTAAATGTTTATATTTTATTCACATCTAGAGAAAAATAGGCTGTAATCTGTTTATTTACATTTCACTTATATTTAAAAATAAGCCTTAAATATGGGATAATTAAAAGACCAGGAAGTCTCTTTCAGAAAGAATGGGAATGAATCTATATTTTAAGAATTGTTTTTAATTTGGCAGCATGTAGGGAAATTCAGTGGACAAAAGCTAAATTATATAATACTGAGATTACTTACCATATTAATAATAATTGTTTTAGGAAAAGGAATATATTTAAATGATCTTTTCGTAACCATTCATAGTTTCTATTTTTATGACTGCTTCAGAGAACATTCCATGTTGACCCTCCCCGGAAGTAATAGTACTGCAGATGAACACCCACAGCTGTTTTGTTTTATATGTTGCCTAGCACACCTCACATTTTCCCTTAAGATATTGGGATTGCAGACCCATCATATACTTCCTCAGGTTCATCAACTCATTGTCTTATTCCTCTTTAAAACCCTCAGAATGTCTAACACAGACATTCACATCATAGGCTCTTAGTAATTTATTAGTTAGTGAGTGAATGAATTATCCATTTGGTGTTTGCTATTCTGTGCATAAGGCAGATGCCTTTAAAATGACATTTTATTTAAATTATTACCTAACAGTGTTATTCCAAGATTTTTTAAAATTCATTTGGTATTTAGGAGCACAATAACAGTGGTCAGCAATTTTAGCTATTATCGTGAAGTGTCATTTCACCAGGGATTCATCCTGTGAAATGGATGATATGGAAGCATTTATTTAGAAGAGTTTTAAAGTACTTAGGCGCAGTCCAAAGCACTCAATTTCTAAGCTAAATGCTTCACTAGTTCACTCTCGGGCAAGTCTATATGACTTTGGCTTTAAATTAGAGAGCAATGCTTCCTCACATTCCAGCCTGAAATCATTTACATTCTGTAAGACTTCTCATGTGCTTCCGTCGCTCAAATAATATATTGCCTTTTCTAGCATGTGATAGATCCAAACTGCTCCCACAGGTTATTATTTTGTTTGGTTTTCAGAATAGTACTGTGTTGTTGGGAAAATTTCTTGAAGCCCATTTTATGGATTACAAATCCCAACTCTTGAGGCATTTCGGATTCTTTGCCCAAATTGTCATATCATGGGGAAATGGTAGAATGAGGATTGGTACCAAAACTTTCATTACCTTGCCAAATGCTTTTGATCTTTCATCTTTGCCTTAAGAGATTAAAACTAATACAACAATAGCAAAAATGGAGATTTAAAGAGAAAGTAGAGAAGGAATAGTCTGCCTTGAAGAAACACTTTATAATATCCTCAAAAGCTATATAATTACAATAGTACTGGCTCTGTGTTTTGTTTTTGTTTTTATTATAATATATCTATTAATTTATTGCATGTTTTCCAATAACTTTAACACACGCTGTTGTATAAGGCAATTAAAACAACAACAACAACAACCAAAAAAAAAACAGAGACAAACAGTTGTTCCAAACCATCAGTCTTTGTTCTTAGAAAGAGCTTTTTGCAAATTCTTTTTCGTTTGGACTCCATAGAAATTATCTCCTAGCTCATCCTAAGAGATAATTCTCAGAAGAACTGTCAAGGGCAGTTCCGATTTTGGAAGTTGTCTTGTGGTAGCAGTTGTGATTCGCTACACAGTGTTCTCTTCTTTAAACAATGACCATTTTGGAAGTGTAATAAAGTGTTTGCCAACAAGTTGCCTAAAAACTATGACAGCAAGGTCCTTAACTATAAGTTTATGTAAAGGAAGAATCCCAGCTCATATAGACACATACAAAGGCATGCAGACTTACAAACGCACAGACACACAATCACAGAAAAATATACACACACACACTTAAATTTGTGTTAGAAGAGTCATTTGGAAACTAAACCTGGGTAAAAATAACTTCTTAAAGTGTACTACTAGTAGTTCACAGATTACAAAAATGCCAATATTATAAAAACTACACAGTCGGCCTTTATTTGTTTACCTGAAATAACTTTATTAGCATATATAAGTAGGTAGTTAAGTTTAAAGAGAAACTATTTCATTCCATTTTATTTTTTTGTTTGTGTTTTGTGTGTGTATTTCATATATACTTATTATTTCATGTAAGTATATATGTAGTGAAAAATAAATGCATAGTATAATAAAGTGGATGTTTCTTTGAAAAAAATTTACATTTCTTTAAATTCCTTTAACATTGGTTTCCATATATTAATATTATTTTTGTGTGTTTTTCCTCTGGTGTATTAATAGAACTTTTGAAATTAGCATGATAATCAGTGGTTATCGTATTCTTAATTGACAAGAGACCCTCTTCAATTCACATATTTTATGAAGCTCTCATAAACATGTATTTTCCTATAGTAGATATTAGCATTTTATATCATTATCATATTGATTATATTTATTGTCAATTTTCTGGATTTCTGGAGTAACACAGTCCAGAATATTTTCATCCCAAATTTTTTTTGTGTGACATCTTTGTTTAAATAATAATGACAGAATGGAAAATTACTGTATGTGGATTCAAAAATAATGGAGAATGTTTTATTACATTTTACATCATCACTTACCTAAAAAAAACCTGTTTAATGTGCAAGGTGAAAAGTTAAAGGAATTGTATGAAATAATTAGATTTAAACTATGTTAAAGAGATTCAAATGATCAAGTAATTTTGGAATATATAAAAACTAATAGTCACAATTTTTGCATAGATCGAGCAGTCTGAAAATCTGGATGATTAGTATTTTACTCACTTCACTGCAATGTTTTAGGTAGTACAGTCATAAAAATTAAAACTAGAAATGGCAATATTTTACATGGTAAAAACTACCACATGTAGTAAGCAGTATTAAACATTTGGGAAAAAAGGAACCAAGAAAAAACAGATTGAAGAAATTATCCAAATTAAAACTAAACCTGCAATCTTTATTTTAAAAAATACAAGCGGCTGGGCATGGAGGCTCACGCCCGTAATCCAAGCATTTTGGGAGGCCGAGACGGGCAGATCACCTGAGGGCAGGAGTTCAAGACCAGCCTGGTCAACATGGTGAAACCCTATCTTTACTAAAAATACAAAAATTAGCCAGGTGTGGTGGCAGGAGGCTGAGGAAGGAGAATCGCTTGAACCCGGGAGGTGGAGGTTGCAGTGAGCCGAGATTACAACACTGCACTCTAGCCTGGGCAACAGAGTGAGACTCAGTCACAAAAATAAAAAGTTTTAAAAAGAATGCAATCAATATAATTAATCCTTCTAGTACCCAGAATCCCACCAAGCAAGCAGACCACAAACTCAAAGAGGATCACTGAGGACAAAAATGGAGCTGTTGAGAGGCTATGGTCAAGGGACTAACAAAAATCGAAAGCTATTACCACTCCTAGGCCTGAAGACATAAAAGAACATCTTTAAAAGAACTTAATCCTCGATATATAAAAACCAGATATAGAACCAAAAGGCTCACTGTTATTAAAAATTTTGGGATCAAATTACCCATTATGTCAAAATGACACAGTCAATTTTTTTTGCCCACAAACTGAATGCATATTCAGACATGAAAAAGCTAATCCAATGATACAAACCCATTAACTCAACAAATATTTGTCAAGTACTCACTATGAACCAACTGAAGTGCTAAAGCATTACATGCAATTATCGTTGTTGCCTTTAGGGAGCTTAAAGTTGAGAGGGTGATATTAATCAGTAAGCAAACATTAACACACAAAACATAGAATCACAAATTCTGATATGTTCTGTAAATGACAATTTCATGCTGTGGTTGAAATTCTCATGAATCGCTTCATTGATTCAATGCTGCCATATTTTGATGGTTGCCTTGGTTGTTGTAAGTCATTGCAGATAGAAATCTTATGTGTGATAAGGATTCATAGTTGAAACAACTTTGTGGACAAATTAGCTATGCTGTGGTCAGCCCATATCCTACAAATATCTGTAACCTTGATAATATCGTAAATTAGTTAATGAAATTCCAGTGTATGCTTCCCAAAAAGGAATTTGTTCATGAGGATAATCTACCTCATTAAATTAGTTTAGCTCAAAAAAGAAAAAGCTTAAAAATCAAAGCCACAATAAAACACAAATGCAAAAGTTTTAAAATTCTCTTTGAATTCATAAGTAAAGGATATTTAAGGAAACATTGCTAAGTAACTCAATACATGTCACTAATTGCACTAATTATTATTTTGTCACATTTATTACCTTCATCTTTCATAGCATGAGTAATTAAGTGACAAAAACAGGTTTTATATTGTGATCAAACAATATTCTGTTACATCCACCCTACTGATGTCTTCAAAGAAAGTGCTGTCACAGTTTTTCCAGTAAAGAACATGTAAGTTGATAAGCAGAAAAATGTCTCAGTTTAAAGAACATAAACCTAAGGCCTGGATGGACTTGATAGCATGGGAAAAATATGCGAAGAAAGACTTCCAACAGAAACTAATTTAACACAATTCATACTGTCTGTGGCATATGGATGCTCTTTTTTAATATGTCCATTGAAATTCTTACTTAATATCACAGGATCCTGTAGTTGCAACTGAAGGCTTTACAAAGGGCCTTCTCAGCAGAAGGGCAATTTTATTAATGACTGACTCCTCTTTTAAGTGTTGGACAAAAGCCAGCAGAAACGCAAAGCCCACAAGCCTCAAACAATTATGTGATTGGCTTCGGCATGGGCATGAGAAAGTGTGTATGAGTGTGTTCGTGTGTGTGTGTATTTAAAAGACATAGTGGTCAATCTCCAGGGATATTCTGCTTCATGATGACAAAGAGTAGATAAATTACCCAAAATAACACAAAATATATGAAATGAAAGCTATTACTTCTACACATAAAAATAACAAATGACATCACGTGACCTTCTTTCCACATTTGATAGTGAAGAACTTTGAGTCTGAGTCTAACTTTTTATCTATACGGAGGTCAGAAGTTACCTTTAAATGGGAGTTTTGGATTTGCCTGTCAGTGCATCTGAAGCACACCTCTGCAGATATTGGCTGACTTTGATTATAAGCATTTTGATAACAAAAAGTCAGAGTTGTCTGGTATCAGCAGACACCATTTTGAACAGAACATTATCTAGACAGTCTGAAGCCAAGTTGAGACAATTGATATCTGAGATTGATAGTCTATCTGGCAGCCATTCCTAGACAATGTCTGAGCTCTGACCCTCTATCTACTTGAATCACTACAAAGTTAGATTTCCAGACCACACAATACTATAGCCAGTATTATGTAACACTTGGCTATTAGGTTTCACATGTGAGAAGAAATGGCCATACAAAGAATATTCATGATTTGTGTAGATAATTAGATAAGGGATATTGAATGATATTCTGTGCAGTCTTAAGCAAGTTTCCAAAATATTCATGAATATTATTTGTTATGTGTTATACATTCAACTATCTCAAATTTTTATATAGCATACTTTTTCAAAAGTTTAACATATCATCTACTTCTCTTGAACCTTTTCTGATAAGATTTTATTTATTAATTACTCAAATATAAATAAATTTTACTTTGGTTTCTAATATCAATTTCAGATGACACCCTCTATGAAGTTCAAGTAATATTTAAGTCTATAGGCCTACTTTTTTCAGTGACAGGACAAAGTTGATGCATACAAAGTAGTATGAAAATGTGGATTCAAAAGTCTTAGATATTAAGTAAAAACAACTATGTGTTTTTTTCTTTTTTTTCCGAAATACTCCCTTGTTTTTAGATCTTTCTACAATAAACAGCACTCATTGTCAGGCTGTTTAATGAAAAACGGATGTGTGCAGTTTAAAAACAGTTGATAAAGTAGTATAGAGGTAAATTGGAACAATTTTATTCCTGTAAAATTTTGAACAATTCTTATTTCTAGATACTTGACAATTAAGATGCACTGCTGATAATCAGGCATGTTTTTGGCATTATTTGTAATCACCCCAAACTGTTTATCAGATTCTTTAAAAGAAGAAGAAAAAAGAAAAGAAAAGAAAAGAAAGGCCAGGAGCAGTGAATCACGCCTGTAATCCCAGCACTTTGGGAGGCTGAGGCAGGTGGATCACTTGACTCCAGGAGGTTGGTACCAGTCTGGGCAACATGGCAAAACACCATCTCTACAAAATACATAAAATTTAGCCAGGTGTGGTGACACAGGCCTGTACTCCCAGCAACTCAGGAGCCTAAGGCAGGAAGGTCGCTTGAGCCTAGGAGGTCAAGGCTGCAGTGAGCCATGATTGCACCACTGCACTCCAGCCCGGGTGACACAGCAAGACCCTGTCTCAAGGAAAAAAAAAAAAAAATTAAAAAGGATTTATTATGAATTTCTTATATTTTAACACTTGAGTGTTCATATGAAAAAGAGTTAAAATGTTAGTAGTACATATTACCTTTTCTACCCTGCTTTCTCTATACTATCATCATCTCATCTCAGCCTGCACAAAAAGGGCATCTAGTGATTATGATTTTTACTGAAAATTGATAGTAAATATATTATCAAATCAACCATTATCTTATTTTTAGGACATAGATGAATAAGACAATTGAGGATTAAGTTATAAATATTGTAAGTTGAAGTGTAATGCAAGCTTAGAATTTGTTTGTAATGATTGACACTATAATATTAAAGATTATAATAAAGGCAAAGGATGACTTCTAAATTTGTTTTTATTTTATGGATAAATGTTTCAAAAAGTCTTGATATTTTTAATTGATTTTGGACACTTTTTTTAGGTGTTCAGATGTAACACAATTCTTTTTGGCATTTGAAATTCCCCAAATATAATCTCCTAGTACTTTTCTACTCTTATTTTTCACAGTTATGATTAGGTTTTTTGGGCTAATTTAAGTTACTCAGGAATACTTTATAATCTCTTTACCTAAAACTCTTACACATTTTTCTTTCCACAATTCAATCTCTGTTTCATGGTCTACATCAACTATTCCTTTGTTTATGATCTTCCTTTCAGGAAGCAAACACTTGTTCTTTTGAACTTCTAAAATGCTTTATACCTCTCTTGTGGCACAGATTTTCTGCTTTGTATCTTGTGGCCATGCATATAGTTATCTGTCTCTCCTGCTAAATAACGTTATTCTTTGGCAGGGATTTCATGTTTTGTATTCATTTTTCCCAGGAAATGCCTTACACCATGCCCTGCACATAACAGGGATATTATAAACTTATGCATTTATTATTTTATGTTATCCCACTCCTCTGCCTGTGGGAAGGATATCTTTGAATAATGGAAAGTTCTGGTGTAAAAACAACAATAAGCCTTGGTTCAGTCTGCAACACAGTGATCTAAAAGTTTTATTCATTCACTCAAGAAATATGTATTGATCTCCTGTGGTTATCTATATACTACCTGAGTTGAAAAGTAGAGAATTAGAAAAGGTCATATTGAACTGCATCTTGCCGTTCTTTTCCAGAATGTAGGTAGGTAAAGATCAATTTGATTTCTCCTCTCATTGCCTTTCTGCTTCAACTCTAGGACGAGAGGAGTGGTTTGAAAAGTGTGTTTCCCATAATCATGTAGGAGCTATTGAAGAAAAGAGGATTGGGGGCCAAGTGGGAGACAAGCTCTGAGATTCTACACTCTTCCTCTTTAACCAGGGCAACACTAGCCTTTCTTGTTTTATTATTAGAATACAAAAAGACAAAAAAAATCAAAGAAACTTTCACTTGAGGAATACAACAAATAAAAGTACATTTTAAAATCACAGTAGAAAGGAACATAGTATTAAAAGGAAGGCAATCTCTAAAAGGTGAATCATATTGCATGCTTGTACATTGATTTTGTGATGAATCTCTTCAGTATACAAATGGAAATTCTTTTTGCAATACTTCAAACAATTTAAAGAAAATCATATCATTTTACTTATAGAAAATTGAGCTTGATTATATAGTGTTATTGTAGACCAAATAATTTAGGATAGATGCAGGGTTGAATTTCTTAAAAGGTAACCTGGCTTTCAGTTGTTTTCTGGCACAAGAATACCCAAGTAAAAGTCACTTGAACAATAATATTTCTGGTTAGCTCAGTGGCCCGTGTTCTCTGAGATTCTCCCCATCTTTCTCTTACAGGGGCAAGATGGCTGCAGAAGCTCCAGGAATCTTGTCCTCTCATGACATTGTCCAAAACCAAAAAAAGGGAAAACATTTTCTTCACATTTCTCTCTCCTTTTGACAGGAAGCAAAATGTCCTTAGATGTACTCAGCACAATTTCCCCAGGTGTGGGTATTTAGGCCAGGCTCTACCCGAATAAGAGACTAGAAATGGGAGCGTGTGGAATTTCTAGCCTCTATCCTGGGTGATAGGCTCTGCCAGTAGTGAGAAGGGAAAGAAAGGGGACTACTCTGTGTCAAACAGCTACTGATAAATGGTGTGTAGCAGAGATGCTTAAAAAGAAAAAAGTTACATTCTTATTAATATCAAATTAGTGTGACCCTAACCAGATGCTGAAATAAACTATATTTAAGACTATTAGATTCAATAAAACTACACTACTTTTGATTTATGATTTTCCTTCTCTTACTATGTTATAATTGCAAATAGTTAATTGTATATCATTTATTTTATTGCTGATTCATTTTCAGTTTATTCCTATTGTATTGCCATTCATGTCTTGCCTTTTGAAGTGAGACTAAAAAGCATGTTTGTTGGAACTCTGCATGTGTTTGTGATTGTGGATGCCATTCACACATAGTGTGAATTAAGATGCTCTTGTATTTTTCCATTCTTTGATGCTTGTTTTTATGTCCACCATACATGGCCCTTTGTTACTGCATTGTTTCATCTCTTTATTTCTATTTTGTATCTGCCAGAGTAAAAAAGATTAACATATTTTAAAGAGATTTCTTAATCAAAAGATAAATCACTTTTAGGCTTTACGTGAAGAAACCTTAGATACTGTAAAAAATGTTTTCATCTCTTCTACCTCAGCTACTCTCCGTCATATCTTGATACCTTAAACTGTACAAAACGAGCTTGTAGAATTACTGTCTGAGAAGTTAGTGTTTGTATGTTTTTAATTTAATGTTCATACTAAACTTTATGTTAATCAGTTCAGAATTTTTCAACTAACTCAGGTTAGTTGAAAAATCTCTCTAAGAAGGGAGTATTTCTGAATATGATGAAATATGGGAGGTTCAGAAAAAAAAATGTGTTATCTATTTAATTCGTTACCAAAAAGCATGAACCACTGTGAAGACAGAATCCAACTTTATAAAAAAAAATTTCAGCTTACATAAATTAATAATTGATTTTGTACTCAGACACACTTATTGATCTATAATTAAAAGACCTCCAAAAGCTATTTTTAAACTGCCTTCCTTGCATTTCAAAATGTAACTGAAGTTTTAGAATGCAGGGAAACCTGAAGTTTTTGAAGGAGGTATGAAGGTTATTGGCATACTCTCTAATTATTGGTTTTGTGAGATGCCTTTAAAGTCTCCATTGTGATATTTTATATTTTGTTTTACCATTGCGATTTCTTCAATGCCAAAAGTATCTTGTTAATAGTACACAGGAAATTGGGTAAATTTAGTATAAATCTTAACTACTATGTTTGGAATTATTTTCGTGTGTGGGTGGGTGGGAGATGTGGGGTGTGTGTGTGTGTGTGTGTGTGTGTGTGTCTGCATTCACCAGCCCACCACCATTCCCATTCCCTTGAAAGGTAGGTGAGGAAAGTGTCTAATAGATAATTGCTTTTAATGTATTTGCCCCATGGAAGCTCTCCTCTAGAGAAAAGCACTAAAGCAGAAGAGATGTAATTGTTCCTTGTTGCAATGAATATTAGCTCTGTCCTTGCTAATTGAGAAAAAGTAAAGTCTGGGAAGGAACGAAGAGGGAAAATCTTGTATTATTTTTGCCTGTGAGTTCATTTTCAGTTTTTGTTCTATTATTTTAATTCACAAACTTTATATTTCACAGAAGTTTTCCATTCACAGCAAAATTCAGTGGAAGGTACAGAGATTTTCCTTATATGCTCTGCCTCCATTCATTTTTTATTTTAATTAAAGGATCATTCGCTCATGTTTTCGCATGAGATGTACACACTTTGAAGAAGACCTTAAGCACAGAAATTTAACACATAAAAAGGCTTGCTCCCTCCCCCAGCCATCTCAACACCATGTAATATTATACTTCACTGGATAATCTCTATGAGATTTCAGACACAAGTCAGCAACTTTAGCTAAAGACAAGCAGATATGATATTAGGAGGAGAGGTAGTGAGGACTACTTTATATTGGAAATTATTTGAAGTGTAAGTTTCTTTCCTACAATTTCACATAACATACGCTTTTATTGATACTTTTTAGTAAAATCATTATTGATATTTTAGTTTACTTAGGAAAAATTGTAAGCTACAAACCATATATGTTATGTTTCTGAATATGCAGTCATGTCATAACTCAGGAGGAAAAAGTTTCAACTTTCTGGTTTGAGAATATTTCTTGCACCTGTCCCTTTACTTTTATCCCGAATTGTCACAGCAACCCCAATTCAAGTTCTTACTGCCTTTCAGCTGGGCTTTATGATAACCTTTCATTTTTAACTCCTAACCTATTCTAATCCATTCTATTTGATACCAGAAAAGAATCTTGCTAGATCACAAATTTTGCACAGCCAATTCTCTCATTTGAAAGAAAGACAGAAAAACTATTAAATGTTTGTTGTCCTATCATCTATTGCTATCTAATTAATGCCAACATCTATATCCTGAAAACTTAGATTCAGATAAATATAATAAATATATAGCAAAGTTGGACATTATAGTCTCTAATAAAAGTGTAATGGCTATCAGGGGTCCGGACTTTCGCTGTTTCTGTAGAACTGAGCTCTAGAAAAGTGCTCTGATTCCACAGTACTTTGGCCCAATTATTAGATAGAAACATTAACAGGAGAGGAGGGCAATTAATCAGGTTACCACTGTCTGACAAAGTGATCCCTTAAGACCATTTAACTCCCTTTGTTCTAATTCTGTTCCCTCAAGAGAAACATCTACTCTATGATTTTTGTCTCCTCTGAGAACCTACCTACCCAGGAGGGTATGCCCTTGCCAATGACTTGCTCCAGTTGTCAAGCCCCAGAATATCCTCCCCCCATATAATTTGAAACATTGTTACTTCAGCCTATGAATTAGCCTCATGTGAATTTAACTCTAATGACTTTATCCCCCAGGAATAGAACAGCTGCCGTGATCTAACAAAACCAAATTTCTAACTCCACACCAAGACTATGACAATTCCATTAAGCGATATTTCTTGAGGTACATTATGAAAAAGTAGCCTAAGTCACCCACAAATGTTATTGAAAGTTTACTTGGTTGGAAACCATCTACAAAGCTTGATTCATTCCATGGTGGCCTTTATTGGGAATTTGTGTTAGCTATTATTGCATGCTGACTTCAACAGAGTAACTCATCACTCTCCAAACATTAATCTGGGTTCGTTTTATTCTAAATAATTCCAACATTTGGACTCCAAAGACACAAAAACACTAGCATCATATCTCAGTACCTTCAAATAATATTATGTCAAAAAGATTCCATTAGTGAACTTTTATATTGAAAAATTCCCAGTTAACCCTAGCCTAAAATACTATTTACAATTATAGAAAAATAAAAGATTCAAACAGCATTAACACTGAACTTTACTGTCTTTGGTATATATTGCACACTCCCATTGATTAACATCATATTGCATAACTACTTTGTATTTTGAAAGTAATGGACCAATAGACCACATTACTGAAAAAAGGTCTCAGTGTTAACCTAGTAGTTGTAGTTCAGTGGATATTTGTGTTTGGAGGCACTGTTTGGATTCTCTCCTGTGACCTGGAAAACCATTTTTCATGCCTTCGTTTCCTCATCTGTGAAAGGAAACTATACTACACTATAGTACCCACATCATAGGGCTGTTTGGAGCATTAAATT
This sequence comes from Pan troglodytes, assembly GCF_028858775.2. Classification (NCBI taxonomy): domain Eukaryota; kingdom Metazoa; phylum Chordata; class Mammalia; order Primates; family Hominidae; genus Pan; species Pan troglodytes. The sequence continues at coordinate 89,756,466 of NC_086015.1, forward strand.
ATTTAAGCCATATGACCGCTTAGATTCTTATACATAGCAAGTTTAACTCTTATGATTTTGTATTTTCAAATACTGATTTATTTGCAGCAGAACTGGATATTAGAGACTTTTTGTTCCTGTACCTTTTGACTTTGCTGAGGTCTCCAGAGTTACCCTCGTTTCATAGGCCTTGTGAATGTAAAGCAAGTTCTAGTGGTTGTGAAATGCTGAAACATTTCCCCATTATTCTAACTGATTTTGAATGACATATTCTCTCTAAGGGGCTCTTCTCATATGTTCTCATTGCAAGCTGAGAGGAACTGTAACTTTATCTGGCTTGGGCAGGTTTGATTGTTTTGGAAAAATCTGTGCCTTTCAAGGAATGCATTTAAGTATTTTGGTGATTCTTGATCAGGAATTGCCTACTTCCTCAGAGTCTGTTGAGAATAAACTCAGAGTTTCATTGCTTTCAGCCTCAGTGAATTCATATTATCTTAGTGTCCTATATTTTTAAATAAAAGGGATTGTAACTATTTATATATATTCAAAATGTATATTAATAAATGTGTACATATGAGTGAAAAAAATCTTTACATTTCCATGTTCAACCCTGAAGGCTGAATGCATAGATATGTTCTTTGACTGAGATATGTAAACAATTTGCTTTAAAAATTATGTGGAAAATAATTTTACTGGTTATCTCATTAGAAGATTTTAAAAACCAAAAGTTCAATATTGTTTCGCTCATTTTCTGTTTTTCTCTCAAGGCTCTATGATACTAGACCATGTATTTACAATTCTGACAAAGGACATAGCAAGTTTCACAATTGCAATACGTTTTATGCCTACTGTTCTCTCAAAGTTTTAACTATAATATGTTCATAGATCCAAGGTTATTGGGGTATGATATTCGACACAAATTTAAATCTTACTCTAAATTCGAAAGATCATATATTGCTTTTCTGTTTTTTAAGTGATCAATATGTAATTCTCTCCATGATGCAGTATGAGCAATGAAGCACAAGAGTTCACTTTCCCCTAATAATAAACATATTTTAGATTTGAAACTCTGAAAATAATTTTGGTGAATAATGAGACCTAGTTACTTAAGCTTTAGATATTTATAAATGACCATGACATGCAAAAATTTTTTCTTTCCACATGTGTATAAAATATAGATGGACTCGAAATATGATTATATATTTATTTTTAAAACTGATATTTCCTTTTCTCTTGTGATCCAAATGTGATCACATCAATCTAAAACTTTTTTTTCCCTGCCACCATCTTGAACTCTTTGCTTAGAGACATTTAATGAAAAGTACAAAAAGAAAAGAAATTCCATCTGCCTCTGGAAATTCAGGTTTCTTGAAGATCAGGGACAGGACTCAAAAGATCCTTCAACGTTTAAACTTCCTGAATATGACATGATTTGTAATATAGAAGTAAAGGCACATCAAAGTTGACATTTCAAAAATGTGACCTGTCTATTGTACTTAACTTTAAGGTGAGTCCATGAGTTTCTCCCCGCTAAGTCTATTTCTTGCCCCATTTTAGGCAGATGAAAGAATAATAAAAATGATTTTTCTCTCCGTTTAAATGCGTAGTTTATATGAAGATACAATTCGTTTCATCATATATTAAATCACATAATACCAATTTTAAAGCTCTGTAGTTAAAGGAAATATGCAATATATTCAGTGTTTTCGTGTAGAAAATACTTTTTAATCCTAAAATAGATAAATTTAGTTTGGTTGATTAGATGTCTTACAGTAATATTCTCTGTACTCCAAAATCAATATATAGTCAATTGGCTTTAAGACATACTTTTGGCCAAGCGCAGTGGCTCACGCCGTAATCTCAGCACTTTGGGAGGCCGAGGTGGGTGGATCACAAGGTCAGCAGATCAAGACCATCCTGGCTAACACTGTGAAACCCCGTCTCTACTGAAAATACTAAAAATTAGCCGGGCGTGGTGGCACACACCTATAGTCCCAGCAACTCGGGAGGCTGAGGCAGAAGAATCGCTGAAACCCAGGAGGGCAGAGGTTGCAGTAAGCTGAGATCTCACCACTGCACTCCAGCCTGGGAGACAGAACGAGACTCTGTCTCAAAACAAAACAAAACAAAACAACAACAAAAACAAACAAACAAAAAACATACTTTTGTGTGCGTATAATCATATATGCATAATCATATACGTATAATCATAAGGCAATATTAACAAGCAATCAGATCTTGTGGATCTTGTGGAACACACCTTTGCTTAAGTACTATTTGAAAAACTAGAGATATCTGGTTTGAGATATAATCATCTTTAGTATTTGCCACTACCATCGACCACCTGGGAATGCAGTAAAATTAAGAAGTACATTTTGATGAACAAAATAATAACTAATGAGTAATTTAAAAAGTCAACGAACACATATTATGTATAAGTATACAACATTTTGTTCATAAGACCTTTTCACCAACTCCAAATTTATATATATTAAGTACCATCATGTCACTATTTTTGTGAGTCATATTCACCTGGAAAAAATATAAATTATTAGATATTTTATATTTTACCAATTTGGAAATTAAGATGAGAATGTTTTTGTGCTTAAATTTTATCTTTGTCCAAAAAGATATCCATGAAGATTATAGGCGTGTTACATTTATCTTTGTTGTTTTCTACTCTTTCCCTGCAGTGAAAGGACTAGTCAAATGCTTCTTATTGCCAATCATGAGAACTACACATATTAATAATAGATGGAAAAGCTTACAGAATTAAATGAACACAGTGACTTAGTGTAATACATATGGGCTGTATCTTTGTTGACTAGTTGATGTTTATCTAAGTGCAGGAAGATTATCTGAAGACCATTACAGAAAGTATGGAAAATAGCATCTTTTCTAGAAGCAAAGAATTGCTATCATATGAAGTGCTTGCATTTATTTGTTAAAGCAAGTAACACTACATTCTCCAGAGGAGAATATATTTGATCTTCCACTGAACTATCTTATATCCTTGTGGATAAATCATTTTCTGTATGACTAGATATAATTCTAAATACCACGTGCTTGTCAGATCCATGAAGTGACTTGGAGAAGGCCTTATTTTCAAAATTATCTTGTCAATTTCATTGTGACAGTAGCAGAAGCAGGTAGCAGTAGTTTTCTTCTGATTATGTTAAAATCTCATCTATTATTTAGTTTAAAGCTGACAGCATATATTAAGGCTTAATGAACACTTTCAGTAATTTCAGACTAAATTTATCTTCCCCAATTTTATACGTTTTTGTCATTTGAGGGTTATAATTTGATCAAAGGTTAATTTCAGGAGGAGTTTTTCCAAATTATTTCAACATTAAATAAGTAGAGAGTGAATTTTTGGGAAATCTATCCATGTGAAACTATTTTTAGCAGAAGTGAAATGATAAGACACACGCTAAAAACGCTTTGCCTTTTTTGCAGTGGAAGAATAAGGTAGTTGCCATTTTTGTCCACATCTGGTAGTCACAACTCTAGCTTGACTGCTACATGCCCATGCCAGTCACCCCTATTCATAGAATATAGTTTCAATCTCAATATAAAACATTAGATTTTAATGCTATATGAAATCATATCAGATTAATTGCATACATAAAAATAGGAAGACATATTTAGGCAAAGATACGTTTAGGAGATAAACATTTTGCCAATAAAAATAAAATGTAATTCAGTTCTTTTTTCAAATTTTTAACAAAAAAAATTATTACCTTGCTGTATTTTTTTTTTCAACAGTTTCCCCCCATTGGATAGTATCAGCTGATAGAAAATGTTTTCAGGCAGTCTTGGAAAATGTGAATTCCTTGAGCTAGGAAGAAAGAGAAATTGCTTTTACTTTTCTCTCACATTCTTTCTTGGAACTAACTTAACATTTTGATCCAGCAGAGAATTGGCCTCCTGTAGCCAAGACTATGAATAACTACCAGCTTCAATACTTTTCTAGAATTCTGTAAATGTTATGTGGAAAACAGTGTCACAGTACACATATTGGGGTTAAAATTCCTCTTAGACAGATGCACCATCTAAATTCTTATAGCAACTACCCTATGTTGACTACAAGAGATATAGTTTTATTATTATGTAAAAGCATTGGAAACTAGAATTAGTCAGTTAAAAACAAAACTGAACTTCAGCAACAAATGATGGAGAATGTAGATATTTTTAAACTACTCCTTAGGTGACATAACTTGTCATTTAATGTGTCATTGCTGTAAAATACTTATATCTAGAATTTAGAGTTTTGGTATGTTGTATTTATTAAACTTCTTTTTGTATCATTTATTACCTATTAAAATACTAGCAAATAGATAAAAAATGCTTGTTATATTGATTCTATGAAATGCATTACGTATTATAATATGGAACACCTAAAATATTCGAAATTTAAGGATGATAGCTCTTGCTGGTAACTTGTCACAAAGCTACTCTGTAAATTGGATGTTTATGTCAAATTTACAATGACCAGAAAATGTGATGAATATCCTTGAGAAATGATAGAGACATCATGAAAGTCAAGCAAATACCAACACTACAGGACATAAAAATTAAAAGGCTAATTAAAAAAAAAAACAACACTCTGTTAACTTTTGAAAGATTCATTTGGTATTCTAAAGAAATTACTAATTGTGAGCTAAAATAGTGTTTTCTCCCATATTGGAAATATGTCAAAAGACATAGTAGGACTGGTCAAATTCATTCACACATACACCATTTTATCTTAATTATTATCTTGCTTGTACTCCTCAAAGGCCAACCCTGATGTAGAGATATGTGTGAAAGCACAGCAGGTCCTGAAATAAGACAGTTTCATTCGACACTGTTTCTGTTATAACATTGAGGCAGGAAAACTAATATCGATTCCTGGCTGAGACCACTGTCTGCTGTTTGCATGTTCTCCCTGTGTCTGCATGGGTTTTCTGCAGGTACTCTGGTTGCCTCCCCCGTAGAGAAGATGCTAACATTAGGTGAACTGTTGTGTCTAAGCCCCCAGTCTGAGTTAGTGTGGGTGTGTGGAGTGTGCCCTGTGGTGGGATGGTGTCCTGTCCAGAGCTGTCTCCCCGCTTGCACTCTGAGCTGCTAGGAGAGGCTCTTGCCATTTGTGATCCTGAAATGGAAAAAACCATCAAATAATCATCTTACTTGTTATTAATCATTCTTAAGTGTGTATATAGTTCACATTTATTTCAATGTTTAATGTTAAAAGTATTTGGGGACTTTTTAAAGAAATTACTGATCTTTTTTTGACCAGAAATATGCCATAAGAACTTAACTCTTGTTTATATCAATTAGCCTATAGTATAAATTTGCTTTCATTATACATCATTTCACTTAAAGTCACAGTTTCCAGGACCCCGTGGGATACATTAAGTGGGGACTTACTGTAATATATTTGGGTGGTGATACCAGAATACACTAGTCATAGAGTAAGGAAGTAATTCTGGTAAGGGATAAAAGTTAAAGTGAGATGTGCTAACGAGCAGATCACCACTGTGGGCAACTGGAGCTCAGACTTATTGGCAGCCCCTGGGAGAATGTAGAGAACCCAGCTCAGAGTTGTCCTATCCAAGGGCAAGAATATTTGATGTTGGTGGATATGTATTTACCTCTCAATTTGTCATGGTTGAAGACTCTTCATGGGGAGGGAAAATAATTACCTGCTCTTCTAGCCTGCCTTACAGCACACTTCAGGCCACCACAAGTCAGAGAAAGCTTTTTAGGCTTAAAGTTGCAAGAGTTTGCAGTGCAAATGCAAAGTGTCAGACTCTGGGCTTATCAGCAAGGGCACATACCACAGCCTCTGCTAAACATGAAATATGAGAGTTTTTGATATGGGAGTGGGTGGAGTCAATTTCTTTTATAGATATTTATTTAGCGACTACTCTGTAAAACAGTATAATCAAATTATCTGTGGAAATGGGCAAAAGTGGTGCAGTAATTTAAAATCAAATGTCACACATAATGGCACCTGGGAAACAGGAATGTATTAGTAATGCAAGGGAGCTGGAGCCAAGCAGGAAGCCAGT